>NW_024609837.1:23347360-24044763 GCF_016920785.2 Ixodes scapularis
GCTCTTTTCTGACCACGGGAGAAGTAGCAATTTTCAAAGGATCCGTGCAAATGCTTTTATTTTCTTAACTTGCATATGGAGAAATATGGCGCATCAAAATGTGGCCAATTAGCTGTTCTTTCAAAAGAAACAAATTAATATAATGTGGAAAAAAGATTTTTAATTTTTATTTCTTGAAAATACAATGTACATGCAGAAGACATATAAACGACTAAACTTCTACAGCTATGTCAAATTAAACAACAAATAAGAAAAATTAAGAATATAGAAAAAATGTCCCACACCCATGGCTATTACTTCTGAAAGTTAGTGTACACTAACTGCCGTCTATTTTTGGTCCATCGGCGAGTTGGCGTTCGTAACACGTGTGCTTTTCAATGAAGGAATGCTTTTAATGATGAAACGCAGATAATACTCTTCATATCCCCTACAGAATGCTTTTCTTATGTTCTACGTACCTTGGTTTTGTCATAGCCTTGATTGCAGTTCGCTCATATTTAGAATTTTTGTGCACCTTGTAGGGAACATAAAATGTGCACGCCTGCTCAGGACAGCCTTGGAAATTATAGTGACACTTACCGACAACCATCTGTTAAGTGTCCCCATAATATAATTTAAAACGTCCCCAGAGCTCTTGAGGTCTAAAAAGTATACCACAACACAGTTGAATTATGCAACTAATGCCATCCTTGTTACAGAGACTGATGCAAGCAGTTAGCCATGTTAGACAAGTGCAACCACCATTCCCGCGACTATTTTTGACAGCCAAACAGCTTGTGATAAAGCTTAAACCTATGTTGAAACCAAAACTAGAATTCTTCGGCTATCCACAACATTGTGAAACATAATTCTCTGCATTAAAATTAATTCCTTGACAACACTTGAATGCCATCGATCACCGGTGATCGACAGCCTATGGGCACAACCAGGAAAGAGATAAAGCTGACAATATGCCACCAATTACAGTCTGATATTTTTTCGTAATTACTTCTACTCGTGGCTGCTTTTTGATACGCTTCTCCCATGACAGGATGTGTATGTGGACAGCCCCAATGTTCACTGGAGTGACATTGTGGGTCTTGATTCGGCCAAGCGGCTTATCAAGGAGGCCCTTATTTATCCCATGAAGGTACGTTGTAGAACTCAGTGGCGTAATTGTGGTCTAATAAGAGATGGACGCTACCGCTTCACTGGATATGAATGGGGATCCGCTCTGTCGTTGCACGCTGCTCAGTATCCTGACATCTTTTCTGGAATCATGGGCCCCTGGAAGGGGCTTCTGCTCTTCGGACCACCAGGTGGTATTTTTTGGTCTTTCGCAACCTTCGGATTTGACCAATGGCAGCTTTTTTTTATATTATTATTACTCTAACATTTTTATATGTAACTTTGGTTGTATCACGCCTCACATTTCCTTGAATCAACACATTTTTGGTGTTTAGGTGGTCACAGAATTCATTCTTTTATTTCTTATCCTAATATATTTTTGAACGAAGATGCACATAGGTGGTTTATTATATTCTCCAATATTCTTCGAGTTTTGTCATCAAACAGGTGACTAGAGAAAAGAGGGGTGGAAGCCCTGAGTGGTTTCTGCGGTAAAACGTTGGATCTCGAGTCCCAATTATTTTTTTTTTAATCTTTACACAGTAGCGTGTCGTGTTTTCATAAAATTTGTGGCACACACAAATCTCTTTTTGGGGCTTAAAAGACCTCAAGTCAACATTTGCACTTTGCCATCTAAATCTGCAGTCGTCTGGTCAGACATTTAAATGTATTTAGCTAGCCCGCCAGATGATCTTAATGTATTTAGACACCCTCACCTGTTCATCCGGCACTTGAAGCAACCATAGTCCGGGTGCTAATCCTAACGTTTTGTCTGATGAAGGAACGGGAAAAACGATGCTGGCCAAGGCAGTTGCCACCGAATGCAAGACGACCTTCTTCAACATCACTGCGTCCACGCTGGTCAGCAAATGGAGGGGGGAGTCGGAGAAGCTAGTTCGGGTGAGGCTAGCAACCTACTATGCCATCCTTTTTCTTCAGGACGAAATATTTTGTGGCATTGCTGATTTGTTGGATAGCATAAATTGCATCACTGAATGTACTGTATAATTTTTGTGGAGGCTTAAAAAAATGCATTGGACATGTTTGCACTTACCGTAGAATACCGTGCATCCGCCCATTCCACATTAAGCGCCCATTCCCAAATCTGTAAGATCTGTGAAAATATGCGCAGTACATTTATATGTAAAATTGATGACCGGAAAAGCGCCCATCCCCCATTTTTTTGAGATTATCTCCAAAGTTTGAGTGGGCGCTTGCTCGGTATTTTACGGTAGTTCCATAAAAACAATTCAATAAATGGAATGTTTTAAAATATATCTTTTTTCTTTGGACGGCAATATGTAATATGTGTCAAATTATGTAAAAGATGCTGCCGAATGCTTCTGTGGCATGTTTTGACAAAGCGATGCGGGGCGGCTGTTGAGACAAGAGCAAATCGACGTTCGCACCGTATTGTCGTTCCATTCAAATAAACAGCTCAGTATCCAAGAGTACAGTTTTCTAGTCTCTCGAAAAATAGGCATAGAAGAACACCCTTGGCCACTTGGTAATTATTAATAATTTTTTTCAAATTAAGTGGACTGCACATACAGAGACTGAAAATATATCCTACTTGCCCAAGTCTTCACCCTACTGTAATTTATATGCCTTGAATCAGTCTGTGGTATGCTCACACGTGGATCATACTTAATAACCGACTTGCATCTTTCTTCCACGACCACAGGTTCTCTTCGAAATGGCCCGCCACAACTCACCATCAACCATTTTTCTGGACGAGCTCGATGCACTCGTTGGCGCCAGGGGAACATTAGTGAGCAGGTGAAATTTTTTTTTTTAAGAGTCTTATGCAGAGTTGATATGAACAATTGCAGGTAACTCATGTGACCAGGTTAACTATTTTAAAGTTGATTTTTATTGATACAGCCGTTGTAACTGTTTGTAGTTTCATTTGAATCTGGTGCAAAATTTTAGGTGCATGTTTTTTGTGGTAATAGTATGTCATGTGCACATTGATGTCTCTGAAATTTATGGCTTATAATATGTACAGTAAAATCGTTTAATGCAAAGCTCAGAAAAGTGGAAAATTCTAGATAGGTGACACCGTGCCAGATGTTTGCTAGATTCCTTACATCTTCATTATACTACTTAGTCTTCTTGTCTTGTGATAAGCAAAACTTCTGCCGAAAAAAAACAAAACATTTTTCTTGGTCTTTGGCTAGATGGTGTCAGTCAAGAACTTGACTGGCACCATTTCTAATGGAAGTTCTAAACTTTGTGAATTATTTGCCCTTCAGTATTACTACTTTCTCAGTGAAACCTTCTAGGAGTACAGTTTTTAAAAACTCAAATCTTTTTCTGTAAAGCTCTCACTAATTTAATTTGACACCTAGACTGTCTCACTTACGGTGTTGTCCAAGCTATAGAGGCATTCAACTTGGGGGGTACACTGTATTCATGGTTTCTGGAAAGGAATCAGTGGGCTGTTCTAAGAGCCTGCTGCACACACATTCTGGGCTTCACCGTCGTCCGTGTGGTTGCAGCGAAAATGAGGCAAGTCGGCGCATGAAGAGCGAGCTCCTCATCCAGATGGATGGACTGATCAACTCCAAGGACCACGTGTTCGTGCTCGCCACTTCCAACTCTCCGTGGTGAGTCTCTCTCGAGAGCATGCCACGACGAAGGTTGCTGGCAGGGAACTGAACATACTGTATTTACTCAAGGACGGGTTGAACCTTATGTTGCTTTGCAAAGTAATGAGAGGGCAGCTCTTCTGATAAGACAGAGCCAGACCCCTACTCCCAATAAAATCACGTGATTATGATATCAGTCACGTTTGCCTCCATGCCGCAACGTTTGTACTGTGCTGCCCTCGTCGAGCATCACTGCTTTGCACCCATGTGCCACGGTGGAGCATTTCGGTTGGTTCGAGGGGCACGTCGAGCTTCAGTGCCTTGCACCACTGCACCGCGGCAGAGCCTCTCGGTCGGCTGAAGGGGCACATTAAGCTTTACTGCTATGCACCAGTGCACCGCGGTGGAGCATCTCGGTTGGTTCGAGGGGCTCTTCAAGTTTCACCAGTTTGCAGCAGTGCACCGCGGCAGAGCCTCTCGGTCGGCTGGTGGGGCACATCAAGCTCAGAGCCATATATACACCTTTTTTGTTTACCCTTGCGCCCAGCCATGCTTTCCCCGTATCCGGTATGCGTTCCGAAGAAAAAACAAGCGATAACAACCAGGAACAAGTAATGAAATATAGAAGTGGCATAACAAGAACGACTGACGGTTCCAATTAAAATGTTAACACGTTCTACTGGCGAGGCGAGAAGAAATCAATATTTTTACGCATACCGGAAGTTCCAGAATTTAAGATGGCGGCACCCACGTAAAAAAAAGTGTATAGAGAGAGTTTGGTCAATTTGAGGAGCGGGATACAGATAGAAGGTTTGACATGCTCTCTTGGCCAACAAGAAGCTGAAAATAATCCTCTAGCAATGGTAGTGAGAAGCACTTTTAATAAGTGTGTAAGAGTTAAATGAAGTAACTCTTCATGGTTGAAAATATAGTGCACGTGATGTTTCGATTACAAAAAGATTGTAAGGATCGAATGTGCCACTCAAACTCTGCTTTGCTTGGTCGGATTCTGTCCACTTAGACGGCATCTTCCCGGCCCTCGGTGTCTGGCGTACGGATTACGTTGATCGTTCTCCTAAATTTTGATTTTGCATGACCATGACCGAAAAATCACACGCAGCATATTTTCAGTCACCGAGAATTACTCCTACACACTTGTTCATTTTGTTTCTCGTGACCACTGCCAGGGTACTATTCACAGCTTTTGACTGTCCACATTCGAATCTGTGAAGGTGCCCTGGAACATGCCCAGCCCGCTCTCGGCCAATGGCGCCTTCTCATTTGCCTTCTATACTTCCCAGTAAATGGCCAAACTCTCTCTCTATATGGCTGTGATTAAGCTTCACTGCTTTGCACCATAAGGTCAACCCATATTCGAGTCAATACGGTACTACTTGGATTGCTGCACCGAGTGCACCAATGTGTCATTGAAGGCTAATGTCCAAAATGGAGTCATGTGACCCTTTGAAGGGACCTCGACCATGCCGTGCTGCGGAGGTTGGAGAAGCGGATTCTGGTGCCGCTGCCCGGCAAGGACGCCCGGGCGTTCCTTTTTCATAAGTTCCTCGCTGGACAGGGTGGAAAAGATGGCCGCCGGGGCAGTTCCCTCGTGGCACCGGATGTGGACTACGGCCTTGTTAGCGAGGTATGGTGGAACCAGCTTTGGCTTCCCTGTTGTGCACTATGTGCATGCTGCAGCATTAACTCCTTGTTGGTGGGACCCTGCAGAGCCATTGAAAAGATGTTGAAGATATCCTAATTTTCGTTGCTCATTGTTAACTGCCAGTCAGCAGATGCGGAGTGTGTGGCCAATGACCAGCCAGGTAGCCATCTGACAGTTGGTCGGACGCGTGACCAGCGTGCTCCATTACAAGGTGTTTGTGACATCCAAGGAAAGAGATGAGGGTCAGGGCTGTAGTCTCAGGTCCTGCATGCCGTGTGAGCAACTGTTGTGCAATCTTGATACCTCGGTGTAATGCCCAACTATCAGAGAGAAAGCAGGAACAATGCTAAAGAAAGAAAGCAACATATAGTATATTAGTACTAAGGGAGACAATAGCTACAGAAGTTTTGCCTTCCTCGCAATGGTAGTCATCTAAACACGTCTCATGTTCAAAGATGTAACTGTAATGGAGAGGGACTGTAGTCACAGCTGGTGAGAGAGACTTGAAAAGGAACCAGATGGAAGTCTCAAAGTGGCAGCCGGCATTTCGCTAACAGACTGGCACCTATGTTGTACAATATCCTATGACCCTTATAAAGATTTCATTTCTTTCTTTATTTGTTTTCCTTCGGGCAGAGCCCGAAAGAAGGGCCAGTGCAAAAGGCTAAAAAAGCCTAATGTGGCACCGGTCCTTTACAGTCCACACATAAAAAATAACATAGAAATGCATTCCATTTAACAAAATAATACAACATGATAAAATCTTTTACAGAACTGAGACACACAAACATAACACAAATAAGATAAGGTCCTCGAGCTAAAGGTGCCTTTAGGTTCAGTGCATGACACAAGCGTTAGCTTTTTCAGGGTCCACTATAAAGCTTCCAGGAAGCTGCATTTTAAGATGTAATCATCTGTGATGCTCAATAAGAGCGAGGGTCTAACCAAGTCTAGCCAAGACTCATTACCCATCACTTTCTTATTCTGCCTTCTTTTTTTTAAGGCTTCCGAAGGCTACTCGGGATCAGACATTAAGGTTGCTTGCAAGGAAGCAGTGATGCGTTCGCTGCGCCAGGCACTAGAGGCCGCCGAAACCTGCAGTGCCGGTAAGCACCGTCTGATCCCTGCTCTCAACTCTTGGCAACAAGTGTCACTTTGCATGCACCACCTGATGTTGTCCTTCTGGTTCCTTGTCTGTGTTGCTGCCTCATCATGCTATGTCTCGTCGGGCGATCATAAGAGGAGGACCTGAGCGACCACATCGCGCCAGAACCTGTGTCGACACGCGACATCTTGGATGCTGTTGCACAGACCAAGCCGACGGGGAAGTTGCTTGCCAGTCGCTACGAGACTTGGCACCAGGAGTTTGGGTCGTCCCTCTCCTAATGCTACACTCCACCCCTGCACAGAAACCTGATGACAGGTGCCGCAGGGAAGAAAAGAATGTGATAAGTCTGAGGACAAGATGAGGTATTGGCAAAACTTTTTCCAGCACCTTTGGCTGCAAGATGTTGCCAAAGTTTTGGTAAAACTTTTGGCAACAAGATGTTTGCTAATGGTATTTTATATTATTAAAAGAAAGCTCTCGCATAGATGTTTGAAAGGCAAAGGCTATACTGATAGATCAAGACACTTTTCTGATGTAACAGACGTTTTTGACAAGATGTTGGAAGGTGTTATTGAAAGTTTTGGCGACGAGGTGTTTGCCAAAAGTGTACTGTTACATCAATAAGGCCTTCACCTAGCTGTTTGAAATCTGCTTTATTGACATAACAGACTCTTTGGCAGTGGGAGGCTGCCAAAGTGTTGGTAAAAGTTTTGGAAGTGAGATGCTACTCAAAGTGTCTGTTGTATCAGTAAAGTGTAGCATTCCCGACAGCTAGATAAGGGCGAAGCAAGTTCTAGAGTTAACCTGTTGAGCGGTCGTTGGTCAATCTCGGCCGTCAACGCTCGCAGCTGCGAGTTATCGTCGAAAGTACAAGTACAAGCTCATAGCCTCCTATATTGCCATTATGTTATCCTCTTCGTGGAGGCTTCTTCAAAGGCCAATAACTTCTGTGTATAGTCTTTATTTCTGATTGCATTGTGAAGAAACGAGGAACGGCAGCCGCATTTATTGTGACCGGGAATTTCCTTCATGGTTAAAGGCGCGAGAAAAACAAGGTCACTGGACCATCATCCACGCATCTCTTGCCATCAGTCTCCTAACATTTTTCAATAATATCTGCAAGTTGCTAACAGTTTTGATCCACCTAGTTACATCATGATGATTGCGAGATCTGTCAAGTCGCAATAGGGTCAGAGCCGAACCGCATTAACCACAATCCGACCCATGTCGGCCGTCGGCTGGCTTCAGTTGGAACGATTTTCCGGACCGTTGGACAGTCTCTGCATCCCCGAATTGCTGTTGAGGACGATTTACATCACTAGCACCGAACTGCGGCTATCTAGGGGCTGAATTCGTTCTACAGTCAGTTGCAGGTTAAGGAAAGGAGAAGCCCCCCCCCCCCCCCAAAGCTCTCCGTTTGCCACGATTGGTTGTTTCCTCCTCTCCACTCTCCTCATCTCTAGCATTCGCTTTGCTAAAGTGGAAAGGGTGCGAGGCTTTATGGGAGGAGCCTGTTTTCCTTCTCTTGACCTGCAACAGGCTATAGGACTGCTAACCCGCATCTTGCATTGCAACAACCACCATCTTGCTTGCAATGCCGTCACGTTGTGGGAAAAATTGCTTGGTCCCAATAGGGCCATCGGGAGTGAATAAGAGAACTTCGGGACTCCAGTCTCCCTCTTTTTTTTTCCCTGAGATTTCTGACCACCCTACCTACCTACCGCCCATGAAGCCCACAGTCCGACCCAAGCTGGTCATGCCCAACTTTGTGTAGAAAAAAAGATACTAACCACAATAATTTTCATATTGATTTTAGAACTGCCCAAATATATATGTAAGTCTCCTAAACCCGTAGCAAATAATTGTGATTATGCCATGCAACTCGGATTAAAGTACTGTCACCCTTTTATTCTTTTTTTTTCCCTACATGGTTGATTAAAAGAAGTCGAGGAAGCTTTTAGGCTTTCTTGAGGCTGACTCGTTCTAGCCAAGTAGAGCCTAGAGGCCTCATATCAATAGACTGCTATACTTGAGGGCCTTACTTTGAGTCTTTTGTGGCATTGTTTCAACTTGTATATATTCTTTTAGGATTACTACTAAAAGCGGTGTTCGTTTTGTGCAGAAATCTATTTGTAACTCACAGATGCCAACTCCTTACATGAAAAGGAGACTCCCGTCAGCATTTTGCTTAAGCCACTGATGTTTGCAGAACAAAGATTAGTAGTTCACTCCTCTCAATGCTTGGGTATTGGTCGAGGTTCCAAAAACCCCGGCGCTATAAGCGATCTTGGCCCAAAGCGTTGCTCATTTCGAAGGCAGCTTTTTAAGTAGTAGATAAACTTGATAAAAACCTCTAGCTACGGCTCTCCTTGTGCCAAAGTATCTTGTGCCAAGCTGTCTTTCACAGCATGAAAGCACTCTGTACTTTGACCTCCAACTCCATGACCTAAGCACAAACGATTTCATATACCCTTAAGTAAACAGTTACGCAGAATTGTGAGCATCGCGAAATGCCACGGAAATAGTGTACTCAACAACAATAACCAAATCGCAATAAAAATGATTGTTTACCCACCAGCGAAGTTGAAACTGGCTTACGCTTGGCTGGTCAGAGTCGAGTCTGTCTTCTTTTTTCACAGGATCGGCGGATATAAGCTGGTTATTCCTTTACGTCTTGCAAGTTCAAAGGTCAGTGGCAGTTTGCTGCTGCAATGTGGTACCCGAACCCCACTGCGACTAACATGTACTTCTTCCGTAACTTGGGAACTGGTGGTGTTACATTGCTCTGTGCGTTGGTGCTTTCCACTGTTTTTATGTGCTCACAGTGTTTGGACTTCAGAACAACCCTCTCGAACTGTTGCAAAAGCCAAAGTACAACTTCACGCACCTATAATAATGGCGTGACCTTCGTCGTCCCAGCACGTGCCAGCTCAAAAATGCAATAGCTAACTCGTACCTTTTGTGCACACCAACCTGTCTATTTGCAGTGTTTTACTGAAGTGAATTTGTTTCAGAGTGAAATCGCTTTAAAAACAACCAATGTCAACCAACTTCACACTCCTACCAAGCACAAGATGCAAACCTCGCACCACGCCAATTCATCTATGTTGACCACATAGAGTGAAGCAGATGTTGGTTACTTATAGCTAAGGCCATAGACTTTCCGGTTTTAACCATAAAACACCAATAAACATTTGTCGGTGTCAAAAATACAAAATCGGTTAAAACTGTGGAACACCTTCTGGAAATTTCTGCTCCAGCTAGGACTATTTTTTTTTTATTGAAACCCTCCTTTTTTAAACTTGAACTCTTAGTTTTCCACGAGATTTTGTTCACCAATAACCACCGTTTCTAGCGTCCATCTGAAATCACAGAAATATGCCGTTAAAAAAATTAATAGACAGAAAAACATGCGTCAATTTCCCTTATAAATGAACTCTGGAAAATCTATGGCCTACTTACGACTTTTTACGAAAATTATGAAAATGTTTTTTAATGTGCTGCTCCGTGCTTGCTCTTGCCTACTGTTCTGGAAGTGGCAAACAGTGACGCAGTTTTTGCTTCACTACCCAGAAAAAAAGTTGTCCCCGGGTATAGAACCACACTAGCTAAGACGGCCACATTGTCGGTGCCACTTCAGCGTGACAGGAGCCCCAAAAGGTCCGTGTCCCGTTCGTTGACAGGTTCGGCCGATCATTGTTGGTCGAGATTGCAAGCGCAGCCGATCATGTGGTACTTTCTGCCGTGCCCTCCAAAATGTGAGAACAACATGCCCAAAACCACGTAGCGATGCGCCACTTGATCCATATCAACCAGATACGAGTCGCTGTAGACAAGTTGCGCAACACTTTAAGCTACTGCTTGTGGTTTCTTGACCGAGCTTTTCTCTGGAGCCAACAGAGGACATTTCTTGCATTTCCGACGCCAGTGTTGTGTGGAAATTGTTCCCCCAGAGCCGATCCTTTGGTATTAGTCAATTGCACTTGCATGCACGGTCCCAGCGAGTAAAAAGTTGTTAATGCCCAGGTGTTGTGTACAAACCTTCCCTTATAATGTAATAAAAAAACATTACTTCCTTTTTTTGCACTAATCTTTGATGTCGTGTCAACTCTTTTGTGCATTTCGAAGGATACCAAAGTGCATTTCAAGTTTGCAGTTGATGGTCAATGTTTGTTGCTAGTATTTAAATTCTGCTGGATATGGTACGTCAGAAGCCCATTTTCGCTTGGACTCCTTTGTTGCTGGCAAATTTTCTACAACAATCACTCAATGAGTGGGTAGTGAAGCAAGTGATGCAAACACTGTTTTTCTTCTAAAAAAAAACAAAACATGCACCTATATAGTTGTGAAAAAGAAAATCCCAGCCTTCCAATCTTACTTGCAATCGTAAAACTCGTAAGTTACAAAAAATATTAAAACTGTCTTTGGCATTCTTTTCAAGTACTAGAATGAAGTGTCGCCAAGCACTATGGTACACATGTGCCGGCATAGCCTTGGTTCAACATTGCCACAACTAATCCAGCGTTTGGCCATGCTTATAGCTGTTTGCATAAATTTTGTGCAGTGTATAATTTTCAGTCAAACATTAGTGTGTCACATCTTCCTATGCCCTAACCCAGGGGTGGCCAAGCTGCGGCTCTTCGCGTGTTAAAGTGCGGCTCGCGGCTCCCTCCCCCCTTCCCCACCATCCTCCCGGTCACACGAGAACTTTCTCAAAAAGAGAAATGGAACGCGTTTTAAATCGAAAGGCAGGTTGCGGTTTGGTAGTCTTGTGCTACCTTACGTACAAATGGACTGCTTTTGACTCGGATAGATTGAAAGCAGTTCGAGTTTCGTTTATTTTTCTGGACAAAAGTTTGCCCCCTCCCCTGCGGCTCTTGGAAGTTTTGTGGTTTTGTTTGCGGCTCTTAGGCAGGGTCAGCTTGGCCGCCCCTGCCCTAATCGGTGGTTTACCGAATGTCTCAAAGTTGGCCCAGCCTTGGGCCTTGCAATTCCAGGACTGGGATGACGTTACGCCAGGAATCCTGTGCTGCCCATGCAAAAAAGTACTGCCAATTTAACCATTCAAGGTTGGCAGCATTTAGTATCTCACTTCTACAAGCCTCCAACATCTAAAAATTTTTTTAGAAAGTCACTGCAAATGTATCATTTATAGAGCTTATAAGGGTAAGCCAGTGGCTCACTTTACTGCTACATGGATGTAGTAAAGTAGCTCCATGAGGTGCTTACTCTAGCACATGAAGCATTAGCTTGCACTACAGAACTCCACATGTTCTATTTACTGTCCTGCCAATGCTCTAAACATTGGACATTGTAATGGCATGCATTCATATTATTACTGCTGAGTGATGCACATTAAAAGCTAGGTCATCGGCCGTTCTGCATCAGCCAAGTTGCTCTTCAGCAGTCGAGAGAAAAAGACTGCACTTTTTTTAGGAACAGGTGACATTTCACAATGAAGGAAAACTACAGTCATTTACTTTATTAACAAACAAACGGCCCAGCTCCCTGCTCACAGGAGCTAACCTAGTACCAGTACGTCTTTGCAGGGATTCGATCCTCCTTAATTCCCATTTCTTCCATGATATCTTGTGCAAAGGTCATCAACTTTGGAACGTAGGTGATCTTCTCCAAGTCCTTGGCCTTTGTATCCTTTGGTTGCTCTGCAAACGATTGATTGCAACAAGACGCCGCTGTTCAATCTAGGCCAACAGCATGCTCGTAGCAAACTGTAAACGCGACCGATCAAACGTCTCTAATGCCATAGACAAACAGAGCTGCAATGGCGGGAAGATGATATGGCATACAATAGGAAACAACTCCCATGAAACATTTTATACTTCAATGTGACTGCTTCCACTTAAAAGGGCATGTCAGCTAAGCTTTAGTAAAAAAAATTTTTTAGGAAACATCCAGTGGATGATGTGACATATAATGTTACAGTTTTGGAGACTTTTCGAAGTTTGGACAAGTTGAGGATGCATAATGCATCAGTCCAAATATACTATTCCAGAGAGGAGGAGGGAGGGAGGGAAGATTGTCTATTTATAAACACGAAGAGGCCACTCGACATTTAGAGCTAATTTGCTACTTTGCAAAACTATTCCAGGCCCCACAGTTGTACTACCATGTACTCCCATTTTTTTTCTCGTTAACTCGTGTGTCTCCTCTTCGCCGGCCTCCTCAAGCATACCTTTTTTAACGTCGTGCATTTTTCCCCTCATTAGCAGTTTAGCATCTGTTCCGTGTTTATGCGCTGGCAGGTGATTGGAGTCCTTGATTCAACACGGAGGGTGGATTTTGACAAACTGAGCTTGCCACATCAAACGAACTCACCGAAGTAGGTCTGCTTGGACTTGTAGTCCATGGTCTCCTCGGCCATGAGTGGGATGGGCAGGATGCGGCCGGTGCGCACGGAAACCCTGACTTTCTTGCCTTCCTCCGTGTAGCGCCACTCAACTTTAGTTGGCTTGCTGCAGACGCGAAAAAACGACATAAGATGCAATGCTTTCAATTACGAGACACAAACAAAACACAACTCGACTGAAGTATCATGCGATATTTTTCTGTAATATTTTTGTTTATTTTTACTGAAAGTTTTTTTGGATACTTCGGTATTCAACAAAAACGAGCAGGTACTGCACCAAGCTCCCCATGAAAGAAAGGTGTCACAATATCTGATGATTGCTGCAAAGGATAATAGGGCCCAGAGACAACAGACAAGTGGAAGAAACAAACACCCAACGCTTCGCCTGTTCATTTCTTTCACTTGTCCGTCACCTCTTAGCACTCATCCTTTCCAGTTATGACATACCTATTAACCCAAACGTACACTCTACCACGTCTGATGATACTCTGAGATACCATGAAACAACATGCGCAGCACCTGCGCAGTACTGAGCTAACGTGGAGATGAGGGGATCTAAAATGCAACACCCTCTCTGTAGCGCAGAGGGCTTTACAAAAAAGGGGGCATACTTGTCAGTGGGGTCCAGAAGGGCAACCTGGGTTGTGACCAGGAGAGGAGCCTCAACTTTCGCGACCTGGACCTGACCAGCGGATCTTGTGTGCTTGTAGTACTGCGGAAAGGAAAAAAATGACGCATAATTCCCGGTGTGTCCCCCCAAGAAAAACATTTACAAGATATTTTTTTTTTACCGCAAAAATAAACTATACATTGCCAGACGCCCATTTTCCACCCAAACGTAGCACACCCGCCGGTAAATGTTTTGTTAATTTATATTTATATGAGAAACTCGAAACAATAATGTACCTGTTTGGGGGGGGGGGGGGCGGCAAAAAAAGAAAGAAAAGACGGCATTATACAATTAAGTTTGGTCAGCGCACAGTGATAATGAACCTGAGGAAATGCCACAACAGTTGTCCTTCAAATCTTGGGCCACTGACAAAACTGATCTTGCCACTTATCTCATCAAGGTTCATTCAGGAAAATGGGCCATTGTACTTCTGAGTAAGGGCAGGTACCACTGTCTTGGTATCCAGTTTGGGTCATACTACTTGTGCTTCTCAGACGAAGGAGAGGTTGTGTTTTTGTAACGGTGAACACTATGAACCATGAAGATTGCATAAAATGAGGAAGAGGAAGGGCGCTTGAAGCTTTTTTATTACATCCTTAATCACACCACCTCGTGTGGCCACTGGGTAGGTTGATGGATTAGGATGGGATGAATACGAGCTTCCCAGCGACTATCTCTGGGAGTTTATGGATTTTAAGGTATCAATGTTTATCGAAGCAACAGTTGTGTGCAACTTTTGTCGTGGGACAAATTAGTATTGTCACTGGCAATGGTACCAACGCCAAATCCAGGCAAAAAACAATTATTTGGCACAAGCAC
This sequence comes from Ixodes scapularis, assembly GCF_016920785.2. Lineage (NCBI taxonomy): Eukaryota > Metazoa > Arthropoda > Arachnida > Ixodida > Ixodidae > Ixodes > Ixodes scapularis. The sequence goes on from NW_024609837.1 coordinate 23,361,686, forward strand.
CTTTATATATATATATATATATATATATATATATATATATATATATATATATATATATATATATATATATATATATATTGCTTCTGTCTACACTTTGATTTTTTTTTTTTTTTTTAATTTACGAAGCGTCAAGAGTAAACTTTGAATTTTTGAGAATTGGGGATCAAACAAAAATAAAGTCTGATAAACTCAGAATTTTTGGCAAAAAATAAACTACGATAAACACCCTCCGAACTCGACGAAAAATGAACTCTGAAAACACGAAATCCTAGTTGCAAGCGATCTTCTAAAAATACCAATGGGAAAAGGAGGCCGGTTTCTGCTAACTGGCACCATTCAGCTCCCTGCATTCAAGAGCTATGTTACCCTTCACTAACCTCAGAAAAAAAAAATATTGTTGTGATTTGTAGTTGTAGTAGTTCAGATATGTCTATTAATTAATGTGTTATACCAAGTTTGAGGCAAATCTGCGATCATCGTAATTTCGTCTGCGACGATCGTAATTTTGTCGGAGGGGATGAATTGGGTACGTAGATGCATTTCCGTCTTAATATTATGGACGATTTTCAAGGGAGGGGGGGGGGGGGGGGGGTGTTAACATTACATGACTCTAGTAGTTATACAGTAAAACCTTTCCAGGTGAACTATAAGTATCTCTCTAACAAGGTCCTCTTACGCAGTTCAGACCCTCGACGACGACCCAATTGCGTTCCTTGACGATGTAGTTGACGATGCCCTGCTTCCCCTTGTCCCTGCCAACGAGGACCTCCACCTGAAAGAGGAAACATTCATGTTGTCAAATTTTTTTTTTTTTCATCCCAACGCAAAAAGCACAGGGCAGCACACAAGACCATACCTATAAGGTAGGGTTGTTTGGTGCTCTACAAGTGTACCTCGTTTCTGGTTCTGTATTTCTTTAGTGCTGTTTTCACCCGAATCTTGCTCCAACTAAACCAACTTTACGCCATGTTGTAGGCTGTCCTCAAAGAATTACCTAATGAGAAAATGTCCCTACGGCCGACTCGGCTTACATTCGCGTTTTGCGCACTTGCGGTTGAATTATGCCCTTCGCTGGGCTTGAGAGGACCTTCGTGAATTTTTTTTCATTAAAATTACGGTCCCTATTTTTTTTTATTTTTTTTTTTTTAATGCGTTCAGCAAAATTTAGGCTGCATGGTAGCTGCGCTTGGGAGTGTCCTATTGTTTCATAACTGCAACGAAGCCCCTCGTGCTCATTATGTGAAACTTAATCAAACACTACAGGGGAGAGGAGGAAGATTCATATTACATGATCGCCGTTTTGACAGGAAAGGGAAGGTGACAGGTTTCACTGTGGTCAGGAGGTGCATAATAACAGTACATGTGTTTATGAAAGTGGCCATCATAGACTTTTCCGATTGGCTTGCGACCGGTAATATACTCCACTAGTTGCAAGGTCGGTTTTTGACCTCGGATGGGACGGAAAATTCGCGTTTCACCCACCCGATCTCCCCTGAAGACGGTCCAATCGATGGGTTCGACGTAAATTCGGCGACGCCTAATTCCCGGCATGTTCACCGACTTGAACCCGTCCGTCCAAGGCCTCGACATGTTGTAGTGGAACCGGGTGCGCTGTATCACCTTTCGCTGGTACTGGGGCGCGTTGGGAGTGCGCCATTCCACCATGGCCATCGAACGCTTTACATACGACTCCGGCAGGTTGGCGTAGTCCTTGGGAAGCCGCGAAGCGCAACGCAGGACGTTCGTGAGCCGCATCTTAGAACTTTGCCAGCACCTCTTCTGAATTATCGGAAAATCGGTCCTCGCCACTCGGCACCCGACGCACGTTTACCCGTTTAGATGGGTGCCGCCATTTTGTTTTTGGTTAAGGTGCCGGTTGCCATTTCACAGCTCAAACCTGGCCAAGCTCGTTTTGAGGGACAATATATTAACGTTTATATCATATACAAATATTAATTTCAAAGTAGCTGTCACTAGGTATTTATGCGTTATTGAGCTTACAAATTTGATAAAACGTAAAGGAAAAAAATGTTTCTATTCTTATTAACTGCAAGATAGTGCGTGGTGCGTGCGTTCGTCGATAGGGTGCTTACCTGCGGGCCTGCGGTTTCTCTTTTGACTCGTGTGGAGATCTCTCATTGAATTCGGGTGAATCGCACACGAAGAAAGATGCCCGCTGGACTCAGAAATATCTGCGTAAGTACACCGTTGAAGATTTCAAACGTGTCATATCTTTTCGACAACGTCGCCGCCTTCCCCGGGAGTCGCGCAGTCTGATCGGGAGTGTGGCCAGTCACGCCTTGGCGTTGACTCTGAACATCGACTCGGCTGACCTTATGGTGACTTTGTGACTTATAATGACTTTCCAGCTTTCCCAGACGCTTATTTTCGGGCCTAATTCGAAGGAAGTGATGCGGTGACCCTGCGAGGTTCGATTTGATGCTTACTAGCCGTTTTATGAACGAACGAAATGAAAACAAAACGCCGGTCGCGCTCCAAAATCCGCGGAGTGGATCGGCGAGCTCCCAGCTCTAAGATCGATGGCGTAGAACTTAGTATATTGACTCTTCAACCTGATCATCTTGCCAATCAGAAACAAAGAACCCAAATTTGAATTTCATTTGCGTAAAGCCTTGCTCGCTAGCTCTTTTTTTTATGTTTCAGAAAGAATGTTAATGATGTGTGTAGTAGATGTCTCAAGTTTGCAGTATTGATTCTCGTTCTTAAGTTTCCCAAAACTGCATAAACAACACATGACTTCTAGTCTCCTTCTAGATCGGTAAAGGAAAATGTTACATGAATGAGATTGTGCACGTCAGTTAAATTATGGGGAGCTTGAACTGTGTGAGAGTTTGTTCTATGGCTCTACCGCATCTAGTCGGATGGATGGATGTTAATGGCTATACCCCTTGTAACGGGTGGCAGTTTGTGCCACCTAGCCTAGGTCTTTGAAGACAAACATGTAATTCCTCCCGCTCTTGTAAGACCAATTTTTTTCCCCTAGCTATCACCAGGCAGTGTGGAACATCACCAGGATGACCTTTGGGGGATCGGGCGAAAAAAAAAACAACTGAAAACGTCACCCCAGCCTCTTCCCTCCGGCGAGGGAGTTTTCAATTTTCCTCTGGTCAAACCTTGTCGGCGTTACTTTAGCACAGGATCCACAGGGGGACAGGGTTGACACTTTGGACCGGAGCCACGTGGGAGGGAGCCCCAATTTTCCTCCGTCCTGCCTGTCCCCAGCTTTGCTAGTTAGTTTTTCATCATTCGATTTCCCCTAGATAATTTCCACCAACCTTCTAATCGCCTCCTTGCAACTACAATACTTTTCTCTTTCGTCCTTCCATCGTCACCTGCAAAACCCAGGACATTGGTCAAATCCAATTACCTCTTCAGGGGGCAGGACGAAGCCCCGTGTGCTTCAAAGCCAAGTGCTCTACCGTCTCGCCCTCATTATCGCAGGCGGCAGATAAGGTCTCCTGAAATTTAGCCCTATACGTAATCGTCCTCAAGTTGAAAGGAACACCAATCCTTGGAGTATTTTAGCCACATTGGAAATTTCAAGTTGAATGATGCCATCACATTTGTAATCGATCCCTGATCCTGATTTCAGGCACCGTTCCTGAGGCGTACCCTTGGCCCCGCCTTAAAGAGGCACGCTTCCACCGATGTGCGGACGGTCACGCTCATTCCCGGAGACGGCATTGGGCCGGAGATCTCCGCCTCCGTCCAGGAGATCTTTAAAACAGCAGGGGTGAGTGAGACCAGAGCCAGTATGCACTGCTGAATGGGAGCAAACCAATCAGAACCTTTTGAGTTCAGTCTCTCTCTGACATTGTTTGTTTTCATCTCGAGAACCCCAGCAAAAAAGGTTTGGCTCCTCACAGAGCGGAGCATGACTAATGTCCGCATTCATGTGGTGAATTAAAAATGCTTAATGTACTGTCTTTTTATTGTATTAAAAATGTTAATGCTTCTGATACAAAAAGTATAGTTTTATTCCCTTGCAACCAAATCTTGTGAGAACTACTTGTGCAGCGTACGGACATGTGTCGTGCATTTTATTCTAAGTGAAATTGAGAATAGTGTAAAATGCTGCTTGTCTCAGGCTCAAATTTTGCTTATGAATGCGTAGAGAATGAAAGACACCCATATTTTACTTACTTCCACCATCATCTAGCACGCACTTTATAAAACACTTCTCTTCATTTTAAGCTTTGAACAGGCTCAGAAATCTCGTCTTGAAGCGAAAATGACCCGAGTAGTTACAACCTTACAGAAAATGTAACAAGCAGTGAACGCTGCTATGCCTTCGATGCGTTCAAGGTTGCTCAAAAAGCATGCGGAACCTTCTTCCGTGCGATGAGCGCCAATCACTGTAGCATGCTGATGCCTCACGACACTCACCGACTTTCCACAGCAGAACTCTAGCGAGATTCCATTGTATGTCGCAATAAAACCTCTGCCGTGGGTTTCATTTTCTCGATCTGGTGGCCCACTCCAGGTCCCGATCCAGTGGGAGGTCGTGGACGTCACTCCAGTCAAGGGTCCCGATGGCAAGTTCGGCATCCCGCAGAAGGCCATAGACTCGGTTAACAAGAACAAGATCGGCCTCAAGGGCCCCCTCATGACCCCCATCGGCAAGGGCCACCGATCCCTCAACCTTGCACTTAGGCAGTGAGTCTTCCCCCCTGCTTTGATAGATGGATGGTAGTTGCTATACCCTTCGAATCGGGCGGTAGCTTGCGCCACCTAGCTGACAACTTTTACACCAGAGCGGGCCATGGGGGGATTACTGAAAAAAAGTGGCTAGGTAGGCAATAACAAACAAAATTTTTTTTTTGCACATATACTTTTGGCTGAAGGGGGTTGTCTTAAAAGTGTATTTTTCCAGACAAGGTTATTGCGGGAAATGTACATTATATGAGGGCTGTTCACACTAAAATGCTGCAAGAGCTGATGAACAACAAACATTTAAAAACAAAATTTATGAATACTAATATTGTATGCAATACTCGAAAAACATGAGCACATTCTTCGCATGTTTTATGAAACGGTTAATTGTTTGCTTTTGGCAGTGGCTTATAAGTGTGAGCACAGAATCTAATGTGCCAGTCAAATTTGATTTCATGCACTACGGCTTTAGCTGGGGCGTCGGGCTCATTTAAGAAAAAAGGGACGGAATACCGCCTTGTTACGCTGGTTGAATGGTAGAACGAAAGCCCTCGAAATGAGGCCACTCCTTTTAAAATCAGGATACCTCTGTCCTGTCCTGTCTTCTTTTTCTTTCCTGTGTTTGTCCCCTGTTGCGCTAATTGTGTGCATCGGGATACCTCGTTGCTTTAAGCCCCGCAGAGAACTAAGAAAAAATAGAGTTGGAGGATTTCGAGAAACACTTGTCGCCAAGTCTGAACTGGGAACCTTCATTTCTTGACCGCAGGGCGTTCAATCTGTATGCCAATGTGCGGCCGTGCCGTTCCATCGAGGGCTACGAGACGCCGTACAAGGACGTGGATGTGGTCACGATCCGAGAGAACACGGAGGGAGAGTACAGCGGCATTGAACACGAGGCATGAACTCTCTTCTTTCTTTCTTTCTTTTTTTTTTTTTTATTAATTTCTCTTCCGCCTTTATTTTTTTCAATTCTCTTCCACACTGCCGAAATTTGGTGATTCGAAAGATTTAGTGACTGCAAATGCTTCTTTTGAAATATGTAAGGATTGAAGTAAATCGTTTCGGGTTTTTAAGACCTTTGTTTACTTGATTTCGGTTGCTACTGAACTGTAGATGTAAAATTAATTTTTATCCTGTATTAACTTCCTCCCTGTATTGACCCATTTGCTGACAGACTCCTAAAGTAAATAAATAGTGGGATAAACATTCCTAAGAGTGCTTTTTATAATCCTTTTATCTTTTAATGTTTCTGGAGTATGTATTTTGTTACCTTGCTCGTTTCTAATGCACTAATGGTAATGTTTTGAATCTCCTCTTTTTTTTTATAATGTCACTTTGCTGGTATTTTTCACTTGTTATTTTGTTTTTAAACGGCATCGTACACCCCAGCTGATTTGAAAGTTTTTTTTTTTCCTCTGTGCGAGCTTAGAATTTTACTGTGGACATTGTAATGGTAATATTTCATTATGTCTTATGAAATGCTTTTGCTTAAAGTGACAAACTTTCTTATATCGTATCGAGCTCAGTCTAATTCTAATTGCTGATTTCTACCATCCAATGATCACTCGCATTGGGCATTGTGGTGACTGATGAACACTTGCATGTTTCAGATTGTGACGGGAGTGGTTCAGAGCATCAAGCTGATCACAGAACCAGCGTCGAGGAACATTGCCAACTATGCGTTTGAGTATGCCAAGGCAAACAACCGTAACATGGTCACTGCTGTCCACAAGGCCAACATCATGTGCGTAACATTGATGCGTTTCCAGTCTGAACGCCTCAGGCTTACTCTTGTAAAGCTTCAATTAGAATGCTTAGTGTCGTGACGAAGGTGACACACGCCAGTCAGAGCGAAAGCACAGAGAAGTCCCAATGCAAACATTTTTCTTCAGGAGGACAGACATGTCTAAGGAGAAAAGTGGCACTACTTGAATACTAGTGACCTTGTTCTCGGTTTCAGTGGTGTTAACATACAGACCATGCCATAATTTATTTATTGTACATATCCTCAAGTGCCTAAGCATTGTCGAGGGGAGGGGCAGAGCAAACAAAAATAAAACAGAATGACAAAGCAAAAAACATGCGGCAAAAACTTTGGTCCATCGGTCCTCTGGTTGCTTTTGTTCAAGACTGAAATAAAACGATAGCTCCAAGAGACGTGCACAGCAAAGCACTGTTAGTGCGAACAAGCAATTGCCTGTCTTTTTTTTTTTTTTTTTTTTTTGTCTTAACATTAAACCACTGCTGTCAACATTACTAGTGTTGCAAAAAGTACTCATTCATGGCTGTAATCCAAGTGGTAATGTTTGGTGCCCGTTAATAAACTGTCCGAGCAAAATGCAAGAAATGTATGGCAAATCGCTAGGCAATTTTGTCGCATACGTGAAACATTCTAGCATGACAAACGTTTAGCGATACTCTGAGTTTTCAGACGCCTACGTTCACGGTGCTCTTTGTCAAATAGTTTAAAGCGTACCATGTGTAGACTTGATAGCTGTTCCTAGAATGAAGCGATACAACCGCTAATCGGGCTGGTAAACCTTTCGACCTTCCAGAGCCTTTCATAGTCTCAAGCCCCTCTCCCTCAGTGAGCAGAGGTGGTCGAGTTCCTCCTGGCCTACCCTCTGGCCACATGACCTCCCCGTTAACCATTCGGCATCTAGCACCTGACTCCCCCTCTCCCACCCGTCAACCAATCAGTGTCGAGCCTCGCGGCCACGCTTTTATCCGGGCTTCACTTGTCGGCTTCAAGAAATGCCAAACACCTAGCTAAGGAACGTTTCACGTTAAAAGCACCTTTTGTCGCGTTCGCAGTAAGAGTTGCACAGTTTATGTGGTACAAGAATCTTTTGCACTGAGCAGGGCCAATAAATCTTTCTAAATTTCATATGAATTTCCCTGTATAGCCAATAGCAGAAAAAAACAAAATTTTTTACCAAGCTTGATCGTTTATGTTGGTCAACTCTGACGTTCAGTGGGCTGAAGCTGACTCCCGGCATGTATTGCAGCCCGCTGAAGCTGAGCACAAGCACCTGAAGTTAGGAATGCATTATTTGGGAGAGTGCTGATTTTTTTTTACTTTGCTCTCAATGCATGCAGGCGGATGTCGGATGGCCTGTTTCTTCGCTGTTGCCGGGATGCTGCAGAAAGGAATCCTACCGTAAAGTACAACGAGATGTACCTGGATACGCTCTGCCTTAATGTGAGTACTATTGTCATTATCCTGTTCTTACAATATGCTATAATGGTGTGCTTTTTATTTATTTATTTTTTTAGGAAAGCACTTGCAATTTTTGTTTAAAAAATGAAGATCTTACATGAGTGCACTTGGGAACTTCGAGGTGCTAGCTTCTATTGTTTGGCGAGGAATCTTTAGTATGTAGTGCTGCACGAGATAAAGAGGTTCAGCTGTTTCGGGGTATAATGCATTAAGTTCTGTCCTGGTGCATCTTTTGTTTTTCTTTCCAAAGTTTACTGGAAGGGGTACATTATTTTATCTTTGTTTTTTTCAAGTGTGCTTCTTGAGGCCTTTATGCAGGGGGGTAGTCGAGACTTGCTTTAAATACATACTCTATCAAGCTTATCAAAGCAGAAAGAAAATAAAAAGTTAACTTTTGTTGGAAAGTGCTAGTTTATCGAAAAGTAAAATTATGGGTTTCTTAACCACAGGCTCTTGCATTAGTTAAAAAGAAGTCAATATTCTTTTTTTTTTTTAGCGATAACTAAGATGTGTATTTGTGTCTTAAAATCTAATTTGAAAAATGACTTATTCAACTACTAATAAAAAGGAAATTCGATGAAAAACAAATTTTCAACCAAGCTGCAGATTGAGTCTACGAAACGAAAAGTAAATTTATTTTGATGGCAGTTTAAAGTTTACGGTGCCTTAGATGCGTACCTTATTTCTTTCATTTTTTTCTCCTCAAAGATGGTTCAAGACCCGTCTAAATTCGACGTACTGGTCATGCCTAACCTCTACGGCGATATTCTCAGGTGGGTACAGCAGCACTGGTGCTGAGCTGTGATATTACGTAAAACGTGATTTTCGGGGGCAGCCGACAGTTCCCAATACGCGGAAACAAGGTTTTCACATTGTGAGCAATGTGGGCACTTGCTATAACAGTAGTTTGTGGTTTGTTACGAATGGTGTTTATAGTTCAGTCATTTTTATTTCCATCTTTCATTGATCTTTCAATAAAACAATGTGCATTCATTCTTTGCATCCTGATTGGTGCTCCCCTGTCGGCATTTCTGGAGTGAAATAAGGCCTAGATGCGGCACCAAAATGTCCAGTACATTGTTTTGGCATTGATTGTTTTGTTAAAGATTGCTTGGCTTTGGCACCAAGTTCTTGTTTGAGTTATAAATAATGACATATTGTGAGCACAAGTTGGCCACTATGAACAAACGGCTTCATATGATCTTTCTAATGAGAGAAAATCAGCATTTATTGGTGCCTATTTGCGTGGGCACTCATCAAGTGCAGGCATGTGTGAAGAACAATGTCTATTAACAGAGCAAGCGTGGATGCTTACTTTGCTAGTGAAAATGCAGCATTATGCTACATAAAAAAATGTGCCCGTCTTCGTTTGGTTTAACTAACTTCTTTAAAGACTTACTGGACTTGCCATTTTTGCTGCCGAGAGACGAGTGTCTTCGGCAATATTAACTCTGTGGGACTTACGGTATCACGAGACAAAAATAATCGCCAAAAAAACGTTGATTGGACTTCCAGTGTTTCCCATCACTTCCAGTATTTGGGTAAAATTATATATAAGTACATTTACAGGAAACTCTGCTTCTGAGTGACCCATGCTAATGAATCGGCTAGGAATCAACAAACTTCTCAATGGAATAACTTGAGAAACTCTTGGCTTTGTCGTAGCGACCTGTGCGCCGGCCTTGTCGGCGGATTGGGAGTCACGCCGAGCGGCAACATTGGTTCCGACGGGGCCATCTTTGAGTCGGTGAGTTGGAGGCGGCAATTCCCGAGTCGGCCATTTTCTTGCATTTGTGCAGGCTGCTTTTTGTTTATCCTCAACTCAAGCTCTTAAAGGTCCTTTGATTAGAGGTGTACGCACATTGTTTTTACCCCTTCAAATGTTTTCTCTGTAAGAGGCCGGTGAATAGGTAGCTCTTTTTCAGCTCATGGCTTCGGAGTGCATAAGTTTTTGAGACTGCTATGGGGGAGGGGGGGGGGGGTAATTGTGCACAATATTATTGACGATATTATGCATCGATTTGCCAGAATGCTGCCTTTTTGCACTTAGGGTTAAGCTTGCTTGTGCATTCCATGGAGCTATTAGAGTGGACAATTTATAGACATCATCAATTTTTTCGCTACAATATTTAATATATTAAATTCACTTAGAATCTTTGATATTGAGCCAGAAAGCTAGCTTTTCCTCGCTAATTGACTTCAATTGTAATCATTATATTAAAAAAAAAACTTTTTTTTTCTACCTAAGAGGACAGCCATACCTCAAAATAAATGCTCATAAAAAAAAAAAAAAAAAAATTGGTCAATATTTGTTACAATACGGATTTTTTTTATTTGCGGGCAAAACCAAAATTGTATCTCTGTGGGATGGTGATGATAGCGTTTGGACCCAGCTAGTGGGCACTCTGAGGTCCAGCAAACTCGGGGCGCACGCTATACATCGTTCACCCTTAAGCTGAGACGAGAAGCTCCGCCTTGTGCGTGAGCTTTCTGCCCTTGCTAACACAAGTGTGAATGCGCAGGCACGCACAACCAAAGCACAGCGGAAGCCAGCGAGCTTGCGCTGAAGGCGGAGCTTCTAGTCTCGGCTTAAAGGACACATGCAAATGGAAAATACATTTTTTTTAAACAGCCTGGTTGGGAAAAGCAAATCACAAAACGAATTTACCACAAAAAATAAAAAAATTTAAAGCTATATTTACGGCGCTATATGAATTTGTAGTTGGCACCCGCGGGCGCCACGGAAAAGTGGCTGCTATTTGTCACGTGACTGGCCACTATTTGTCACGTGATACTTGCGCTCTTTCGGAAGCTTCCTATTGTCTCTAAAAGTTATTTGTTCATCTTTGTTTCAAGTGCAACAAGAAAAGAAAATTAATAAGTAACTTTTAGAGCCCAAAGGAAGCTCCTGAAAAAGCGCGAGCAGACGTGATAGACCTGTGCGTCGGTCAGATGGCGGCGGTGGCGCCCCGGAGCAGACGAACTTGTGCGGTAGCGGCAGCGGCGACGTGGAGAAACACGTTGAACAGTCTGTACACCACGCTCAAGCGTGCGGCGGCGGTGTGACATTGAGGCGGCAGCGGTGCCGCGCGACGGCGCAGAAGTGTACCATGTGACTCACAGCGGCTGCCGCGGGCGCCATCTACAAATTCGTTTTGCGCCGTACATATAGCGCTTAAACTTTTTTTTTTGTTCGTTGTAAATTCGTTTTATAAGATTCTTTTTTCATCTAGGCTGTTTAAAAAATATATATATTTTTTTCCTTTGCATATGTCCTTTAAGGATGGAACCGGAATATAGTTAGGTACAAATGGCTGTCGTCATCATCCCACAGGGATACAATTTAGGTTTTGCCCGCAAATCGAAAAATTTGTTTTGCAACAAAAATATTGAACAAAAAAGAAATGTTTTTTTCCTAGGTTTAGGGCTTTTTTAAGCCTCGGCAGTTGACAAAGAGTGAACGACGATATTAACATTGATATAGATAAAATTAAAAGCATTTTTTTAAGGGAATTCTTTCTGTCGCTCGATCATTGCTTCGTCGTCTGCTTGTCAGGTCCACGGTACAGCCCCGGACATTGCCGGCCAGAACAAAGCCAACCCAACGGCGCTGCTTCTGAGCGGCATTATGATGTTGCGCCACATGAAGCTCAGCAACTTTGCCGACGTCATTGAGGTCGCCTGCTTCGACACCCTGCGGGAAGGAAAGGTGCGAGAGGGTTGTGTTTCCTTGTCTTCATTTCGTTATGTGGTGCTACGGAGGCAATTAGATAACAAGACTGATCTGTTATCTACGGGGTGTTTTACGGAACGCCGGACAAATCGTTTCTTGCAATAACTATGCTCCCCGCAGAGACACTAGTTGTGCTGATTGCTGGTGATGTACGTAGCATTTTGGATATTTCGCTCCTTAATTAATTTTGCATGATTAACTTCTTGACTGGTAACATGCTACCATACATTGCCTGGCGCACTATAGACCCGATACTGCTGTGCCAAGAAAAACCCCAAACTAACTATTACCATATATTGCAAAACATCCCTTTTTCTGAGATAGATCTCCGAAAAAGGAGGGCATGTCGCAACGTTTGGTCGGATTGTTAGTACTAAAAGAGGCCACACACGATTGTTATTTCTAGTTTTTTCGGATGCTTTGGGCAAAAAGGCGAGTCGCAACGTTTAGTCGCGTTTCTAGCAGAGAAAAGGGACGCATGGGACTATAATATATGGTTTTGCGGGACCCTTAGGGTGTGTAGGTTGAGTTTACATTATAAGGACACAATCTCGAAATCCCCTTTAGTGCCATTTTAAAGCTCATCTTCAAACAAGCATGTTTGTTGGTCGTACAGAAACTCATGAAGCTAAGGCATTTTTCGTGAATTATTGTGTTTCTGTTTCGTATAACAATGCTATCGGAAAATCAGGTATGCCAAAGTAACGTAAAATCAGAAGTGTTTAAAATAAAAAATGCTAAGTGCATTGCTTCACAATTTTTTTTAAGCAATTAAGCATGAATTGAAGGTAGTGCATGTTTACTGTCACTTGCAATTTTAATGATTAATGACTGTTTTATCTTGCAGTACTTGACTGCCGATTTGGGCGGCAATGCCAGCTGTTCCGACTTCACGTCCGAAATCTGCTCCAAGGTGGTTGCTGCGCAGAATAAATGATTGATCTATTGATTTATTGAAGTGGCGAGAAACCTACCATCTGATTCTGCCTGTCATTGATGATGCTTGTTTAGTTTGGAAGACGTTGCAACAACCAGAAAGTCCCCCATTCTTTTCTTTCGTCATTCTTTGTTGGTTATTGCTGCTTTCTTCAAACACTTTCAACTATCTTTTTTTTTTTTTTTTGTGAACTTTGCTGCTGTTTATTGATGCTCATTGTGGTCATCGCTCAATTAGGTGGCCACTAAAAACAAAGTGAAGTGTTTTCTTGTCTTTCAAATAAATAAACGGAAAGGCCAAAACATGTCTAACTTCCAGCTTATCTAAATCTATGTAGCTGTTGCACGGCACTAGTCTTAGACGCCTAGATTTCAAGCCATTTAGTCGGAGAGGCAAAGTTCCTATACATGTTTTCACACCAATTACCGTAAAAGCATGTGTTTAAACATTGTTAATTTCTTTCTCGCTTGTTGTATTAAATTGTGAGCAGCACAATAAATGCACTGTTGCTAGTTATACAATTGTGTTACCCCGTAGAATTTGTCTGCTAAAATTACATGGCTTAAACATTAATCTTTTGGTGCTTGGTGCCTGTACTTGGAGATAACGTATTAGCAATTTCATGGACTCGTTTCTATTCTTTTTTTTTTTCACACTGTACTTTTATTTTGGAACCTTTGATTGAAAGATCTGTCTTTCATTTATCTCGTGTATTGATATGCTTATGTTTCTGCATTTTTAGTAGTGTTGTGGTGTACTGCCTTCTGATGCAACAATATAACGTACGGGACTTTTTTTTTAAGTTAGTGTTTTTCTTGCGCAGTCGAAGTTTAGACAAAAAACAAGTGCCGGCCGTTTGGGAGAATGTACCAATATACCTAGTCTTTCAAGCCTAATATATGCAGATAAAAAAATCGTAGTCTTTTTTTTTTTTTTTGACCATGTGACTGATGTGGATCACAACAGGTCAAGAAGGAAGTGGAAGCTCCTCCCACCTCTTTCCCTTTTAGCAGAGCGAACGCTGGAAAGGAGGTCGCTTCCTCTCCAGGGTTCAGTCTGCGATAGTGGAAAGAGGTGGAAGGACCTTCCACTTCCTTCTTGACCTGTCGCCGACCTTTAGGGTCCACAAAGTAAAACGATCCACAAAATGAACGACAACGCGGTTGTCCTGTTGGTACCAACCGGTGGTGATGCAGGGAACGCGTTTTCATTTATTTTGTCCATGGCCATGCTGTCCAAAAGGTCGTGATCCAGATTTTGCTGTCCATTTGAACTCCGGAATCGCGATAGTTGGAAGAAATGGAACTTGTGCGAAGTTCGCGGGTTTGCATTGACACGATCCCGCGTGAGCGTGGGAGATGTGAAAATGATGCCGACATTTTTGTCTTTCGGTCCAAAGTAGATGCAAAAATAAAGTAAAAGAAAAATAAAAGATGTGCAGACGGTACTTTTTTTTTTTTTTTTTGCTGTGTTGCGACTCCTTCCGTGTAGTGGTTTGTTTGCGCAGGGTCAGATAGCGGCGAACGATCCAGTGACAAGCCGTTGCCTTATCTATAGGGTTGTGAAGAGTTACACTTGGATAATCCTTGGACCGTCCCGGCCACCGTCCACTCTATCTGCTTGGATCCACTTTCTGCGTGCTATTACAGGAAACTAGTGTTACTGAAATGAGTGATAAGGCGCGGGCGAGCTGGTTTACGTTCATGATTTAAGACAACCCTGTCAACCCTGTCTCAGGGTTGTCTTAAATCAGAAACTAGTGTTGTTTCCCCTGTATTTGCTTCCCGGCGGCGAAGTGTCCGATCTGGGTGATGGTTCCTAGTTTCTTCCTCTAAATTTATTTTGAAGAAACGTTGAGGATAAAGTTGCCGTAAATCACACTAGCAAGTTAAAATAACGACAGATTGCTGGCATTGGTACGTGGTAGTACAAACCGGCTAGCGGAAAAGATTCCTAAGATAAGAAAAGAGAAAAAAAAAAAAAAAAGCGGGCCTTGGCAGGAAAGTGGTTCTTTGGCGAAGTGACCTTGTTTCGAAATCGTTTTCTTTGACCTCTTCGAAAAAACTTCATGGACAAGAGGGTTTTTTCTATTCTTTTTTTTTTTTTTTTTCAGAATTGGATGTTTTTGCTGTCAGCCTGCGGAATCGTTCTTCGGTTTTTCACAAGCCATAGCTCTTCGAATTTTTCTCCTTTTTTTTTTTTTTTTGAGATGAAGCAGTTTTGTGTGTGCATTAAACGCAGTACATGAGGTCAGCGTTTTTAAAACTAGTAGCTGGCATATCACCATATTATTATTGGTGCATTTTTTTGTTTTTCTCCTCAAGATATACGTTGTTCGAAGTGTCCATAGGATCCTGATGTCGGTTCCTGAGAGAATCGCGGAACGGTTTTTGGTTCGCAGGAACGCTCGTACGACGCGCTTACGCCCAGTGGTCCATTTTACTTTCGCTTTACCACTACTCCACCCCAAAAAACTCTCGCGCTGAGAGTTTTCCCCTCCATCTTTGTTTATATTCATTCGTTTTCCGCCTCGCCGCGAAGGAAAACACCAGCGGGCAGGTAACGGGTGGCAGTGGCTTTTCTGGGAGCAGTCGAAAATGAAACAAAAACCGAAACATTGACGAAAAGCGCGTAAAGCGGAAGTGACCGCACCAACCAGCGACCAATCGAACAACGCTGCTGCCTCAACGTCACATCCGGAGAGCGCGCGCAGACCACTCCCCCAAAAAACCACGAGGGAAACCGCGCAGCAGGCAGATGTGGGTTGGTGGTCGTGCGTGTACGCTGCATCTGAGCGGACTTCGCGACGTTCGTGGGACAACGTGCAGCGAGTGAAAGCGTGTCCGAACGTTTCGGCCGACTCCATAGCCGTCGTGCGGACCTTCCCGAACTCTGCGATGGCTCTCTGCCTGCGTGCGGACCACGACAGGGACGTCAGTCTCGCCGCCGAATGCCTCGTGGCTATGTCGAACGCCAGGCCGCGAGACCCGTACTCGGACTCCGATCGCCGTAGTCCGGTGTCTCTAAGCACGACCGACGGCAGCGACTTCGTCCGCGAAGAGCAGGCCGCGGACCTCCCGGACTCGTCGGTCTACATGATCGCTCGGATACTGGCCGACTTGACTCGAATCCCGCAGGAACCGGTGAGCTCGGACGCGCGGCCCGTGGTCGCGGCCGTTAGGCCTAAGGCGCGCGCCGCTTCGAACAAAGCGGCGCCGGCAACTCCCACAGCCACACCCGGCGTCCGCGCACCGTCCGTGCTCAAGAAAGTCCACACCTGCACCTTTGACGGATGCGACAAAGTCTACGGCAAGAGCTCACACCTCAAGGCACACCTCAGGACGCATACGGGTAAGCACGGCATCGTCTGCTAGCGGGAGGGTTAGCGCCTTTTTCTTTTCTTTTATTTTTTGTGCCGCTTTTTCGCGCTTTGTGTCCGCTCTTGGACGAGCGGGCCGCGATCAGCTGTGCGATCGCTTCGCCTCCTTTTTGTCTTTTTACCGTAACCTGTTTTCGCCTTGCGTCTTGGTTATTTCGGCGGTACTACGGGAACGATCAAATACGGTGCCCGGGGATCTTTTTTCTCGCTCGAGATCGGGGTGGAGTCGAAAGGGGCGTTTCTGCCCTTAGCAGACGAATCCGGCACAAAGCACCGAACGGAGCGGGTGGTGTCCCTACTGCGTATGTCTCTCCACTGTTTTTTTTCGGTTGTATTTTTCTCGAAAATCAAAAATACCCGCTGGTTTTCTCTTTGTACCCCGACCATGGGGGAGCCCTTCCGCAAACCACTTCATTTTATATCTTTATTGGATTTCGTTCGTCGGATGGGCCTTATCGCTGTCGGCGGCTCTCCCCACATCTCCCGGAAAAGCGAAGCAGACGTCGCGATAGTCAGCTTGCAGTATACAAGCTGTGATGGACTGATGAAACCAAGTGGCCCCCGATAATGACGACAGCTGCTACGGATAACGCCACCGAAAGACCGGGATACCGCTAGCCGAAGAGTTAACCCCCCCTTCATTTTCTCTCCGGAGAGGGACGACGAATCTCATTTGTGACGTGGTTAGCGTCGCCGTTCTGTCGTTTTTAAAGGGTTGTTTCCCTCGCTGGATGTTGTTGTCAACGGCCGGTTGGGTCTGATTCGAGGGCGTTGATACCGAAAGTGTAGGTGTGTGCGTGCCCGAACGTGTTGTGGCCTGTCCGCGCTTGTGGTGAGACGGGGGGGGCCCGGTGTCGTTACCTTGTTCACTCTCGCCGCCGTTTTCGCGCGCTTGTACGCGGAGAGGCGGGGTTGCCCCGTATCTTATACCCGTACCGTGTTTCGAACAAAGTAAAAAGACGGACGGAGGGTGGTTGCACGCGAGCAAGGCCGCGCGGGCTGGGCGCTGAATCTTGATCCCCACGCTGCCTCGTCCGGTGGCCTTCGGTGGGTTGGACGGGTTACCTGGGGGAGGGCAGGTTGCTGCCGCTGCGGAGTCTCGAGCGCTTATTATATCGGCCCTTTGTTACTCCCTCGGCGTAGGCTTCTCTTTTTGTTACGATCCCTTACTGGTAACCGGGTGTCACTCCTCAAACGTGACGTCAAAGCGGTCAGGCAGGGGCGTGACGACCTCAAGCGTGACGTCAAAGCGGTCAGGCGGGGGGGGGTACTGAAGTCACTTCGCGCTCAATTTGTGGTGCGAGTTGTGTTCGTTTTCGTAGTCGTCAACTGGCAAAGTGTGGTCACGTCTTCATTCATGTTTATAAAATATCAAAGAAATAACTGGCAGAGGGGCTAGGGTGTTTTGAGATCTGAGGCATGGGTGATTGCGTCGTGAAGGTCGGTTGGCCGTGCTGTTTTTGTGACAACTGTGACCATATGATCTGGGGATCCTGATTTTTGTCTATTTCACTGTCTCGTTTGGGGAGATGCTGCGTCACAAACGAGAACTTTACATCGAACGTCACAATTTCATCGCGGTTGCCGTTAGCTTTGTGTTATTGGTTGACGATACTTATTGTTCGCGTACAATTCTTTAAATATGAAGGGGGAAAAAAATGTGCACCATAGGGCAGCTTTTCGAGCCCACAGCTGTTTCTAGGGGACAACGTAACGTAAGCGGTGAGCGCAATATTGCGTGTTCCTCGAGGGACTGCGTAGGAACTGGCTGTCCGTTTTTGCGAAGCAAAAGAGAGAAAAAAAAAAAAAAAAGGCGAGCGGGTTGAAAGAAGAGCGAGCCCACGCCTCTCTTCCGCAAACGTTGGGTCGGTCGCACTGCGTGGTATCTGGGCGCCGACGTCACAAGGCTACGTCTGTTGGCGGGCGTGCGAGCCGTGTCGACGGAGTCGGGGGTTGCCCAATCCCGCCGGGCTCCAACGTGCCTTGACGTTCACGTGCGCGCGCGGGCGCCTTGGCCCCGAGATTGGGCGATCGCCCTCGGCTCCCCGAGAGAGCTTTCTCAAGAGGTGCACGTGTTGCGTTGACCTTGAGGCCGCGGAAGCGGTTTCTTTTTGCTAGCGGCGAGTCGGGCCTGTTGTATTGTGTTTCGTCCGGGGGGGCTTGGACTTTCTGATACTCTCGTTTCTCTTGGATTTGTCGGCGCAACGTGACACCCCCTCGTCTGATCGTAGTTGCGGCGGCGGCGCGTGGCGGCGAAGCCTAGCTCGTTAGGCTTAGCAAGCTGGCCACGTGATGGTTTAGCCTGGGTTAAAGCCCCAGCATCTCTGACCTTGTGTAAAAGGGTGTTGGGCAATCACCCAGTTCGATATGGTATCTGCGCGTACTGCACGAACTTGGAAAGAAGGCAAAATGTATCGGCAGGCGACTGGTGATGGCAAGGGTGGAGACGAGGTGGTTGCGGCTGCACACTGGGACAAAGCGCTGCTTAGCGTGTGTGTGTATGGGTACTAATTTTTCTTTCACTGGATCCCACAGATTGAAGGTGCTTCAATCTGTGGGATTTTCTCCTGAAATATGGTCTTGAGCTCATCTCGAAACCGCTTTGTGGCACATTGCTGGATTACCCCCCCCCCCCCCCCCTACTAGTCCCAAAACCAGTCCTAAGCCTAACTCGATGTCAACCCGTCTGACAGGTTATTTCCGTTTATTTGCTGTATGAACCCATTGCTGGCCGTCTCCCACGAGGTAGCTGATATCTGTGTACGCACCCCTTCGGTGAACGGCTGTACATGCGGAAGTGGCTGAATGTGGTTAGGCCTAACTTGTGCGGATTAGGCCTAGCGCTCCAGATGGATCACTGCCGAGTCAGGTGAGAGGAGGAAGGGGAGGGGCTGATTTCGACGTTATGACTTGACCCACTTGCTTCTGAGTTTCCATTGTTCTTAAAAGGTCCTTCCAGCTTCGCCTGTTTTTTTATTTATATATATATTTTTTTTAAATAATGCTTTTCCCGTCTGCACGTGAATGTTTTTCTTTAGGGGTTTTCGTTTCCTGTGCCCCCTTTGAAAGCAAGAGATATCCCGTGCGAGTTGCGCGTATATAGTTGCGTTCGCGTGTTCGTCGTTCGTGGTAGCGTAGCGCTGCCTGCTTGCCTCTCGTCCCCGAAGCTCTGCGCCGGTGGGCGGCGTTCCGTATCGTGGACTCCTTCGCTCTAGTTCCTTTTCTGCTGCCGGTTTGACTCCTGTTCTCGGCCGCCGGGGGCCGCCGCAATCGCTACCGCCATGTTTTTTTTTCTTTTCTTTTTTTTTTTCCCCGATGGTGTTGCTCTTTTGATAACACCTGCATGGGTTGGTTCGCTTCCTTCACTTCCTGGATCTCTCGGCAGTGGTCTTTGTTGCATCGTGCAATTCTTCGCGTTATTTTTTTCTTATTTTTTATTTCCATAAAATTGTTTACCGCCCTCGACCTTCTCATGTGTCCGGTTTCTGTTTTTCTCTACGTAAAGAAAGATGCATACTTCTCACTGTTGCTAATTGTAGAGAAGATACTGCTTCCGCGAAATAATAGAAAAGAGAAAAACAAGAACACTCGTGTTTCTAAGCAGTGGTTTGGTCCCCAAAAACTTCTACGATTCGTAAAAGGACACTAAATTTGATACTAATTTATAAGATCGTAATTTTATGGTACAGTGGCAATCCTTCGGCATTGTTATAGGGATGCAAAAAAAAATTGTTATGCGTGTCCTTTTTCTTTTAAAGATGTGGCCAAACATCTCGACACACCCATTTGCCCTAAGCATCTGTCAAAAAAAAAAAAAAAAAAGCAGAACAAATTACAATCGTTCGTGGCCTTTTTCTCCTCTTGAAAATGCGACGAACATAGCGACACGCCTCTCCTAAGGTCGTTGCCAGAAAAGAAAAAGGGGGGGGGGGGGGGGGGGGTGCTTGTCGCGTTTTTAACGAGGGAAGAAGTGCAGCATGATAGTCATTTCTGATTTATCTGTCGCATCAAAAGGCCCTCTCCCCAAAAATAAAAATCTTAACAATTCTTTGACGAAAGTCCATGTACTACGGTGTTAGAGGAGAATTATATAAATGACAAAGACAGGATGACACATTTCTCCATTTATGTTCGTCAGATTCACCTTAGCAGAACGCTCCATTCCCACGAGTCCGTTTGCAGTCGTCCGCTTTCGACGCGGTGCCTTAAAAGTGGGCGTGGCATTTCGGGCGGTATTGGGGGAGGTACGAGCTTGAAAAACGCTCAGAGTGTGCGGGCGACCGAGACGGATGCATCGTACAAAAAACAGTCTGCAGACGACGTTGTTTTGGGCGTATTGCTTTCTCGTATGGTACGGTCCTGTGTGCAACGAAACACCGCGTCTTTTGGATGTATCAGGCACGCCGGGAACACCGAAGAGCGCGAAAGGCGAACCAGTCGCGATTTATCCATCTTTGCTCTCTCTCTCTCTCTCCCGTCTCTTTCAAAACTGGTGCGTCGGGTTTTCCTTTTCTTACTGGGTGGAGGAAAGGAGTTGTGTTGCGCGGCCCCGTTAAGTTCGATTTGTTTATTTTTTTCGTTCTAATCTTTGATTTGACAGCGAAGGTTAGCAGCAGCAGATCTCTTCCTCCTCGTGTTCTCGTCGGTTCCTGTTTGTTTGTCGGTCTGACTGCTGTCTGTCGATTGTTGCTTCAGTCTTTGTGGGTGGGAGGCTGGTAAAATAAGGAGAGCGCTTCCTTCAGATCGACGTGCTCTGCCGGCTCTTTTTTTTATTTATTTGTTCTCTCTCTCTTATGTAGACGAGAGGGAGAGCAGCGATGGCCCGTAATCGCTTTCTCGCACATCTGGATGAGCTTTGGCTGTTCCGCGTCAGTGTGCCGTCCCCCGATTTTTCGGTTGGCCCTCGCGTTTGTTTGTTTGTTCGTTGTTTGTGAAGTGCCCAGCGCAGGCGCTCTCTTTTTGAAAACACGGCTGAAGGATTCGCGGTTTTTTTGTTTTTTTTTTTGAGGGGCGGGGTGGGGGCGGTGTCCTTCGGCCCTGTAACATTTTTTTCTGTCTTTTATTTATTAAGTTTTGCCCATTGTTGGTTGGTGTTGGCTTTCGTGCGCGAAGCCCCGACGCTCTCGGCCGGAACTGTTTTCCGCCGTAACGTTGTCGGTGGAAACGTGGTTTCTAGATCAGCGGCGCTACGGTGAGGAACAAAACCGGACACGCCCCTTCTCGGGTAGAGCAGTCTTGGGGACAGTTCAAGCGCGCGTCCCGAGATTTTCACCGCTTATCTGATCGCTACCGAATTTGATGCGCGTTTCAGTCTGCCCTGCGCTTGAATCGGGCACGTAGCCAGGATTTTAATTCAAACCCCCCCCCCCCCCCTCCCCTCCCCTCCCTGCCTGGCTTGAATTATATGGTAGTGGGGGTTTACACAATTCTCCTGACCTTCTGGAGCGTTGAGATTATCAGATTCACGAGGTAGATGAGATAACCTGTCGACTGTTGGACAGGGAGCAGTCATGGGTTGAAGATAATGGGTTCGAATGTTAACGATAATCGAAGTTTTGTGTGTGTGTTTTTTTTCTCCACAACTCTGCGACACACCCCGCCCTGGATGTTTCCGAGCGATTCGAGATCGTACTTCCGGCTTCGCCACTTCCGGGTGCTACTCTTTTCTTTATTTTATCGTTGCGTTCGTACCGATTTAGTTAAAATGAAAGAAGGGGAATTGGAGCGATTACACGTCGATTGTGCCTTCATTCCAACTGTTTCTTTTTTTATTACTATTTCCGCGCGGAAAGCGTGAATCGGGCAGGTGTGCGCCAATATGTGAAACTTTTCTGACCTATATTTCGTTGGAATATTAATTTGAAACTAATTTATTCTTTCCAACCAGTTTTAATACTGCAGTCGATTACAGCTCGAGAAGTGTGACGCGTCGTGTTCACGCTCCGCGATTGGTTCCTCAGATTCCCTGTCAGCTAATCCTGCAATCCCATTGGCTATGGAGCGTCGACGAGATGCTTCCGACTCGTTGGTAGGTCAATCACGGGCACTTTATTTCCCTCCTGGTTTTATTCGAACATTTTGTTGCCAGACCAAATGCTCACACCAGACACGAAAAGTTGGGTTATTTCGGTTTGTGCTACTGACGGCGAGCTTCCGCAGTTCTTTTTGCAACGTGCATTCCGCTCCATCAAGATCGCCGGTCTTAGCAGAATATTAATGTGAGTTCGTTGTGAGCGTGCGCTCTAAACAGCGCCCTCGAATGTGGCGCCCAGTGAATATTCCCATATGCACCTTTTCCACAAGGGCGCAGCCATCTTGAATGGCGTCACTTCTGGTATGCGGCAAAAACATCGTTTTGATCTCTCCACGCCGCTGGAGAGATCAAACCTATATTTTTTCGTCCCGCACACCAGATGTGGAGCCCACGTCACTGAGAACGACCGGAAACAGCATTGACGTCACACATGGAGGTGGGAAGAGGAGGAGTAGTCATGCCAGCCAAACTAGAAAACCTCGATGTTATCGGAGGTCCTCTCCTTCCAGTAGCAACTTTTGGTTTTGTTCGTTTTTGGTCATAGCATACGTGTCGCACCAGAACGAGTAGAAATGGCCACCGGCATCGTGGGATGAGGATGTCACGCGCGAACCGCGTACGTCTTCGACCGTTTCTTTTCTTTCTTTTTTTTTTTTTTTTTGAATTGCGCACGACGAGCTGTCACGTGACAAAATGGACCATTCGGTCACGCGACAAAGCCCGCAAAGGTCGCACTGAACGTTCCGCCTTCCTCAACTAGGTGGGCGAGGCGCGCGTCACGAAAGCCGTTCTGCGGGCGTGTACACCGTTTCCCGCGCTTTTGTTGGCGGGAAAAAAGAATGGAAGCTTGACGCGCGCGATTCGCAGTACAGCCTAGAGGTAGTCATGCTGCGGCGTTTATTCTTTTTTTATTTATATATTTGTATAGTGTGTAATGTATGTAGTTGAACTTTTACATGATGTAACGGGGTTACTTTATATTAAGAATCGACTAACAGAAAAGCATTTACGGAAATGCGATGTGAAAGATCATGGATGTATATCAGAAAATGTCGGGGTATTCTCGAAATGGGCGAAGCTTTTTCTGGTGCCGATCCCGCCATACATTTTAACGTTTCGTTCGTGTATAGCTACAGAATAGTTACTGCTTTTGGAGAATAACGTAGTACGTCGGTATATTTTTCATTCAGCTCAGTTCCCACACACGAATACTGCTTTCTATTGCTGTCTGCTTTACCTATCCATGTTTTTTTTTTTCTTGTCACTCATTCAACAGCACGTATTCTTATCAATGGGGCACCTTCTCTCGAAGATGGCGTAGAGGGGCTTGGCTGCCAGCTGTGAAAGAACTTTTTTGTGTGTGTGTTTGGGGGGGGGGGGGGGGGGGGGGGGTGCATGTTTGTGTTGCGTTTTTGGGGCGCGTGTGTTTGTGTGCGGTAAGCCTCCCCATTCTGGGGAAAGAAGTATTCCTTCGTTGTAGTCTGCCGCCGACCGGATGGTCTGCTTGCGGGCCGTGACCTCTGGGCGAAGGGCCGGCCTTTTAAACCGGAGAAAAACGTGTGGGGTGGTGGTTCTTTTTAGTTGGGGGGTGGTTCGGCGCCCCCCGAACGACACCTGGATTTGCAGCGCCTGTAAAAGGGGGGGGGGTGATGATGATGATGCTGCTGGCGGGATCCGTGTGCAGTGGCTGGGAAGTTCGTGCTTCTGGTGGCTGGTGGAGAGAGGGGAGAGGAAGTGGCGGTGCGGCGGCAGCTGCTGCGGAGGGGGGCGTGGCACGACGCGCTCTCTGGGCTCCCTGGATGAGATGTCGCCGTCGTTGGTTGTCGGGTTCGTGTGGGGTTGGTGCGGCGGGGGTCTCTTGGAAGTACGCCCCATCTGTCGCGCGCACCTTCTGTCTTTCTTTTCTCTCTCTTTGTGTCTCCGTTTGGTTTCGTGGGGGACGCCGTTCTGTTCCGCCACCTTGTGTTCCATGTCGGCAGGCGTTACCAGTGGTGGTGGTGGTGTTTCTGTTGCGTTTTTAATTGGGGCAATTGGGGGCTTTATTTGGTCCAATTATGAGGAGTATTAACGACGGGAAGGTCCGGGTGCAGAAGGTGCGTGTGTGAAGTTGGGGGGAAGGGGGTTTGGCAAGCGGAACAGTAATGAAAACGGAATTCCTCTTTATCTGACAGGTATTAATTACGGTTGAAACTAAAGGTTGTTTTAGACTTAGCAACTGGCTGTAAGTGTCGGTTGTCGTGCATGATAGCATCCCATTTTTATCTGCAATGATTTTATCTTATTTTTTATTGTAGATAAGTTGATGTTTAGAGTGCAGGCGAGCTGGAGTATACTGAACAAGTCTAAGGGAGAATCGAGTTCAAACTCCTTTCGAAGTCCCCTTTTGGTTGAATACTATATTGCGCTGCAACTCGGGAAGGTAGGACGAGGGAAAAAGAGGCCGGGGAGGAGGAAGCAGACAGAACGCTGGAGAGAGGGGGAGGTTCCCCGTGGCCAGCAACACTCGCGAGCGTGTCCAAAGCCTCGCGGAGAAGCACCCCTTACTCGTGGAAGGGGTTTGAGATTGTCGTGGAGTTGATTGTTGCGGGACTTGTCTCTCGGCTGCTCCGGGCGGGGAGGGCGACAGACTGTTGCTCCTCCCGACCTCGTCCGCTCCGGTCGCCGCTAACGCGGACTGCACCGCGTGCTGCTGCTGCTGCTGCGGCGGTGGGCGTTTCTTCTTCTCCCAAGGCAAACGGGTCGTCCGGCCGCTGCATCCTGCGAGGGGATAAAGTGCGGCGCCGTTCCGGTCAAGTCGACGACCTGGCTCGTACGAACCCCGCCCCCACGCCCTCTTTGGAACCTACGCGATTGGACTTTTCTGTTTTTCTTTATTTTAAGATGTAGTTTAATGACCTACAGTCCGACGGCGTTGGTGCCCGAGTTGCTTTCGTCATTGCAATAATGCTAAATCGCCTTTTTTTACAATGGAGGCGACGGGGTTGTTTGTTGTCGTGAGAACAACGTAAATTGGCCTTGTTATGTTTTGAGAAAGAAAATAACGAAACGTCTGGCTGCTTGCTTGTTTAAAACAGTGCTTCAAGTGATCTGTGGTGGAAGAAATTGGAGACTTTTTAGTAGAAGGAACAGGAACACAAGGTGATAGCGTGATTAGCTATCACCAGCTCCTCTGCACACTCACTGTCTTTTCAAATAATCGTTCGTTTTTTTGCTTAATGCTGCGCCAAGAGAAATGCGTTTCTCGGGAGGTTTTATTTTAATACCTTCACGGAGGGGGAGCATATTCTACGTTGATCTCACTGCGAAGATAACGTTCACTGTAATCGATTTCTTTACTTGGAGGTGGCTTTTTGTGGCCTTTAGGAAGTGAACCCCGCTCGGCACAGCTTTGATCGGCGCTCAAATTGCGCGAGCAACGTAGCTCTGACTTCATTGCTAGATAAAGTTTTTTTCCCAAGTATAGGCCTGCCCTTTTCTTTTTTTTTTAATAAATATTTTGTGCAGAATTGGGTTAGTTATTCCACCCACGGCTTGGGAAACCTGAAAAATGTTCGGGCTTATCAACAGTCGAACGTTACTTTAAGTAAGGTGAAACAATTAGAATTGCTTTTTTTTTTTTTTTTTTTTTTTTTTTTTTTTAGAGCAGCTTTAAACGTTGTTTTGAGCGGCTAGTCCGGCCCCGAACGAACGGGCGTTGGGTGGCGCCGCCTCGCGGCACGTGGTGGAAGCGCGCTTGAAAGCGCGGCAGCTGTCGCCGCCAGCTGCCTGATGTCGCACACCTGTCTTTCCTGGCTCTGCGATGCCGCCAGGTACTTCCCCTCCTCGCGTTTTCGAGGTCGATGGTCGGGTCGTCCGTCCGCAGCTGGTAGTACCACTGGTAGTTCCTCCGGCATCGTACATCCAGCAGAATGCAGACGTTAGGAGGCGCGGCTTTCGGGTGGTGCCGGAGGTTGCCCTGTATCTGGGCCCCGCGCCGCTTTGCCGAAGAAACTAGGTGACGTCTAGTGTTTTTTTCTTCAGAAATGGTGGACTCGAAGGTCTCCCTGCAGTAAGGCAGGCTAAAGAGTCTTGTTCCGTCTACTCTATTACCTCTGAATGAAATTGTTTAATCGACGTACTGCACTGATGAGGTGGTTTTCCCAGGCAGTGGATTGTAACTAGTGATGGGGCGACACGTTTTCCGAAACAGGTTTCGGATCCGAATCGGGGGTTTCGTAAAGTTTCGGAAGAACGGCCGAACCTCGGTGTGTTTCGGGTAGGTTCGGGACGTTTTCAGTCAGATCACATTATTGAGCGTTGCAACTTTTTTTTTTTAAACAAACCATTCTTCTAAATTACATGAAATGATTAAGAAATTAAATATAAATTCACCATATTATGAAGGAACCCTTCCAAGTGGTTGTCGGCGAGGCAGTTCGATTGGGTCTGTGTATAACGTTGACGGGAATTGTGTACCACGGACCCACTGTCTTGGAAGCAAGTATGTCTGAACACGGGAAAAGCGAGCGCGTCGCCGGCACATTCTCCATTCCACATGCGACATCACCGCTTTAGTGTGACGTCGAAAACCGTGCGTTGGTGTGCGCTGCGCGCGCCGGTAAGCGGTCGCAGCTTTATCGGTCGACGCTTAAACCCTTTGCAGCCACATTTCCCCCGTTGGGAATTTGGCGCGACAAAACTCCGTCCCACGACTATAGTGTATAGTGCAACGGCCGATAGAAAGTTGACGATTCGTTTGTGAGATATCGGGTGATATGAGCTGCGCTGTGTTTACAAACAATCGCATGATTCAGCGACGGAAGGCTCTGGCGCTCAACTCGATTGCGGACTTCGTTTTTGTTTGTTTATGCGTAGCAATTTTATCGATGGACTTCCACCTCTAGACCTACTCGCAGACATGGGGAAAGGCAAAAAGACAAATGATTAAAGTGTACGCAGTAATCCCCCAGCCGAGAACGAAAAAGAGAACAAATTAAAGATTAAAAAAAAAAGGGGGGGGGGGGGGGGGAGGACAGACGGCGCCTGAAACTCAACTACAAGGTCTTCAGTGCCACAGACGCAAACGTTTCTCCTTTACAACTCCATGAGAAGAACGAACTGTCTCGGGGATCGCCGTTTTGTTCAGTGGGAAAAGCGTTTCGTTTTCGATCTGGCCACGCCTACTACGATTGGGTAACTATTTGTTGGCTAGACTGGGCTGGGCATTCTCATCTACCTGTGACATTGACCCTGCTGTCATCTGGAGTTGAACGGACCACAAGGCATCTTCAGGCACTGCCCCTTAGTCTTGGAAGGGTTCTAACACCCCGTTTCTTTTCTTTTTTTTTTTTCTCTTCCGAGTCTGACCGGTGACACGGTGTCTGTGGGAACGTCTTTGGCATCCGCGGAGTTTGTTGGCACGTGGGTTAGCCTTTGGCTCACTGTCTCTGGAGTTGGCGCTTCCTCCTGGAGTTCTCCTGCCGTGGCTCCATCTGGTTTCCCGAAAGCGAGGGGGCGTCGCCGGGCAGAAAGAGGGTGGGTGGGGTTGTCTCGGCGGCATGTTGTAACCTGTTTGCGCGAGACTCGGGGAGAGGGATGGCTTCAAAAATAAACGTCAACCGCCGGTGCCCGTTTGTTTTAAAAGACCACTTGCGACACTGACCCGATTCTGTTGAGACTCCCGCCCACTCCCCCTCATCCTCGCGACGAGGGGTTGTGGCTCGTCCTAATCCCCCTAGGTGTTCTTTTGTTGATCTCGGCGTCCCGCGGACGGATTCCAGCTGGTGGAACCAGTGACTTTAGGTGGAACTGGCGTGGAGCGTCGACAAAGGGTGCGGGAGAAATAGGCGGCGTGCTGTTCGTGCTGCGGCACTTGACGATGGAAAGTGCTAGGTTAGGAGGGCAAGGTTTTGGTTGTGAAAGTCGGGAGGGATAATTTTGCAGTCGGAAAGAGGTCGCCCCTCGGGCTATGAATGACGTCGAAGTTTATGTGGATGGCAAATGCGCCCTTTCAAAACGCCGTCAAGCAACATTGGCGGTCGCCATTGCTTGGGCATCTTGCGTGTGATTGGATCCTGATGAGTAAAAAATTAGCCACTGAGTTTGTTGCCAACCAAATTGATACCAGTCCTAAATCTGCTGCTGTCTTTACTGAGTTGGGTGCGAGTGTCCTTCAGTACCAAAAACTCCAGGAGAGTCCTCCCGTTGTGCCACGGCTCTACCGAGGCAATAAAAATGATAATGATTGACTTTACGTTTCCTTCGCTTCACGTGCTGGCTGATTGCAGGGCGTGAAGGTACTCTGCCCATTTAGAGGGCGCGAATTAGCAGTGTGTTGTTGCGTCATTATTATCACCGTCGTCATTTTAATCACGTTGAAGACCCTTACAAGCATTCTTTCGCCCCCCCCCTTTCCTCTCCACTGTTTCGCCCTAAGGAATTTATTCGGCCTGGTGGACGGCAAGGAACCGGAAGTGGTTCCGAGGGGTTGCTCCGGATGTTGGTAGCAGACGACGACGGTCACCCCCCCCCCCCCCCCCCCCCTTACTTTTTTTTTTTTTTTCCCATGAGAGTCTTGCTTTATCTCACCCTCTTTCGCGATCACCTCCACCCCGGGTGTTTCCGGTTTTCGAGCGGACAATGTCGGGAAAAAAAAAAATGGTTTTCTTTTTTAGGGAGAGTGCTGTTATTTCTGTTTTATTATTTATTTTTGTCCCTATTTCCTCGGGTACATTTGCTTGTGCCACGCCACTCCTTGGAAGAAAGACCGTTTCATCAGGCAGTATTCTGATGGGCTGTCATTGTCCGTGAGACACTTTAGTATTTTTTTTTCTTCCTCCCTAACCATCTCGATTTTTTTTTTTTTTTTTTTAATTATTGTCGTTGTGTTTTGTGGGCTTTCCGGAAGTGCTGCTTCTGGGATACTTCGCGAGAACGAGATATTGGGATTAGGTGTATACGGTGTCGATGGATGGATGGATGTTAATGGCTATTCCCTTTGTAACGGGCGGTAGCTTGCGCCACCTTGCCTAAGTCTATGCAGCCAGTTTTGCCCGCAACGGCAGCCTGTTTTTTTTTTTTTTTTTTTTTTTTTTAATGTGCGAGCTGCAGTTCGGCAGCGGTAGCTTGCGCTATCTTTCGCGCCACACCAATCGCTTTTTTTTTTTCTTAGATTGCATGCGTGTGACAGTTGTGCGAAAACCCTAAAAGGACGTCGCCAAAAAAAAAAAAAAACGAAAACGGAGCGACTTTGTTTAGTCGCCAGTTCTTAGTTTCCGCAGCCTTTGTGAGCTACATATGCTGGGGGGTCTAACCTCCAACCAGCGTAGAAATAAACTTTTTTTCTTTTTTTATGCAGGAGGTTGTATTAATTTTATTACTGCTTAGGTAGCCACATACCTGTCCATAGTTTTATTAAACGCAGCTGCCTCATTTGTTCTCACTGTGGCGCAAGAATAAGGGGGCTCCTTTTTAATGAGATACTGAGGCAAAGTGCAACAGATAAAAATTGTTTTTTCTATTCAGTTGAGGGCCGTTATTTAATTGTTCACTCGTTTAATGTGGAGCTGTTTCTGCCTATGGCAGAACAATTTGAAGCTATACTTCAAATTACTTCAATTCATCTGAAAGCATTTGTTTTAAATTCTTGCTTTAGATTGCTCAATAATGTTAATTAAACATGAGTGTCCCTGCCTATCGAACTTTGCGTGACTTTGCTTAGGATGAGTTGGTGGTTTATTCTAAAACACAATTTCACTCCGAATGAATGAGAAATGTTAAATGTTTTTATTCTGATCCTTGCTTCAGAAAAGTTGCTATTGCAGGCAACAGCGCATTCAGACTGCGCTTGATGCGTGCTCCTCTGTCCTTGGGTATAACCTAGCTGAAGGTATAGTGTTGTAGCTAAGGAGGCTGGGTTAGTATAGTGAGCTGGGTCACTAGATAGCGACTTGTTTTCTTTTTTAATAGTATAATTATTGAGTTGTGAAGATTTATTTTGGGATAGACTGAAGCCTAGTGGAAAGCAGATACAATATACTTAAAGGCGAAGAAGACTCAAAATTTGTTTCTTGCTCTTTTCTTATATTCTCATGCCAGGTCATGACTTGACTCTCTTTTGTTTCTGTGTGTTGAAAAGACATTTTTTTCTCTATACCAGAGTACCTAGTAGGAAAGCAAAACGCTATTAACTTGGCAGACAAAGATGACTAAAATGTCCCCCTCGGTTCTCTCATTTCCAGGCCAACACACTTGGCAGTGACTCCTCTTTTCTGTTTGCCTGTGTTGGGAAGACATTTTTTCTGGATATAGACCTTTTTTGTTTCCTGTCGTTCTCAGTCATGTGGGTTCCGTATCTGGTATGCGGGATGAAAATGTAAAACATTTCAACCTTTAATATGCAAGAAAATATAGGTGAGGAAAATCAAGAATCTGTGACAATTGCACATTTGTCGTAGCCTTCCAGCGGCGTGGAGAGATCAAAAAATGTTTTACTGCATACCAAAAGTGACAACATTCAAGATTGCTGCACCCTTGTCGAAAAGGTGTATGCCAGAAAGCAAGAAAGTGAAACACTCTTGACTTAGCAGACAAAGACAACTGATGCGTCTTCCTTAGTTCCCTTATTTCCAGACCAAATCACCAAGTGGTTCCCCCCCCCCCCTCCCTTTTTTTGTATGTTGGTTGTGGTTGGGGAGATACTTTATCTGGATATATCAAGTAGTAGTGGTAAAGTGAAACAATCTTCGCTTAGTGGACGAAGAAAACTCAAATCATGTCTCCCTCCGTTCTCCTACTTGCAGGCGAGCGACCCTTCCCCTGCACCTGGGCGTTGTGCGGCAAGCGCTTTGCCCGCTCGGACGAACTGGCCCGCCACTACCGGACGCACACCGGCGAGAAGAAGTTCAGCTGTCCGCTCTGCACCAAGCGCTTCATGCGCTCGGACCACCTCACAAAGCACGCCAGGCGGCACCCGGACTTCAGGCCCACCATGCTCGGAGCGGGCCGCCGCTGCCACCGTGCGGCAGACTCTCTTGGAGACAGTTCAGACCACTCGTTGCCCTCCTCGCCCTAGAAGCGGTTCTCCACCCCCTTTTGCCTTCCACCGCCGGACGACCGGACTTCGACGTTGCGCTCGTTTCGGCGACGGGAGTTGGGTGTAAAGGAGCCGCTGTTCGCGGTCAGAACTCGCGGTGTCGTTGTGTGGAACACTCAGTGTCGAAGGTTTGCTGTGGGGCGCCTGTGATCTACCCAGAAGGATCCGCACACCTTGGGACTTGATTGAACGGTCTACAATGGATCACTTACCCAAGCACGCGTTTGATCCGTCGTCCATTGATCCGGCGACTGAGATGGGTGTCGCGCGTTCGGCGAGCCGAATTCGACGCGCGGAAGTCGGGCCTCGGAACACTGGCGCCTTCTGCTTCGGGGCCCAGGACACTCGCCGAAGACTTTCGTTTCGGCGTCGGACTCGTCGGCAAGGTGTCAACGTGCTGGTCACATCTCGGCATTGGAGGAACCTGCAAGACGTTGTTGGTCGGAGCGCACCAGCGGTCAGATGTGGCCGGAACGGATGGCACTTGTTTCAATGTGGGCATTGTCTGTGCTGTCCTGTGGTAACCGTAAACCTGTTCTTTTTTTGTTTGTGTGTGTGTGTGTTTGTTTTGCAAGGAAAACCTCGATGGAGGTTGACCTTTGTTTTTACGGCATAGTTTGTTATTTCTAGTTTTACCTGTAGAGTTCTGTTTGCTCACCATTGGTTCATATTTTCAAGACCGTTTAAGATTTTGTTTCTTTAATATATCTCACCTTTTCTTTTTTTTTCGTGTTACTTGCTGAAAAGTTAGGTTCTCCAACGATCTGCTTTGTACCAGGCGTTTTCACTCGTCTTATTATCCCCATCCTTTTTTATGTGCTTCAACTTTACCTTTTTCGAGTAAACACACATCTTTTACTTTTTTCTGTTTTAGACCTTACCATCTCTTTCTACGCACATTCTGACTGGGCAGTGGCGTAGTTTTGCTAGGGAGCTGAGGTGGCTGGGACGTCCATGAATTAGGGAGGGGAAAGAGGGGGTCAAAGTGCATGTGTATATATTATAGTGTACACTGGATTTCGGGGGAAGGGGGGGGGGGGGGGGTGCGGAAGCCCCGTAAGCCTCATAAGTCTACCCCCTGGATATGCCACTGTGACTGCGTAACAAGAGACGCTCCAGATGTATTGGTGGTTTGCTCATAATTTACTCCCTCTACTTCTTGTACTACCTGAACATCCCATTGCCTAAGTCCAATCAAACCAATCTACAAAAGAAAAAAAGGTAATGTTTGGCATTTGAATAACCACGATTCAATCAGATGTTTGCTCAAAACAACCGTTTCCATTCTTTTCACCAACGGTACGTCATCCCATTCTCAAGATCTCGCCAGAGGTGTGTTCGGACATCATTTGCTAAATGCAATCCAAAATCTGACATTTTCTCGGTAATTTCTCTTGTCCTTACAACATGAAATCCTCAAAACAAAATCAACCTTCTCTTTTTCTTGCACCGTGAGCTTCTTCACGGTTCATCTGATTGGCAAAAACTTGTCCCTTTGATCACATCTGTGTCCCCCTTCCTGTAAAGTGAATGTATCCGTCTAGTAGTGCCTTGTGGTGCCTTGAATGGGCTGAAGAGTGTGTTCAGGCTCAAGTACTGGGGAAGTCTTTGTTGTAGGTTTTTTTTTTCTTCTGGGGTTTGTTTTTGTGTTGACGTACCTTGTACCTGCAATCCTTTCTTACCTCATATCTCAACCAACCAAATCCACGGGGACCCCCAAATGTCTTCCGGCACCTCCCACGAGCGGACGTGGGCCAGTTCTAGTTGCGTTTTCCTCCCCCGTCATTTTGTGTTGATGAGAGCTTGTCGAAGGCATTTCCTGGCATGATTGAGCTGATCTTGCTTCTAGCTTTGTAGCATTCCTGATTGCCCGTTTAGCAGGAATGGAAGCGGTGTCTATGCTTTGTCTGCACACAGCTACGGCTGCGCTTATATTGAGGTTGCTTGCGTTAGCTAAAGTTAGCTTTGCGGGTAAGCTGAGAGTCAGTTTTGCGCTTAGCAGATTTCGTCTAGGGTTTTCTGCCAGAGCTTAGAAGCTGGATCGTGTATACTACATACCAGTGAGCTTCAGTGACTGGTGCATCGAGGGGCACCCCTGTATTTAACTTATTCAACTGTATTTAAAAGCACAATAGTTAGGTTTATTGCTGTTGCATTTTTGTCTTTGTTGACATATGCTATCTTCTGTGTGCATGTAAAGATTTTGTGGCTGACGAGTGCTAATAAAGCTAAAAGCTGACAAAATGGAAATACTCTGGGGTAATATTAGTCATAGCACTTAATTGAATGACTCAATTCGATAATTCTTCACTTTCAAATGTTTTTTTTAATCCTTTTTTACTTGCTGGAGTATGGCAAGGTTGTTTTGAATGATTGCATTGTTTATTGCTTTTAATGAGTTGAGGATGCTAGTTTTATCTCCATTGATTTGTTTTGTTCCTTGTATATAGTGTACAATATTAATTATACAAATGTGTTGCATGAAATGATTGTGTTTTGTTATATTTGTTCTGCTCCGACAAAAGGCTCTCGCATTGCTTTCGTTTTTGCACCAACGCGATAAAAAAGAGTATTGATGTAATGGCAAGCCTGTACTTACATACACCACTATATTTGTATATATCTATCATATGAACACACTAACTACTGATCCCATAGATTCCCTTCCTATAAGATGGTAATCCAGCGGTGTGTTCTGGAGGGCACCTAATTTATATGCCAAAAATAAAAAGTTGTTGGATGCAACTGTTTGTTCTGTTGTGTTGTCTCGGTACTGTGACGTTGAATTGCGAAAAAGCTTGATTGCCATCGGAGGCATTCTGTAAACTGTTTGGGTGACTGAACTAGAGGTATTTATAACTAAAAGTTAAAAACAATATGCCAGTAAAGTAAGCCGGCATTCAGTCGAGCAACGACTTACCAAAATAATACCGCAAGACTTTTTTTTTTTTTATTACAATATTTTGTTTTATCTTACGTCCGGACGCAGCGGACGGTACGAGCTACCCTAGCCAATCCCACTCTGGACGTAGCCCGTGACACGCTTTCCGCACGTCGCAGTGTCCACTCTTCAAGGTCATGTGACACTCACCTGGCCTTGTATTGGCTCCGATGGCTCGTACAATCCGCTGCGCTCGGACGTAAGGTGAAACGGAGTATAAGTTTTAGTAGATCGTTCCGATAGCCTGCTTTCGCGCATGCAATATCATCATCGAAGCGCACAACCAATCGACTGTGTGTGTCAAGGAGTGGCCAGGCTCTTTAAATCGACTGCAAAATTAGGTTTAGCCGAAAATGATGATCAAATACTGCATTGGCCACAGGCATCGGAAAAGCTCGCGCCGCTTTTGAGTCGAAAAGATCGTTTGCTAAGGACGCCGGCTCTCGGCGACGTATGCTCGTTCGGTGGCGCAGTTGGCATCGCGACCGCTTGCGCCATCTCTTGTCTCCCGTGCGAAACGGCGCCGTATTGTTTGAAGACCGGTGGCTTCGCTGCGTTTCCATAGGAGCTAAGCCTTTTTCTATCTTTACTTCTTCCTCAGGTAAGTTCGCTCTTTACAAATTTTGCAAAAAAAAAAAAAAAGAAATGCACCATAAGGCTCGTTCACACTCTTGCAACCGAGTACGACCGAGAGAGACCAGACTATACTCCGTTTCACCTTCCGTCCGAGCACAGCGGACGCTAGGAGCCATCCCAGCCAATGCGGCGTTGAGGGCGTGTCATGCGACCTTGAGCTCCCTGTGTCGCCCCGCCCCACCGGCAGGTCACGTGACTTTCTCCCGGCGCTGGATCGGCTGGGATGGCTCGTGGCGTCCACTGCGCTCGGACTGAAGGTGAAACGGAGTATAGAACCAGCCCCGTTTTTAAGCCTCTTTCAACGTCTTAGCACCATCCGGTTCTAAGACGTTGCAAGAGGCTTAAAAACTGGTCTGGTCTCTTTCGGTCGTACTCGGTTCCAAGAGTTTGAACGGACCTTCAGTGGGCAACGAAGAGCCTGGCCACTCCTTGATACACCCAGTATCTTTTGAAATTGCCAAACCAGCGCCGAGAGCAAGATGGTGGCGCCGTCCGGTGGCCACATGTGCAACTACATTGTCTTCGCGCGCTTCGGGATCTCGGAGGCGGCTTCCTCCGATTCGAGATCCCTTCGTGCCGTCCGTGCCGTCTTCGTGCGGAAATCGGTCGCTGCATCAGTGGTCGCCTCTTTCGGAGGCGCAGTGGGGGTCGGGACGACGGGTGTATCAACCCACCTGGCCCACCCGTACAAACCGCTTCGCGGCGCCCCGCCGTCCCCCGCTGCACCTGCGGAAAGGGATTGGGAGACCCGCGGATCTCTGAGGCCGTGTTTTCAGCTTACTGTTGTATTTAAAATTTTTCGCAAGTTCTATATATACTACCTAGATGGCGCCACTGTCCACCATTGAGCCCGTGCTGTCAGGGTCGCGTCCCCGTGGCGCGAGAATTACTACACATACTCTTGCGTAGCTTTGAATACGAACACTGAACATGTATTTGTGGAAACTCTTTGCATCATGTTTCGAGAATATGTTGTCTGAATACGAGAAACATTCGATTTCTTTCCAGCACTTGGAATAAAAGGTTTAACGATGATTAGTGAGACCCCCTGGACTAGAAAGTTGATTTCACGACAATAATAAATTACGCATCGCCGATCTGCTGACAGAATGAATCGTCCAAATACAGCGATAGCGGCCCGCACCAACGTGCATATAAATAAATAAAAATATAAAAAAATTACCTGCGAGAAAGAGTTTCGCGTTTTATTCTTTTTTTTTTTTTTTGTGATAGCAAATTATGGGGTTTTTTGGTTAAATTTTTGGTGTAGCGGTTCAAAAGGTTGGAAAGATTTCGAATTTTCTATATCGTAAAATTCGACAGAAATAGAATTTTCGGCCTTGTTAAACTAAGAAGTTCGACGCTTTTCGAACCGTCAAACTTATTACGCTAAAAAAAATCGATCCTTTTCGAACTTCCGAACTTATTACGCTGCAAAACTCGATACTTGTCGAACTTCCGAACTTGATAGACCAAACATTCAATGATTTTTTTAACTTTCATACTTCTTACACTAAAAAGGTCGAAGCTTTTCGAACTTTCGACCTTCCTACGCTCAGGAATACGATGATTTTTTAACTTTCTTACTTCTTACACTAAAAAGGTCGAAGCTTTTCGAACTTTTGACCTTCCTACGCTCAGGAATATGATAATTTTCGAACTTTCAACCTCATTTATCAAGAGAATTCGAAAAGTTTTGAACTTTCGAATCCTGCAAAGTCAAAAGTTCGACGAACTTCGACATTTTAGGGTAAAAGTTCGACGTTCGTCGAGCTTCGAAAGACCGGCGGACGGTTTCATTTAAATTTAAAATGTGAGGTACATTCGTAATTTTTTTCTTGAATTTTTACACGCGGTGCTGCGTTCCTTACAAAAGACAATGCCGTTTATTTCAATGTTCTGGCTTGCTTTGTTTTAAAGAAATAAATTCCCGAAGGGCCGAGGAAGGACGATGAGTTTTTGACGATTGTCGTTTGTGCCATTTATGGTAGAGACGTAGAGATGTTAAACTTTTTAAGAATGATCTATGTATAGCCTAGGTAAGTGTTGTCGTAAAATGTGATTATTGTTATTCAAAATGAGTTTCTAAGAAATGTCCAAACATGTAACTACAGGCAATTATGCGCTAAACTTTTTTTTGTCTAAGTTGTTTGGGGTATCGCATTTAAATTAACACCACAGACAGTACATATTATTGCCATTTGCAGAATACAAAATAATATATATATATATATATATATATATATATATATATATATATATATATATATATATATATATATATATATATTTTCACATTAAGGAATAAAATGACTCATGGGAGAATATTTCTAATATTGTTCAAATTCGGCACGTCATTAAAAAAATTTTTTTTTTCGCTTTACGTTTTTGGGACGTGTTTCTTATAGCCTGTACACATTTTGGTAGGAGAAACTTGTTTCGAAGTTTTTAGCCTCTGAATATGCAAGAATACAACACTTCCGGCCAATTCTTGATAGTTTTTTTTTCCTCCAGTTTTTTATCCCCGCATTCATTGTTATGTTTATTTGTTTATTTTTATTAATGGCACAGTTATTTATGTTGAAAAGACATGGCTTTGAACTTCCGAACCACTAAACATTTGACAAGCAGTGCCTTCTGACAACGAGTTTCCGACAATGACCATCTACGCGATCTTTTATGCAGTGAAGAGCGACATATGCACAAATAATTTCAGATTAAAATAAGCTCGACCCCGCCCTCTTTCCCCGTATTGTTTTCTTTAACAGTCCGAAATATCTAGAAGGAGGAAAGGGGGGCTGGAGGGGGGTTTCTCGGGGTCCATATCACAAGAGCGAATGACATTTTAGCGAACGGCGACATTTGAGCGAATGGTCGTTTTAGCGAATAACGGGGGCGCGCGTTAACCCATCCGTCGCGCTGCGCTTTACGCCGCTTCGCGGCGACAGTCTGCGGCAACTCATTACAGAAATATGAACTCACTTAGCCCACCCGAAAACGCCGCTTCGCGGCGTCCGACTATTCGCTAAAGTGTCGTTTGATGAAACGTGGGCGTTCGCTAAAACGTCATTCGATCAAGTGAGTGCCTCCCGGTTTCTCGTAGCCGGGTAACCAAAAAACTTCGATTCAAAGCTGCCACTGAATAACGATTTTTTTTTTTTTTTAATCTTGATTATTACCCGTACTGACCGGCATGACGTTAGCATTTGGGTCTCGGGAGTAAAGTTCAATGGACCTGAACCGGAAGAAAAGAGGGCACCGGGGGTGGGGGCTGCTGTCACAAATTTATAGATCTGAAGTTGTTTCATAACATTTGTCCCGGTTAACCTCGATTTCTTGCCTGGCACTGAAAATAAACACTAAAAAACACCAAATACAAAAAAAAAAAAAATCTTCGCAGACATGTAACGCAAGACGTGCGATGTTTTGTCAAGCGAAGAAGCATAGGCAGGTTAGCATTATAATTTCGGAGAACACGAAAGTTTTGGCATCGAGAAAACTTCAAAATTGAACTTTGACCAAAAACTATACCGAAAAGAAGGACATCCAGCAAAACTGTACAATCATAATTCATAACATAAAAGTTTGAACTGAAAACGAACGAACCGCAAACGCAAGCTTAAATTTGAATGCAGTTATGTATATCAAGACAATTTAGATGAGCTAACAACGGGGTAAAAGAAGCCGAAAGGAAGATGGCGGATGGTACACCAAGGGAAATCACCAGCACTCATCATGTACTGACAAAAACAGGAAAATAAAGGAAAAATAACTGCCCGGTGAGATAGCTCTTAGCTGTTTCTGTAGGCGAATCAACGTAAAAAGTTTACAGGGGCGCATAATACTACCTGAAAAAAAAAAGGTTAAAAACTATAAAAAAATAAAATAATTCTTATTTATATGATATAAATCAGATTACTTTGATTTAAATGCGAAATCATGAATGTCGTTCTTGCGCTTCCTTAGTTCGTCTGCGGTGTACTGGCGTGGGCGGCCACGTTTCGCTTCTGCCGAAGTTGCTTTGGGGCCGTGTTTGCACTGTAGTTTGTCCGCTGCTCCAGGTTTCAACTGGTCAGTTGCACCTAAATGAATTTTGCAGCCGTAAAAGTCGGCGACAAAACGGAGCTACGGCCAGCAGTATGCGGAGGGCAAGTTCGTCTGCTTCTTGCGCAGGGGGTAGCGGTGACGTCAGAACGCCGAGCCCTGACTGGCTGATCGCGACCCCCTATCTGAGCGTCGTTTGCTCCTTTGCAACGTCGTCTGCTCGCAACGCCGTCTGCGTATGTCTTACCTTTCCTGCGACTTTCGGAAGCGCAGAGGCCAAACAATCTTACGCCAAAAATGTGCGTAAGACAAAACGTAAGAACAAATTCGTATTCACGAAACGAAATTATCGTAAGTTTTGCGCAGGTTACGACGGAATCCTACGACAGCTCCGAAGCTGTCTTACGCACTTCTTACGATCAAATCAGCATGGCCGACAGCGTCGCGGTCGTGACGATCCACGGACGTTTATTTTTCTATGCGCGCTTCTCACGCGTCCCGACTTCAAGCAGCAAGAAAAAAGTAAAAAGTACTCGAAACAGACCACGACGAACAAGAACGCTGGATCCACAAACACCCGGGAAAGGCTCCAACGGCTACGATTCCACCGAACGCGACCAAGCGAGCGCGGCAGTTAGGCCTAGCAGGCACTCCGCGACTCGGCGACCGTCTGCCCACGACCGGCTGGTGTGCTGAATGGAATATGCCGCGCGACCCTTGTGAACCCTTCCCGTATTATACTTTAATCGCTGACCTTAGTTTTAGATTAAGAGGTCAATTTCTTCCTTTTGTTATCTCCTTGTTTTCCGAGGCAACGGTGACTCTCGCCGGTGAAAAAGCGGTGAATTTCCGACAGACGCAGGAAAGGTAAAGCAGCCATCGCTTTGACTAGCAGTCGTAAAACAGACGACGTTAACTGCGCCAACCCGCCGACGCCGTTAAGGAATGAGGGGTCTCACCGCACACGAAAGGACGGAAAAAGTATTTGGGAGGGTTCTTAGCAAACAAACCTCGGCGCCTCAGGACACCTCGCCAGCGAGTCCTCTGACTTCCCTCCTTAATGCGTGTCTACTAGTTGTTAGACATCAACAACGCACCGCTCGAGTTATTTCGTCTGACCTCTCTGAAAGGCGAAGTTGAACTCGCTCGTAAAGGCTTGCACTTCCGAAAGTCGCAGGAAAGGTAAGACAGACGCAGACGACGTTGCGAGCATACGACGTTGCAAAGGAGCAGACGACGCTCAGATAGGGGGTCGCGATCAGCCAATCAGGGCTCGGCGTTTTGACGTCACCTCTACTTCCTTTCTCATGCGCAGAAGACGAAAATGAGCCCACTTGCGAGGCGTATTGGTTCCTCTAGAATTCCGGCAATCATTGGGAACCGGGACTCGAGCAATCGGCTCGCCGGCGTCATGAAAGGTTCCGACGGATAC
The DNA here is from genome assembly GCF_016920785.2 of Ixodes scapularis. Taxonomy (NCBI): domain Eukaryota; kingdom Metazoa; phylum Arthropoda; class Arachnida; order Ixodida; family Ixodidae; genus Ixodes; species Ixodes scapularis. The sequence continues at coordinate 23,401,789 of NW_024609837.1, forward strand.
GCCGGCACAATCTCGAACAGGAGAGTAAGGACGGGAGCAGAACGCGGCAAATTCTGGGAGCTAACATCTCCGGTCCTGAGAGAAACAACGAAAAAAAAAAGCGACAAAAGAGCAGAGAAAGAAAGCAGACGAAGGGTTAGGCTGCTGCGACATGTTGCTCGGTGGCTTGTCAACTTTATTTAATTCTGTCAATGCGCGATTTCGGTGTTTTTCTGCAAAGTAAGAGAAAACAACAAGGTTCATACCTTACAGTGATGTCTTGTCGCCGTGCGTAGAGTGACTAAGTGGTTCTCGATAGAAAAGCTTCGTACCCTAACTAAGGGTTTGTGGACAGCACTTCGTGTCAGGTGAGGTACCTTTTTGCTGTGCCTAGGACAAGAAAATATTCTGAAATGTGGTTATACAAAGGCGGCTCTCTGACTCTATGACACTTCTCCTGCCTCATTCGGCGTCAAGGCCCTGATAGCAGACGACAACGTTGGTTTCGATTTCGAATCTAACCGAAAAATTACGTCAGCTGAAAAATGTTTAGGCTAGGTGGCGCAAGCTACCGTCTGATGCCTAAAGACAGGGGCCATTATTAGGAGCAACTTATCCATGGATTAAAACAAGTCATCGCTCTAGCCATAGTATTTAACAATCTATTATTTCAGGTTCGAATCGATCTTCACATAACTCTATTTAGCCTTTGTAGTAAAAATCGCAAGTAATTTAGAATCTAATCTTGATTCTAGGTTCTGATGGAGTTTAAAGCGCTAGATTCCTGACTGCCATTTTACACGTGTTCTCAAAGTCTCACTCTTTGCAAGAGTTCATTTGAAAATAAAAATATTGATAGTGATAGTAATAACAACTACAGAAATATATCAACCTGTAGAAACCATAGGTAGGAACACTCGGTAAAAAATATGTGTACAACTAGCAGCGCCATAGTGTCGAGAACCGTTTTGTAGGCTCGGGGCCAGGCCTAACTTCAAAACAAGCACTCAACGACTGCCGCCTGGTGAGATATCGTGACCTCTGTCCTGTCCTACCTGCGATTGCAGTCAGACGTGTTTTTCGCGCTTCCCCGAATCCGATCGTGGAATCTAAGCAAAATGTCCCGTTTCAAAACGATTCTGGCGGCTTCGAGAAGTCTCAGTTTGTCCCGAACTAAATTCGCCAGCGTCGTAAACTCTCTTGATCTCGTCGCGGTGACTGGGAGCGGCCAACGAGCACTCTGCACAACATGTCTGCTCAACAAGGCTGAGGACAGGAGGTCTATGATGGCGTCCCTCCCCAAGAAAGACGAAGGCACTCAGGGCGATAAATCGGCCGACATCGACGCTTCCCACCTAACGTAAGTAGAAATTCGTCGATCCGCCCAAGTTCCGCGCGCTTCGCGGCAAATTTTAGCGAGGTCCGTGTCGAGTTTGGGCCATTTTCCGCTAGCTACGTGGCAGCTAACTCCGGCCTCCCTCCCCGATTAGGCGAGTTAAAAATGGCGATTCCTTTGTTCCTCGAGCTCGATGTTCGAGGTAGCCGCACGCGCCGATCACCACCCGAGCAGCGCTCGTCGCAAGGGAGGTTCTCGACGGTAATCGCTTTTCGACGTCGTTTTGCTGTCCCCAATTTCGCGATTTAGTAGTGGATTAGCGGATCCCAGCTGGGTTGGATTTACGCCCTTTTCGGGGTGGGATTTGGGGCCTAGAGTTCGACGCAGTGCTCGGATAACCTGCTGACGTTGCTTTCTGGGAAGCCGACCACTTTAGATCGGGTTGCAGGCGACGAGGAAGCCGAGCCATTTGAGTCGGCTGCGTCTTTTCTGTACTAGAGTCCACCATTTTTTCCCTTCACATTCTAATAGAGCTTGTGATTTCGTTCCGAGTTAGAGCAGACTCTTCAAAGTGCCCCGGGGGAATATTTTCCGAGGCTGTCTGGCTAGGGATCGCCGAGCGTTTTTGCCGTGGAGTTTTTCGGGAATTCGAACGGGCTAGGCTTAACCGTTTTATTATATCCTGTTTGTCGTCGTATTGCATCTGGTTAACAACGACGACGATTTTGTTTCCCCTCGAAGTTCCACAGCCGTGCCGCCGCCCTCGCAGTCGCGACATTTTTCGTAGAATTCTGGCATTTTTTTTTCCAGGATCCTAGATTTTTCTCTCGACGGCAGCCATCCGCTGGTCGTACGCCGACCCAAGCTACACATTTTGAGAACTTGTAAGCGGAGATTTTGCTAGAAGTTTCCTAAGCCTTTTTAAGCATTGTTTTTTTATTTGATTAGCTTAGTGGAAATTAAGCTTTCTGGGGTGGGGCGCATTTTGTTTTCCTGTCTGCTTGAAAGTCGTTTTTTCCTTGCTATGCTTTTTGTGTTCGTACCGCCGTATGTTCCCAGTTAACTTTGTTCATATTGCATTCAACCTTTGATAGCAGCTGCTGTGCTCTAGTATTTCAGACCATAAGATGGTCGCTGGAATTGTGTTGACGATTCCTGGCGCGAGATCTAATGTAGGACCTGGGAAACTGCTTTTGTGTGCAGTATGTGCGAGTACCTAGGTATCATATTTCTTGTTGTGATTGCATGTTTGACATTTGAGCTGTGGATTGTGGGTGATTTCAATTCGTTCTTGTGAGAACATTCTATGCTATTCGAGGGTGGTATTGATGATCAAGCTGGCTCTTTCCGAAATTTGAAATTGAATTTTCTATGGATCGAGACTTCATTATTCTCCAACACTTGCATGTATGACTTGCATAATGTCATGCTGCTTACATGATCATACCTTCATAGGTTATATCAGTAAGGAATTGCATTATTTTTAGTGAGGTTATTATTTCCAGGTTCATAATTTCTAATTGTTTGTGAAATATTCCATGTTCATGAGACTTGCATTGGGGGCTGTGTGATTTCTGTTTATTTTTGTTTTTAATTAATAGCAACCATCATGAATTTTTTTTCTGCAGACTCGAATGCTTCTTTTTTTTGTGTGTGTGTGTGCACGCATAACTTGCTTTGTTAGTTTCTCTTGTGTTCATTTGGTTTAAAAACCTGAATTATTCTTGCTTCTCTTTACCACAGTAACTACTCATAACATCTGGCATAGCTTTTGAGGTGTTATATACATCATGATGCCCGATACTGGGAAGGAAACTTGTGAAGTTATCTTAGAAGAGAGACTAAAGAAAAGATGACAGACAGGCATTTTTGACATACTTATTCGTAACCTTCTGTTCCTTCTAAGATATCTTCAAGTTTCCTTCCCAGTCTCGGGGTGTAAACATCATGACTACTATGCACCAGGGTGCCTGCACATTGACCATTTTTTTCAACTGTATTCATGTTGCATATGAACAATTTCTGGTGGACCCTATTGAGAAGTCTCGTGTCCGTCCGGTCAACGATTAACTGAACTTTGATTATTGGTGGCAGTGGATAAGAAACCTTGGTACCGAATAAGTAACGTGGGGTGCATGTCTTCTGCGAGATTTGTGCATGTCTTGTATTCCCCGTTTGTCGCATTACTCAGTCGCGATAATTTCATACAAATTAGCTTTCTTCCTTAGTATTCTAGTATGTTTTCTTGTGTAATTAGCTTTTCTCTTCAGTATGTTTAGTGTGATCTCTTGTGTATGCTTTTTCACAGCATGCTTTACCTGTGGACCCTGGTTCATCAAGACGTGCTGCTCTTGGTTGATCAAAATTGTTAGTCTTAGAGGGACCCTGGTATTCAGCATGACTTCTTTTTGTCTGCACTCATTAAATCGTGGTGTTTTTTTTTTGTTTTTTTTTTCTTTTCTGCAGCAGGAGCATGTTTCCCGACGAAGACACCCCCAATCTCCTCTTCGATGGCGTCCGGTTCCAAGATCTGCCCATCTGCCACATCAAGTGTAGCCTGAACAACACCATCTTGGCACTGACCGACCGAACAGGTCCGTGATCCAAGGTAACTGCTTTTTTGTGCTCTGGTGCGATGACTTGCACTTTTGGACTTTTCCCTGTTGGGGTGCCTTCCTCTGGGGGGTAGGGGGCATTTTTGGTTTGAATATATTACCTTGGAGATCACTCCAGTCTTCATTTTTATTGCGGTGGTTTACTGTTTTTTTTACTGTTCAACTGTCATGTCTGCATGGTAGTTGGGTGTACCATATGAACTGCTTATTTTTTTTTTTTATTCTTTGTATATTTTTTATTGGCAATTTAGTCAAAATGTATATGTGCCATTTTTGCTGCGCTCACAGGTTCTGAGAATTAATATGCATGGCAAACTTTGGGGTAAACATCATAACTGTTTCTTGTAGTATATTTTGGTATGTTTCTGTTGGTTGTTGCGTCAGTTAAGGAACAATCCGAAACTTGTGTATATTTTTGTACAGGCTATTTTTAAGTCAATTCATGTGTGAGAAAGTTTCAGAACATGGTGTGCCTTGGTTATTTTTGTTATGTTGAAATATTAATTCCTTTCACTTCTTTTTGGGAAGTAGCGAATTGCCATTGAGTTGCCCCACAGCTCTTGCTGTCCCGTTGAACTTTAACCGTGTCTCCGAGGACAAACGTGCTGTGGACAGAAACGCAAAGGCCTAGCCTGCTATGTCAGCCCTCGGTCGCAGCTTTGCAAAGTCTGGGGCTGACACGAATGCTATGTACAGACGACAGATCATCCTTGAGCTGTACAAAATCAACCCTCCTTCCTCAGCTGTGTTCTTGTCAGTTTCTAATGTCTTTTTTGTTTCATCTGTTGCAGGTAAACCGGTTGCCATGAAATCGGGCGTAAGTGTTATGCAAATTCCACATCTTTCACCTGCATTATTTTTGTCTGGAGGCAAGTTGCTGTTGGGTGCTCATTTTACGTTCTCTCAAACAGGGAACTGAAGGCTACAAGAATGCCAGGAAAGGTACAACTGTTGCGGCGCAAGCGGCGGCACTCAGCTTCAGCTCGGTGAGTTCCTCCCACCCAACTGGTTCTTTTTTTGTTAGTTAATTTTGTCTGGCGTGGTCTAAACGATCCGATTAATCGGCTGCACTTGCGAACCCATACGGTAGCCGCAGGGGTTTGGGTGGTTGCAAAAGAGGTGGGAAGGTCTGATCGTTGTTTGTTTGCACGGTTTTACAGGTTGCCGAACTACGGGCCATCAAGAACATCAGGGTCATTGTCAAGGGCCTGGGCCCAGGAAGGCTGGTGAGTTGTTTCCCCTCTCATGTCCTTTGCTAGTTGACAGTAGGGAGCTCAGTGGCGCTCTAAGGTCAAGACCTCTTTGTTTCAGCAAATCTTGTTCGGCAGTCATTACACGATGTAGCTAGGGCTGTCTTTACTCTTCGCTAGCCTTGGTTGCGATTTGCATTTAAAAACAACGCGGCGGCCTGGCGGTAGCTGGGTGGGCGCTTTTGGCTTGCTCTCTCGATTGGCTGATGCTTTGTATCGCCTGACCACATTGGGTCGGAGTAGTCACGTAAGCGTAATCTGAACAAACCCAGAGTGGAGCGTTTAGAATATGCAGCTTGCGATTATTAAGACGGCAGCTTGATTTTGCAGGCGTTCCTAAGAGCCACCCACAGTGTGGGGGTTGAAAGATACACCTAAATTTCTCAGGGGCAAAGTGGAGATCTTAAAATGGTTGCAGCAGGTGCTACAAACATAATTATCACTTACGCACTGTCCTTGGAGTGATATTTAAGCTTTGGTGCACAAACTCTCGACACATGTTGTGACAAACACTCTTTTGATTTCAACCGTGCCACTGCCTCTTTAATGATGTTTGGGGACATTTACGTCTGGTGGCTGTGCGAAGGAAGAAGCTTCACTTGTGTGCTCTAGTTACAAAGTCTGCACTGCACAGTTCCAGCTGCAGGTTTCAAAGCTCTCAATTATTTTGAGGGGTTGAGGCATTTGTAATAGGCCAAATCTCAACAAGTCCTTAAATTCTTCTTTCAGTATTTGCCTAAGTGATCAATGTGCACATGAAATGTGCTGCATTGGGTTACAACCTTTCATAGCTGAGACTTCTTGCCTAGTGGCAAGCCTATCTAACAAGACTTGTTGCAAATGCCATTGTTGGCAGCAGTGGTTGCTTGTTGAACCAATCACAGTACTGCACTCCAGGTGCAAAGATCTAGCCCTCAGAATATTTTTAATACCAGACATTTGTTATCACCATCAGTGTGCGAATCGAATGCAATAGTAATTTTGTAGTCGTATGGCGTTCAGCGTAGAATTTATGAAATGCATACTCCGAAAATTGGACCATGTTTTTTTTTTATGTGAAGTTCTGCACACTGCCAGTCGGCTCCAATAATACAATATTAGTGCATGCTCACTTGGAAGTTGACATTGAATGCAACTTTTATTGTTCCTGGCTTGGGCCATAGATCAGGTCCCTTTGTCTCACTAATGGTCACGTCCAAGGTTGCAATGCAGTTTCATGCCCTCTGTACCCCTTTTCAATTAACAAAGGCAACAAACAGAAGTTTCGTTGCTTGATTACATACGGGATGCTATTTATGCTGTGGATTTGCATGTTCCTTTGGCAACACTCGCAAACAGAGACGTTAACTACCAGCACGCACTGCTTGCAGTCAGGCATAATTATTGGATACCATGATTATACCAGATTGCAAATACTGACATAATGAGAACTTCGAAGTGCGTGGACCAACTGCAAAAACAAGTGTGAGCTCTGCATTCGATTGTGCTTCGACTGAATGAACGTTCGGGCAGCAAGGCAAGAAGACCATCTTCTCACGCCTTTGGTGTTAAACCACGTTAAAGTGAGATAAAGTATAATGGTAGCAAACTGCATATTTCAGGTTCCCATGTTTGTTGCTTGTGCAAGTTCGTGTCCAGACCAAAGTTTTATATTACCTTCTCTACTTTGGAAGGTTGCGGAAAAAGTTTGGGGCATGTTTCTTCGCAGGCATCCATCAAAGGTCTTCAGATGGGCGGCTTAAATGTAGTTTCGATCACCGACCGGACGCCAGCACCTGAGAAGTGTCCTCGTCCACGCAAAGCAAAGAGGCTTTGATTGTCATCACGTCTCGTTGGTTTACGAAAACATACCTTCATCACTTTCATCAGCTGAAAATTGTAGAATATATTTCTGTAAATAAAAGCTTCAGAAGTTACTACATGTTATTGTCATTGCAGTTCTTACTAGTTGTTACTTTTCCCTAGCGGTCGCGATTTTTCTAGCAGACGACATTGAGTCGATATTTCTTGCACGGCGTCCCTTTCTAGACGTTTCGTGCGGGGACTTCTGGACTGTCTATGAAATGCCGACGTTCCGTTGCGGGTTCTGTTCAAAAAGTCGCGGTATACTTTCTCGGGAGATCACGCGGTGCCTTCAACGTCATTGCGCTGTGACGACGGGGAAGAAGGTTTTAAATATGGCGGATACAATGATCGCTGCTACGTTGCGAAGCTCGGACGCTCCGCAGTTTTCGCGTGGGTAAACGCGTCGCCGGCAATCTTTGCCGCATGTTTTCGACTCCCAAGTCGGCCCGGGCGTCAGCCGACTCGAGTTTTGGCCTTTAAACTGCGCCGGGAAGAAAGTGGGAGCGGTGCGGACATCGCGGAAGTTCCTTCCACCACCCATGATGGCATCGGTCGGCGAGCGGAGGCCATTTTGGCCGAGGTCGAGGCGTTAGGCCTACCGCGCCTCGTCGTCGTCGTCGCTTCCGAAGTCGTGCACCTTTGACCCGCTCCCCCGGAAGAAGTGTATGCCTGTGATTTTTTTTATTTTCTTTTTGTTGGCATCGGAAGAGGACTGCAAAAAACTTCGTTTTCTTCGGATTGTGCCTACCCCCCGGACTTTGCATTCGTTGCACCGATCAACGTGCTAGGACTTGCGACACCACGTCGATTCTTCGGGAGCCGAATCGGCTGCGCACACGATCGAAGGTAGGCACGCTACGATTTTTCGTCGCTTGTTCCGTCACCCCCCACTCCCTCGCCTCTTGTTTATCCGTGGCATATGATAGTAGTGTGTTCTTGATTATTCAGTGACGTTTTATAAAACCCATCGCGCGAATTCGGCAACTTAGAAACATTTCGAATTTTGGTCCCGTCCACCTCGCCGGGTTGTGTTGATACCGGTGTGCTTTTCGTCGTCTTCGCTCTCGCTGTTTCGTTGCACTTTTCGATCGAGTGCGTGCTCCTTACATCTCGCAGTATGCTCGACACCCTTCTACCCCTTTGTCTGTGCCCCCGGAGTCCATATGTTGAACGTGGCTTAGCGGAGGCGGCCCCTTTGCCCGTCGGCTTCGCTGACTTCGCCGTCGCTTTCGAAGAGCGTTGCCTCGGGGCCGTGCTCGATGCTTCATTGCCGACTTCAACCTGCTATAATTGAGTGTAATTGAATGTGTTTCTCGGTTTTGACGAGAGCGTGGAGTACGCCCCTGGCGTGACATTCAGGTGACCTTGTTGATTTTGCGTTTCGACGTGGACCCATTTGAGCAAATTGCGTCTCTTTTTCGGATGTCTTTGCTGATCGCAATTCACCAGCTCGGCGGTAGCGGTGCTCTTGATTGTCGGCGTTTTGTGGAAAGTTCTTATTTCTTTGTAACCTGTGGATCCTTTCGATGATACCTTTTTTTTTTTCCTGGCCCGTGTTGGATTTTGAATTTGCATCGGTTGTTTATGTTGAGCTTCTGAAGTTTCAAATTTGCGTTGTCGGCTGCCTCCACTCTGCTATCCATTGCAACCACTTCAATTTGTGGTTTGTCAGCCCCTTAATTCTCTTATCGGGATCTGCCGGGCTAGGACTAGCCTCTATTTTCTCGTTCAGCGACGTGATACTTGTCCAAATTTTCGTCTCGATGCGGTGGTGTGCGGCCGATGCGACGTTGAGTAGTACTTTGCCGTAGCTACTGACTCGTGTCAGATGTTTGTCCTACTTTACATGCCAGCTGCTTTGATACATTTGGATTGATATGACTTCTGCACCGACACTCAATTAGCTATAGCCTTTGTTGACCTTTCATGTAAATGTTCCTTTTGCTGAACAAGTCACACACAAACCAATCTTTTTTTCCATCAGATTAATTGGGCTTTCAGGGCACTCGGCGTTTTGTGACCCATTGGTATTTGAAGGACCCAGCTTTACATAGTTTGCACACACATCATTAGTTCGCACACACATTTTATTGACCACGCTGATGCTTCATACGCTGGATGCGTGCCTTGCACCACGCTAATTACACACTGTACGAGGCTTATGTGCAAGCTGGATTGTCTTGACTTTAGTTTTCTTGGGTAAGGTGGCCCAGGACTCTTGTTGCAACTTTTTTCCTTAATTGGACGTCTTTGGATGAACGGTGGACTTCGGCAGCATGCTAAGTGGTGCCACATTGCACCGCTTGGTTCAGGTACGTGGTTTGTTGTTTCATTGCACATTTCTGGAGTAGATTTATTACGCGATTAGTAGGACAGACACAAACTAGTAGCCTCTTAGAAAATGTCGCTATCGAAAGGGTGGATGTTCGTTAACGGCTAGACCCATCATAACAGGTGGTAGCTTGTGCCGCCTACCGTTTTTGGTGCTATGCCACCTGGGACTCTATCCACTGGGCACTTTATTCCTAGTCATTACCATTTTAACTCTGGCTCAAGTATTAAAGGCTTGTATAACATACTTTTGGCTGCACATTAAAAAAAAGTTGGTCTCTACGTATCCTCTACTAAGGTCTCCTGGATTCCTAGAAGAGTCTAAACCCCTTTGAAGTTGTCCCAGTTGTGTCTGCTGCTATACTCCGTTCACCTTTAAGCTGAGACTAGAAACTCCACCTTCAGCGCGAGCTTTCTGCCCTTGCAAACACTAGTGTGCAACATGCAGGCACGCCCACCCAAAGCACTGGCGACGCCAGCTAGCTCTCGCTGAAGGCTGAGCTTCTCGTCTCCGCTTAAGGGTGGTTGGAATATAGCAGTGCATAGCCTTGACTGATTAGGGATAACTTAGTTTGATGAGACGGATGGATAGCTGGTGACAGTCAAGAATGCAGTAAACTCTCTGCCCCCAGCTCGAGCTTTCTGCCTTCAAGACTCTTCGTTGCCCATGCAGTTACACATACAATTGGGTCACTAGTAAAAATGAACTATGAACATTTAGCGCAGTTCTTGGACATCGTAATGGCATTTGGAGAGAAGCATACATGTTTGATGAAGCCTGGTGGAAGGCAATGGGTGTGCTGGAGGCTGAGCTGTTGTATTTTTGGCCCGTTGCCAAATATAGTATGTTACAAAGCAAGTCCCTGCAACAATCTCCACTGTTGCAGGGACTTGCTTTGTAACATACTACACACCCACCAAGGTTGGTGCCGGTGAGCCCAAAAAGCCATACTTCGTTCACCCTTTGGCTGTTAAGGTGGCAGGAAGCAAGAGCCTACTGGTTGCTTAGCAAAACATGCCTTCCTAAATAGAGTGCTCGTTCCATGTAAGCCTGTTTTAAAGGGTTGGGGACATAAAATTAAACGAGTAAATTCTTGAAATGGAACGCTCGTAAGCTGCTTAGCCTATACACCAAGGTTCATAATTGTTAGATCTCTAGCAATTGCAATAAATTTACGAATGTCATCATTTCCATCTGGTGACCAGGCAACGTTGCACCATGTTTTATCAGGTTTGAAGGAACATACAATCGATCCTAGCAGTGTAGCTGTCTTCCATTTCTCTCATGTCCTAACCCCTAATCTTGTTTTTGTATGTAGCTTTTACTCCTTGCAAGTATGCATAGGTGCTGTTCGAGGTATGGAAACAATAAAATCGGTAGTCCACACTGTCGAAGGTGTAGTGTGGAAGTGGAGATGAATTGCATCCAATCTGCTTGGAGCAGCCATCTTAATTCAAGTATGAATATGTGGGCAGGTACTACAACATTGGCGGATAAAGAGCTTGTTTATGCAAAAGCAATAGCATCCAACAATTGCCTTGCTCCAAACCTGGCAGCAGATTTCTTTGCACGATGCGAGCACCTCCCAGATAAGAAAGCCTAAGTGCCGAATTTTCCTGCGTTGCTGAAAGACATCGTAGGCCACAGATTGGAGACAAGTGCTGCTTCAGCGTTCGCTAGTAACTTGTGTCCAATCGGTGAGAACGAGACTCCTTGTCGAACGCAGACACCATAGTAGTGTCCAATCTGAGGCCTATGGTGGCCTTCAGTGATGCAGGAAAATTCACCGCTTGGGCTCTCTTATCTAGGTCTCGTACATACACCCACTGTCTGAAAATGGGTTTCAGAATCTACACGGTGTCCATGAGTGCCAGAAGACAGGAAATATAGGGGTATTCACTTGACAACTTATTTGAGGACGATGGCACGTGCATTCACAGAACGAGCTCATTATTAGGCTGCTAAGACCGGAAATCTTGTTGGTGTGGGATGCACATTGCCCAAGAACTCTGGAAGCTTGCCGTAGGCACGTGCTTGGCATTTGCGCACACATCTGTGGCTGTCGGTGAATACTATGCAGGACGCAATGCTCATATGCTTGCAGCTTGCCTGGGGTGTGTAATTTTTCAAATTCATGGTTTGAGAAATTTTAACTTCGAAACACTGACTCATTGCTCCAAAGAATTCCGGTTTGCCTGAACTTGTGCTCAATCCTATGGGGAATTTCTACCTGCTCTCAAACTGCGAATTCCAACAGTTGGTCTTTAGACCAGTGAAAATTTGTTGGCAGCTGCCAGAAAAACTGCTTATCTGAGACTCGTGCAAAACTGACGGCACCAAGCGGGAAAACCGGGAACCAGCCGGAACAGGTCGCTTTGTGCCTCTCCGCATGTCTGGCGGCTTTCGTGGACACTTGTTGTCGGCGTGGTGGCGAACAATGTAATTTGACGAAGATCTGATTATTTCTTAAGTTTGCCTGAGTGTTCTTTAGTGTGGTGAAGAAGCCTCAGTATATTGTTTCCTTCCATCACGTGTTTGAAAGCTCGTTTATTCCACAGCACATGGTCGCATGCTTTCGATATCTTGGATGGGGGGAAGATATCGCGGAAAAACGTTTTGATTTGTTTGTCTCGAAAGTGACAATGCTTGGTAACTGATAAGTGGTTTCTTTATAAGGATGTAGAGCAGTGGACTGGGGACGACAAACGAGGTGTTTCACTGGAGGGAACACCAATTTTGTCAAGTGAATGGGAAGGTTCGATAGCTGCTTTTCTTGAGTTTGGTTGTGTTCGATTAGTTTCAAGATTGAGCCACCCACGCTGGGCGGTGCATTGGCTATTAGTGTTGGCTGCTTTTCGCTGAAAAAGCTTCTGGACCACACCGAAGGAGTTGGGCTGATTACGCAATTACTTGATTCCGTAAAACCTGCTCGCTGCATGCGATTAACGAGGGAAATTGTCTGCTTTCAAAAGGTAGCGGACGCGTTTCGCAAAGTTAGAAGCTGTCGCAACATTATGATCTGTCGCGCCTCCAATATTTATGTATACCCCTGCCGGAGCCAGCAACAATATACATCTACATTGCTCAGGTTGTCCGGCCACAAAAAATACTCCATTTCTCCGTTTAGGATTCAAAGTCAAGTTTAATGCCCAGAGGGGTTCTGCGTAAATCTCCGATAAAGACTTCAGTTTGTCCGCGTTCATCTCCGTGCTGCCGGCTAGAACCATTTGGCTGATTTTAAGTAGTATCTCTGTCTGTCAAATACACTTTTATTCAGCAGTTCACCTAATAGCTAGTCAACTAAGCTCATATAGCAGCCCAAAGAATATACTAATATCACTTTAGTGGGACATAGTACGTACTATAATACATAACCCGTATATTCGTCAAAATGACTTTTCGATTGCTACTAAAGCCTGAATTGAAATAAGAGTATCAGCTGCTTAGTGGAGCACCAGCGGGTTAACATGGTTCTTGGCTCAAGAAGCTGTTGCATAATTTTCCTGCAGCCTGTGTTGTTGACTGAGCAGACGCGGATACACACAAAAGCTCGATTTCGCAGACAGAAGTCGCATCGTCGAGGCATACGAGTTAGCTGAAAATTACTCTCGGTGGAACAATTCTGTAGTCGCCGCTTTCCTTAGCTGATCAAAACTGAGTAGAGTCTGCTACAGTCTCTCCGGACGGAGCCTATAGTTTTGGTTTTAAACGAAATCTCCGAAACAAAAGTTTGACATGAAAAGAACAAAAAGCACCGGGAAAACGAAACTATGCTCTGCAAGTTTATGTGCACTGGCTACACTTAAATTCCTGTCAGACAGGCTAGTTTAGTGTACTTCAAGCGAGTGCACTTCAACCTGTTGATACACACTCCAAGTGTGTTGGTGTTACATGAAAAAACTTGGTGTCACTCCAAAATGATGGCAATGACGATAGGTAAAGTAACTGGTACGCAAAATATTAAAGTGCGTGCACATTTTTTCATAAATAACTTTGTTGTCTTATTAAAACCATGTTGCCACATATCGTTGCGCTAAGTCACAAGCTTTAATCCAAATATAAATCCAATTTTATGACTATGATCAGCCATTGCAATCCAGGCAAATCCAAAATCTAGACATCACTTTTATTCACAACGAAAAAAAATTTGGGTGTGTGTATATACAGCCTAGAACTTAGTCTGTCTCAACGGGCGACTTGTATCTCAGCTGTAGATGAGAAATGTAGCCAGTGCAGTAGAACCGCTAGCCTGGGGTTTTTAGCGTGTGCCACGCAGTAGTGATAAACGACCGCACGCCGGTACGATGCTCATCCACATCGAAACGGGCATGAACGGGGATTGAGCCCAGGATCCCTGGGTTGTGTAGCGCAAGCTTTTGCTCAGCGTGCTCAGAGCTGGTGTGCGCGAGCCCGCTTGGCCACTCTTAACTCGCCACAACGAAACATGAAGTGTGTGGAGGACGAGCTGGAGAATAATATCCGCAACGTTGGACAGTGGAAGCGCGTGGTGTGGGCACTTCTCTCCGTGAGAGCCCAGCACCTTTCAGATGAGAGGTAGCTGGACTGGATGCCGACGCTCGGGCAAGAATTTTGAGTAATATCGGTCAGCAGCTGCAGGGCAATGCCTTCACCATAGCCGCTCTCATGACCGACAGCCTACCCGATCAGTCGAGAACAATGGACTTCCTGGTGGAGTCTTGCAGGTTCCTCCTGGCCGTCGCTGGCCGTCGCGAAGGGGCTAAGGCTGGAGAATAGATTAGCCGATTGTTTTTGTACAATGCACTACTTTCCTGTCAACAGAAAACAACTGCGCATCTAATATTACTTCTATCGAAATAATGCAAATTTTACGCAGCGTTAGTTTTTTCTATTATTTTTACTCCTTGAACACTGCTATCGAGATTACACACTCGGTCTATTGGGGTGAGCGTAGTGTGCTCCCCGATCTCACTTCATCGGAAGTGTGTTCTTCAGGCAGGGCTGGGGATTGAGCTCGGGATCACTGGGTTCTGCTCCCCAGCGCGAGCTTTCTCTCCCTTTACTCCGATCTGGTGTGCGCCAGCCCGCTCGGCCACCGATACTCCTTAATAAAGGCACATTAAAAAAGAATTGGACATTTACAATTCTCTGTAATGCTGAATTGGAGTGCAGCTGAGGAGGAGGAGTAGGAGGAGGAGGGGAGGGTATGCAACTGCTCCCCCTCCGTACCCTCCCATCCTCCTCTGCTGCTCCCCCTCCCATTTAGCGGAAAATTTTCGCTAGATTTCCAGCTAAATTTAACGGGGAAATTTCCCCGCTGATTTGACGTGTGACGTCGTATGACACATTACGTGAAATTTTACGTGTGATGTAATGAGTGTAAAATTTTCCCGTTAAACTTAGCGAAAAAATTTCTCTAAACTTGGCGAAAACTTTTCCCGCCAAATTTAGCGAGATAATTTTACCCTCGTGATGTCACGTGTGACATCATTTTGAGAAACATCCGATATTGCAACGCGCGGTTACGCCGACGCCGCTCAATCCGGAAATGGACGCCTCAGAGCTGCCCTCTAAAACGTTACATTAAAGCGCGAAACACATGTACGACGAAACCTTCCGATCCGACGTGCGGACTGCCGGAATGACCTTGGGGGGCGAGGGTTTTCGTAGCATCGGAGAGCGTTGAAAACCCTCGCCTCCGACCGTCGTATTGAGTGGTCGGACGTCGGATCGGACGGTTTCGTCGTACATGTGTCTCGTGCTTTATGCACAATTTTTACGCCAATTGGATGATTCTGATTGATCATCGCAAGCCAAGATAAAGAAAGAAGCACATCCAACTTTGGCGTTCCGCTTCGTCCCATGGAAGCCTACGAGGAGGCCCCGACACTGCCTAATTAGATCATAATTATTGTGTTGTCTCGAATAGTTACATGCTGACACAAAAGTAGGCTCTGTCCTTCTCTGCTAATCAAGATAGCCTTGGAATGACTGACTTTGTCGTCGTCTTTTATCAATTCACTGCGGCGCAAATCTTGGTACAGGTCGGCCTAAACTCCAAGTGCACCCCACTCTTTGTTTGCAATGCCACTCCTCTCTGTCCTCTCTTTCACGAATTCCTTATTCTTTATAGAATAAAATTTACGTCTCGTTTTTGGTTTTTGTATTGTATGTTTTACTGTTGAAACATTGCTATTGATGCCATGCACTCGATCGAGTGAAGTGAGTTCGTCAAACTCGCTGGAACTTGAGTTTGTTCCTCAGGAAGAAGCCGTGTGGCACACTACAGAAATTACACTAAAGGCGAAGTGCACTTGGCTGAAGTACACTAAATTAGCCTCTCTGACAGGGGTATTAACCATCGCAGTTCAAATACTTATAAAATAGGGCATTAAACAAAAGAAAATCTGTTAAAGTGAGTGCGCCACCCGTTCAGGCTGCCCGGCCAAGCCAATGCAACCTGTTCCCAGCCACCATGTTTGTTTGGTGGTGGCGCCCCCTATAGCTCGCTGGAGTCGCGAATAGATGTGGAAGGAATATTGGAAGATGGCCCCTTGGACTGAATTGGCTGCTATCGAGTGTTGATAGCGTACAATGAAACTTCATACAAAACACTGGCACGTGCAGCCTGAACCAGAACACGACCATACAGGTAAAAAGGGTACGGGGGGCATGGAGCCCCTCGAGCTACCAAAAATTCACCGTCCGCTAATCGAGACTAACGACGGCGCTGCTCCGGTTCTTTCGCGCTTTATACCGGGACTTGTAGCACCAGCCACCGGGATTGCGACATCCGACAAAGCGACAAACCAAATTTATCTTCTTTTCGGATTGAAACAGCGCAGCAAGAAGTGCCCCTCTTTATGAATGGTTTCTTACAGTAGCCCGGAAGAGCCTGCCACAGGTTGCAATAGAATTAGGATTCTGCAAGGATTGCGAATCCTGGTATGTGGTGAACGGGGCGAGGATAGTGTTGTGCCTTTCACTAATGAATGCATTGAATATCTGCTAAGTGGAGGACAATGGGCTCGTGACTGAGTAAAGGTTCATTGGGGTGCGAGGTTGCGGGATGTTTGTCTAGGGTTTGCCGACGTGGCAGAACATTTTTCGACCTGCAAGATCCTACAGCCTGGCTTACCTGCCGGTTTGCACGAGCAGGTAAAACAATCGTGGCTCTTTCAGCTGCAATATTCCCAGCGTGAACAAAGTGGTCAAGAGCCCCCTTCTCTGGAATGTCCTCTTTGGGTGATCTGGCACCTGCTGCAGCTGCCTCCGACAAATTGGACACATGGACCCTTTGCTAACGAGCGCCATCTAGAAACTACAAATGAAGGGCAGCCTAACATGCCTCCGCCCATCAGAATACATTGGCATCGTGCCATTGTATTGGCTTTTCTTGCTTTTTATGCCCCATACTACCTATGCTCCAAAAAGAAGAGTAAAAAAGAAAGACTAAATATGTGAAAAGATGGGCGTTGAAAATGTTGTTAGTGCAGGACGGCCTTCGAAATTGGGGATGGTGGAGAGCAAGGCCAGGGGAGAGTGCGTATGCATACTTATAGTCCCATCCAGCAACGTTTTTAGTTACCAGATTTTTGTTGTTTCTATACTCCATTCGTCGTCAATGTGAGCGAAGAAGGTACAAGAGCAAGCAAAGTGCTTTGAGTGGGGCCACTATGAACATGCGCTCGTGAAGGGAGTGCAAGGCAACATGCTTGTGCTTGCCGCTCTAGTTTCGCTTCCACTTAGTATAGTGAAACTGAGTCTGGTGGCGTAGCTTGTGGTAAAACTTGACCTGCAGGCCTAGCCCTTGGCGACACAGTTGCTAGACCACAATCCAAGCTGAATGTTGATGTGGTGCCCGAGTCCAAACATAGCTGCTAATGTATGGCTAATATGGTGGTTGGTACGGCTGCTATTATAGAAGGCACACAAACTTTTGTAAAGGATCTCTTAATGCGGAATCTGCTCAAGGTCGTTTCGAATGTAACGAAAAACCACTGCATGCGGGCCAGGGCTGCATAAAGCATGCATAGCTCGTAGCAGGCAATGTGTGAACGCACCAAGCATATAAGAGGCTTACTTAGTCATTAATAATCATACTTAATCATAGTTGGTGCGAGTTGCCAGGTGGTGCTGCGGGAATCTAACCCTGGATCGTGAGATCCGCAGCCAGACGCTTTTGCTCGGTACCAGAAGGAGAGGGCGATTGGGAGTGCAAGCGACCGGACTAGATGTGACGGGGAAGCTTGCGGTAAGACGGGCGTCTAGCTGTTTCCCGATTGATGAAGCGTGGCTCCCCATGGGATCTCGCGATGTCCTGGGTACCAAATAAATTCAATATCGTCTCAATCATTTTGATAAATCTGGGGAGCAGGCGAGTGCGCCCTGCGTTCAATGCGTCGAAAATTGCCCGATTCTCCCCATGACCAAGCATAATGCATCTCAACGAATCCTAACGCAGACACGGCCTTTCAGTTTGTGCCGAATGTAGATGGGAGTGCTGGATGTTTCTGCGTTCTGGGTTTGCACGACTTCCTTTTTTGGCCTGGTGTGCTTGAGGTTGTTTAGCTTTGAGAGAAACTAAGTTGCACGAGAGTGAATAACCACACTTACAAGAAGCCACACTTTCAGTGCTGTTCCCTTGCATTTCTGTTAATTTACTTCCTAACACTAGCCCTGTTCGTAGCTGTAGTTATGGCACAATAGTTAATTTCACCTTGCAGTGTACAGTCTGCATCAAACGTGACATGACTTTGTGGCATCACATGACCTGACGTCATGTCATGTGCTATCATAAGGTCATGTGACACTGTGATGTTGGCTGACGCCCCGACTTTGCGGTGTCCATGTTGCACTGACGCAGTACATACATGTCGCACTAACCCGGCTCGGACAGTAAATGTTCCTAATTCCATAATGTTACAAGTGGTTGAGAAAGAAAAATGGATTTGTAGAATGGTCGAGGAATTCAGAAAACGGGTTGTTGCCGTTTGTTAGGCCTCCACATGTCATTAAGTGAAACTACCTGCGCCTTTTAAGTGATCCCCACTGATAACGGCTACTTTTGCGTTCCAGGGTAGCCCGACCCGCCGGGCTCTCCTGCCATGGAGAACTCGGACGCCGGCAGCAACAGCTCGGCCGCGTCCGGAGACAGCGACTCGGATTTCGGATCGGCTTCTGAGTCTAGCCGCAGCCGCAAGTCCGGCTCCGCCTCTCCACGGCTGGACTCGAGCAACCAGACGGCCAAGACTGGCGAGGAGGAAGAGGAGGAGGAGGGGGAGGAGGGGGAGGAGGAGGACAACCACGAGGAGAACAACAATGACGACGCCAACAGCGGGTCCGCGAAAAGCGACCGCGGCTCGAGCTCCGAAAGCGAAGACGCAGAGTCGGACAGCGACGCTGCGGAGAGGGTTCGGTCGGCCAACCAGAGGAGGACCTCGGAGAGTGCCGGTTCGCACCAGGACGACAGCTCGAGGGATGCGAGGAGGAGGGGGGGCAAGGGAGGGGGAAAGGGGGGCCTGAAGCAGGTGTGGGAGGAGAACCCGGACATGTACGGGGTGCGGCGTTCCGGTCGCTGCCGCAAGGAGCCCGAGCGGTACACGGTTGACGTGAGTGGATGGCCATTTTGTGCCCTCTCTTCCATCTTTTTGTTCTTGGCTCCTCTTGTCGGAAAGAGCATGGGGGTGGGGGCTGTTGTGAATTGTAAATTGGAATCCTCCTCACAGGAAACAGCCGCACAGTGCTCGTGTAAATATGTGGTTAACGAGAACGAGGAAGACGAAGGAACGGTTTGGGTCGAGACAGATCGAAGAAGAAGATGTACGGAACGACTGCGATGACCAACACCCGTAGATTAGCTTCGCCATGTAAATAGTAAATTCATTTTGTCTCTCACCGTAAGTCTTTGACGTTCAATTACTGCAACAACTGAATGGTGCCGAAACCCGGGACTTCAAGCCAGGAACGACCCTCAGCGAAACGAAGTCAGTTGCTGAGCAGCGAACGAGTGAACGCCATGGACTAACCTCGAACGAAATTTGGATCGACATCGGAACAAGTAACTATTACCCGAAGCTTACCAACCTCTCGATTTATTCAAACATGGAAAGGGTGCGAACGAAAAGGACTGCTCGCAGAGCACAAAACACCCGAATTGTCAGAGAGGCCACCGCTATTCTCAACACTGCGGATGTAATTCAAATCGAGGCCATAGCAAGAAAGCTTGAGGTAAATTATGAAGAACTCAAGAAGCTGAACACCGAGCTCGAGCCCTTCATTGCCGATGGAGATCTTGAGAACGAATACCAGTCGGTAATTGAGTACGAGGAAGAAACGACCCACACCTTGAGCATGCTTCAAAGTCGAGCAGTGCAACTACGTTCTGGTGAACCAGCGCGACCATCAACATCGGCAATTGCCTCACGAAGCGAAGAACGAAGACGGAGCGGTATTAAACTACCGAAGTTGCAGCTGCAATCCTTTAAGGGCGAGCTTGCTGAGTGGCAGCCATTTTGGCAACAATTCAAGCGTGCCATTCACGAAAACGGAGAGCTGTCAAGCGGCGAGAAGTTTCAATACTTAAGGACGCTGGTTAGTGGACCCGCCAAGGCATCTATCGATGGTCTCCAAGTGACGGATGCGTGCTACAACGACGCAATTGAAATCTTAACTAGACAGTTTGGAGACTACAGGCGAATCCAGCAAGACCACCTTACAAAGCTTCGAACGCTTCCGAGTGTCACCTACTCAAACGACACCAAGGGTTTGAGGAGACTTTACGATCAGGTGCAAACCCACATCCGCGGTCTTCATGGACTTGGTGTCAGCTCAGACAGCTACTCGACCATGCTGATGGACATTGTCATCAAGGCTCTTCCATCTGAAATAGTGGTGGATTTCTACCGACGTGCTGGCCATTCTGAAAGGAAGACCGTCCATCCGTACGAGGGAGACGTGGCTGCACATTCATCTCCACCCACATTACAAGCAGAAGAGCTGGGGTCAATCTCAGGTACTTCCAGAACCGCTGAGCTGTCCGCCAGACCAACACATCGAAATGAGGACGCTCAACTGAACAGCAGAAGGGCAGAGGGAGATTTGCAACAGTTGCTTGAATATCTGCTAATCGAGATCGAGAGTAGAGAAAGATCTGGTGTCAGAGATGATCGTCCACCAAGAACAAATCGGGAGCAACTACATCAACGAGCTCATCTTCCGACTTCTGCGGTTCTCCATGCCAAAGCTCAAGATGACAAGGAGGAGTGCATTTTTTGCAAAACTACAGGACACAGCATGGAAAACTGCACCAGTAGCATCTCTCTAATGGAGAAGAAGAAGAAACTTTCAGGAGAGATGCGATGTTTCCGGTGCACCCTAAGAGGGCATAGGTCAAAGGACTGTCACAGGAAATTGTCTTGCACTTCCTGTGCGGGGCGACACGCAACATCCATGTGCGATCCGACCTGGAAGCCTTCAGCGAACACTAGTGCAACACAAACCATGACGACTAGCGTTCAAAGCGCTGGCATTGGTAGCACTGGGATTTCGATAGACGACGACGTCTTACTTCAGACCTTTCGGACCTGGGTGGTCGAGGATGGAAATACTGTCTACGCACGTGCCATCTTAGACGGTGGAAGTCAGCGAACGTTTATACGAGAAGACGTTTCTCGCAAGCTGGGTCTTAAGGTGCTAGGAGAGACCAGACTACGCTTGAACACCTTTGGAAGTTCTACTTCACTGCCGAAAAAACGAAGGCTGGTTCAAGTGAAGCTGCGTAGTCAGTACAACAACGAAGAATGCAGTGTTGAAGCGGTAGAAATCCCATTTATATGCGAGGACATTGTTCAGGTACCTGTAAACCATGAGTTTGTCCGCAGCATTGAGGAAGACGGAGGCTGCATCGCTGACAAGCTCCTCTTCCCCGGCGTTTCTACCGAACCAGGCATAAGCCTGCTTATTGGGTCAGACCAAATGTGGAAAGTCGCCAGTGAGCCGGTGCGACGTTGTGAAAGCAACTGCAGCCTGATGGCTTCAGACACAACTTTTGGGTGGACTTTTCAAGGCCCTACATCACTTCAGAGTTCCTTAACCTGCAGTACAAACAAGGGGGGCTCTAATAAAAAAGACGACGACACCGAGAAAACCACCGCCAAGACGAAGCATAAACGTTCCGTCGGATCCCCGATTTCCGCAAACCTGCAGTGGCAAGAGAACGACCACGAGTACGAAGAACGAATTCAAGGAGACCTCACTTGCGTCGGAAAGTACACTTACAAGGATATAGGCGGCAGCCTCAAGTGCAGTCACCCGCCGCATTCGCAGCGCTCCCCGAAATTAACCAATCAAAGGAACGACCGGCAGTGTCAGCTGTTTTCGTCAAAACGCTCTGACATCAATGGGGGCCAGAGGCTGGATGTTGCAAGCGAATCTGACAGTGTTGGGCCCGAGGTTCAAATCAGACTGAATAAGACTTCTGACAGCCGCTCGCAATCAAAGAAGTCGAGAGTATCCGACACGTGGCAGTCTTCGAACATGGTTGTGTCGTGCGCTCACAATAATTTTGAGAAAGCGAGTGTCAGCGAAGAGGACAACGGCAAGCGTAATTTGCAGTCCGACAGTGTGTTTTGCAATCAGACGTCGACCAGGAAGTTTCTCAAAAGAAAGAGAACAAACCGAAGAATGGCCGACAAAGAGCTCTTCGCTTACTCCGTGGTAGTAGTAGTTGCCGTCGTCTCCCTTACGCTGGTCGTCGCTCTGAGAATACATGAGTTAGGACTAGACCATCATCTCGTCTTCAACCTTTCCAACCTGAAGGCTATGAAGGAAGGTCCAACCTTTCGGCATGCTGCACCCACGAGACGCAGGGACGCGCGTTACTTGACCAGTGGGCGAATGTTTCTAAAAATTCTCGGACTGAACTACTTCCGTCGTGCGTGCCGCAATTTCTACAAGTTTGACTACAAACATTTGCCAGTCCGTCCAGCGACTACATCGCAAGACAATTTGATAGAAGGGCTGCTCGCTGTCGTCAAATCAGAAGACAAATACCCGGAGCTGATCACGGCGCGGAGGTTGTACAAAGAATGTCTTCAGAAAGATGCGATCGCGGAACAGGGCGGGGACACGCTGGCAGAGCTTCATACTGACCCCGGACTCCACGGCTTATAGAACGTGCTGAAAGAAAAAGAATGCAAGAATACTACCGAATAACGAATACAGTGCAAATTCATTGTTGACCGAGCTGCCTGGTGGGGTTTGTTTTGGGAGCGTATGGTATGAGGGGGAGCGCTGCCAAAACATGCCTTCGGAAAGTTCTCAGAAGAAATTGCTGCAGTTTTGAAGAGCTTACCACTATACTCTATGAGATTGAGGCAGTTGTTAACTCACGACCCCTCTCATTTCTGCAAGCCTCTCCTAACGAGCCCGAAGCGTAGACCCCGGCGCATTTTTTTACTTGAAAGCGACCGACAGCTCTTCCAACTGCGGGTGCTGAGAAATTCCAAACCTCTACGAGAGAAAATGTCACCCGGCGTTAAAGAAAGCATCAACAACTGCTAGACCACTTTTGGCAGCGGTGGCGAAAAGAATACTTGCTCCAGCTGCGATCAGCACACGAAACAACTTGTCACCGAAACAGCCAAGCGCAAGATGGCGATCTGGTTCTAGTTGGGGAAAACAAAACGCCCAGACACCTGTGGCGGACTGGACGAATTGGGCAGGTATTCTACGGCCGGGATAGTATAGTGTGATCCTGCGCTGTGAACGTGCCAGGCGGACAAGTGCTGAAAAAAACCCGTGCAACTTTTATATACCCTAGAGCTTTATGTTGAATGAGCGATCTAAAAACGCTCATTTGGGGGCAGTGTGTTGTGAATTGTAAATTGGAATCCTCCTCACAGGAAACAGCCGCACAGTGCTCGTGTAAATATGTGGTTAACGAGAACGAGGAAGACGAAGGAACGGTTTGGGTCGAGACAGATCGAAGAAGAAGATGTACGGAACGACTGCGATGACCAACACCCGTAGATTAACTTCGCCATGTAAATAGTAAATTCATTTTGTCTCTCACCGTAAGTCTTTGACGTTCAATTACTGCAACAGGGGCTGTTGGTGCATGCCATGGTAAAAGTTCGGGGCACGGGAAGGTGGTGCCACTCGCCTTAATCGTCAAAATTTGCTGCATGCTGGCATGACTAGCGTAATGCTTTAGGAAAGAGTGTCGTGTACAGCCAGATGTGCATATTACCGTTAATCTCTCCGTCGCACATTTAGTTCAGTGTGGCACCGTACGCATAGAGTCTTCTGAGAACCAGTTGTTGTGTGACTGGTGCATCTACTCCCGTCTCAGCGAGTTTACATAACCCTGTGTTTTGCTTTGCGTTATCTTTCTCAGGAGTCTGAAGGCAGCGACAGCCGGAAGGGTCCAAGATCTGGTGCTCGTTCACGGAAGGCGTAAGTCGTCTGTTTTAGTTGTTCTACAGTCTAGCCATACAACAGCCAGAAGAACCGATGTGAGGATCTGTGCTGCAAACACAAACATGTGCACTGAGATGTAGTCCTGTGCCTTCGTTACATCAGTTTGCAAGTAACACTTATTGCTGTCAGCATTGCTGGTCTCTAGTTATGAGCTTGTTAAAAAGGCCAGGCAGTCCTAGAATGTTAGTATTTGACAGACCTAGGCATATCATTCTTTTCAGGCAAGGATCCAGAAACTTTGCGATGAATATTTTGAGGATAATCGAGTGTTCATGCTCCAGTTTAATGCTTGTGAGTGCATGCTACGTGTGACCCTCAAGTTGTTTGTCTCAACTCTTCAGTCTGTGAAATTGGGATGGCTGCGTTCCCTTTCCCAAGTCGACAATCTTTGGACTGAGTGTTCTTTGAATTAAAAAAAATTTCCCCTAGTACATGCCGTGCGAGGAATCTGCGACCTTAGAGGAACTCGCCGTTGCCCCATTGTATTGCAGAGGTCGGTCGGAAACCTCAGCCGAGCTATTTATTCCCAATTCTCGGAACTTTAAATCATAGTTTTGTCGGCACGGCTGTATGGGATCCAGGTATTATAAAAACTTTAGCTTTCTAAAGGAACAATATGATGGCCACGTGTTTGCCGCCTTTATCCTCCATTTTTATTGCGTTCATCTTCGACAAAATCAGCATTAAGAGCAAACCTGAACTGTTCCCTAGTTTTTTTGTCGTACGGCTGCAGCCTTTAAATAAAAAGAGAATTCTATGATGTTTCCGGCGCAGTTCGGGCGACTGGCGGTCAAGCGGGAACAGCGACGAAAGCGACAGCGATGCTGGCGGCAGAGCTCGTAAGGTTCCCCCCAAGAGGCCTCCCCCGCGAAGGGCGCCGGCAACCCAGCAGCGACGTGCCGCCGCCGCGGCCTCCAGCAACCGTGTGCGCCACCACAGTTCCGAGAGCTCCAACGAAGCATCGTCGGACGACGACGACAGTGACGATGACGAAAGCAAGCGCCAGGCGTCGCGGAGAGGTGGCAAGGCTGTCAGGTGAGTGGCGGCACCGTTTCTCGGTTGTCGGGTGGATTGTGCCCCGCACTGCATTTAAATTCAAGTGCGAGCATACCAGAGGCTACGAGAGCGAGCTCCGAACTTTCAGCAGCCCCGCCGAGCAAGCGCGCTCATGCAGCGCAAGCATTGTTAAGGGCAACGTGCCCGTAGCTTCGACTTCTCTTTCACGTGGTGTGAAACTAACTGTGGGCACTCTATGAACTCTAATTGCTGCTGTGGGACGGAAATGACTGAACCTGTGAAGTGTCTGGTAATTTTTGCTTGCGCTTTTCTTTTTCCAACTGTGAGCGGCTGCCGTGGAGGCTGTTTCTCACGAGACCTGCTTGCTGGATGTGCCAATTTGTTTTAGGCATTTAAGCATATCACACATAAATTGTTTGCCATTCTGTATGTGGTTCAGGTCTCTTTTCGACTCGTGCTGATCTTGAACTTTGAAGTCGTGCACCAGATCTATTTGGTTCTAAGTACGCTTTTCACTAAACGTGCGTCATCCAGAAGTGAAGGAGCATCCACATTTGAGCCGGAAAATTGTGTGTACGCCAGTTTGTTCCGCTCCTACTCGAATTGCTAGATTTGGGCCGGTCTTTTATCACGTTTTTGGCATTGAGACTTTGGACGTCGATTGGGGTGTTCCTAACATTATAGACCTCTGCTCGAGCTAACAAAAGAGAATGCGCACAATACTTTGCTCTGTACATCCAACATTGTTTCTACGAGACTGCAGCAGTGGGGTGTGTAACGAGCTGAACGTTTCCTGCGCTCTCCAGCTACAAGGAGCAGAGCGCGGAGGAAACCGGGTCGGACGACATCGTGGAAATCGAGTACGACGAACAGGCGGTTGCCGTCGAGTCTCCAAATGCAGAGACGGTGGAGAGGGTCATCGACCACAGGAGAGGGAAGAAGGGAGGTGAGTGATGCCCTCGTCGCGTCCTGGGATTCACGAGGCTCAATAATTTCTGGGATCCAAGGTCTGTAGTCTCTGTTACCCGAGGGCTCGCGGGCTGTTCTCGATAGAAGAATGGGTTGGGATTCGGTCGTATAAGTTTAGCCTCTCTGATTTGAAGGGTTGGTTCAAGCTAGCTTAGTTGGGGAAAAACAATTGAGGAGCCCTTATAGCTCAAACTGTATCGGGATGGAACACCCTGTCTCTAGAAATGTATTGGCAAGAATCTACACTTGTTTGAGACATGTCTGTGTAAACTATGCATATAAATATCAACCAAACCTGTGATAGCACGGAAAGTCACAATGTTACGCGACCTCACAAGGTCCCGCGACCTTGCCTGTGCATTGCGTGTTAGCTCGTTTGCAACACAACCTTATGCGTTTCCGAGTTCATCAAGTACGATTGGGGCGTGCCTAAGCTTTTCTTAAGCGGTGACGCGTGCCCCTCAGCGACCGGTGCCTCTACGACGGTGTACGCGGTGGAGGACTACGGCGACCCCAACACCCCGGACACCCCCGAGGAAGAGCGGGAGACACAGTACCTGATCAAGTGGAAGGGCTGGTCCCACCTGCACAACACCTGGGAGACCCTGCAGACCCTCCAGGACCAGAAGGTGAAGGGCATGAAGAAGCTGGACAACTACATCAAGCGGGAGGACGAACTCCGCCTATGGTGAGCTCTCTCCCCAAGTTTCTCCCGAATTTATCTTTGTCCGTTCGTTTTTCGGTGGTACAGAAGTAGCACGCCAACCAGATGTCTAGTGGTCTCCATACTTTTGTCTCGCACACGCTCGAGCTCGAAGACAGTGAAATGCGTTTAATGTGCAGATAGGACGTAGCCCTTCCATAATCTAGTATGTATGTACAATTCCAGTGAGGGAGTGTTTGTCGGTTTATGTGGGTGACCATGGATAATTGAGGTGTTAAGAATCAAAGCACTTAATTCTGTCTGTATTCATGCCAGTTATCAATACCAAGCATGGCTGCAGTATGGTATAAAGTGTGAGCTTGCAAATTGGACGAAATACCGTATAAAGTGTGCATAATTTTGACACCAGCAAACGGCCACCCCTGAAGGTTCTCGCAATCATCTTGTGATTTTGAATCAATCCTTGTTCGGCGTAGCACCGCAATTTTATGAGAGAAGGACTTTCGCTGACTAGGGCCGTGAATGAACAGTTCACAATCTTAAAGCATAGAATAGGTGCCAGTGTTTCTTGCACACGCTGTTTCCTTTTTCAGAAGGTGCGTTTATCAGGCTTACATTAATTGCCCATCCTTCCCGCAACTCGGGCGGTTATGCCTCTTAATGAAACAAGTGTGCGCAATCTGCGACCACGATACATCATAGCCGAGACTCCGGTAAACGAGGAGCCATTCACCGCTCCCTTTTGTCGTCTGCTTCTTTCCACTTCCCAGGCGAGATCACGCCTCCCCCGAGGACATAGAGTACTTTGAGTGCCAGCAGGAAATGTCCGAAGAGCTGCAGGGGAAGCACATGGATGTGGAGAGGATTATTTGTGAGTGCCGTCCACCCCCCCACGAAGGTGCCTCATTTTCCCCCCCATCTCTCATTGGACGACACACTTGCATGTTTACATTGGACGAGCCTTCTCCCGCAACCCTCTTCCGTCTTGGTCCGTTATCCGGATGACGACGCTCAGAACGCGGCTACGGCCAGGGTGCTCACCGTGTCTTTGTTTCGTTCCTCAGTTTTCGTCTACGGTCGCTGACAGAGTCTGCGTGATGCCGTGGTTTGTCATGATCGCGATGGTGGTACGGCGCCGGACGTTGACGCCGGTCGTAGAAGCTGCTGCAGGACGCCGGTCCTGCTGCAGCTTCTACGACCGGCGGTCGAGAGCCATGACAGTTCACGGCGTTACGCAGAGGCTCCGTGACAAATTCTGTTGCCATTTCGGGGAGGCGGTACAGGACGCCGAAAACTGCAGCCGGAGGCACGTTTTGGGCGCCGTTGTCTGGACCCCCCTGCCGTCGTTTGCTTGAGGGAGAGCTCTTGTAGTGCGGAAGGGTAGCGACGACCGTTCCATTAATTATGATTTGTCGTTTAATACTTGGAGGAGAAAGTAGAAAAATGGACGCGTGTCTTTAAGTACAGGAAATGAAAAAAAAAAAAAAAAAAAGGAGTTTTTAGAGAAAGGGACGAAAGCGCGAGGGATAGAAACAGACGAGGCGCCATGTGCGGGGCATGACACTGTTGGCGCTTTGTATGTGTTGTCGTCTTCCTTTTGCAGCAACACATTACAACCGGTTAGGGGCCGTCATGCGATCCAGTGTTCTTTTGAGCTGTTGCCTGTACTAACTGTCCCTGTTGTTTCACCATATAGCTGTGCAGTTCTAATGGCACGTGGGACGTTGCATAGAGCGAATATTGGGGTGTGCACGGAAAGGAGATTTTAGGAAAGGGTATGGGACAGAGGGTTATGGTTGTTGCTACTTTTCCGCACGACGGGCACTCTCTTTTCACTTTACGGGGGTCGGAAGAGGGTCGGAGGAAAGATTACAGTCGGAGTCAAGTATCCCAAGAAAGAAATGCTTTCGTGTTCCTTAAGCTGTTTTCTGCTTCTGGAGTTGCCAGTGCTTGCAGAGCAGAGTCATGAATGCTGAAGCCTTCGATGCAGGCCTTCCAAAATTTTCTGTGTTTCTCCCTTTAACCATGTACCGATTAGGGATGTCGCGAACCACCCTAGGTTCGATTTCGAAAGGTTTCGATATTTGCGAAGTGAACTGAGGTTCGATTTCGAAAAATTTCGATATTTTCGTACCGGCCGAGGTTCGATTTAGAAAAATTCGCAACTTTTGACCACAGCGGAGTTTCGAATTCGAAAATTTCGAAGCTTTCACGGTTCCTAAAATTTCGAATTGAATATTTCGAATATTTTTTTACTTCAGGTTCGATAAATTCGAAGATTTCGAAATTCTTTGTAAAAAAAATTCGAAAACTTCGAACGCTGCGAATTTTTATAGACATGAAGTTCGAACAATTCGAAGATTTCGAATTTCTTTTTGCATAAAGTTCGAAAAGTTCGAAGATTTCGATTCTCTTTTAACGCTAAATTAAAAAAAAAAAAAAAAAAAAGAACTTCGAAGATTCTGAATTTCTTTTTAATCCAAGTTTTCAAAGTTCGAAGTCCGATTTTCAAGTTTTTCCACAGTTTCAGTTTCAAATAACGTTTTCACGACTCATTTGTTTTCACAAAATCAAGTTTAGAAAAGTTAGGGTGTGATCTCTAGATTCTGCGAAGTTGGTCAGGCAATTAAATGAGACGACGAGTGTCCCGGACGTGCTACAATATTTGCCAGTGCAGAATTGTGACCGCCAGCCCCCGGGGGGGGGGGTCTTTAACCTGCAGCACGCAGTAGTGATTGCACGAACACACTGTTTTACGAGACTCATCGAGTTCGAAACGGCCAGGGGCGAGCTCAGGTTGAGGCTCAGAAAAACCTTGAAGCGACCTGGCAAACTAGCTCGCCACCCCTTGCACGCTGGTAGTAATCCGATCCGGTGAAGTTTATAATTGTCCTGGAGGTTTATTTTCTGGGACGGAGGAATCGCCTCGCAAAAAGCACAAAAGCCGACACAACTCGAGGTCGAGGAGCGTTGTACCATACAAGTGGCGTCGGAAGAGCGAAAACGGGGGGAAAGAGGGGAGGGGGGGGGGGGGGGGGGGAGGGGGGGACTTCAGCCCCCCTTTCCCCTCCCTTCCAGATATTTCGGACTGTTAAAGAAAACATTACGGGGAAAGAGGGCGTGGTCGAGCTTATTTTAATCTGAAATTATTTATGCATATGTATAGCTACTGTCGCTCTTCACTGCATAAAAGGTTGCGTAGATGGTCATTGTTAGAAGCTCGTTGTCAGAAGGCACTGCTCGTCACATGCTTAGTGGTTCGGAAGTTCAAAGCTGTCTTTTCGACCTAAACACCTGTGCCGATAGTAACAAAAAAAAAAGAATAAATGCGGGAATAAAAAGCAGGAGAAAAAAAAAAAAACAACTATCAAGAATTCGTCGCAAGTGTTCTATTCTTGCATATTCAGAGGTTCAGAACTTCGAAACAAGTTTCTTTTACCGAAATGTGTACAGGCTAAAAGAAACACGTCCCAAAAACTTGAAGCAAAAAAAAAAAAAAAAAAAGTTTTCTTTTAATGACGTGCTGAACTTGAACACTATTAGAAATCTTCTCCCATGAGTTAATTTATTCCTTAATTCTGCAGATGGCAATGATATGTACTGTCTGTGGTGTTAATTTAAATGCGATACCTCAAACAACTTAGACGAAAATAAATATCAAGTTTAGGCCATAATTGCATGCAGATACATGTTTGGACATTTCTTTGAAACCCACGTTGAAAAACAATAATCACATCTTAAGACGGCACTTACCTAGGCTATACATAGATCATTCTTAAAAAAGTATAACATAACTACCATAAATAGCTCCGGCTGCAGCGTGCTTCAAATTTGGCACAAACGACAATCGTCAAAAACCCGTCGTCCTTCCTCGCCCCTTCGGGGATTTATTTCTTTAAACCTAAGCATGGCAGAACATTGAAATAAACGACATTGTCTTTCGTAAGGAACGCAGCACCGCGTGTAAAAGTTCGAGAAAAAAAAATTACGAATGTACCCTACTACTTGAAATCAAATGAAACCGTCTGCCGGTCTTTCGAAGTTCGACGAACGTCGAACTTTTACCCTAAAAATTCGAAGTTCGTCGAACTTCTGACTTTTCTGAATTCGAAAGTTCGAAAATTTTCGAATTCTCTTGATAAATAAGTTCGAAAGTTCGAAATTCATCGAATTTTTTGGTCAGTCAAGTTCGAAAGTTCGACGAGCATCGAACCTTGCAGCGCAATAAGTTCGAAAGTTCGAAAAATATCGAATTTTTTAGCGTAATAAGTTCGACGATTCGAAAAGCGTCGAACTTCTTAGCTTAACAAGTTCGAAAATTCGACCTCCGTCGAATTTTACGATATAGACAATTCGAAAAATCGAAATCTTTCGAACCTTTCGAACCGCTTGATTCGATCATCGAAACTTCGATTCGAAAAAAGTTCGCGGCATCCCTAGTACCGATGCACTCACCAACAGTTGTTAAACTGTTTGTTGTTGTCTTTGACACTAATTGCAAGATTTAGGTTCTGACACTTAACGTAAAGTTGTTGCATTTGTTGTTTAAAGCTTGCTCAATAGTCCTGGTTGATGTTTAGCAGTTTATGTACAGGTCTGTGCTTTTCTTGCATCTTGCTCTGAACGCATTGATGCAGGAGTAATGTTTCTGGTTCTTTGGGTGGCTGGTCTCGTTTTCAATGTTTATTATCAGTTGAGTCGCTTTTGTTTTCTTGTGACTTTTGCAAGCTTGTCCTTGGGCACCGCTTTGAAAGGCTTTGCCTGGCTGGTGACAGTAGGCTTTCAAAGATTGGTTAGAAAATTTTGACTCTTTGTTGGACAAAGGCTATGATTAATAGGTCAAGAGTCTACATCTATAGGATTGGGTTAATGTATTGCTGAATATTAATTGACGTTGCCCGCAAAATTAAATTTCTGCGGTTTTGCTAAATACTTCTACGCTGCATGCACAGTTTATTCTGTGCGTCTTAAGGCTTTCCTCGATGTCTGTGGGTTTGGCCGAATATTGAGGCTCTGCATGGAAGGCTTGGGGCTTCTGGTGGAATACTTGACTCTGAATGCAACTCTTGCCAGTGGTAGGAAAGAGCTGCATGACGCATGCTGCATGGCACGCATGAAACAATGTCGGAACTACCGCGATCGCTGTTTGGGCACTGGTTGACATGAGCAGTGTCTGGGCTCACGGAGGAGACATCACAAATTAGACCGAGTGAGATGAAACTAAAATGTGTCCAAGTCGTGCTGTTAGAAGCATTGACGACATTTTCTGCAGTATTGTGGAGAGACCTCTGTGTTTCACGGAAACTCGACATATATACGGACTAGCTTTGACACAATTTCTTGTCACGATAAATGCAAAGGTCTTGAGGAAATTTTAAGAATGGCCCTCTTTCTAATCATGTCGACCTTTGTCTTGCAGTGAAGGCAGTGGTTCACGTTTTCTCAACTTGTGGCTTTTGAGTGGGTGACAAAACGCTTAGAAATGAAGATGAGCGATGGCTACCCCAGCAGCTCTACTTATTTTTATCGCTGTTGAAAGCTTGTCTATCTGTTCATTTTTTTGCATCACAAATAAATCATTAACATTTTTTTTTGCCTTGTCATAAATGAGAAGCCCTTGTCAAGGGCTTCTCATTTACTCTATACACTGGAACCTTCTTAATTTTTTTGTAAAATTGTCAACTAAACATTTATGGAGTTGCATAGAGTTTGCAAGTCTTAGCTCAGAAACCTAAGACTTTGCGTTGTTGTGGTTTTCTGTATCGGTGCACAAACTAATATCTTGTAAGGAACAGCCTGCACAACGCTTCTGAGTCGAGCTGCTGCCGTAAAAGTTCCTAATCAGCTGGGCGGTACTATTTTTTGTCAACGATATAAAAGGGACTGCTTTTGAATTGATGGCAAGAAATCGATGTAAACATGCAATCACAGTTCCCTTCATCATACTACCCCATCATCTCCTTTAACCCTCCCCTCCCCATTTTTTCGTTCTTTGAGCCTGTGCCATATACTAAATAGGTCTGGAACTGTTTGATTGTTTCCTAAAAAGCTTTTGAATGTTATTAGTGGCTACATTAGGTATTGCCACAATGTCAAGGTACTGTTTCCTCATTGCTAGCATTGGCTCTAAGAGCACCTTGCAAGAGCCTGGCGACGATGAGAAGTAAACATTTGTCTAAGCAGAAGGCAAATTGTTGAAGGCAACGGTGGCTTTTTTAAGGCTCTATGCTTTGTTAATTCTGGAAACTTTTAAATTACTAATTGACTTCATTTAGCAATGGCAAGGTGATTTGCTTGAGTAGAGTTGTCTCTGGGTTTGCCGAAAATGAAGGGTTGGGCCGACATAAATTTTGGTTATGTAAGGTTTAGGGCATAATTTGAGTCTTGGAGTGCACTGAAGTTGGTCAAGTTGAATTAGTTTCAGCTCAGTTTTATCAGGTTCACAAAATAAGATTTAGATAAAGCATGAAAACCAAATTTTTTTCTGATGGACAGGCTAAGAACAGGAATTGGTCGCCAAGTACTTCTTGTTCAGAGTGATGTATTCTTGTCGTAACACAGCCAGAATAAATTGGGTAAGGAGAGAACTGGCGGTATTTCAGATAAAAAACTACACGGAATGAAGTATTTACATTTAAAATAATTGATAGCAATATGAAGGGCACCCTGAGGCTAATGTATTTTCTGAGAAACACGTTTTCTGACATGTCACATTACCTTCGGCTTCGGACTGGGTTAGATCAAATTGGGATGGCCAAGTTAAGTCTTGTGTCAGGTTAGGCAGTTGGGGGGCCTAGGGGGGGGGGGGGGATGAACCTGGTCATGCTTGTTTGGGCATTAGAGACAGGGTTAGGCTGGGGAAGATGTCTTCGGCAGTGGCGTTGCAACTGTGGCGTGTCCCCCTCCCCGGAATGTAGCGCATGCTCCGGCCAAGAGCGGAGAGGCGGAGCAGATGGACTACCTGTGCAAGTGGGACGGACTCCCGTACTCCGACTGCACATGGGAGGACGGGAACCTGATGAAGCGCAAGTTTCCCCGGGTAATCCGGGAGTACCATGCCCGCCAGAAGTCCCAAAAGATCCCCAGCAAGGTCTGCAAGGTGGGTTTGAGGCTTCTACCGCGAGAGACGCCAGCTGTGAACCGGCTGTAGGTCGGCTGTACGTCGGGCAGTTCCGGTTGTAAGCTGGTCGTGTATCAGTTTTAGATGGGGGGGTTTCTCCTTGTGCGGTCTAGGCTTCATTGGTCAAATTTGGCGGGAGATTGGACCGTGGCCGTGTTTCTGTTCTTTTTGGAGTTCATTTTGGTAAAATTCCAAGAGTATTTTCAGGAGTTTATTTAATTTATGAGTGGTTTGGTGTTTATTGGAGTTTATTTTGTTGAGTTCTAGTGTTCTGAAATATAATGTTTATTCGGTTCTCACTTTATAATAGTTACACCTTTCCAGACTTGTGGATGAAAAAAAAAAAAAAAGCAGTGTTTAGAAATGCATCAAAGACAAATATTGACTTTATTTATTTTTGGTAAATCACTAGCTCTTTTGTCTTATAAGTAGTGTGGTCAAAATTCGAAACCAAAACAATAGGTACCGCAATTTAGGTTTAATTTTGTTGTGTCTGAGAGAAAAAGAACCATTGCTCGTTTTTACGAAGAGACGATGACGATAAGCCGTACGAGCAGATTGGTCAGATGTCACCACCCTAAGCAAGGTGCACACGAAGGCATCCTAGTTTTATACTAAATTGCGTCCCAACACTTTGTTTTCTTTTGTTAATCGCCCTGAATGTCGAACGGCCAGGTGCTGAAGGTGCGCCCCAAGTTTGTGCCCCTCAAGACGCAGCCGTCATACATTGGCGGTGAGCAGAAGCTGGAGCTACGAGACTACCAGCTGGAAGGCCTCAACTGGCTGGCCAGCTCCTGGTGCAAGTGGGTGCCACTCTTGCGACTCGTTTTCTGTTCGTGTCAGCGTGGTCTTGTTCTGAATTCTGAAATTGCGGGCAGTATATTGGGTTCCTCTTGTTTGTTCTCGTAATGATTATGAAAAAAGTTCCGCTACAATCAGTCGATCGTTATTTATTTATTCAGCCACAGTTCTTGCATACTAGGTCTCTGCATTCTCTCACTTTCTTTATATATACTGACGAACGCATACTGTTCTTGAGTAGATTTCTTGTTCAAAGCCACCAACTGTTGTCCCTCTTTCCAGCTATAAACATCCTTGACCTTTGAAGGAACCTGTTTGCTAGGTCTTCTCTTATTCAGTGTTTTTACCCTTTTCCCTCACTAACTGTTCAGAATGGTTTTCGTGGGACAGCAAAAACCGTTTTGGAAATTTAGAATGCTGAATTCAACATTCTGTATAGTCAGTTAACAGCTCCACTAGTAAATTACACCCTGTTGTTGGAATGCGGGGAAAATCGGCTTACGCTTGCGACCAAGTCGGACTTTGGGAAAACCATTGAGACCATCAACTTTTTCTTGAAAACTTAGAATGGTGAATTCAGCATTATGCAATTTTAACGACATTACTTAGGGAACTGCAGGGATAAAAGGGTGACCCTAGCAGACAAAGTGGGCCTCAAATGACCGTCCAGACCATCACCTTTGACTCGAAAACTTGGAATACTGAATCCAACACCGTGCATATTTGACGGCACCGCTTAGTGACCGCTCCTCCCCTGTTTGGGCGACCGCAGGGAGAACGGGGTGATCCTTGCGGACGAGATGGGTCTGGGCAAGACCATCCAAACCATCAGCTTCTTGACATACCTGTTCAACCAGCACGCCTTGTTTGGTCCCTTCCTGCTGGTGGTGCCCCTGTCCACCATGACCTCCTGGCAGAAGGAGTTCACCCAGTGGTCCCCCGAGATGAACGTCGTCGTCTACCTTGGAGATGTCAGCTCTCGCACCATGGTCGGTGGTCTTCGCTCGCCCTTCTCTTTTTTTTTTTTTTTACGGCGACAGCTGTTAGAACACAGTGTGTTTATGAACTAGATTTCGTGCGAAAAGTGATATGCTCGAGCGTGGCGAGGAGCTGCTGCACGCGGTTTAAAGGGCCGTTCAAATGGGGCGGATTTTCTGCAGTCGCAGCGTTTGCTGTGCAGGAAGTGAAGGTCTCCTTCGGTTCCGCTTCGCTTTTCCGCGTTTTCTTTTTGTTGGAGAAAAGCTTCCCTTTGCTCGCGTCCTTGCATAGAGGCTTAGACCGTACACGTCACGGGGTTCTGGAGAACCACTCGCGCGCTCTGCTGGCTGTCGTCGAGGCCTACACTGTTGTCGTGGGTTCCCCTGAAAACAAGAAAGGGGAAGAGACGACAGTGAGGAGGAAAGCCATGCCGTTTGCGTGGTTCGTGTCCGCACTGAAAACAGACGCACGCGCCGCAACTTCAACATTCTTTTTAGAAAAGTGTACGCTATTTGGCCAGTCCTTAAGACAACATAGCAGGCAGTTCATAAGCACACAAAGCATATATAGAAGCCTACTTGGTCATAATTATTCAAAGTTTGTCATAACTGGTGAGGTTTCTGACGATGCGGCATGGTGGGAATCGAACCCTGAACCGTGCAATCTGCAAGCCGATGACTTTGTCCGACGCCACTGGGACGAGGCAAATGGGAGAGCAAACAGCTGGACTAAGAAAGCCTGCAGTAGTAGGTGACTGTCGACTTGCGCAGCTGACTCTCCGAATGACGAAACTCGCTGCATAATTTTATGACGTCACGGGTCACAAATAAAATTACGGTTGTCTCGATCATTCTAATAAACTCAAAGAATAAATGAGTGTGTTCTGCATGCAACGGCATCCAGAACCAACGAATACATTCTATAACCAAGTATAGCTTGTCGTAACGTACGCCTAGTGCATGCATGACACATTCTGTGCTCTCTCAGAGTTTGTCAGAATGGTTAAGACAATTTTTTCTTATTTGTGAGGTCCCGGGGTGGGTGTGTCACATTACATCAGGGTCGTGGCTTGCTAAGTGTACTGAGGGATCATTGTTCTGTGTCACTGTGATGTCACAGTGTCACGTGATAGTATGACGGTCACAATAAACTTGTTTTTACAGTTAAGTGGATTTTTACTATGACGCTCTTTTGCACTTGTGAAAGTCTAGAAGCTGTTTGTGGGGGAGGCTTGCGGTTTTCTTAGAAGGAGCATTCCACGGATGTCAGCTGGTATCACTTGGTTGACTTGTGTGTGGGTGGTCCCGTGCAGATTCGAGAACATGAATGGTGCCACCCTGGGAACAAGAGGCTCAAGTTCAATGCCCTCCTCACCACGTACGAGATACTGCTCAAGGACAAGGTGAGGAACATTTCTTACTCGATGGGAGCTAGAAGTTGTTCGCTCTTGCGAGAAAAAATAGTTTTCTATTAACGGAGGTCGGAACTACGGTCTTGTCTGAACCGAGATTCGAAATACCTGGAACCGGTTTGTGGGGAAGTGTGCTAACAGTTGGTTGAATTACCGCTAAGGATAGAATTGCTGCAAGTAGAGTGCAGTCTTCTTGGAACAGTACATTTCCCTGTAGATTGCTGCGACGATAAGTTAATTTGGAAAAACAACACAATGTTTTCCTGCGGGCATAGTGTATTTAAATGTTGCTCCTTTTTGAACATCCCAAACAGGGAAGTTGTGATCTTCCCTGGATGAGAAATAAAATGAAGTCAAGGAAGTGTGCTAACAGTTGGTACTTTTAGTGTGGATCATACTTATACCACAGTTCCTTGTAATAAAAGTTGCTTGAACTGGTTTCTGTTTAGTCTAAAAGGTGGCTTACTCCTAACTTTATAGTAGTGAGCATCAGGCATTCAGTTCATACCTAAAATAGCCTTGTTTCAGTGGGCCACTGTAGTGTCACACTATATTATAACCAGTAATCTGGGAGACAAATGTTTCTGGACACAAAATAAATATATAGATAAAATAACATTTTGAAGCAACCCAAGACTGAGGATTATGAAAGTTGACACAGAGAGGAGAGAAAGAATAACAATAAGAATAATTAGAGGCTGCTGGTTAGGAAATGACTCGTGCTTCGACACGCAGAGCTTCCTGGGTGCCGTGAACTGGGCGGTGCTGGGTGTGGACGAGGCACACAGGCTGAAGAATGACGACTCGTTGCTGTACAAGTCGCTGTTTGAGTTTGACACCAACCACCGGCTGCTGATCACGGGCACACCCCTGCAGAACTCCCTCAAGGAACTGTGGGCCCTGCTCCACTTCATCATGCCCAACAAGTGAGGACTCGTTTAAGAAACTCAGTGTTGCCATGATCCCTTTTTTTTCCTCTGGTACGGAAGAGTGCCAAAGGCGATGCTGAGTATTTTTGGGGAAAGGGGGGGGGGGGGGGTTCGAAGATCAGTGGGGAAGCAAACAACACTGGAGCAACGACAAAGATAGAGCATAGTGCAGTACTGACATGCTTGTCTTGTGTTTGACTCCGTTCTTTTTGTCGTTGCGGGATTCTACAGTATATTCTTGGTGCGCGCAAGAGGGCTAACAAGTGCTACCTGCAAAAGTGAGTGGCTGCCACACGCAGTTTAAAACGGGCTCTTTCACTCGCTAGCTCAGTTTTACTGCTAGCCAAGGCAATGCTCTTCGTTTTCGTACCTGTTTTGCTCACCCGCACATAGCCTCGTTGTACGGCAAAGCAGGCACGTACAGCCTCGACAGGCAACCTGTTAGATTGCGTATAAGCTTAGAAATGTTTCATAGTACGAAAGTAAAAATCTTTGAGCCATATACCTAGATCAAAGCTGTATAAAAGCTGTACAAGAACCTTTTGGATGGCGTAATAATTTAGAACTTTCTTACAATAGGAGAGCGAAGGCCCTCGAGCCACATTCCCAGCCTTTCCTAAGCAACGCGGGTGCGTGTCTGAGCGTCTTGGCTCTCTTTGTTTCTCGGGTGCAGGTTCGACTCGTGGGAGGAGTTTGAGGCGGAGCACAAGGAGAGCGCGGACAAGGGCTACACGAAGCTGCACAAGCAGCTGGAGCCCTTTCTGCTGCGCAGGGTCAAAAAGGACGTGGAGAAGTCCCTGCCGGCCAAGGTGGAGCGCATCCTCCGGGTCGAGATGACCTCCATCCAGAAGCAGTACTACAAGTGGGTCAATGTGCTTTTGAAGTCCCCGCGTCGACTAAGACAGCTCAAAGCTGCTTTGAGTGCGATTAACTGCATCACGATAATGGGCAACCAAGTAGGACGAGAGAATGACGGAATGGCTACCAACACAGTAGCGCCATCTGTCGGGCAGCCCTGGAAACACTTCCAATCTATGTTTAACCGTACCGGAGATTTTGCGGCATTTGCAAGATCAGATTTACGTAGCACCTACGACAAGTGGTTGCTCGTAATGTCAGAATTATTTTGGGCCCATAGTGAAGGAGTGACGCGTAAAAGACTGGAAAATGTATATGCCGATCAGATGTGTTCCCTCTTTGTGGGCCATTATGAGCTGTTGCGTCGCGGTCCATTGCACTCGGACAATACTTTAGGGTACGGGGATGCGACGAAGTTACGCGGCTAAGTTCCAGCCCGTGGATTCAATGCCTTGGTAAAGTTGCGTGCAGTTCAACAGAGGCTTTTCTGGACACGGGGGTATTGTTCATGTGGTGTGTATATCCCCCTTAATATTTGAGTTTCTTTGCGTGAAAGTGGTATTGGGCTGCTCCTCGAGTCCCGTCGTTAACATTGGGGTTTTTTACTGCAACCTACTCGGGAAGTGGGGGCTCTGCCAATCTGCGTGCAGAGTTGAGCACGAAATCCGGCGACTGTGTTCCGTCCTTGAGAGGCCTTTGTTCCGGCTCTGTGTCGTGTTGCTCCAGGTGGATCCTGACCAAGAACTACAAGGCCCTGTCCAAGGGGGTAAAGGGTTCCTCCTCGGGCTTCATCAACATCATGATGGAGCTGAAGAAGTGCTGCAACCACGCGGTCCTCATACGGCCCCCCGAACAGCCCGCAGTCAACAACGTTGACGCCCTACAGGTGAGGATCGTGGGGTGGCCATATCGCTTTGAGAATAGTTAAGAAAAAAGATGTTATGGTAGATTTATTGTAGCGAATCGAGTGCCGCCGTTAATTCGGTTACTATAATGTAGTTGCCGATAACACTGGTGAAGGTGCCCCATTGGTTCAATGTTCTCGACATCCACCGAGCCTTACTGACAGTACTTTGCTGTAACCTTGTGCAATTACTTAGTAAATTTTAATGAGGAAGTTGAGGCGATGTTTCAATGCTAAAGACTCAACATAGTTTAGTTTCTTCTAAGGCTGCCAATCTCTCCTCTACCTTCATTTATTTTCTCTTTCTCAGTTTTGCTTCATTATGTCCATATCTTCACTTTATCGGCCCTTACGATAGTGTTATTCTGCTGTAAATTCTGTTGGTGGTGCGCTCATATTCCCAGATTGAACTTCTTGTGAAACGGCCCGGATGCACTAATGTTGCGACGACAGTTTTGCGACGTCTCAAAACGGGCCATTTGTCCAAACGGTTGTGACAACGGTTTTTCCCTTGCAGCAAATCATCCGGGGCAGCGGCAAGCTGCTGCTACTGGACAAGCTGCTGTGCAGGCTGAAGGAGACCGGCCACCGGGTGCTGGTGTTCTCCCAGATGGTGCGCATGCTGGACATCATTGCGGACTACCTGCAGCTGCGCCGGTTCCCCTTCCAGCGGCTGGATGGCTCCATCAAGGGCGAGCTGCGCAGGCAGGCCCTGGACCACTTCAACGCCGACACCTCCCAGGTCGGTGGCCTCCTCACGACAAACTCGTTGTGCTCTCTGAGCGGGGTTTTAGATGAGGGGCATTTATAGGGCCCACTCTTGGCGGTTTTGGGTGTGTGCCTGGGATGCAACCTCGACGATGGCGTCACGGTGTCTGTAATTGTTGATGTCTTTCAGTGGTGCTTGAATGATGACGAGTGCTAAGAGAAGAAACTCTGGGGTCATTGGTTTTTGTGTGACACTGCAACGTCA
Organism: Ixodes scapularis; assembly: GCF_016920785.2. Classification (NCBI taxonomy): domain Eukaryota; kingdom Metazoa; phylum Arthropoda; class Arachnida; order Ixodida; family Ixodidae; genus Ixodes; species Ixodes scapularis. The sequence goes on from NW_024609837.1 coordinate 23,442,230, forward strand.
CGTGACAGTGATGTCACTTGTGACGTCGCACATAGGAAAGTCACGTGACATGGTGACGTCATTTGACACTAACATCACATGAAACTGTGATGTCGCAGCAGTGAGTCGACTGACAGTAGGCATTGTCCGCACTCAGATTCTCGGTCGTCGTGCCTGATCATTACAACGTGTCTCCTTTGCCTAAACTACACTCGCTTCGACAACTTTTTCTTTTCCTTCTCTTTCGGCCAGGACTTTTGCTTCCTGCTGTCGACCAGGGCGGGCGGCCTCGGCATCAACCTGGCCACAGCGGACACGGTGGTCATCTTCGACAGCGACTGGAACCCTCAGAACGACCTCCAGGCGCAGGCCAGGGCTCACCGCATTGGTCAGAAGAACCAGGTGCGTGCCCGACGACGAGGAAACCCCTAGAATTGGTACCCGCGCACACACTTTTTTGCGACGACCGATGCGCCGGGTGAAGATCGCCTTCCGACTTGCACATTATGGATGCAAGGCACTCACTCTGAGCAGTGGTTATCCAAAGTAAAACAATAATTTCGGGACGACGTTGTCGTTAGTAGATCCACCGGTGACAACGTTTTGTGGGGGGGGTAAGGCACAGGTTTTTTTTTCTAGGTGGTGTCGGTGCTACAGAGAGCGAGAGTTTTGTTTTCTTTACCGACAAGTTATGTCAGAATTGACCTCTGAATTGTGTGTTTGGTTGCTTCTTTAAGGGGAGACACCCCCTGGGAGGGTCAACTTTTGAACCCTTGGCTTAAAATTAATGAAATTTACAGAATAGGCTGGTGGTCATGCTAGAGGGTGCATAACAAAATTTTAGGTCTGTCGGTTAAGGGGGCACACCCCCTAGGGGGGTCAACTTTTGAACCCTTGTCTTAAAATTAATGAAATTTACAGTGTAGGCTGGTGGTCATGCTAGAGGATGTATAACAAAATTTCAGGTCTGTCGGTTAAATGAGAAGGAAATAAGAGTAGCTTCTATCAGTAACACGCCTACATTGTTTAGTTAATCTATCGTCAGAAAACTATTGCGATATTCAAGATTTTTATTTGCTAGATATGTAGCCGAATGCCTAGAGGGTGCGGCTATGGAACGTTTTTTCTAAAAAGTAATTTATTTTTATAAATTTTCTTTTCTGCAAGATTGGTAAACTTTTTGGTCTTCCGTGCCTTCGAAAAAATGTCAACATTTTTCAACATTTTTTACAAAAGACATCCGTAAAGTGACAAAAAAGTTCCATAGCCGCACTCCTTATTAAATTTCAGTCAGGAAAAGGGGAGAATGAGCTTTTGCTGTTTTGCCATTATCAAACGATAGATTGACTAAAATGGAATCTATACCAAAAAGTGGAACGGAAAAAAATGTGTTCAAAGTGCTCCAAACCCTACCTTTTTTATAGCTTTGGTGGACAGAAAATAATTTATAAAAAATTAACTATACAGTGAAAATTAATGAAACTTTTTGGGAATTCTCTCTAGATGTTGGTGGATGTAAAGATGTCATTTTTCAAAATCAACTTTTTTTGCAGAAATTTTTTTTTTCTAGGCAGTGTCTCCCCTTAAGCGGGAAGGAAATTAGGGCAGCTTCTATCAGCAGCACCCCTACACTGTTTAGTTAACCTATCGTCAAAAAACTGTCACAATATTAAAGATTTTTATTCGCTAGATATGTAGCAGAATGCCTAGGAGGTGTGCCTATGGAAAGCTTTTTGTAAAAAGTCGTTGATTTCTATTCATTTTCTCTTCAGCGAAATTGGTTAACTTTTTGGTCTTCTGTATCTCCGACAAAATGTCAACATTTTTTATATAAGACATTCGTAAAGTGACAAACAAACTCCATAGGCGCATTCCTTATTAAATTTCAGTCAGGGAAATTGAAGAACAACCCTTGCCTGTATTTTCATTCTCAAACGATAGATTGACTAAAATGGAATTTATACAAAAAAGTGGAACAGAGAAAAATGAGTTCAAAGTGCTCCAAACCCTATCTTTCCTTTAGCTTTGGTGGACAGAAAATAATTTATAAAAAATTAACTATGCAGTGTAAACTAGTGAAAATTTCTGGGAATACTCTCTGTATGTGGATGGATGTAAATATGTAATCTTTCAAAATCAATGTTTTTTGAACAATCTTTTTTTCTCTGGGTAGTGTCCCCCCTTAAACTGTACATTGAGCTTACATCGTCTACCGTTGACCGTGGTTTGTATTATGCCCGTTCGCAGATACCTCTGCTTTGATCTACGTTTGAAGAGGCCATTCTATGTTGTGCTGTGCTGAAAGCTGTATTGTTGTATGGCAAAGAAAGTTGCCAGCAGGGTATTTACAGGTTCGGTCTTACGGGTTTTTTCGTGCTAAAAGGTGGTGCTCCATCCGTAGCGAGAGTATGACGCGCATAATTTAGATTGAGCTCGATGACGTCCCCGGTAAAAGGACCGCAGCTAGACAAAATGTGTCTGTTAGTAGCTGCGTACTCATTTTACATTGTTGCCTTAGACACAGTTCAATTTTGCGTCGAAGAGACGTCTTGTGGCTCGTGTTTGCGAGCACAACTCTCGGGGTTCTTTTTTGCATTGAGACAATCCATTGCTGTGGGCATTCCAGGTGAACATATATCGCCTGGTGACGAAGAACAGCGTGGAGGAGGACATCATTGAGCGGGCCAAGCGGAAGATGGTGTTGGACCACCTGGTGATCCAGCGGATGGACACCACGGGGCGCACCGTGCTCTCCAAGAGTAATGCTCCGTCCAGGTGAGTTGGCGACGTCCTGAAAACGGTCGGCGTCTGGGTTCATTCAGAGTTGCGTCGCCCGGGGCTTGAATTGCGATGTCGGGACGGGGGTGCGAGGCTTGGAGGCCGTTTCCTGGGCAGAAGTTTAGTTTGGGTTTTTTTTTCCTCGAATTCGCTGGAGTGTAACCCATACGGGTGTACGATGCTTTTGACCTATCGTACAAACTTGTTGCAACGGATAAATTGTCCAAGGTAATCTGGGGGTTTCCTTAAACTCATTTTCCACTCCGAATTTGAAATTTCATCTCCAGGATATTTTTCGAGGAATGTCGCTCTGGAAACTTTCATGCCCAATTTAAGTCCACGGATGGGGTGTCATTTATGGTGTGGACCCTTTTGATTGGCTGCAAGTGATTCCACACTAATTGTGTGGGCTTATATGGAAACATTACTGCCGTTTGTGCAATTGTGCAGTTGCGGAAGGTTTTCTGTAGATACGGTGGATTATTAAATGAACTAAATGAAGGATGGACCATTTTATTAAATAATTATTGAGACATGCCGGTTATGGTGGTTGCACTGCTGGCAGATGCCGCTACAAATTGCTTGCATCATTGTTTCGTCCAGTTGGTGCTCACACCTTGTGTAACTTGTGGTTGCGTGAGATGAGAATGAGTTGATCGATTCTTGCATTGCCCCGCAGCAACACCACGCCGTTCAACAAGGAGGAGTTGGCAGCCATCCTGAAGTTTGGAGCGGAAGAGTTGTTCAAGGAGACGGAAGATGGGGACGAAGAGCCTCAGGTGGAGTGTTTGCTCCCTTCTTTTCCCGCAAGGGGCGAAAGTAACTGGAGCTCTTTTTTTTTAGCTCAAATCTCATGCTCCCTCTCGCGTGGTAGAACTCTGTTGATGGGTTTATCAGGGGACTGTGGTAAAAAAAATCTATGATCTTGTAAAATGTTGAAACTTTGAATGTTTTTGGGAACCTATAAACGAGACAAGAAGCAACTTTCATACAGCAATTAATTTTTTTGGGGACTTCTACGTCTATGGAGAACTACTATATTTATTCAAATATAGGCTGATTTTTTTTTAACTCCTTCAAAATAAGAGGTTACTCTATCTTTGCGAAAAAGGAATGTCAACCTACAAGCGTGGGCAAAATTTCTTAGCCCATCGGCTAACTCCTAGCACGCCCGTGCGAAGCGTTGAAGCCTCATGAACGTGCTGGTTCAAAACGGTGCAATTTGGTGCATTAGCACCGTGCGGAGTGCATAATTATGAATCTGCCTGAAATTAAACTAGTGGAGTTGGGAAAACCAAACACGACAGAAGTGCATGCGCACCAGAGAAGGAATTGGAAAAATAAACAGGCCTTTGCAAAAGCTCGAGTTCGTTTCAAGCCTAGTTCAAGGTCATGCCTGCTTGGGCGAGAAGCAGAGTGCAGAAATGCAGAAAGGTGAAAGGAAAAAAAGGGTAAAACGAAGAGAAAGGAAGATGGTGGCCACGACCATCACACCAGTAGTTTCTGGACGCAAGAACCGCGAAGGCAAGCGCACCATATGGGAAAACGATAAGCGCGTCGCTGTGCGAGTTTGACGGAAGCACCGTTCACGATTGTAACAGCGAGGAACATGTATCAACGACATTCTACCGTACTAGTTCGGTGTTCTGGGTTTGCTTTTGAGCTGCAAGCGATCAGCAACTGTTATGAATGCTTGTCGTTCCACTTGTGCGAGCAGTTCTTGACGATTTCTTTTCCTTGGCAGGTGGACATAGACGAGATCCTGCAGAGGGCCGAGACCCGGGAGGAACAGCCAACGACGGTTGGAGACGAACTCCTGGGCTCTTTCAAGGTATTCTTATTTTGAGCTTAAGAGGGCGCGGTACCTCTATTTATTCGTCCGTTTCAGCCACCAGATGGCGCGCGGCTCGAAACGTGGTTGAACGCGCAACTTCTAGATGGCGCCAGTATCGAGGTGTGAAAAGGCCCGCGTTATCCGCTGCGTGAAATAGATCCCGAAATGTGCCGTGTTCTCCCGGCGGAGGAAGTTTCTCCCTCCCTCGCGCGCGCTTGATGTACGCGCGGTGGCCGAGTCCGGCCTCTGCGCTGTGTGATGCAGTGGGTGGCGCTCGTTTCTGTTCGGAGGTAGGAATAAAAATGCCGGTCCCCTTTTTTACGACGCTCGTTTCTATAGCTTGTTTTTCTTTTTTTTTTTATCTCAAGTGACCTACAGTACCGCCTGTTCGAAATCGTCCTTTGCGGTGAGCGATTGAGAGTCAGGTTAGCATTTTATTTGGGTCAGCACCACACGTTCAATGGAGACCTCGGGCGGCGATGTAAATATGCATTGCTCCCCAAAGTGTGTCCAAGGTGCGCAATGACAATTGGAAAGGGTATTGAAGGCGCGCGACCGTCGGTTGGTAAAATACGTGCGTTAGATTCACTTATTCAGTCTAATCATTGTTGCCAACGTCTTTTATCTGTTTCGACAAATGACATGGTCGAGTCTATTGATAACCTTAGCTAGATTGGACGTACGGAGTGTCCGGGCTTTAAATAAATTTGCTTCGTTTATGTGAATGAATAACTGTTTTCTCTTTTCCGTGCTCGGTGCTATGCAAAAATCGCTGAGATGTTATGGTAGCTCAGTGTGGCGGCGTTTTGCACGCTGACTCGCTATTGCATTCGCTGTGCACAATATGTGTTCAGATGGAATGTGCCAAATCGTATTTCCGATCGATATGATAGATTTACATTGCTACAGTGTTAATTATATTTTCCTGATTTAAACTGGTTCGTCTCTGATTTGAGCCTAAGTTCAAATTCGAAGGGCAGACAGACTTAGCGTCGTAACAGCCGTAATGCGCAGAAAGAAATTAGTACCATGAAAGAAGAACAAAAGGATACGAGGTGGCTCAGTGTTATAGAAGTAATGAGTTTCGCATCGTTGGGAAACGCTCAAGGTACCAGCAAAGACAGCGAGCTGGCGTGAAATTTCCATCGAGCGGAAAACGAGTGTCATTTTTATTTCATCATGCGCTTTCATTTTGATATGGCTCAAAATGGGCGCGAAATAGTAACAGGTAAGGCAACAAAATTTAGATGTTAGGTCTGGAGCACCGCCATACTCAGCCGTGTTGGGGGAATCTCTCGCGAGTCAATACGGCAAAGGTATTGCGCGTCGAACTGTACGTGAGAGTTATCCATTTCAGCGAAACCTTGATTTCGCAAAACTATTGTGGCTCGAGTCGTGGCTTCCAGTACTTGGAAGCCACGAGCGAGAAATAAATGACAGTTGATTTTGAAGGACAATCGCGACGTGGAAACCCATAAAAGAGAGTTCCAATAAGACGAGAGCTTCCCCTTCTCTTCAAGTGCGTGGGTTACGCTCTCAATCCTGCACCTGTGGTAACACTGCAGGCTCCTAAAATCGCTTTGAAAACGTTCCTGATCGCAACAACTTTTTTTTTTTTTTGTCGAGGCGCTATTTCATTTTTTTTTTCTTTTTGTCTACCTTGATACCCCATCAGCGCAAAAACTACCATAAACTAAAAAAAAAAAAAAAATAGTGGGCATACAACGACAACGCACCCACTGGGACCCGAGTCAAGGCAAGAACAACTAACTATTAAAAGGGGAAAAAATCATGTTCGCATACACAGACAGAACGCCTCCATCGAAAGAAATGAATCATGCGCTTGTTCTGCCAGTCTCGTTGTGCGTCTGTTAAAAGCCACAAAGGAGGAAGACAATCAGCGCCTACACCACTCCCTTCCCCTACCTACCCCCCCCCCCCCCCCCCCCCACCCCTAAAAAGAAGAAAAGAAAGGTTTCTTGGGCGCGCGCGCGGTCGCCCAAGCGATGACCTTGGAAGGGTATGCGATTGTAGCACGTTTGTCCCCCGGTTGTGCCCCTGTCTCAAATGCCACGGTCCGTTTCTCCCAAGTGCCCGTCTTATCTTCCCGAGTATCAACTCCGCAGTGATTCTGAATCATTCCGATGCTTTCCAACGTTGCAAAACTGTTAGGCGAATATTTGCATAGAAGTATACACTGTTCGCAGAACGGGTAGCGGACATTTCATCGAACGCCGTTTCATCGAACGCCGTTTCATCGAATGAATGGACATTTCATCGAACGCCATTTCATCGAACGCCGTTTCATCGAACCGCTAAGGGCCGTTTCATCGAATTTCTCTGTATCGAGTTTTGGGGCATAACAGTGCTTTATAGATGTTTTACCTTACATTCGTTAAGACTAAGGTAATGCCCTTATAATACTGTTTTTAGGGTGGAGCCAAATTACTAGAAATAAAAACCATTGGTATAAAAACAAATGGGTATGCGACTTACTGAAAAGTTTTACTCATGTACATGTCAGAAAACATGACACTGGAGGTAAAGGACCGACACTTAAAACACTTTTGAATGTCTGTGTCTTTTTTTTTTTACCGGCTGTCCGGGGGTTTCGGTAATGTGCAATTCACACCAGCTCGTTTCCAGACTTACGCTTAGTTGAAGGTTTATTCACGAAAAGCATCTAACCGCCAGGGCAGCACGCTTATAATATAACAATACTCTGCCAGGAGAGCACACAAAATAAAATATAATAATACTCTGATTATCAGCTTTATGCTCAGATTGAACGTTTCCGCTTTTTTTTTTAGTTTTCAAACTCTACAGAGACAAAAGCTGCACAAAGTGTCAGCCAACATGGTTTCGGGCTACACCTGGACTGGAACCGGGCGGCGGAGAAAAGCTCACCGGAGAAAAGCTCACCGGAGATGAGCTCACCGGAGAAAAGCTCACCGCAAAACCGGCAGATGCGGAGAAAAGCTCACCGATATTTTTTTAGCTTAGCTTGATTCTCCGTAAAACGTGGCAATTTAACAGAATTCGCATTCGTCACTTCATTAAAAATATGTCCTCGTTTTTGTAATATTATTGAGGTTCTGGGCATATTTACTAATTCCTCAGACATTAGTAATCACCCATTCTGCAAACTAATGAAGTCGCGAGTATAAAATCAGAACATCGTACACCGGTAAAAAAGGCAACAATTTATTGTTTGCGAGCTAATATGAATAGCGGTGTGGTGAATCGTTTGAGGTCCAAATATTGTGTAGTGCCTAATCGATAAGTAGGTGCTTGCGGATGTAATCAGTGTCGGCTACGCTATTTTCTTTCTGTTAATTTCACTAACAAAGCTTTAGTTGCGAGAACAGCTTCGTCGTGTCGTGTTTGTTGTCTTCACTCCGTCGTCGTCGTTTGAGTGGTTTTTATCATGTATACGTTTACCAACTCGCCCAATTCGCTACCTACCTTACAAATGACTAGTTCTTATATAGCTCACGAATAACAACGGAGACAGTGTGCACCTCTGAAGGTCATGGCTGGCGCACCGTAGAAGGACACTATCACACAAAAGGAACATGTGGAAACACCAGCAGGAACGGTTAGAAAGCGTGCATGTCCGTGGAAGAAAGAAGCCTCGATATCCCATTGACTGTTTTATCCTGTTTTCAAATGTTAACAAAAGCTACAAAGAGAATTTCAGGCACCGCGGTGTTGCGCGTGCACTTTTTAATTTTCGGCATTTACACCTTTGATTTTTAGGTTTTAGGCAGTCATCATTACCTTTTTTTAACTTTTTCCTGTTCTTCAAGTTCATAAAGATTTTAGTTAGGCTTTCGTTGCCTATAGAGGGTAAGCCACAAAAAACACTGGCCCGCGATTATTAATTTGGGAGCAATATACCCATTAAGCTTAACAAATATTACAAAAGAGGATATTTTATTTTTTACAAAGCTGAAGAGTTTTAATGATAATAAATTGATATATGTTACGCACGATCCAACAGCCTCCACATAAAAAGAAGAAAAAATATCGGTGAGCTTTTCTGCGCATACGTTCAATGGCCGGTGAGTTTTTCTCCGCATCCGCCGGTTTTGCGGTGAGCTTTTCTCCGGTGAGCTTATCTCCGGTGAGCTTTCCTCCGGTGAGCTTTTCTCCGGTGAGCTTTTCTCCGGGATTCACTGGAACCACCTCCCCTTCACTGTCAACTTTATCACCGACCCTTTTGCCTATGAATCATCTTCAGGACGTTTTCTTAGGAAGGTCAACCCGCACCAGTCAATAGTAAAGCCCTGGGCGTACTCTGTCACCCAAGAAGACAGAACCCTTTCGGATCTTCACATAACCCAAGGTTACAGGTACACGCTGTCAGACAATAAAACACTACCCGCTTCCCAAAAAGCACGACGTGCTTTCTGGTTTTTTTTTTTTTTTTGTTTTTTTTTTGTCTCATTTTTAATTGCTTTATGTGACATGGAGAGGGGTCATTGTTTCATGGAGGCTTTTTTCTCGAAGCAGGATATGTTCACGATGGAACTTAACACTTCACTGCATACTGTGATTCAAAAAAAGGGAGAATTAGATGACGTTGTGTATAAAAATTAAAATAAATTACAAAAATATTGCAGGCTGTAACGGCGTTCGATGAAAAGGCGTTCGATGAAACGGCTTCGATGAAACGGCGTTCGATGAAACGGCGTTCGATGAAACGGTGTTCGATGAAACGGCTTCGATGAAATGGCGTTCGATTAAACGGCGTTCGATGAAATGTCCGGACCCATCGCAGAACTATCTACGGCGCTAAAATTCAAAAGCGCCGTGTTGGATTCGGGAACTCGTGTAGGTTTAGCTCATTGTTGGAACATTCTTATTCGCTCGATGAACTCCACAAAACGTGTAAATATTAGAATGAACTTTCCAGAGAACGATAGTTGTTGTCGGGGTTCCAGGCGACCGGACAGGTCGCAATTATTGGCTGATTAAAAATTTTATTTCATAATCACAATCGTATCATCAAGGGCACGCCATTCCCTCATCACTTCTTCTACGAAAAGAGTTGCTGTATTCGTAGCACACACAGACGGAAACGGTTGAGACTGTGCCCAAATAATATCTTCTTTTGGCAGGTACTGCGCAGCGATTACACACAATGCCTCTAACATAAACATGCTGCTCCACATGTCTATTCACAAGATGCAATACATCGTTCTCCCAACTTTGTTGAAATGGGCATGAAAGCGCGTAACCGTCACTTTTTTGAAGTTCTACTTAGAGGTGAAGTGTTTACCGTAAAAAGTCGTTAATTATTTATTTTTTTCCGTTCCGCTACAAAGCTCCATTCACTTAAATTTTTGTTTTTAAATCGTCTCTACAGCGCTTTTACGTCGGTACTTTCGTGTTAGAGGACATTACATAATGTGCGAACAAAAAAACAAAAAAAAAAAAAAACGGTAGGATCGATGCTGCATAGCCTTTTTTTTTGTGGACATCAAGAAAAAAAAAAGATAGTAGTTGTCTTCACTTCGCACTGCATGTTTTAGCGGGAACAGGCCCACTCGTCACAGCCAAGTCGTCGTAGGGAAACTGGTCATAGGTGAACTGGTCAAAGAGTGCATCTCGTTCTAGGTGAACTCGTAGTAGGGAAAGTGGTCGCAGTGACCTTCTCGTTCTTGGAAAGTTCGTCACATACTTTTTTTTAGAGCGGAGGGGAAGGGGGGGGGGGGGGGGGGCTTTATTTTGGAAAGTGGTCGCATCGAACTTGTCGCAGTTTCGAACTTGGCCTCTCCTATTGCTTGTTTGCAGGGGGCGGTTGTGGTCGGCTTTTCGGTATTATCTTTACTTACGACGCCCCTTCGTTATTAAACCCTTTTCGGAAGCTTTGCTAGGTCGGAACTTATTGTGCAATGACAAAAAAGGGGTGCGGTATGCAGACCTCCGCACCAGGATGCTAGGAAGGGTAGCAGTTAGGTTTCGTCTTTGGGGGCGTCTTCTCTTTCCTCTATATCTACTCCAAAAAGGTTTTTCATTCGAAGTGACTTCGAATACGTATATATATATAGGGGCAAAATGTGCGGACCTTCAGAGAGCACGACCGCATTTCGTATGATGGACCCAATTAAAACCCAGCGTGACGCTCCCATGCTGTGTGAAGGGTATTCTTATACGCTTAGCCGAAAAGACCCCAACGCTGCGTACTGGGTCTGTAGAGATGGAAAGCATTGCAAAGGCTAAAGCCATCACCCTCAGATGCACTATAACGACTTGCCCTACTTGATGAGTTTACTTATGATGAGTTAGTTGGCTTTTGATCAGTTTTCCTAGACCCAATATTTTCATGTCTCGTGTTTGTTACAGTCGGTCATGGGCAAATGAGTTTGCTTCCCTTGATAGCACGAGCGCGCACGCCCAACCAAAGCACGGCGGAAGCTAACGTGCGCGTTCTTTACTTGTCTCCGACAATATACCATTCTTAGGTACGGCCCAGCGTGCGATATTTACAGCCCAGCACGTGCGTGTTTGTCGCTTCGGAAAGCGAGCAAAGCACGCGCCATACGCACAAACTCTTCGAGATGGCAGCAGAAGCTCTTTTTGAGAAAAATCTATACAAGACCATGTCGATCGTGCTTTTATTTTTAGTTGTAAATTACTATTTGCCATCAGTTATCGAAGCCGAATTGCAAACGCAAGATCGGAGAAAAAGGTAAATTGTGACGAAATGGACAAGTGCCCAGTTGCCCTCTGTTACGACTTCCCCGTGTACGAGATGCCCTATGCCGACTTGCCCTATTTGACGAGTTTACCTAGACGAGTTGGCTGCGACGAGTTGGCTTGTGACGAGTTCTCCTAGACCCGTTTTAGCACGGAAGTTCCTATTTGGATATGATGTCTTTATTTTCTTAAAAATTGTATACAGTAATATAAATTACCGAATTACAAAACTTTTCGTTGGGACGCCATGACGACAGCGACACTCGTGTTCCCTCGTGGTTTTCGCCAGCATTTCTACGATGAATTGCCAGGATCGCGAGATGCAACAGCTTGACACTCCGTCTTCCGTGACGTCATTTGTTGCACTTCGGGACCACTTTTGATGTATGGCCAGCATAAGACGCTAAACACACCGGTCGGAGACGCGCTGCCGGTGCCATAGTACTGCTCCTAAAAGTAGCTGTCACGTGCTTTGCTCCGCGACTGTGATTCCCTCACAGCAGCTCTGACTGAGGGTTGCCAAATTACGGTGAAACGGAGTATAGACAAAACAGACCGGAAACGAGCTGCCAGCATACGATAGTCAAACTCCAACAAAAAGGATTAGTTTCTTCCCAAGCTGGACGACATTTACCGGGCATCTTTAGAGCTGCGAAGCTCAAAATCACGCGTACTGATAAGATTTTTTTTTCTCGCGTGTTTGTGATTTTTATGATGTCCTGCAAGCAAGAAAAAAATATATATGGTGAAGTCACTCCGAGGGGGTACCGATAACTGCGAGCCACGAACATGAAGGATTCGCTAACATCCGTCAGGAGTGTGAACGGTAAATCGTCACGCAAACATATGCTCACAAGCTGCAAATATTTATTTGGCTTAGCAAGTAGAATATACTAACGACATGTGATTATTGTATACAAGATACCATTTCTCGGTTCTTCAAAACCACTTCCCTAGTCTGAACGGTCGCGCTACGGGCCGCGGCTAGCCGTGCCCTCGATAGACTACGGAGCTGCGTTGTGTCGTCTGCTACTGTACCGCCAACAGGAGAGCGATAGCTCTGTGTGCTCCACAGATGCGTGTTGCGGTATAACTCTGTACGTCTGTCCTAGAAGAAGACGAAAAGATAGGCTCTGTGACCCCCTCCTAAGCTAACAATAACAAACAGAAGTATACTCGTTTGGACTGAAAGGTTTACAAAATAGTGACCAGACATTGGAAAAGCATATGCAGCAGAACTTGGTTTATGAAATGGCATCATTGTTTCGAGCAAGAAATCACCTGCTCACCACTGGGACGATGAAATCGTCACTATTTATTGCGTCAGGTATATTTGCGCTCATGAAGAAAAATCTGAACACGTTAACACAGAGGTTCGGGCGAGTTGGTTGCTCATGATGTACAGGGGGAACAGCGCACCCGCAGAACAGTCACTTGTGTGTATGTTGATTTGAATGACTGTTCTGCGGGTGCGCTGTTCCCCCTGTACATCAAATCTGAACACATCCTTCTCCCAAAGTCCTATGTCGAATAATAAACACTTTTTTAAACATCTATGCACAAATAACTCATTTTTTTTCTACACTTGTATATACACGTTAATTAAACGACGTCAAACCGCATTTTTCATTAGATCTTGATGTCTACACCAACTACATTCATATTTTTAGGGCTTTATTGAACGATAACTTCAACTATAGTTAATGGAACACGATGGCTCGATCTCAATAAAAACCTCAACGTGCGAAGCTTCCACAGACGGTCGCTTGCGAGTATTCTCAATGTGAGACTTCAGAAGCTTTCGCTTGCCATAGGGAGCTTGATTTCGACTATAGCACTGCACGGGCCCGGAAAGCGCGAAGCGCGCTGCTGTGGGGATAGGTTGACTTACAAGATGACGTGTTACGTGGTCACGTAAGATGGCGTCATTCGTGCAGCGTGATCATGAAAGATGACGTCATTTCGTGTAACGAGATCATGTAAGATGACGTGTTTGTGTCACGTGATCACGTAAGATGACGTCAGTTCGTATGAACTGACGTCATCTTACGACAACGCCAACAACATTAGTGCCGTCCGGAACCATTGACCTTAGAAACGCGCCTCTTCGCTTGAAGAGCTGATATCCGTTGATTGTTATTTGTTTCTTTTGCCTACTACAGACCATTCAAAAACTCGCCTTCTGGGTGCCACCAACTTCGTCTACTGGGCTGTGAAGCGCATTCGAGCGTGCGCAATACCCCTCTAGGCCGAAAGATTGTACACTGAGTATGCGTTCAAAGCTCAATGACTTAGGCATTTTTCGTCAGGATAGATGCTCCCACGAGAAGAGCGTAATGGATATGTGAATAGAATTGGAAATTTGAAATGTTCTTGTCCAATCGCATTTTTCTTTGGTTATCAACGCTTTTTAGCGTCATCACAAGACGTTCAACCCATAATACACTGCTGATTAAAAAATAAGCACCGAAAAACATGCACCGATTTTCGCTCAAAAATAAACACCGGAAAAAACACACCGTAATCATTACCCATGTCACCTTTTTGGGTGATATGTGAATTTCCAGAAGAACAGCGAGTTATCACCCTCCCCTAGGAATACCCTGACTACAGAGCAGGCGACCCGTTTTTCCCCGCGTTAGATTGCGGTGACCACAAATCGTACGGAGGTCACAGGACGTCCGTGAAAAATAAAAAGGAGGCAAACAACGATCTACTCTGTGCACGCTTCATCCCCGATTTCCACGACCCCAAGGCCGAAGGACGTTTGTGTGAAGGATAACGATAAAATAAAACTTTGCGTCCAAAAAAAAAAGCCCGTTTTTGAAAGAAAAAAAAAAGTAGAAACAAGCACAACGCGTTGACGGACCGCGAGGTTGTGGAACACCTCGCGGTCCGCTTGCCACAGGACGGTTGTCTTCGACCCATAGCTCCAAGGTGAATTTGCCACTTGCGAAAACACGGAGACCTACCCAGCGAGAACCAGGAAAGCAAGACACGCCCACTGACGCCTCGGCGTGCAGAATGAAACAGGATACGGGCGCGGAATACGGCCGCGGAAGAACACCTCGCACAGTGCCGATCCGGCCGATCTCCGAACGGACGATTTCGCATTTCGTGGACAGCGAGCGCCACCGCACGGGAGAGAGAGGTACCTTAAAAACGACGAAAACAAGCACCGACACCTTGGTTCTTTATATTTGCTGTAGTTACGGAACAAATCGACTTACATGAATAATTTCAATATTATTCGATTCCGTTATAAATTTAGAAGACATTAAGTGCAATACTTCTTATGTTTGAATTTAGATAATTTTGTAAATTTGCTCCGAACGCAAGAGTGCCGAATTAGCCGATTTTGACCATTTTCATGATTTTTTAAAGAATATAATTAAATTTATGATGAAACATTTGTTGCGCTTAGTGTCTCGATAATGACTCAATGTCTTTAAAGCCGAAATTTTCAAGAAGATCCGCGCAGCCGTTATTATCTGAGAATTTTTTTAATTTGGTGAAAAACCTCATGTATTCTCTATGGGGCTCTGAGGTGCGCCCCCTCTTAAAGCCAGAGGAGGCCCTTCGTTTTCTCGTGTTTTCGTTTGTGGAACAACTACCGTAAAATCACAAGCAAGCGCCCACTCCGAATTTGGAGACAATCGCGTAAAACTGCGGGTTGGGCACTTTTTAGGTTAACGATATGTAAAGATGTCTTCTGTGTACTATCCAAATGTTACAATATTGACAGGTGGGCACTTATTGGGGCATGGGCTGTTGCTCTGTATTTTACGGTATTTTCAATTGCCGTTTTTGCTTGGCTGCAGGTGCACTGATGCGTCTCGGGGATCAGTGAGTGTTCTGGGCACATGTTTTAGCGGTTTTATTAAGAGTGAGGCCTTATAGATAATGGCAAAAAACTGATTGGTCGGAAATCGGTGATGGGCCTCTTTAGTTTTGTCCGATTTCACGGGTGTTGGAGCTCAGTAATATAGTTCTGCCTGATCAGTGCATTTAGTAAACCTGTGAATTGATCGAGAAGTACACTAAGGCTAGGACACCGATCAATTAATTAATTAATTATTTAATTTGTTTAAGCATTTTTTGCTTTTCTGTTTATTTTTGCCAGTTTAAACTTGATCAACCTCTGAAAGATGTTGAGGGAAATTAAGAAAAAAAAACACAGGCAAGCTAGTCAACTAACTCCATAAGAAAAGAACCCAAGACTGGGAACAGATGAGAAAAAAAACATTCTTTCGTTGTGCATGTTTGTGTTCTAAGGTCACCCCATGGAAGTTAGATGGTGCTTCTTGTGTTCTTTGTTATCTTTTCTGTAGGGAAGTTGGGCGATGGTATAAGCGTGACGGTTTGCAATAAAAATGCTAGCCGTGTTTTGAGACTTTGTGTGTGTGCTTGTCTTTTTTTTTTTTTATTCCCAGTTGCGGGTTTTTTGTTACGGGGTAGAGGGAAGTGTGAAAGACTTCGGGTTACGCTTTGGCCTCTCTCTCTGAAGGACGTTGGTAGAACGCCGATTTTTCCGTGATCCCCCCAGGTTGCCAGCTTCAACTTCACGGAAGAGGAGGAGGTGGGGGCGGCGGTGGCCGGTGCGGAGGAAGACTCCTCGTCACAGAGCAAGGACTGGGACGACATCATTCCCGAGGCGGAGCGCAAGAAGGTGGAGGACGAGGAGAGGCTCAAGGAGGAGATGGAACTCTACCTGCCCCCTAGGAGCAGGAAGTCCTTGCACCAGGTGAGGAGAAAAAAACGTTGCCGGTGTGGGGTTGTTTTACAGCAATAGCTGTTACAGACTTACCGGCTGCCTTCAAGGCTTCGGCGTTGTACCAGGCGGAAGAATCCGTCTCATGTGCGCTTGCGCCGCCACGTGAAGCCAGGCAAAGCACGCACACTAGGCTCTTGCCAGCCAGGCGGCGGTGTCTTCTATGATTGGCGAGTTGTGTCGCCATGCGTAAAATATTGGGGAAGCACCCATTCCACTTTCGCCGAAAACTAGGTTAGTCTAGATGTGGGTGCTTGTCCGGTCAAATCGGTAAAAACCAAGATGGCGACCCATAAAAAGCTTTGAAGGCGGAGTGAACGGAATTGGAGAAAGCACATTTATTTTTGCACAACATTCCAGTCGCCGCCGGTGGTCTTGTGGCCACCAGAACGGGGTGAATATTTCAGGCTGGTGTCGGCGCTTTGTAGGGGTGGTGCTGCTTAATGTATAATTTACGAAAATCTAAAGTTTGGGAAATGTTAATAGTTTGCGCGTCTGCGGTATTTTATGGTCCATTCCTCATTGTAGAACACGATTTGCGTGTGCCACAGATGTAAAGCAACCTACCACTTGAAGCGGTACCCGTCTGGACTTCATTTTGGGCATAGATGACGACTCGCGTGTGCAGTGTGTTCCCTCTCACACATAGGTCAGTGACCACAGGGCTGTCTTGCACGCGATCGAGTAAATAAATAGCGTATATGCAGCTGTCGCTGTCACTTCACAGGCTTGGGCAAAAAGCTGCAGATTTTTATTCTTGTTGTTGCTTTTATGCGAGTTTGTTTTTCAGATACTGGGGAAAGTTGCAGTATAGCCCAATACTAAATTTGTGCCTGTTTTAAGTCAAAAGTTGTATCTATATATCGACGCCGGTTCACACATTCGTCTTTTAGTGCAATTGACTGCGTCGCAACTGTTTGTGACAACTTGTGATGAGAGCACGCTGCTGTTATTTATCGGGTAGCTCTGGAACGCTATTTGCATGTATTTGACGTATCATTCTTTTATCCTAGCGCGAGACAATTTTCAAATTGTTATGAGCGACCATTACTGAAAAACCTTCAGTCCAGTTGTACGCTGTTCCAGGGTAGATTGGGTTTGATCCGTGAAGAGAGAAACTCCCAAAATGCTTCAGCGTACATTGCAATTGTCTTTTATGTTTGTGCTACTTGTGCCGTCGCTAACACAACCCCCTCCCCGTCTCCTTTTGGTCGGGGGTCTTCGTTGGCAGACAGCGAATTCTGACAGCGAAGACGGCGGCCGTTCGGCGCGGAGGCGGGACCGGGACCGGGGCTCGGGGGGCGGGTCCAACGGCTCCGACGACGAGGGACGGCCGCGCAAGAGAGGCCGCCCCCGGGTGATCCCGCGCGACACGGTCAAGGGCTTCACGGACGCCGAGATCCGCCGCTTCATCAAGAGCTACCGCAAGTTCGCCGCTCCCGCCAAGAGGCGAGTATGCGCGAGTCTGGTACCTGAGATTGTTTTCTAGGATTGCTTCTGCTGTCTGGGGCCGTTGGAGTGAAACTCCGGTAGTAAGGCGATGTAGCAGTCACTGATACATATTAGTTTGGCTAGGAGTTCGAGCGAATTCAAATGGCAGTCGTTAACATTAGGTTGTGGAAGTCGTTTGAGTGAGTTTGGATACCAATTGTTCGTTGTGAGCTTGAGCGAGTTCAGATGGTAAACCGTTGGAACTAAGCTGGTTGCGAGTTTGAGCGAGTGGAATGGCAGTTGTCGACGTTACGCGAGGCGTTTGTGAGCTCGAGCGAGTTCAGATGGCGATCGTCGACATTCGTTTGGTTGCGTGTTTGAGCGAGTTTGGACGGCAGTCATTGACGTTGTGTCATTGGTGAGTCTGAGCTAGTCAAAGTGGCAATCGTTGACATTGAGCTGGTTGAGAGTTCGAGCGAGCTCAGATGGCAATCGCTAACGTCAGTTGGCTGCGAGTTCCTCAGTTGTCTCACCTCCAGAATGAGCTTGTTATCTTCGGTGACATGTGGGCGTCTTGTGAGCTTTGAGCGTGCACGCGGAACCAAAGCACGGCAGGAGGCAGCGAGCGCACGTACGAGGCCCAGCATCCGGAAGAGACGCCCCGTCATTCTCACTCTGCTGGCAACTCTAGTGGCACACATCGAGGAAACCCAGACCCCGCTATTCCCATCCCTTCGGCGATTGTGGTGGCGTCGACGAAACTCGCCAAGCTCAAATTTGTCGCACCCGCTTTCCCTCTCAGGCTGGACGCGGTCGCCCTGGACGCGGAACTTCAGGAGAAGCCGCAGGCGGACCTGAAGCGCCTGGCCCACCTGCTCCACTCCGGCTGCGAGCAGGCGATGAAGGAGAGTCAGGCCGCGCCGCTGCCGGGCGGTGCCGATGCCGGGGACAGCAACGCCGGCGGGACCCCGGCCAGACGCCGGCACCAGCGCACGACGTTCAAGCTGTCCGGGGTGTCGGTGAATGCCAAGTCGGTGCTGAGCAGCTACCAGGAGCTGGCGGTGCTGGACGCGGTGCTGCCGTGCACGGCCGAGGAGAGGCGACACTGGACGCTCGACCTCGCCACCAAGGACCCCCACTTCGACACACCGTGGGGCGTGGCGGAGGACTCGAGTCTGCTCAGGTGAGGGACGACTCGTATGCCGTAGTTTCTCTTTGGACCTCGTTGTTGCTATTATTGTTCTACCTGCTACTCTGCCGGATATGGTAAATGGGGAAGCTTTACAACTTTTAATTGATCAACCATACTTCCTGGTCAACCATACTTCAAATCCACGTTTTGTTTTTTCGGGATTTTTCTTTTACTTATGCGCATATAAGTGTGAGTCCTAGCTATGCAAGATGTGGGACTTGTCGACATTTGTGACAAAGGAAGAATGGCAGAGCACGCGATGGCAGCTTGCCTTTCTGGCGGTCCGAAGACATTTTCCAAGTGCAATGGCATAGGTTCGCGGCTGCAGCAACTCTACGCAGCTGCAGACCTATGCAAAGAAGTGCGACTTGTACGAGGCTATGACTTGCATGCCAACATTTGGTAGCATGTCGGAACGTAGAAGTCGGAACCGTTGCTTTGCTCTGGGGCTTCCTCTTGAATGGCGCCACCCAGAAAATGTGCCAATATAAAAAAAGCGCAAAAGAAAAAAGATAAAATTGAGAAAAAAGCGTGTGCATTTGACGGAAGTCTGGAGGTTGTTTGTTCGGGCCGTGCTAGGAGTATAGCTTGTCCCCGGCATCGTTCCACGTTTGATTGCGTGATGCGACCTGCGGGGGTAGCACGGATCTACTCGAGGAAGACGTTTGTCCGGCGCCCGCGTTCACTCGGCAAGGAGTTTAGCGGTGCGTCGGTTTCTGGCCGCCACTTTCCTTCTCTTCTGTTTTAAGAGTGCGAAACCAGAAACGGTTAGGTGCCATCCATAGCGCTCCTTCCACGTTGAAACAAACTTTCCTCAACGAACGGGCGTGCAGGGGCATCTATGAGCACGGCATGGGCAGCTGGGAGGCGATCAAAATGGACGCGGGCCTGGGCCTGACGGACAAGATCCTTCCAGACGGGGAGCAGCTCAAGCCCCAGACAAAGCACCTGCAGAGCCGGGCGGACTACCTTCTCAAGATGCTGCGCAAGGTGCACGCGCGACAGGTGGCTCTCCAAGAGGGCAAGGTGGGTCCCATGGGCCAGTACGGGCAGTCGCGCGACCGCAGGGTCGATCGGTGGCGGTCTCGTCGGAAGCCGCTGTTACGAGATTTATTCCGTAAACCGGCTTTACCGAAGCGAGAGCCCACTGCACCTTTCATGTTATTGGAAGTCGTGTCCGGTCTCGGGAGTTACTTGAACGAATAGTAACGGGGTGTCTGCTAATCTGGAAAACTGGGGATTGTTGGGGAATTCGGCGAGTCTTGTAAAAGTCGAGAATCTACACCCCAGTTGGGGATCGGGAAAATTTAGCTTTCCTTTTTTGAGCGACTGCAAATGACGTGCATCTGGTGCGACGTGCGTTGCGTGCGACTTGACCAGCGTGCTCGTGGATAAATCGCTGCTCAGAAACTAGAGCCTCGGCGGAACCCGAATTGCCTCCTTTTGAAACGGGTGCGTTGAGACTTCTCTGCTTACGCTCGCTCCAGTACGTTTGCCCGGTGGATTATTTAAAATGGGACATTTATTCGGGGAAAAATATAGAAGAATAGACTCGCAAGATAAGAGGATCTGGTGCCTGGCCACTGCCCTGTCGTCTGTCAGATATGTCGGGTTTTCACGTACAATCTGCACTTCAAACGTGTCCCGTTCCCTTGGGCGTCGGTCGGGAAATTTAGATAAAATAGAAGAGGAAAACCCGAAACAGTTAGAGAATTTGGAAACGTCACTTTGGGAGACTTCCCGAATAAATAAATGAGACGGTCGCCTAAGACATGTTTTTAAATTCTGCGTGAATTGTAAAGTGATGAGTCAAGAAAGAGCAGTTTACTTACTGACCCGGGCTGCTTCGTTGGTGACGTTTTGTGCTGTCGGTAACGATCCGTTCCGCATTACCGTTGCGAGTTGGTGGTAACGGTGCCGTCTCTTGGCAGGAGAAGCCCAAACGCGGCCGAAAGACACGTCCAGAGAAGGTTCACCTCAGCAAGGCCATTGTTGACAACGACGACAGTAACGACAGCGACAATGCCTCGGTGAGTTTGATGCATCCAATCTGTGCTTTGTTGCGCGACAGGTAGCGCTTCTGCAGATCATTCCATCGCGTCTTGACTTACGAGCAGCTTGACCACACAGTTTGAATATGTGCTAGTGACTACTACTAGATCACACGTCTTGGTGGTAGCAAGCGATTAGATGATGTACGTGGGCGACAGTGTTGGAGAACGGGGGAGGACGGTGTCGGCCGCTTCAAGCGTGCAGCACTCGAGCGACTCTGAATGCGCCCATGCGGTCCCGCGTCTGTTGCAGTCGACGAAACTGCCGCGCAAACCCAAGGTGAAGGCGGAGGACGAGACTCACCAGAGCAATGCTGCGGCGGTGATCGACGGAGTCGCCAAGGGGGTCACCCCCGGGGGGCCTAACGTCCCCGAGGCGAAGCCCGGCGCGGAGGGGGGCCCGCCCAAGGCCAAGCGGAAAAAGAAGGACAAGGACAAGGACAAGGCCAAAGACAAAACCAAGGCCAAGGATAAGGAGAAAGACAAGGATAAGGACAAGGAGGAGAAAAAGAAGAAGAAAAAAAAGGTGGGTGCACTGACCGAAGTATCTGACGGCACGACGCTCCGGCTTTTCCGACGTCCTTCTTTTGCCACTTCGGGGCTGGTTAGGGTGCGCGGGGGGGATGGAACGCTAAACGCGCTCGTCGAAGACCCGTTCCGGGCACCGTAGTCACCCCCTGGCGCGAACCGATCTTGCGTCTCTGAGCGGTTGTTTGAGACACGGTGCTTGCTTCGTTGCCGATTGCGGCGCTAATTATACGTTTGATGCTTTGTGTTCAATGCTGCCAATGAAGCTAGTGTGTGCCTGTTTTTTGCGTTGGCGTTTGAATTGCGCGTTCTATCGCGTTAATAGGATATTGGCTGTAGCAATGTATGAGATTGAGTGTATAGGTGAGCTTTGTGGGGCGAGGGAATGAACAGCAGCTGGGCCCGTCAAGTTTAATTTTATGTTTCGTATTATGTGTCTCGCTTGTTTCGAAGTTGGAAGCGACCGGCTAGAGTGATTGCTTCCTTTTGTTGTCACCTTTATAGTGAGTTTACTTGTACATTTGGGACGAGGGTTGCTCGTGCTTTAGTGTGTGAATAACCTCGAAGCCCCTCTAAATCGAGGAATACATTTCATACACTGTAACTATTATCGCGACACTGCTAGCGTACCATTTATGCGAATCATTTTGTTCCCGTTCCTTTTTTTACATTGAGAAATGTGTCATTTATGCCTTTCTACAAAATTTAGGATTAGTTGTCTGATGCCTAGTGTAATGCTCTATATGCCTTGGTAGTTTCGTCTGATTTCGAGTTAATTCCCGAATTCATTTGTTACGGTATTCGATGCTTGGGATAGAAGGATTTCTGAGCAGCGAGCATTTTCTAACGAAAACGGGATGAGCGAGACGCACATGTAGAGAAATGCGCATCTGTATGTGCCGGTTAGTTTTTGGAACTTCGTCGCTACTTCGCAGCAAAGTTTGAGAGCCGGCGGGAAATCGGTTTGGCGGCGTCGGCTCGCTAGAAAGAGTAAAGCCTTGCAGCCGGCCTCATTGTGGCGTTATCTCGGCCATTTCAGCACGAGACCCCCACGGAGGGCGGCGCTGTGAGCAAGACCAAGGGTGCGAGGAAAGACCTTCCGGCGATGCACTACACCGCCAACGCTGCCCCGCAGGTGATAGAACCGACGGGCGACCTCGATCTCCAGCTGTTCAACGAGGTGAGCGGGTCGGAGGTGTCGGCTTGGGCGAGCCGCTTTTACGGCGACGTGAGGGCTCGCGACGGTCTTCAAGTGCATTTTTTGTACGCCTTAGTTCGTTATGTGGCGCGTCGCACAATGTTGCGATTCTCCGACCAAGGTTTGGTGGAGAAATTTCTCCTCTAAATTTAGCGGAAAATCAGTGTCGCACAACGTTAGGAGGTCGTGTGACGTCGCAGTGCGATGTCGTGTCACTTTGTCAAGCGTCATGACGGTGCCACACGAGCACTGTCTTACTCAATTTTGTGGACGTTGCTCGTGTTTGTGTCACAGTATGCTAGTATGTGGACGTTGCTGGTGTTTGTGTCACAGTATGCTAGATTGCCACGCGGCAGTGTAACTGTGCGGCAACATGCGGTTGCACCGCCGGCTCCGCACGATTTCCAAGAACAACTGAGCGAGCGGCGCGTGCTGCACTCCCGTTCATTATTGGACGACGTCCTGCGCAAGCTGTGTGTGCATGCTTCGTGTCCACGCTTACTGTGCACGCCTGGACAACTGCGCCCTCTAGTAACGAGTCAACAAGTGGATTACTACCTACGGCGAGTGTTTTCGCCGCGTCCTAGTTCTATGCTTGTTTCTTTCCGAGTCTCTAGTAACGGCGTCTGTTTTCGCCGGTTCCAGTGCAAGGAGAAGATGCGTCCCGTGAAGCGTGCCTTGAAGCAGCTGGACACCCCGGACTCGTCGCTCAACGACGACGAGCAGGTGAACCACACGCGGCTCTGCCTGCTCAAGATCGGCGAACACATCAACGAATGCTGCGCCGAGTACACGGACCCCGAAAAGAGCAAGCAGTGGCGTTCGTAAGAGCTCTCTCCTTTTCTCCACTTCGTTTGGCTGTCAACGGGTTCATGTTTTTTCTCGTACCCTTACTTGACCGCATCTGTGCCGTACCTTCGGAGGGGGGAACGTGGCCTCGCAATCTCCCAGTTGTTGCGCCAGCTGGAGGGTACGCGGTTGGAAAACTGGTGCCGTAGGTAGAGAAAACCAGCGATAGTTTCTTTTACTTTTTACTCGGATGAGTTTGTTGTTTGAAATTTTCACGCGAAGCTTCCATCACCTTCGGGCGCCTCTGCGGTAAGTCGTAGTGCAATACTTTACTAAACGATTTATGCGGTTACTTTAAAGGCTCCACCTATATTCGGGACACTGCGGTATCTCGAACCTGTATAGCTCATTCCCTCTCTTTGTATACCGTTTGGTTTTGTATAGCTCGTGCCACACTATGTAGCTTGGTCATCTATGGGCTCGCAAACAAAGACACTGTTATTATTATTATTATTATTATAAAATATTATTATAAGGAGGAGGAAGAGGGTAGAATGAACCTGCCGTGCTGTGGAGACGCCCAACAATGTGTGAACCCCCGGCGTTTGGGTGCAGGCACCTGTGGTCCTTTGTGGCCAAGTTCACAGAGCTGGACGCCAAGGCCCTTCACCGGCTCTATCGACACGCCCAGAAGAAGAACGAGGGCGGGGACAAGCCGGACAAGTCCAGAGAGTCGGACAAGAGGGACCACGACAAGCGGCCCAAGTTGCACGACGAGGTAAAAACGCCCATAACTCGTCCAGTTTTTTTACATTTTTTTTTTTTAAGTTCTTGTTTGGTTTAACGTCTGCTCGGTTCTTAGCTTGCGACTGACTCTATACTTCGTTCACCCCTAAGCTGAGACTGCGGTGGAAGCTATGGGCCTGTCGGACCAACCAGCCATCTTCCTTTTGTCGCGGGAGTGTGGTCACGTGGCGAGAGAGTGAAGTATGGCTGGTCCAACTAGGACGTAGCCTCCGCCGCAGTCTCGGCTTGGGGGCAAATGGAGTATAGTTGCTCATGCGAGGAACCTCACCAGTTCAGGAGGAAAACTGACAACCGGTTGGTTATCACACTGTGAACGTGTGATAGCGCACTACAACGTTTTGCCAGTTTGCTACGCGCAAGCTACGTGTCCCGCAGTTGCCTTGGTGAAACGGGCGTTCTCTTGTTTTCCGGTTGCGAAGGGGAGTCAGCAGGGCAACCAACACGGCGGTCTGCCAAACAGTCAGCACCAGCACGGAAGCCAGCACGGCAGCCAGCACAGCAGCCAACACGGGAGTCATGGAAGTCAGCACAGCAGCCAGCACGGCAGCCAGCACGGCGGCCAGCATGGCGGCCAGCACGGCGGCCACGGCGGCCAGCACTTTGGCCAGCATGGATCCAAGAGGCATGCCGAGGACGACCACGGCCGGCCCAGCAAGAGGCTCCACGAGGACAAGGGCAGGGACAGGAGGAACGAAAACTCGAGGTGAGAAAGGATACGTGAGTGGAAAAATCAAATGACGGAAAATTTCGCTCCTCCGTGGTTTACTCGAAAACATTTTGGGGCTAAAACACGAAGGCCACCAAATCCTCTCGTCGTAGGCAATCGTGAGGCACTCGGTTGCGCTCGAGCACAAATGTGTGAACCAGCTCTTTCACAACACTTCCTGTGATGTCATTGCCATTTCAAAAATGCTTGATAGCTCGGCGCTATCGCAGGTTGCATGCCAGAGAAACGCCTCACTTGGCACAAACTTGGCAATCCTAGGCACCTAACTTAGGCCTAATATGGTTTTGCTCTCGGGCATTAATTTATGCCAGTGCACTTCTTTTTTTTACTGGCCATATAAATGCCCAGAGACACTGGATGACGGCCAACCTACCACAAGTGAAGCCTGACTTTGGCGCTTGTTTGGTGAATTGGGGCAAAAGATAGCCAGTCTGTGGCCAAAGAAGGTAAAATTTGACTCTTGGCTTCTAGCTTTTTAAGGCACTAGATTCCCAGACAAAAACAACATTTCGGCCCAAAGATCTTCACTACCCAAGATAGGACGCAGTTGGAGATGCGTTTCGGTCACCGTAGGCACGACGGTCTGCTACGCGTGCGCGACGACCGACCTCTCAGCTCTGGCGCGTCCGGTTTCAGCAACAGTCATGGCAAGGGGATGAGCGGCGGAGGGTCGTATCGGGACCGCGGCAGCAGCAACAGCTACCAGAAGGGTTCTTCGTCGGGCAACAGCTACAACAACCCGCCCCACCGGACGTCGTCGTCCAATGACCACCGCTGGAACCACGAGACGCCCTCTCCCAACTGGGACTACAAGGACAGGTGAGGACGGTCCCTGCACCTTGTCCTTGCGCTTCGTTTTCTCGCAAGTCGGAGCGCAGCCCGTGCCTCAAGCCGACGGGGCCAGTACGGCGGTTCTAAAAGTGTCAGTATCGTGGCGTTCATCATACTTCTGTGCCCGTGGCGTCGCCTGCATTACCAATTGAGCGCGGCAATGGTGCCGCGATCTGTGGCACGTCGTTGTGAAGCGGGGAGGCTTATTGCGTGAGCACTGGTACGCAGCGGCGAAGCTTTGTACGAGAGACGGGGGAACAGCGAATTCATTATTCGTAATTTTCGAGCGTTCGAGAAACTCGAGTAGTTTGAATTATAGAAGTGCACCGGAAATTGAATAGTAAACATTATTTTCAAATTATTCGAAGTTTCATAGATTCGCACACATCCTAGTTTCTACTCTCTGCATTTAGGTTTTTGTGCTTTAGCCTTTGACTGGGCTCTTCCTTGTGGGGAAACGAAGCATGATTTCGCCTCTTGCCATTTTTTCTTTGTGTCATGTTGTTTTGTCGATTAAGGAGCGAAGATAGAAAAAACCTTTGCCTTTCTTCTTTGTCCAGGTACAACAATGACTACAACAAGCACGACGCTTACCGACATTACGGCGGCAGTGGCAGGGGGGACGAGCCGAGGTACAAGAGTGAGAAGGATCCCAGGACACACCAACCTGATAGGAGGTAATTATAATAATAATAATAATAATAATAATAATGATGCTTTACTCAATTTGTGAACCGAACAACCAATAAGTTATAATATGGTGGCACATAAAATGTGCCACCACATTATAACCTACTGGTTGTGATGTCCTCGACTGGTTGTGTTTTGTACTTGCGTGGAAGTAAGGAAAAAAAAAAGAAGTGTACAGTCCTTTTTTTTTACAACGATGGCTGTTGTAATTTGATTGTGATTTGGCAACATCAACAACGTTCACCACTGGAAATGATGTCCGTTGTAGTTGTTGTCGTTATCGATGATGTAGTAGGCATAGCGGGGCACACAACATCCGTCGTCGATGTTGCCAAATCCTCGAAAAAGATTGCTCGCCGCCCGCGGGAATCGAACCTGGGCCCGTCGTGTGCGAAGCAAAGGAGTTAACAAGGAGCTACTCCACGGTGTAGACAACCTGCTTTATACTTAGAGTTTTTGTCATACCCGATGGCCACTGGACGCGCTATCTGGAAAAAGAATAGCCGAGTAACAAATAGCCGTCGTAGAACTGTCGATTCCAAGAGCTCGTGCCGGGAGACGCGCTTTCATACGCCCCGGAACAAAAAACTAACCAAAAGCGTTCGGAAAAAAATGGTGAGGAATCGGTCTTGTTACGAATGCTTGTGTTCACACACCCACTGTGGGGTGTGTGAACAAAGTGGAGCGGTGGACGGCAAAGCCACTTCTGCCCACTGTGGGGAGAACCCTGGCTGTGACTGTACCGTGAATTAACACGGGACTCCTCAATTTTTTTAAAAAGCATGTAGCTAGAGTCGATTTTCTTTCCGTTTTTAGACGTGCAGTGATTGTCAGTAGGAGGGTGATATGGCTTGCCAAGTTGTACTCTTGCAGTGAAACACTGTAAGATGAGAACGATCCGAGAGATTCATATTTCCTCGCAATGTGCACGTCTAAAAGGCACGGTGCTTTTGTCATATTTTTTTTCAGGTACCACGCAGGGACCGGCAGCACGGGCAACTTCTCCTACGGCATCCCGGCTTCGGTTCCGGGAGGCTATGGCGGCTACGGCGCTACGGCGAGCGTGCCGTCTGCTGCCAGTTTACAACCTCCACCACCGGGGGTGTTGGGGGAACACAGTCCTATGGGGCCCTACAGTCCATACCAAGGTCACGGCGATTCGTGGAGGAGGAAAGAACGGAGTAACAGCGGCAGCTATGGCCGCCCTCCCAGCCACTATGACAGGCCCTCGGACGCACCACAAAAGCACGCCTAAAGCGGCTTCGCCAATGATTGGACACGTTGTGCCGATCCGTGCCGATCTGTGCCGTCACCTTGTACAGGAGCGTCTCTGACCCGCGACCGATCTTCTAAGGCACGTGGATCGTGACCGGCTGCCTCGCGGAATGCACGTGTGCCATCACTTGTCGTGAGGTCGAGTGAGCTACTCGTGATCAGTTCTCGTACTCATACTGATCGGAGATGCGTCGCTCGTGAAAGAATCGCATCAGGAGCCCGATCCCTGCGTCACGGCTTCGGGGAAAGTGTTTCGCTTTCGAAACAGACTTTGAATCGCAACTTCGCGAATGGCGTAGTTGTCACTTGGTGAAAATTTTCTGAGGGTGATTGCCTGCGAAACGTGCACCTGTCAATGAACAGGCTCTCTGGAGTGTAGGTGTGCACTAGAGGTTTTATGAGGGTACATTGCTGTCGGAGGTTCAGCACCTGTGATATGGTTGCCTGCTAGGTGAATGCCTTCGGTGATGAGATCGGTATCACTTTTTATGAGAGCGTCCAACTTGTAAAGGATCTATGAAGGCATTTGACGCTCTCACCACAGGTAATTGTGGTCAGGCCCAAGAAAAGTAGGTATACACAATCGAGTATCTTGCTAATAAAAATTGAAGCTAGTAAAATTAGTGCCACACCTAAGGAAAGATTGTGCCACAAAAAAATTTTGTTTCTGAGGAAGCTTCACTAATGGAAGCATTTTACTTGCGAGGTATTTATGTTTCTTCACCAGTTTATTGTGCAAAACACTTTCACTGTATCACTCATGAAAGAGATACACTTGCAGAAGAATCTAGGTTCCGAGACCTTCTCAAAGTCTGAAATTTCTCTCTTCATAATATGTCGCCTCACAGAAATGCTCCATTTTGTTTTGTGTGTGCACCATGCAAGTAACTGTCGTGAGTTGCATCAAAGGAACAGACAAACCCCCTAGTCTTTTAACCGGTCTTTGTGGTGTCTGCATCCAGACAACGGAGACCAAACTGCAGTCTATTTTAATGGAGAAAGGCTATCAAGAAAAGATGCTATCTATTGACCGGTGGCTACGCAGGTGGGAGAACGGCAAGTTACGTTTGTCAGTCCTAGCACCTGTTAGTTGTGAGGGAAAACTGATCTTGTCTTGGTTGCTTGCTCACGAGTTGAAACGTGTTTCTGTGTGTCGTTACCATAACTATAGTTCTGTATCGGACTGTCATGTGCAGACTTGCTGCTGTTGTCACACACGCACGACTTCCCTATATTTCTTAAAACGAAAATCGCCTTCGTGGGGTCGTTCTTCTGAGCAGAAGTGGGGGTCTTGATTTTACCATTGTAAATACTACTACTGACAGAGGATTTGGTCCATGATGCGTTTCCAAGACGTGCTCGAGGTTGGTGTCTTTGTGAAACGATAGCAAGCGGGAGCTTAATATAATCTCAAGTGGCCAAAGACTGTCTCGTGGGTGGTACGCCCTTCGAAAAAGACTCCTCCCTGTTTATCGTTTGCGTACCTGCTGCTTTTTTTTTCTTTCATTTTTTCAACAAAATTACAATATTTGTGGAGGTTTTGTCTTGGGAACTGCCAGAACTGTGCACCACGTTCTGCCACGTGAATTGTGGTGGACTGTGTTCAGCACCTGTTGAACTTAATGGTTCATTGGCACACGTCTAGTGATAGTTCAGTTGTTTCGGAGGCTCTATTACGCCGCACAAGCGGTACTGATAATTCTCGGTTGCCATTGTGTCGGCCGCCGTCTTCAAAGTGATGTGAACATGTTTTAGGTTAAGGTGAATGCTGCTCAGGTATAGTTTGATTGCGTGAACTCTGTCGAATTGTGTACGTCGTTTTGAGCCTTTCGTTGTGGCCAGAAACTTAGAAAAGTGGGCGAACATGTTTTTATGGAATCAAAAGCAAGTGTGATGCTACGAGCGACGGTGTACATAGCTGAGTGCGTGCGTGATTTCGAGTGTTCGGGTCGCAGCGATGCGATTGTGGTGATACGTCGACTGGTGATGAACCCTTCTAGATTTCTCGAGGACCAAGGACTCGTCCCATTTAGGTGTACAGATAGTGTCTATTTAGTAGCTTGTTTTCTTGGACTCTTTTTGTTATAATTTTTTGTACAAAGATGTGACTAAAGTGATCAAAATAGAATTTCATTTCTTACGTTGTGTTGTGCAGAACTACGTTGTACAATAGGAGGTATTGAGTGTACTTATTTTTTTAATAAAGTACAGATCTGTTGTGGGCATTTGCAATGTGAAACAATCTGGTGTCTGATTCCTCTGTGACAGTGACTAGTTGTCGTGTAAACAGTAAAGTCATTCAGAAGAAAGAGGAGAGCAAGGATTGTAAGTTGGAGTTGGGAGGTGCAAACATATTTCTGGTTTTTTGCTGTGGTGTAACGTCACTTGATGCTACGACATCATGTGATACTGTGACGTCTTGTGGTACCGCGATGTCACATGATACTAAACTCTCTAAATTAAGTGGAGAAATTCCCCGCCAACCTTAGCAGAGAAATTGTCCGCTTAGTTTAGCAAAATTGTGAAGACGTGTGGCACAACGTCACAATCTCGCGACTCATGATTCCTGCCTCCAAGCGGCCAAGAAAGATGCTGTGTTTACAATCCACGCTGCAGAGTATTCCCGGCACTTCGCTGCCAGGACAGTAAATTTCCCGGACAACAATAAAAAGTGAGATGAGAACGTGAAACTTGAGGGCGCTTCTCACAATGCACTGATGCCTTGTGGAGAAGCTACACCCTCGAAAATCTTTGTGTTGAGAAAAACACTTCGCCAGAGTGGGAGGGTGCAAAAACATGCGTCAAGACCGCATTTTCACGTGGTGAATGATGTTGATTGGGTCAAAGCTCTGGTGGTGCTTGTCTGCGTAGACGCTGAGCCGCAGCATGCCGAGCCTTTCGTTCGTTTTCATCCAGCCCCGAGAAGTTCGCGTGGCGCCCCCTTACGGCGAACCGGGGTGACGTCACGGCGAGGAGAGAATTTTTCCCCGATTCGCCCCGCTCACCCTGTGGAGGCTGTGACGACGCTAGCTGACGGCGCGCTCGTTTCTATTTTTTTTTTTTTTTTCATGTTTTTCGTAGGAAGTGTAAATGTTTACATGTGCCTTTATTGAGGTATGGCCTGTAGCTACAGGCGAAACTTCAACCAACATTTTAAGCATGGTTGACAGGGCAGGCAACGCATGAATCGCAGCTGGTGTATGAAAATAAAGAAATATGGCCACAATTGCAGGAGCATCACTATAGATTTACATTTTGCACAATAAATGCTGCTGATGGTCTGAATGAATTGGCAGGTTATGTATATTATTTTTTTTGTATCTCTGTTTTTAAACAAGTTCGCCGAAGCAGAAAAGCTGCAGGCTGCTCGAGGAACATCCTAATTAGAGTCTGGGCCATGAAGAGAGAATTATAAGTAAGACAGCCCAAGTGCAGGGGCAAAGTAAAAAAAAAAAACGAACATTTATTCATTGCTCGCATTTGACCTTTGCTGGATTCGGATAGTGTTTCAATGGACTACACGGGTGGTATCTGTGGTCTTGTATATATCAACCCTCAAGTAATGTATAACAAACATAAGCGAAGGTGTCTAGCTCGTTATCAGCCCCTTAAGCCCTGAAACTGAGATTTTACTTAAATCGAATTGTCCTGAAGCTAAAATACCAGAAGCTTTTCTCGCGCAGACTGTCGCCCCTGACAGGTTCCACATTTTCTGCGGCTAGTGCTGCATCTACCACTGGACAGACGTTCGAATGCTTGCTTTTGCTCCTGTTTTCCTCTGATGTCAGACAGTCCAGCTCTAGGGAGTTTGGAGGCTGAGGAAGCTTTTGGGGACAGCTGATCAGCAGTGTCTATTTTAATTGGAAATGACAACTCCGACTAAACGGTGTATTTTCGGAATACCCAAGGGTGGAATAAAGAATGTCAGGAAAAAGTATAAATATTCCATATTACGGCACTATTGCCGTGCATAGTTTGGCAGTTCAATACATGTCATACAGACAACTGGGGGCAATTCGGCCGTATTTGCTGCTACCATACAAACTAATTTCCAGTAATTGTGCAGCTTCTAAGAAATATGCCTCCATGCGTGTATAAACTATATAATTAATTCACGAAGAAGCTACATTTATGTAAAACAACCCTGTTCCACGAGCACTTTCAAGATCATCCGACGCAGGTCCTTTAAAACATCTGCGAACCAGCGCATGCGGAGTGGTAGCGCAGAGTCAGGGTCGCGAGCTAATTTGCCGACCACCCAAAGGCCCATGATATAAATGCCACTTCAAATGACTTGAAAGCGGGATGTAATATCGTCTTAAATCATGAACGTGCAAGGAACAGAATTCCAGCGTCTGAAACACTCGCGCCACCGCTTCACCGACCCCTCGCAAGATTGCCTTGTGTCGTGTGGACGGACGGGGAGGTTCATCGGCGGAATTGCCTCCGCCGATAGCTTTCGGGATTTGTAACCCAATTGTAAAGGTAAAAGGGACAAGCAGGCTTATAAAATGTCCGAAGCACGTCAATATCGGCCTAACTCAACGTCTTGCACACCAGGTAAACGAAGTCCAGCTCCTCAAAGAGCTTGCGGCAGGCAACGCCAAACCAGGAAACCGGTGCTGGGATGCGAGCCGATGCGAGATGGCGGAACGGAGTACTCCCCCTGACGTCACGGTACACCTCACCCAATCCGGGCGCGGCGACCGCAGCGACGCTTGTGTTCGCTCTCGGGGCTGCTTCATGCAACGTTTCATTCATGCCAACTCCAGCTCTTGAGTTACTACCACATCTACTCGTCCCGCAGTCGTGGTCGAGTGGTTAAGGCGATTGACTAGAAATCCATTGGGGTTTCCCTGCGCAAACATTTTTTTTTCATCATTTTTTTTTATTTTATTTTTTGTCCTACACGAGCGCGTGAGCTCACGTGCACGAGCACCAGCAAGATCGATGTGAGCACGGACGCCCGACGGACAAGGCTAGACCCGAAGGAGCTTCTCCCCTAAATTGGATCTTTGCATTGCAAACTGTGGTTAGTCCGTATGGTTTTAGAATAGCGCCCGCTAAAGCTTTGCGAGCGCAAAGAATAGCGTCGTCGCCACTGCGCATGCTCCGAACGCAAACCAGGTTTTGCGCTTTGCGTGCGCAATTTTAGCGCGCGCTATTTCTCGGAAATAGCGTGCGTACGCAAAGAGTCTCCTAGGAGGATTCGTGATGAGAAGTTGGCTGAGTTGGCTCAATCCAAGACGAGCACAGTTAAAAAAAATGGCGGCTTCCACGATTATGTTGGCGGCTGCTTTGGCGGCGTCGTGAGTGCGACGTCGGCGGCATCCTCGGGACTGCAATTTTCAATACGGGACGACATTGTACTCGGTTTGGCAGCGATCACCGGCAACTTGATGCTTGCGACGCGCGAACATTTCACGGCGAAGGAACGATGTGCGAAGGTCAGTACACGAGACCTCTCTTGCCGAGGCGACGCAAGCGGACACGACCGGTCAACCGCTCGCGTCGCGTTCTCATGTTTAAACAAATTAAAATGCTACTCTGGACCAAAAAATAGTTTTTTTTTTCTAAAGTTAAATCATTTCGTGTGTGAAATAAAAATTTTTACTGTATCTTGGTGGCGTCGCAAGCGCCAGATGCTTGGGCTTTTGCGTAGCGCTTGTATTAGCGCACGCGACGCAAGAGAGTTTTAGAATAGCGTTTCTCCGCCGCGACGCAAAAGCTCAAGCAGCTTGCGCTTGCAACGCCACCAAGATACAGTCACAATTTTTATTTCACACACGAAATGCTGTAACTTTAGAAAAAAAAAAGTTTTTTGGTTCAGAGAACTATTTTAGAATTATTTAAACATGAGAATGCGACGCGAGCGGTTGACAAGTCGTGTCCGCTTGCGTCGCCTCGGCAAGAGGTTTCGCAGGTTTCGCCGTACTGACCTTCGCACATCGTACCTTCGCCGAGAAATGTTCGCGCGTCGCAAGCATCAAGTTGCCGGGGGTCGTTGCCAAACCACGTGCAATGTCGTCCCGCATTGAAAATCGCAGTCGCGAGGATGCCGCCGACGTCGCACTCACGACGCCGCCAAAGCAGCCGCCAACATAATCCTGGAAGCCGCCATTTTTTTAACTGTGCTCGTCTTGGCTTTAGCCAACTTCTCATCACGAATCCTCCTTGGAGAAGCGCAAAGACTTTTTGCGTACGCACGCTATTTCCGAGAAATAGCGCACGCTAAAATTGCGCACGCAAAGCGCAAAACCTGGTTTGCGTTCGGAGCATGCGCAGTGGCGACGACGCTATTCTGTCGTCGCCACTGCGCATGCTCCGAACGCAAACCAGGTTTTGCGCTTTGCGTGCGCAATTTTAGCGTGCGCTATTTCCCGGAAATAGCGTGCGTACGCAAAGGGCCTTTGCGCTTCTCCAAGGAGGATTCGTGATGAGCAGTTGGCTAAAGCCAAGACGAGCAGAGTTAAGCAAAAATGGCGGCTTCCACGATTTTGTCGGCGGCTGCTTTGGCGTAGGTTACCTTTCGTGGTAGCTTTTTTGTCACTTGGTAGGGCCCAGAAAACTTTGTGTGTGTTACATGGATGCCTTTCCTAACGATGACAAAGTCGGCCACTGGAATTTCAGGGACTGAACGAAATCTTTTGTCAAAGGTTTTTCTTCATTCTTTTCCTATAGAGCTCTTGCTGTTGACAGGTATTTTCTTCCGTCAGCACTAGATCATCCTTGATGCCAAGTTCAGGGATGGAACTGGGCAAAGCAGGTTTGGAGCAATCTTAGGAGCAGAAAAAACTGCAGTATGGAGCAGGCTGGGAGCAGCAAACACGAGGTCTTGGAGCAAGTTGGGAACAGCATACGGGTTTTAAGAATGTCGAAATAGAGACTAAATGTCACCTGGTTCTCAACACTAAAGGAAATATTGCATGCAAATACCGTAATATCCCAAGTCGTCACCCATCCCCGAGTCATCACCCACTTTACTTTTTGGGCAAATATCGATTTCCAAAAGAAAACACCGAGTGATCGCCCACCCCTACCAATACACCAACGCGAACTCCGCGATCCGCGAACATTCATCCTACCCGAATTACGCGGCCGCAGACTTTACGGTTGGAGGACGTCCCTGACAAAATAAAATGAAGTATGGAAACGCACTTCTCTTTATTTAGGCATTTCCTCCCCGATTTCTGCTGCCCCGAGGTCACAGTACATTTAAGTATACAAAAGTGCCAAAAACGACAGAAACAAAGAAATGTGAATAGAAGTGTGAAGGAGAACTTGGAGAAGAGTGGGAGGGGAGAAAAGTATCCCTGTCGTTTTTGGCGCTTTTATATATATGTGAATATGAACCAACTGGGGCCCAACTTTCTACTTTGTCATAGTAGATGCGTGCGAAAGGAAAGCGATGGAGATAACAAAATGAAAATTTGTTTTGCTTACAAAAGTTTGTTAGGTAAAAAAAAAAAAGTAGGAAAGGTAACATAGGTAGTGACCCATTCAGGGATCGCGATGGCAGCGAACGCCCCATATCCTGGACTGTGAACGCGGTGTAAGGTCAAAGTCTGTCTGCAGCAAAGTAAGGTCACCGTGAACCCGCTCCTTCTCCCAGAACGTCTCGAACGCTGTTGGTAAGGTTGTGTAATGTTTTATACAAAGCCAATGGGTAAATAAAAATTTGCTGTAATGCGGCACGCAAACGTTTGTAGAGCGTCCCATTTCGAGCTCCGCGTTCCTGGTGCCGTCCACGCCACGCAGTAACGCCGCCTCAACCTGTGCTGACAGCATTCCGCGCACAGACGCATGCATGTATGCACCAAACAAGAAAGTTGTGCAAGAGCCTGCTCTTTGCGATTGACAAGGCCCGATGTCAAAGTACTTGCCAACGCGATCGCCGGCTTTCCAGCTTCTCCACCATCGCTCTCCATCGCTTCTTTTGCCCGCTCGCTGCGCCTGGTTAGTTTTTTTTTTATTTTCTTGGAGCGAGTTGACGTCATCAGTTTGAAGCGCGAAAACGGCACTTAGTTTCCCTGATCCCAAAGGAGCGAAGTAAAGCTTATGGATTTCGCCTTCGGTTCCATTGGCTGGCGCGCGTCGACAGGGCTTCCATTTAACGCTGCGCTCGTCAGTTTCCACGACCGCTCACCCCATGGCGCTGCGTGTCCGTCAGCAAGGTCAGCGTGCCCGGGCGAGCACGCGCGCTGACCGGCGATGAAAAGTATGCAGCAGACGACAAAGGGAGCGGACGAGCGGCTTGCATGCTTTCGCATTCACAACTCATAAGAAATGTTTAGGTGGATCTCACGCTTCTTTTTTTTTTTTTTCTGATGAAGAAGACATAGCGGTGTTAGAAATGTGCTATCACGAAACAAACGTTTGCGCTGTATGCCGATCGGCGATATTCATAGCGCGCACGCAAGCAACGGACTTTGCGATAGTCAAACGTTTTTCTCATGAGCATTCTTGCATTTATAACAAGTTTTTGGTTTAATTCATCTATTGTGGAGCCGTGCTAGATATATACCGAAGAATAAGTGTTTCCTTAAAATTTTATAATATTTTTGTGCTTGCCCACAGAGACATGGCCCACCCCGCTTTTTTTTATGAATTTCAGGTGGCAGGGGGGTGGTCGATGACTCAGGACATTACGGTAACTGCATGTGAACATAACGGTAGTTTCAATAAACTTTTAGGTGCAAATATTTTTGACAAAATTGCATGCAAAAATGCACAAACATATGAAGCAAAACTGCACACGACAGTGTGACAAGTGATAATCCCAATTGAAAAGAGGTCAATATAAACGGGTAAAAATAGCTTTCACTGCTCAACATTGATTACAGATCTTCGGATTCGGATCCACTGGCGTCCCATTTTGGCGTGAAATTCCAATGTCAATGTTGTTAACGGAAACTGCAAGACGGCTAATTTTGACGAGGCTCGATCGTTTATAATTTCAGTTCGGGCACACGCTGGCACAATTTTGCTCTTGTTTATACTTTTGTATCAGTGTGGCGCATAAAAAATAATTAGGCACTACAGTGGCGGAATTGGCGCAGCAGTTCCATCCCTGCAAGTTGTACATCTGCCGGCAAATAAGGTGCCAGTTCAAAGGCCGCGTAGTTGGGACTACAGCCTAGCGCTGTAGTATGTGAGCGGTTATGATGGGCTACATTTCCAACCACCGACAAAGTTTGGGTACATGAGTAAGTACTGCTCCAAATCTCGAATCAGTCTTTCTGCGAGGCCATTCGCTTCCGGGTGATATGGGGCAGCAAAGCGCAGCTCGATTCCCCTTGATCTTGCCCATTGCTTCAGTTTTTTCTCCAAAACGCAGGATAATTCTATGAAGCAATCACCTTGGTGTTATTAAACATGTCCCTTCCTAGCATTGAGATGACGCTGCTCTTCTTTTCCTGCTCGGGATGCAGCGATGTGCGTACACTCATCTGTGGCTATAAGAAATGCTTGGGTCCTAGCCACTCCCTCACCCTTCTTTCTTAATTCGGCAAAATCCAGATGGACTATGTACTTCGAATGGGACATCCGAGTGAATTGGCCAAGCCATCTCCTTAAATCGTTGCTTCTGCTCGACTTTGTTCATCTGGCATTCGTGACATGAACGCACATGCTGGTAGATGTTTTGCTTCATTCTAGGCCAGCAGAATCAGTGAGCCAGTTTACTATACATTTTCCAAAATTCATCATGGCCGCCCGATTCTGGACTATCATGGTATAGCCTGAAAATGGAACTTACAGCCGTGACTGGAACTTGAAACTTGCCATTGCTGAAGGTTAGATCTTCGGTTCCCTTCCACAGTCGAGTGTAGGAGACCTTCTCCGTCTCATGCCTCATCTCGGAAATCGACAGACGAGACGATGCATCTGCATCTTTCAGGGGAACTCCTGGCCGATGAAAGACTTCAAACTCAAACTGTTGGGGTTCGTTTATCCACCTAGCTGTTTTTCCTTTCAGTTCAGTCATGCATAAGAGGTACGTTAATGCTTGGTGATCTGTGAAGAGTTTGAAGTTGGGGCCCTCGAGGTATGAGCGAAAGTATTGCACGTCCTTGAGAACAGCTAGGACTTCTTTTTCTGTAGTTGTGTAATTTACTTCAGGCTTAGAAAAAGTATACTAGTGATACCCTATGACGGAGAGCTGTTGATATGTCGATTGGTCGGATTACGCTGATAAAGAACAGCACCTGTACCATAGTGGGGCGCATCTGTATTCAGTTCAAAAGGAAGGTCAACATTGGGTAAAAACAATACAGGATCAGAACAAATCGCTTGCACCAGACACTGGAAGGATTCTTCGCATTGGTTGGACCATTCGAATGGTACATCGTACTGGCTTAGTCGCGTAAATCGCTTTGCAAAAAAAAAAAAAAAAAAGAAAGAAAAAAAAGTTGAGGTTTTTACAAAATGTAGCTTTCTAAAAATACCAAATAGAGCTTTACTCGATCTGCCATTTAGTAGGATCTTTTTTTGCTATCCCTGCTCTGCCTGGTTTCCTCTTTTTTTATGCCCATCATCCAGCTGTCACATTGCAGAGTCTGCTATCGACGATTTTTCGTCAGCACTCTCATTTTTTCATTAGTTTCCAATGAATATGAAACGACACGTACATGAGGCACCAAATGGCGGATTGATGATTCATGATAACCTTTCGGGGCGATGTGGAACCAACCTAGATAAAGTTTGTGCTTGACTTACGTTGTGTCATGTGCGGCTTCCATGGTGTCTTGACTTAAACAGCGCAATTAAGTAGCGTAAGGAAGAGACAATAGGAAGGAAAGAGCGCTGACTCACAACTGAGGTTTTAATAAGGATGTAGTGAAAGAGAAGGAAGGTGTCAAGTGCTGTAATATTATTAAATTAAAGAAGGTTAACCTAGGGGCCATATTAACGGAATGACAATTTGCATTTCTAAGTAACCCAAGTGAATATATCTACGTACAAATATTCAGATGTGATCTACAAAGTTGTCGGTGACTCAACGGTTACAGCCGGAAAGAAAGAAGAAGAACCACGATGTCGACGGTGATCCCAAGGGCGTTGGCTTCCACAGAAATGGAAATTGAGAAGAAGGAAAAAGATAAAGAATCAGGAAGAAAAATAATTTAGGGACTAAAATTCAAAAAATTGGAGCTCTTTCGCCGTCAGAGCAATCGAAGGCGTACTTATGCAGGCTAGGCCCTTATTTGCGATCTTGCAGGCCTCATACACCTCTCTAGTCTTTTGTTCTTTAAAATGTTTAAATTAAAGAAGGTTAACCTTCTTTAATTTAATAATATTACAGCACTTGACACCTTCCTTCTCTTTCACTACATCCTTATTAAAACCTCAGTTGTGAGTCAGCGCTCTTTCCTTCCTATTTTCTCTTCCTTACGCTACTTAATTGCGCTGTTTAAGTCAAGATGTCTATCCAACTCGCCCAGCAACTCATTTTGGCTTCCATGGCGCTGTGTGCCGCTGCCTCGCGGGCACACAGCGCCATGGGGTGGCGATCGTTAAAAATGACGCGCAGCGGCCAATGGGAGCCTTGTCGACGCACGCTAGCCAATGTAACTGAAGCCCATCGGCTTTACGCCGCTCCTTTGGGATCGGGAAAGGTTAGGATTAAGATTTTAATGGCGCAGCGGCAACGGTGGCCATAATGCGCCAAACAAAATGTTTTAAAGATCGAATGAAACAGATGCTAGGCTAGAGAAACTTTTTATAACTGGTGTAGATATCCAGTTTTGTTAATAAAATCAAAAACTCGTCCGAATGGTACTAAGGCATTGTCTCCAAGTAAAAACATAGGATGAAAGGGAAGTGGTTTCTAAAGAGTTCAGGAAAACATGATACGCGCAGTTGATGATAAAACCTACATTCCCATAGAATGTGTAAAACTGTAAGTAATTCTCCACAATGGGCACAAACTGCAACATCTTCGGCACTTAGAAGGTATGTATGTGTCAAACGTGAATGGCCAATTCTCAGGCGGCAAAGCAGAACCTCAAGGTGGCGGTTCTTGTGGAATGAACTTTCCCGGATGCCTATCATGGGTTTTATCACGTGGAGCTTATTATTGGTTTCAGTGTCCCATTCTAGCTGCCAAGTCTTTAAAAGAGATTTCTTTAGAAGTGGTTTAAAGTCCTGGTAGGGCAGGCCAAAAGATACTATTGAGTGTGCGGCAGATGCAGCCAGGCGATCTGCATTCTCATTTCCTGCGATTCCTACGTGACTCGGTACCCAGCAAAATTTGATAGTGCATCCAAGGCGAAGAGCTCTGTTTACTTTAATACGAACATGTTGTGTAAGTGTATTCTTTGTAGAAACTCTGGAAGAAATAGCAGATAAGACACTTTGCGAATCGACAAAAATGACTGCGTTCAATACATTGTTGTCCAGAATATGTTCAATGGCTAATAAAATACCATAGAGCTCTGCGGTGAAGATGCTTGCCATTGAGTCAAGCTGCACAGCTCTTCCAAAGTTACTAGAATAAACTGCACAACCAACGTGACTTGAAGATTTCGACCCGTCGGTATAGTACTCGTTGCAACCTCTAGATATCCTTTCTTGCAAAGAGAGAAATTCTTTCTGAAGAAACTGTGGAGCAACGGTCTTCTTACTGTATTTGGTGAAAGACCAGTCACAACATACGGGTAGCTTGTTCCAAGGGGCAATTCTCTCTATAGATTTTAGCAAGTTAACACCACTTGTGGAAGGGACAGGGAGGTTGAGAGAGCTACAGATACTTTGAACTCGAATGCCTAGGGGGCGCACAATTGTTGGCTTGTTTTCAAACAATTTACAGAACTGAGGGGTGTGTAAAATACTATAAGCAGGATTTTTGGGATCCGAGAGGACTTTGTAATAATAACACAGGCTCAAGTACTGTCGCCGTTTTCCAAGAGACATTTGATGTGTGTCCACATACAAGCTTAATACGGGTGATGTGCGAAATGCCCCAGTGGCAAGCCGGAGCCCAAGGTGATGAACCGGATCCAACATCCTTAGTGTGGAAGGTCCAGCTGAGCCATAAACGATCGCTCCATAATCCAGGCGTGACCGAAGTAAAGCGTTGTACAACCGTAGGAGGCATCGCCTGTCAGACCCCCAAGATACATGTGACAGCACCTTAAGGATGTTAGAGGATTGCTAGCACTTCTGCTTTATTTCCTTTAAATGAGACTTAAATGTAAGCTTTTTATCAAAGATCATGCCCAAAAATTTATGTTCCTGCTTCACCGATATTTCTGTGTTATTCAATTGTAAGATTGGATCCAAAGATAGACCTCGTCGCAGGGAGAAGGGCACACGCACAGTTTTTTCTGGGGAAAATTTAAAACCATTTTCATTTGCCCACTTGCTCATCCTATTTATCGTGAGCTGCAATTGCCGTTCACAACTAGAGAGGTTGCAAGACGAAAAAGATATTTGCACATCGTCCACGTAAAGAGAGTAAGAAACGGATGACGGTATAACTTGAGCCAGACTGTTTATTTTAACTGCAAATAAAGTGGCACTTAAGACTCCGCCCTGGGGGACGCCATTTTCTTGTAAGAAGACACTGGATAAAGTAGAGCCTAATCGTACTTGAAATGTACGTTCACTTAAATAGTTCTGTAAGCAACGGAGCATGCGGCCACGCACTCCAGAGTTGTACAGATCTCGAAGGATACCATACCTCCATGTAGTGTCGTATGCCTTCTCTAAATCAAAAAATACGGACACACAATGCTGCCGGTGAACAAAGGCCTCGCGTATGACGGTCTCAAGTCGGACCAGATGGTCCATAGTCGACCGACCAGCCCGAAAGCCACACTAGTTAGTATCGAAAAAGTTTTTCTACTCTAAAAAAAACATAAGGCGGCGATTTATAAGCCTTTCATAAGTTTTCCCTAAGCAGCTTGTAAGTGCTATGGGGCGGTAGCTTGTAGCCAGAGAGGGATCTTTTCCAGGCTTCAGCAAAGGTATAACGTGGGCACATCTCCAAGTATGCGGAAAAGCAGCAGCTTTCCAAAGGTAATTGAAAAAAGATAGCAGGTGGTACAAGGATTCATGAGAGAGGTGTTTGAGCATCTCGTAGTGAACTCTGTCTGGCCCAGGTGCAGACTGCTTTTTTTAAGCTGAGAGCAACTTCGAGTTCACACATTGTGAATGGTTTGTTGTATGCAACAGAGTTAAAGCCTGACATAGTGAATTTCTGTTTTTCAGCGGTAGACCGGAACTTTACAAACTCCGTACTGTAATTGGAAGAGCTACAAACACGCTGAAAATTTTCTGCGAGGAAGTCTGCTTGCCCCGTTAGAGATGCCGAGATCGAAGGAAAAAGTGGAATCCTGAAAGCATGGCACTGCCCGCGAACTTTTTTGAGACGATCCCATACTTCTTTAGCCGTGACAAAACTATTTAAGGATGAAACATACTTTGTCCAAGAAGCCCAGTTTGCCCGTTTTCGCGTCCACCGAGCTTGTGCTCTTTTTTTCCTAAACTCGATCAAGTTACGGAAAGTTGGATACCGCCGAAAAGTTCCCCACGCCTTGTTCTGGCTTTTCCGAGTGGAAGTACATTCCTCATTCCACCAGGGCTTGCACCTGCGGGGAAGATTTCCTGAAGTCTGTGGAATTGAAGTGGAAGCAGCATTTATAATGCATTCTGTAACGTAAAGCGTCGCATCCTCGGGAGTCATATGAAGAAACAAGGAGGGATCAAGTGCTGCTTCTAAACCAAAAATAGACCAGTCGGCCTTTTCCAACTTCCATCGCGGGAGTCGAGTTGGTATCGATGAGACTGGTAAAACGCTCCCTAAAATTAGGGGTAGATGGTCGCTGCCAAAAGGGTTGTCTAAAACATTCCATGAAAAGCATGGAAGCAGAGATGATGATGATAGTGATAGGTCGATTGATGTAAAAGTGTTTGTGGGCAGCACTAAAAAATGTAGGTTTTTTCTTATTCAGTAAGCAGATTCCAATTGATAATAAAAGTCGTTCAACAACTCCACCTCGGGAGTCTTGACGAGAGCTTCCCCACAAAGGATGGTGGGCGTTAAAATCACCAAGGATTAAAAAAGGTTTGGGGAGTTGGTTGATGAGTGCTTGGAGTTCATGAAGATGAAGTGGAACATTAGGTGACAAGTAGAGTGACACTAGAGTGATGAGGCGGTCAAGAAGGATGCGAACTGCAACTGCCTCAAGTGAAGTTTGTAATGGAACTTTGGCACATGCCACACCACTCTGAACCACCACTGCTACACCACCCGAAGGGCTTGAGGGATGGCGGTCCTTTCTAAAAACTTGATGATGACGCAAAACTTGCGTGTGCGAGTCAGTTAGGCAAGTCTCCTGTAGGCAAATAGCAACAGGGCGGAGCTCATCAAAAAATGAATTGATGTTATGTTACGTAGAAGGCCGCGACAGTTCCACTGCATAATACCTATATGCTTAGCCAGTGCGAAGTAAATATAAAAACCGGTAAAAAGTTAAATAAGATGACTATGGGATAAAATCTATCTTTTTGCGCGGTGCATTTTTCTTCTTTACAGCCTCTTTCTGCTGGCCAGTGGAGTCACTGGTGGCAGAAAGGGAGGAGTCAGATCCCGCGAGGAGACTTTCCTCGCCGGGCTTGGGTCCACCCTCGTCCATAGGCTCCTCAGGGGGAGCCGGGGGGAGACCGGTCGGCAGCCTTAACGGCTCACTAGCTCTCTGCTGGTTCAAGACACGGGGTTGCCCCCGGCCTTTCGGAGGCAGGGAGGTAGGGGCGGCGGGGGGTGCCATCCCCCGCTTCAGGGTGGACGTTGAAGGAACAGCGTCCACCGTGTGGTTGGGGCGCAGTGCAGCTGGCACCGCTCCCGTGGGTTTTAGATGGGACACTGACGGGAGACACACTCCTTCTGGAGGAGTCTGTGTTCCCGCCGAGGCCATCATAGGCCGTGCGGGTCCCCTGCGGACGACCTCGGCATATCCTCCTTTTGATAAGAAGGAAAAACGTTTTTTCGCCTCATGGTAGGAGATGTTTTCTCTGGTCTTCAGAGTCCATATTTCTTTTTCTTCTTTCCATTTCGGACAAGAGCGTGAGTAAGCTGGATGACGACCTTCACAGTTGACACATCTTGGATCGTTCTCGCAACAGTCAGCGACGTGCTCTGTACTGGAGCACTTCGTGCAAGTATCACTTCCTCGGCAGCTCCGTGACCCATGGCCGAACCTTTGGCACTTAAAGCACCGCTGAGGCTTCGGCACATAGGGGCGAACACGGCACTGGATATAGCCTGCCTTTATGGTCTCTGGAAGTGTAGTGGCGTCAAAAGTCAGTATAACATGTCTTGTTTTTCGCTCCACGCCCTCATGACGAAGGGTGATGCGTCGAGCAGCTACTACTCCTTGGTCTGAAAGGCCTTCGACAAGTTCCTCGTCAGATGAGTCCATTAGGTCGTCCTCTGAAATAACTCCTTGCACTGTATTAAGTTTACGGTGTGGAGTAACATTTACTTTATAGTCAGACACAGCATTGAGAGAAAGAAGGGCCTCACTTTGCTTTTTGGTGTTGATCTCAACTAGAAGGTCACCGGACGCCATCTTTTTTGCAGAGTAATCCTTTCCAACGATTCCTTCCAGTACCTTGGCGACCAGGAAAGGGGACAGTTTAGAAAGTGGCTTTTCCTCTTCAGAATGTAAGACAAGAAATTTTGGAAATTTTTCAGGTACAATGAATGTTTC
Organism: Ixodes scapularis; assembly: GCF_016920785.2. Taxonomy (NCBI): domain Eukaryota; kingdom Metazoa; phylum Arthropoda; class Arachnida; order Ixodida; family Ixodidae; genus Ixodes; species Ixodes scapularis. The sequence goes on from NW_024609837.1 coordinate 23,486,528, forward strand.
GAGAGTGACTTGAGCTTCGGTGCGACCTCTTTTCAGAGGCCGATCAAGAAAGTTTTTGCTGCGCAGACCCATATGAGATGGGAGGAAAATTCAGTGCCCGGGTGCACCGCCCACCACGGAGCCCAACAAGGGAGTAGGTAATGTGCCATAGCAAGAAGGGCTTGGCTGCCACAATTACTCTACCAGTGCTGCCCGGGCACTATATAGTGTGGTTGCAGGGACAGGACCTGTTTCCACTCAAGGTTGGCCCTTGCCGCCTAAGAAGGTGAAAAGGGAAGGAAGACAGTGTAGAAGAAAAGAGAAAGAGGTGGGAGGAAAAGTGAAAGAAGGAAGAAGAGGGTAGAAGAAGCGACTGACTGAATCATCCTGGTCGGGCCAAGCCAGGACACCCGTCTACGAGAAGCAGAGGTCGAAGCGGTGTATTGCGTCGCCCGGGGGGCCCCGAAGGGTCCAAACATACCCCGGGCTCAGCTCAACCACCAGGGTCCCCTTTTCCCCGGACACGGGTTAAGCCACGCACAGCCAGGCGTGGGTGGGTAAACCCACATGGCTCGGGGTTCGCGGTGGCGCCACTCACCAAGCACCTACCAAGGCAGGTGCCCCCTGCGTGCGGGTATGGTGGCCCGCGTGGCTGGGGTCCGTGGTGGCGCTACTCACCAAGCACCTAACACCGAAGGTGTAGGCGCCCCCTGCGGGGTTGGGATCGGGAAAACTAGGTGCTGTTTGGCTAGGCTATTCGCATGGTTTCATAGCTGGGAGCTGGCCCCACTTGGAGGAAGGATTCAAGGTGCCTTTTGGCGCGGCTTCAAAGCTGATGACGTCTGCTCGCTCCAAGGGATAGTTAATGCTTTCGCAATAAAAAAACACATTTTTTAATTTTTTTTTTGCGATTTTAAATTTGGTTTTAGAGGCAACAAATCTGATTTTGAAGACAATTAAGCAGTTGAGGGTCAGAAATTTCGAAAAACTAGAAACGGTTAAGGGGCTAATGCAAAATCTTCACATTGGAAAATCGACTAAGAGCAAATACTGAGGTAAGGTCAGTTCCCCGACAATATTTTGGTGTTTGAGTTCCCTGAGAAGTGCGATCTCACGGATGGCTGTGGACGGAACACCGCGTTGTCCTCGTTCTCGAGCCGAATCTTCTTGAGGGCCACGATCTGTCCGCTCTTCTTGTTCTTGGCCTGGTAAACGACGCCATACGTACCTGCAACGGTAAACCTAAATAAAAACAAAAGAAGAAGAAAGAAAAAAGGAAAGCCTCGCGCACGACAAAAATTAAGAATGAACAGACGTTCGCCGATTTTTTCACTTCTGTGTAGTCGTCCATTCCCATTGCGGCGCTGAAAGCAAACCACGAAAAAAAATAAAAAAAAGCAGTTGAAGTTTAAAGAAGAACAAAATATGCATAGGATAGCCAAAACAATGCCTAGATGGAGGCGAGCGTACACAAGAGATCTCCCCAAAATTCGTGAAGCTCGCTGCTCTTCTAACCAGCGGCGGATTCCAAAAGGGAGAGGGGTCTTCGGGGGCGGCCGCCCCCCCCCCCCCCCTCCCTCTAAACAAAGTCGATTTCCACCCCCCTCCCCCTTCTCGGAGGGCAATTTGACATGGGTGGACCCTCCGGTGCACACGAAAGAATAGTAGAATAGTGTCCTTACAAATCCCCACCCCCCATAAATATATACCGAAAAAAACCGAAAATTGAATTGTAAAATATACACCGAAAAAAGTACGCCGAATTTTGAAAAAATAAAAACCGAAAACGCGGAACCCTAGTTATAAGGTTTGTTTGGGCTAGTTGGTTGACGAGTGTCTTGGTTTAAAACAGCGCGACGAGACAATGACAGAAAGGACGAGACAGACGACAGCGCTATCAACTGAAGGTTTAATTCCACCGCTCCTGTCTGATAAAAAAAAAAAAAAAATGTTTCCTTACTGGTGCACGTTATGGACCGACTATGATACAGCATGCAGTGTATAATATAAGCAGACTTGTACACGTTACTGAAAAAAAGTAACTGATTACAATTGCAATTACTACAGTCAAAAAAGTAACCGATTACCGTTACTGATTACTGCCTCCCAGAAGTAATTGAACAATTACTGCAAAGTAATTGATTACTTTTCAAGTTACTTTCACGTTACTTCTTATTGCGATGACAGAAATACACAAATACACAGTAAAATATTGCGTACACAATTTTGTTTGGTTATTGTTCCCTTTTTTTGTTTTCAGACCCGGACCTTGTCGTGTAGCTGACGCGTCGACCTAAGGAACAAAGCCCACTAAAAAGTCAATAGCGAGTTCCCGCTTCCCGTCGACTTTATCAGCAATCTGCAACGAGATCCGGAACTCCCCAGCCAAGGCTGGTGGCGCGCTTGTAGAAGAGCGTGGCGTAAAAGAAAAAAGGATTTGCCGACTAATCCTAGTTTTATTTTTTTTAGATGTTAAAAAAATGTCAATCATTTTTGCTCCATGGCTGAGTGACTATGCTGAGTTTTGTGAGAAAAAAGAATTGTGGGATGAAAAATGTAATTGGTAATTGTGTAATTGATTTTGTAATTGATTACAAAAAAAAGTAATTGAATTACTCCGAGCGTTACAGCTTGACAAATGTAATTGAAGCGTTACAAAATTACACTTAACTGTAATTGATTACAAGTAATCAATTACTTGTAACGCGTTACGTACAAGTCTGAATATAACTGAAAAGGTGCTGAGACTGCATGTATTTTTGCCTTTTCTTTCGCACTCTGTTTATTTGGCTGTTGCCCGCGGTGGAAATAAACCTTCAGTTGATGTTCAGCACTGTCGTATGTCTCGTCTTCACTTTCTCCTTTTCTTGTCGCGCTGTTTTTAACCAAGATGCCAAGGAAGCTTTGATCACACCGCTAGCCCGACGAGACGCGTTTGAAGAGTTGCGCCTTTTTCCTGCGGTGCTGCGCTTTGGTGTAACCCCGCTAAATTTAGCGGGAAAATTGACGTCACCCGACCTCAACACCGATTCAATTCTCCGCTAAATTTAGACGGGAAAATGACTTCACATGACCCAGTTTCACGTCCCCTATGAAAAAAATTCAGTTTGATGATAATGCAATTAAAGGCAAAAGTGCAAGCGAGCGAATTTTTTCGGTCGCGCACCAGTCACCTAGCTGTGTTTGGAGATTTGTGTTTGTCCTTTGTCCCACTTGTTCGCCTTCTCCAGGGCTTATTTTGTCAAATTCAGTTTCTTCGCTAGATTTAGCGGGGAAATCGACGTCACGTGACCTCAACAGCAATTCAATTCTCCGCTAAATTCAGCGGGAAAATTGACGTCACGGGACCTCAACACAAATTCAGTTTCTCCGCTAAATTTAGCGGGGAAAATGACGCCTCATGTCTTGGTGTCACGTCACCTATGAACAAATTCAGTTTCTTCGCTAGATTTAGCGGGAAAATTGACGTCACGTGCGGAGGAGGAGGAGGAAAGAAGAAGGGAATAGGAGGAGGATGGGAGGATGAGTAGGAGGGGAGAGGGAGAGGAGAAAGAAAGGAGGAGGGGAGAGGAGGAGTGGGGGACGAGGACGGGATGGGAGAGGAGGAGGTGGGATTGAGGGGAGTACGAGGGGGTGACGAGGAAAGGGTACGGACAAGGAGGAGGATGGGCATACCCTCCCCTCCCCCTCCTCCTCAAGAGCTGCGCTCTAATTTCGCGTTACAGAGATTTGTAAACGTCTCTAAACTTTTCATCTCGAGAAAGCATAGGATACTGCCTGGCGGTAAGGAATTTCGAGTTACTTGATTGACATTGATATCCAGGGCCGCAAGTACCATGCCACTGGGAGCTATTTAGGTAGACGCACTTTCCGGGTAAGGCTGGGGTCTACACACTCACGATGGTTTGTAGAGGAGAACGGTGTTCCGCAGGGTGGCGTCCTAAGTGTTACCCAGTTTACTATAAAAACCAATTCAATTGCGCTTGCCATCCCGTCATCACTTCACTATTTGTTATACGTAGATGACCTCCAGATCGCTATTTCCTCACGTAACTACTCAGTCTACAAGCGCGGTGTTCAACTAACTATTAATAATGTGACAAGATGGGCTGGCAATAACGGTTTTAAGTTCTCCACCGAGAAAACTGCTTGTGTTTGTTTCTCACGAAAACACTTGACGTGTTACCAATGCCTTCGGTAATTGTATGCAACGCACCAGTTCAGATAAAAACGGAGTGTAAGTTTTTAGAGCTTATATTTGACTACGAACTCTCTTTCAGTCACCATATCAAAACGTTACAACTTTTTTTTTTGCAGCCAGTCACACTTACACTAGCTATTTTAATAAGTTGTAAAACTCGGCTATCAAGCCGCTCGTGAAATTTGGTAGCGTCGGGTCAACGTAAGTGCGCTGTACGTCCAACTCAAGTTTTGGGGTGTCGTATATGTGACAAGGGGTGTAAGAATGTGGCTTTTTTCTAGTGTGCACTTTTACTCAGCACACATGCCTCTTCATTTTGCTGTTCTGCTTGGAGATAAACCTTTCATAGATCATACATATGTTTTTATATTTCTAAAAAGCATTGGAATTTTTCGCCGACTCTAAACTACCATTGCAACTTTTAACTTTTAGAGCGCAGCTCTTAGGCGCTGGTTTCCGGCTTGAGCGGCGTTACCGTCGCCGTCAGCGTAACTGCGCGTTGCATCATGGGACGTCTGCCATAATGACGTCACACGTGACGTCACGAGGTCACTCGTGAAGGTCACGACGAAGGTCACGACCTTCACGAGGGTCACAAGTGACGTCACGAGGGTCGCGAGTGACGTCACAAGGGGAAAGGAGGGATATAGATGAGGAGTGGAGGAGAATAAGAGGAGGAGGAGGGAGGACGACGAAGAGGAGGAAGGCAGGAGGAGGAGGAGGGGCGTATCCTCCTCTCTGTACCCTCCCCTCTTCCTCTTCAAGAGCTGTGCTCTAATTCGGCATTACAGGGAATTGTAAGTGTCTTTCATTTTTTTCATCTACATTAATTATATACAGATTCATGTCCATCCTTTTATCCTGTTACTGGCCAGTAGAGCCCTCTTCTCTAAAAAAACGTTTCTTGAACTAGTTGCAGATTTTGGCGCTCTAAAGCCTTAGACGCTTTTGTGCCAACAAAATCGAATAAATCATTTAACAAATCAATTGTATGCTAATCAAAATGAAGTTTGCTATTTTTCTTACACTGCGCCCTTGGTTGCTTGTAAGAACTGTTAAGGAGGCTGCACCAACCAACATGGGTACAGCAATATATTTGCAAATGACACCTTTTTTTTTATTAGAATATATTCAAATTCCATAGCACAATAACAACAGCAAAGTTATCACACAGCTAGGAAGTGCCAACAACACAGGTGTGGACAACCCGCGGTACGAGAAATCGGTCGACGTCATAGTTCTGTGTGCCGATTTGCCACGGGCAGGCGAGTAGGCTTAACGAAGACGCCTTCGGCCGTCTTCCAAGTGCACGCGTCGTCTCTCGGTGCAAAGTCGCCACAGACCTCAAGTTGCCCGCCCAACTGAGACCCATACGACTGTCCAGACACGCTGAGCCAAGCCTCAGTGTCGGAGTGCTTGAGCCTAACTTCAACACCACGCTCCCAGTACGACGTTTTGCAGACGACAGTCCACAGGTCGCCGGAGTTGCCGTTGCCATTTTCTCCGAAGGCACTGATCTCTTGCTTGGACGTCAACGGTGACGCGTAGTGGTGACTGTGTAGGTTCCGTCTCGTCTGGAGGTGCTCGAGTCGTACTACGTCGCCGCATTTGATGCGTTGGCCGCGTGGACAGCTCGCGTCGGTCCTTCCCTTGACCATCCAATGACTGTTGATGTCGTCTGGTTTCTCGGTTCCGGTGACAGACTGCTGCCCGCTGCCTTCAGAGTAGCTGACCTTATGCGAGTGCAGCCTCACCTCGTACCGGAGATTGAGCAGCTTCGTGAGCGAACCGCAGGTGACGTAGCGGTAGTAAAGCAGTTGAAACTCGTCGTCTGCGGTTACAGCGAGCAGGCTGCACGAAACGACTATGAACAGCAGATGAACGAACGCGTTCTTCGTCGCCATCTTGTCAATATAGGTGTCCTCGGCTGGATCGCGTTGGGTTGGCGATGGATACCTCGCGCCCTCGCGATACCGAGCGCGAGCGGGATGTTCTAAGAGCACTTCGGAGTGCGTTTAGTTTGTTTAGTGGAGCGTAGTTTCAACACACATTTACGCATCAGTTGCGTCCACTACACGGTAATCGAGAGCAACCAGAACAACAGCAACGACCGGAACACCGGGACAACTGCGACCGATTGTTTCACGAAGCCACTTTTTGCATCGCCTGGCACGTTTTGCACGGCGAACACTTCTCCCGTTGACTTTGTCGTTGCTATTGTTTCTGTCGCTCTGAACACAAGCAAAGGAACTGCCTGAACCAGGCTTGATCCACAAGTATTCAATGAGCGAACTTAAGGCATGCAATTATTATTCTGTTGATTTTTAAACGCGCTAGCATTTATTGCCCTGTTGCGAGCAGCCATCTTTCGTTTTGACCGTCGTGGTTTGGACTGGACTGATTTCGTGAGATTTCGCGAGCAGCCATCTTTCGCTCCGTTAGTTCGTTCGTTACGCCCGCTTTCCGCTTTACAAGAGGGAAAGAGTCTTCTGTCACGCTTCCAACACATACTTTACCCCTGGTTAAGTATCTGCTTCCAATGATGCACCGAGGGAACGGGAGAAAGGGGTACCGATCGCGGCCGTGGCACAACGTACGCGGCAACGTAGAACCAAGACGCAGCGACGACAGCGTTTGAGCGAGACCACCGACACCCGGGAGGGAAGCTGTGGCGGATACATCCGAAACCGCCGACGTCCCGAAGAACAGACTGACTCTCCGAACAGATAGTATGCGCGGCCTTTGCGAGGTTAGAATTCCCGTCCTTCGCCGAGGCGGAACCCTTGCGCTAAATGCTAACGCATTTCGTCGAGAATCAGCGTAGCGACCGCAGCAATTTCGTCATATTTTTTTCGGGTGTTCATTTGGCATGGGCATGGTTTTGCGCTGATTTCAAGACTCTTTTGGTATCTTGTAGACCGTTTTTGAAATACTGCCCTCTGTTGGCAGCTGTGGAATCCATGCACAATGGCGGACTGAAACCTCAACGTCACGGCACAATTTATACGTTCGGTTATACCCCTGTTACACGGGCACACTTAACCGCGGTTAAGTCAGCTTTAACTGCGGTTCGTGGCAACACAGATGCCGCACTATACCCTCGGACAGCTATTTCAGAAGAAGTGAAGAGCGCGCGCGCACTGCTTTGATGCGTGCTCAAGATGCTCAAGCGCACGTTCGCCCATAGCTTTGACTGCATAGCCGCAGAATGTTGTCGGCAAGTATTGTGCGCTAATTGTGGTTTAGCGTAACTGCAGTTAAGTGTGCCCGTGTAACAAGGGTATTAGAGTAGAAAAAAAAAAAGCACGCACTGAAAAGGTGATGAACGCAATGACTTCGCACTTTCGACGCTGTTTGATTGGCTCGTCGGCTCGTAGCGTCGGCCGCGGTCCGACGTTCGCTATGTTATGGAATGACTTGCTCGTTCCACGATGTCAGTTGTTCCACCATTGGGTTGCGACCTTCTCATAATCGGCACGCAAATTTCAAAACGGGTCTGTAACATCAATGCAAAATCTTCGGTTCTCAGAAATGTGCCTCATTGCTATCACGCTTTAGTTTCTTTTTGCCGAAAATACCTCCCCGGCACTCCATTTAATTTAATTATTAAGATGCAAAGCGAATTTGTTGGTGTGGTTGAGCCTTATCGTCGGCGTCCATTGTGACAGCAATTTTTTTTTTTTTCGTATTGACAATGGGTTTGTTTGTGATAAACGCCAAGGCCTCATGCAACCGAAAGGAGTTTGCGCTGTGACGGTGTTGTTTCAGCAGTTTTTCAGAGCGCATGCGTCGTCTTCTGATTTTGTGATTAGTGGTTCTAGTCTTGACCTATATATAATCGCCCCTGATGTTCGGTGAGCGCATTGTGTCAGTCGGCATTGAATCAGGCAGTTCGGTCGACGAAACCCTCGGACAACATGAACTCTCGGTACTTCATCTTCGCGGTCGTCTGCTTGAGCCTCACGAATAGGACCTATGCAATCCCAGGTAAGTTTCTATCTTATGACTTTTCCTTCGTTAGCGCTTTGTCAGGTTATCGATCACTTTGCGGCTGAATATCAGAGTTGTGTATGTTGTATATTACCAAGGGCGACAATTGGGTGTTAAGGTCCCAGGTAACCATATGAACTAAGTTCTTACAACGTATTCTTTTGCGAGTCGACAGACTATGGCAGAGCCTACCTTCGTCAGGCGCGTCCCAGCGAGCGTTATAGACCTAACGCCCACCGACATTGGTTGTGCGAGACTTGCTGAATTAAGCTGCGCTTGGTACGTCAGCACTCCAGTCCCTTATCCTTGGCTGGGTGGTGCGAGCCGCCACCCAGTATAAAGAGGTTTTGCCTATATCCATCCATTTATCTTGTGGGCGCCGCCATTTTACGGTTTATCTTCGAGTCGAAGCAATTCAAGATCGTCACCAAAAAACCTTTTTGATTTTTAGACAATGTCGGGAGGCTCGGGAGATGTTTTGCTCTGTCGCGAACTGCTCAACTTTCCTAGAGTTCGGCAAACTCTTCCTGCGGTATCAAAGCTTTGCATGACTGACAACACTGATTTTCAATACCAGAGTGACTTAGCTGTCACTGCTTTAGACGCTAGCTTATTTGGTGCCTCTATGCGGAGCCCAAGGAGCGAGCGCACTTGCTCCGTATACCTTGCGCATCGCCCGGAACATCTTTCATCGTATACGTGATTTCTACCCGTGGAATGATTGCGAATGCAAACTCTGACGCGATGGGCCGTTCGTGCTGAACTCTCCTTGTTCTCTGCAGGCATCTGCATTCCGGTGGACTACTGCGACCTGACCTGCGTCACTGGTTCTGACACTGCCGGCTGCGACATCTGCATCTGCCCGCCCTGCCTGCCTTGCCCGACCCAATGCTACGAACCTGCCCCGGGGTGTCCTGTGTGCGCCCCGCTGCGAGAATGCTTCCGGTGGCCATTGTCGTTCTGGTTCTAGACGCCCTCTGCACCCTGCTAGCTTCACTGTTTCTTTCATGCGTGTGCCACTGTCGACGTGTCTTTTAGCCTAGCATGTGTACCCTTTTGTACATATGCTTATGACGTACGGTGTTTTTTGCCGACAATAAAGTCTTCCAGCCCGTACTGGCCTCTTTGTGTACACTTTTTCTAGGGCTTTCATTTCTTTTTTCGGTTGAGCAGTTTGCAGTGCAAAAGATGGGCGTAACGATGGAATTGTCACATGCGGTGCTACGTTCTTGCAAACGTTGGGAGCTTTGGTATGTGCACACACCCCTCCGCCTAATTTAAAAGGTTCAGCTGTGTCGCCGCATCCATCGTAGCGAGAGTGCTTAGGCCGTTTCCGGCCTAAGCACTATGGCTACGTTCGGCGCCTTAAAATCGACAAAGTGCCGGTGAAAAAGTCTGGGTCTCGGAGCAGAGACAAGCCCTGCCGGCCACTGGGAGCGCATGTTTTAGACTGCGGCGTGCGTTGACTGTCGTTTCGAGGGGAGCGAAATGCGCTAACGCAGCGCGCCGACATCGACTGACTGAGCGCGTTCTTTTCCCTCGAAACGAAATGGACGACGCCCTCGCCAGCCGACACCTACAGTCCACGCGTCCCGATTGAGTCGCTCATGCTGAAGGCCGTGCTTGCACTGCTGCAGCACTTCCGCACTCGTGCAGCTCTTAATGAATCTACGTTTTGATACAGTCATCGCGGCTTGATTGCCGCGCTGCGTTGCGTTACTGTTTCACAACCCTTGAGCAAACACTAGAACAGCACTGAACATTAAAACTGCGAAATACTGTAGCGCTAGCCGAAATGGGTGTCGTGTCGGGTGTCCCCGACGTGCCATGTGAAGCCGACTGCCACTATAGGAAATGCTGCAGTCATTAGTATTGTGCTTCGCTGGGCCATCTCATAGTGGTGCACCCTGCACAAATTTCATCACGCACAATTTTTTTTTTTTTTTTTTTTACTAAGTAGTGACAATCGCGGTCTGTAGGCTCAAGTTACTTGACCTTCTGTGTCAATGAAAACGTGAAGAATGAGTGTGCATCGCCTTTATATAGTGCCGCGGCTCCAATCGCGAGCTTTCTACCAGCTAGCCCTAGTAAAGTATTTGCTTCCAGTCTCGACGCTCCCACCTACTCAGTGGGGGTGAATCTGGCGCTGCTGTCAAAACACGAATGACACCTCTCTAACTGAATAGCGAGACCGCTTTCTAACTATGCGCATAGATTACACCTAACCGCCGCCATGTCTGCTCGTGTGGCAAGGTCATGCAGTAGCGTGCTTGCCGAAAGTATCTTGCGCAATCCATAAATCGTTGACGTTACTCCGCGGAGGATGGCATTTTTTAGGCGTCCAATTATCACGTGATCACAGCTCCTGATAGAGGTCACCTTCAGTGGGAGTTCGGCATCACGTTCATCTGGTGGACTAGTTGGTTAATCATTATGTGTAATTAACAGCACAAATACAAGAAGGAAGGATGTTCCTGTTTCTCTTTTTCATTAAACGTCAGTTGTTAGTCAGCGCTGTATTCTGTCTCCCTCGTCTATCCTTTCTTCTCGTATTTGCGCTGTTAATTCCACATAAGGAAGTTCGGCTTTGATCACTTCCAAAGTCCCCAGAAACGGGCGCACTGGGCCGTGCATTGGATTCTGGTTTCTGCGTGCGTACACGCGCACTGCTCACGTTTGGTAAACAACGCCTTTGGCGGAAGCCGCAGTTTTGTTTCCCCGCACAGCGTGCCTGCCTCACTTCAAAGCGCACTTCGCGTACGGATCGCGGCGAAGACGCTGTGGGGCATCTTTCGCGTTCCCGGTGTAAGGAGTCCCGAGTGTGTGTAAGCCTTCTAACGGTTTGGGACCTTAAATGTAACTCTATTGAAATACAGAGCTTCGGTACAACCGCGTCATTCGGTCCAGTTATATGACTGATCCGGGTGCTGAAAAATGGGGCCGAGTCGACTCGGCGAGCTGCGGCCAATCGAACGAAGTCGCCCACAGCGACACTTCTAATGTATCATCTTCGTCGTCGTCCTATTCCGTCCGGGCATCGAAAGTGATTCCCAAGTGGCAACATCAATGACGTCAGGAAAAGCCGGAATGTCGTGCTGTCCCCACGGCCAAATCAATCGATCACGGTGAACGCGCGGTAACGTTGAGCTTTTACGTAGAATGCGTCCTCCGTATTGTATGTATTCCTGCCTTTGACTGTACGCTCCGACCAACGTTACTGGAGGAAGCTCAGTTTCGCAGCTCCCTATTCTCGCCTGCGGAGGCGAGTGGCCCAGGTGGTGGTCACGAGAATTGGCGGCGCTGCAGTCGGATCTTACTTCCCTGTCTCGAGCGCCCGAGGCGTGGCAACATCATCATGTTCCTCGGGCCTCAAGTAGAGTGTAGAGTAGAGTAGAGGACGAGTGGAGGCACCGGAATGCTATTTTAATACCTCCGTATGTGCAAAAAAAAAAAAAAAAAAAAAACGGTTAATTTAAGCCACTTTGCTCGTAGCGCCCTCGGGCACTGCGAGCGAAGTGGTTCAGATAACCGCTTTTTATAAAAAAAAAAACGCGTTTCGTTCCAACGCCAAGCTCGACCGGCACACTGGTCAAGGTCATGGAAACGACAGAACGCCGGATTATATTTTTTAAGCAACATAGACGTCAGGCGTCACGTACATAAAGTCACCGCGACCTGACTTGTCGTCACAACGCCATGCGGCATCGGGACGTCAACGTCGTCATCGACGACCACGTCTACGCCGTCCTCGATGTGGCGCGCGACGTCACGACCGCGTTACAACGGCGACTTGATGTCGCATAACGGCGTTATCCTCAACGCGACGTCACGACCGCGTTACAACGGCGACTTGATGTCGCATAACGGCGTTATCCTCAACGCGACGTCACGACCGCGTTACAACGGCGACTTGATGTCGCATAACGGCGTTATCCTCAACGCGACGTCACAACCGCGTTACAACGGCGACTTGATGTCGCATAACGGCGTTATCCTCAACGCGACGTCACGACCGCGTTACAACGGCGACTTGATGTCGCATAACGGCGTTATCCTCAACGCGACGTCACAACCGCGTTACAACGGCGACTTGATGTCGCATAACGGCGTTATCCTCAACGCGACGTCACGACCGCGTTACAACGGCGACTTGATGTCGCATAACGGCGTTATCCTCAACGCGACGTCACAACCGCGTTACAACGGCGACTTGATGTCGCATAACGGCGTTATCCTCAACGCGACGTCACGACCGCGTTACAACGGCGACTTGATGTCGCATAACGGCGTTATCCTCAACGCGACGTCACAACCGCGTTACAACGGCGACTTGATGTCGCATAACGGCGTTATCCTCAACGCGACGTCACAACCGCGTTACAACGGCGACTTGATGTCGCATAACGGCGTTATCCTCAACGCGACGTCACGACCGCGTTACAACGGCGACTTGATGTCGCATAACGGCGTTATCCTCAACGCGACGTCACGACCGCGTTACAACGGCGACTTGATGTCGCATAACGGCGTTATCCTCAACGCGACGTCACGACCGCGTTACAACGGCGACTTGATGTCGCATAACGGCGTTATCCTCAACGCGACGTCACAACCGCGTTACAACGGCGACTTGATGTCGCATAACGGCGTTATCCTCAACGCGACGTCACGACCGCGTTACAACGGCGACTTGATGTCGCATAACGGCGTTATCCTCAACGCGACGTCACAACCGCGTTACAACGGCGACTTGATGTCGCATAACGGCGTTATCCTCAACGCGACGTCACGACCGCGTTACAACGGCGACTTGATGTCGCATAACGGCGTTATCCTCAACGCGACGTCACAACCGCGTTACAACGGCGACTTGATGTCGCATAACGGCGTTATCCTCAACGCGACGTCACGACCGCGTTACAACGGCGACTTGATGTCGCATAACGGCGTTATCCTCAACGCGACGTCACAACCGCGTTACAACGGCGACTTGATGTCGCATAACGGCGTTATCCTCAACGCGACGTCACGACCGCGTTACAACGGCGACTTGATGTCGCATAACGGCGTTATCCTCAACGCGACGTCACAACCGCGTTACAACGGCGACTTGATGTCGCATAACGGCGTTATCCTCAACGCGACGTCACGACCGCGTTACAACGGCGACTTGATGTCGCATAACGGCGTTATCCTCAACGCGACGTCACAACCGCGTTACAACGGCGACTTGATGTCGCATAACGGCGTTATCCTCAACGCGACGTCACGACCGCGTTACAACGGCGACTTGATGTCGCATAACGGCGTTATCCTCAACGCGACGTCACAACCGCGTTACAACGGCGACTTGATGTCGCATAACGGCGTTATCCTCAACGCGACGTCACGACCGCGTTACAACGGCGACTTGATGTCGCATAACGGCGTTATCCTCAACGCGACGTCACGACCGCGTTACAACGGCGACTTGATGTCGCATAACGGCGTTATCCTCAACGCGACGTCACGACCGCGTTACAACGGCGACTTGATGTCGCATAACGGCGTTATCCTCAACGCGACGTCACAACCGCGTTACAACGGCGACTTGATGTCGCATAACGGCGTTATCCTCAACGCGACGTCACGACCGCGTTACAACGGCGACTTGATGTCGCATAACGGCGTTATCCTCAACGCGACGTCACGACCGCGTTACAACGGCGACTTGATGTCGCATAACGGCGTTATCCTCAACGCGACGTCACGACCGCGTTACAACGGCGACTTGATGTCGCCAAACGACGTTGTCCTCGACGCGACGCGATGTCATGACGGCCTTATGACAGCATCTTGGCGTCGCGTAACGTCGTCAACGATGACGTCGTGGCGTCGTCGTATTGTGGTACTTAGACGTTACCTCTGATGTCAAAATCATAAAAAAATACATTATGTTTTTGACCTGTGTCGTTGCTTGATTGCAGCGAAGGTGGCGCTGAGATCAAAGTGACTTGGGTCCACCCGGTCGCTTTCCACATTTTGAGGTACAACTGAAAGCATGAGCGGAGGCAATAGCTCGTCCCACTCGTACTTTCTAGTACACTCTACCTCGGGTAATCTAACTCTTTTTTGGGATAAGGATATCGGCGGGGTACTGGTTACTATTACCTAGTAAAAGCTTCTTAGTCGGATCTGCTGTAGCCGGAATTTTTCCCATCTTTTTCTTTTCTTCCTTTTTCTTTTTCAGTCTCCTTTACCTTTCTTTTCTTGTACCTTTTCATTTTCTTTATCAGTTTCCTTTTCTTCTTTTTTTATTTCCATGTGTATTATAGAAAAAAAAAAAAAAAAGATGACGAAGATGAAGTGTATTACACCTCAGAGGGGAGTCAGCGCTGTGTGAGTGTTCTTTCTTTGAGTGTTTGAAATTTATTTTGTGTGTCGGTTTCCTTGAGCTGTGAAGTGTTAGTATGAATCACGAACTCGCCCAAGCTCAAGCAATGCTATTGAAACCTGGCGGGCGGGCTAGGCAATCCGGAAGTAAGACTCGACTGCAGCGCTGCTAGTTTTCGTGACCGCCACTGAGCCCACGTCGCAGGCGAAGCTGTGAAACTGAGCTTGCGGCTCCGACTTAGGATGATATGGAGAATAGCGCCGTCTGTCGGAGCAATACCGCCCAGAAGACGAAGCCATGCGCCATGGTCTGAGGACGCCCGACTCGCCCCAAGCGGCCAACACGCTGAAACTAGACAGGAGACGCCGCCAAGCGGCAAACGCACGCTACTTGCGCTCTCGTTGTGAGACCAGTGTCGGCTTCGCGTACACGTAGCCAATGATTGTCGCCTCTTTTGTACGGCCGAGGGCGCTCGCGCTTGTTCCCGAACAAACCGACCCGCCGTGTGCCAACACCACTCGTCGTCCAAAAAAATAAAATAGCGCGTATTTGAACTTTGCACATACGACGCACACAACACGAACCATTTTCTTGTTTCTCCCCGGGCTGCGCCGTGCTATACTACCACCCTCGCCCTACTCAAAGTGAGCAAGGGGGAGAGAGAGAGGTGGCGGGTAACAGCTTCATACGTGTCCTCTCACGCCGAGGGGGGCGTTCCCGGCGGGCCCAGCACACGTTCCCCTGCCAGAGGTGCATAACCGATGGATCCCTTGCCCCCCCTCTTGCGGGGTGGGGTCACCACTTTTGGGAGGAAGCCGCCCCTGTAATCGGTTCGCACCCCACCCTCCCCCTCTACCTGCCCTTGCCGACCGCTCCGCAAATTAATGGCTCTCTCTCTCTCTCAACCTGCGATCGCTTCTTCGTCCTCCACTCTCCCTCTTCTCTCTCTCCCGAACGTGCAGTAACTTGTTTCTGCCTGGAAGGGAGACGGACCACACACGTGCTGCATCGACAGGGTGGCGGCAAGAGCAACAACGAAAAAAAGAAAGCTTGGAGGGAGGCTAGAGATATAATAATAAAAGAGGACTGATGAGGTTTTATTTTGTTTTTGGGGGGGCCCGTTCTACGGCAGCCTCTGTCCCCCTCTCCCTCTGACCACCGGGTGGTAAGGTAGCTCTGTTCGTAAATTTACGGATTTTGGCGGCCACCCCTTGTTTAGGCGCCATTCATTCGGTTTAGGCACAATGTACGGCTTTTTGAGGGGGGGGGGGGGGGGGGGTGAGCCCATAGGCTAATGTCGTTGTACGTCGTCGCTGTCTGTTCGGCTGGTGCTTTTGCGGATTCCTAGCTAATGATGGTCTCTCGGGCGACGCCGTTCATTATTCGTGCCGCTAAAATGCTTCGGTGTCAAAAAAGAAAAGTGCCTTTGGTGTCTCAATTTCACACCGCACAGTCACTCTTCTTTGTTTTGTTTTTTTAATCGAGCAGTATTTGGCTTGCATGTGACGTCACCGCTTCCTGCTGGTGGTCTTTCGCACTTGTCCTTGCACAGAAGGACAAATCCGACATTGAGGAATGTACTCTGCAGGAGATACACGCTCGGCAGCGGACCCCCACAACCGTCGCCCATGTGCCGTCGGTGCTTGCCGCGTTTGATACGTAGCAGTGTCGTTGGCGTTACTGAAAAAAACAACTAACGAAATACGTTACTCGTTACTCTCAAAATAAAGGAACGTGTTACCGTTACCGATAAAAAGTAAAGTTACTTTATATGATAAAGGTAACTGGTTACCGGTAATGCACTATTTTGTTATCCTTTCGTACCACAGGTGTCGCCACCCACCCCCCTATCGTGATGTATGCACAAAGCTCATGTCGACTGACAAAAAAAAATAAAAATAAAAATAAAAGCACGCTTATGCAACGCGAAATTCGCTTATACGATGGCACTTGGGCTTTCGCTTAAAACGATACTGTGTCATGTTCCCATCTTTAGTAATTCCGGTAGCTGACTTCACAACTTCATCAAACAACACCGGCGGTCGCCATTTCTTGGGCTAGGTGGCGCAAGCTACCGCCCGATATGACGCGTACAGCCGTTAGGATGCATCCATCCATCCATTGGGCACCAAGCGTCTGATTGGACGCGAGTCGTCGCGAACACTGACGCAGCCCTCGTGTCCAATACGTGCCCAAGCAATGGCTTACTCGGAGACCTGACGCGGAAACTACCAAATGGCGTAAAATCCGGTAATTTACGAAATAAACGTTTCCAATTGTACACGCACAGAAGAAAAAGAATACTGCAAAGGCTTAAGTGTTTTCTGCATGGTACTTTTCTAAATCAGGGTTTAACCGCATTAGGATTTTAAAATTGCTAGGCTCACCTATCGCTGACACTCTATACAGCAGGACATAAGCGTCTCTTACTTATTAGCCACTAACTATACTATAAACACACGTGCTTGAGCATTATCTTGAATTGGTCATCATTGCTTTTAACGTGACTTCAAGAGGTGCGAGACACTGTTTGAAACATTTATAAATATTTTGCATAAAAATTGGAAATAGTTCATCATTGCTAGCTAAAGGTAATAACAATCCTTTTTGTTTTGGCGCTTTAAGCAGCGACGACAACAAACCAGAAAATACACGAGTGAACACTGTGGGAGAACTACCACCGCAATGCCGAACGCCGCGATAGAGCGGATTCTAGTCCGGTTGCAGCAGTATTATTTAATCCTAGTAAAACAATAACGCAAAGCGGACTTTTGGATTCTTGTGCAAAAAAACTACGTCTCAGACGCCAACATCTGACTACTACGACTTAAATGCCATTAGATTGGAAAGAACGTAACACTCACGCGCACATGCAAAGCACGACACATACCGTCCTTCCTCGTTTTTTTTCACTCCTACCACAAACGTAACACAACGTCTTCTTGTAAAGAACAGCATTCAATCTGTCCACCATTGAATGCAACACAAAAAGTTCAGAGGAAGAAAACAACAAACAAACATAGTTCATCTAATAAAGCACTGCGATATGTGTCTCACGTCTATTGAATGGCGGATTGCTAGAAGAGTTCAGCAGGGCGGCAGCACACTCGGACGCTTGGTCATGTGACTTCCAAAAGACTCTTAAACTGAGCATCGACATTTTGTTTGTTTGTTATGAGTCATAACTAATGGCTCGGAAAGCTCTACTCCACAATGAACCGAACTGTTCATTCATTGAAAAGTATCCTTGGCAACTTAATTACCCATGATTGAACTTTACGTTGCTTATAAGTGTTTAAAGAGTACTGTAGACTGTATGAACACGTGCTTACACTCCTACGTCTAAAATAGTGTTTATCCGACGAGGTGTTGATGTTTATTGTAATCTAGACAAATATTATCTATTACTACAATGCTCTTTCTCGAAGGAGCATCGTTTTTAGCTACATGTAAAACGATTTTAAAATATACCTTCGAGATACTACTAGCAACACACATTTTGGGCTGAGAAATTGTCAACAGACAGCAAATAAGGTTTTGCACTTTCAACGGAGCCTTTCATGAATGGTTTCTCGCCCGTTACTAGCAAACATGCCCTCGCCAGTTACTGAAGCTGTTGCCAATAGGGTATCCTTTCAAGCAAATAATTTAAGAACGACGTTACTCGTCAACATTTTGCATCGAAGTGTGGTCACATATACTTGCAGCCAAATGAGTGTGGAATATAGTGTGCAAGTCACGTACGCTCATAAGGTAGCCAGGGCGCTCAGAAAATGAACTATGTATCAGCTGACTTTTATGTATGGCCACGCACAGTCCTTTGCAGTGTCTTCGAAGAAAATAGACCTGCTCTCCATTAGACTTCTCCTAGTACATGTTCAAAAGCGACGTTGAGCCGAGCAAAAGTGTCACGTATTCCACCCTACCACACACACACACACACACATCCACGCACGCACAAGTGTACAGCATCATTCCTCTACTTCCATAGAGCGCGCACAATATCACAGACCTAGTCGAAGAGGAGGGTCCACGGAACGAACGGCACACTCTATAAACACGTGGTCTCCTGTAGAGTCTCGAAGCATGTCTGACACGTCACGTTGCAGCAGTACTGGAACGTGCAGTTGCACGCCACGCTCACCACCATCTGCCGACTGCGAACCTTCCGGCCGCAGCACAGCGTCCTGCAGTCTTCGGGTCCCGAAGCACCGAGCTTACACTGGCGTCCGCGGGTGCCCAGGGACCCCGTACGTCGGTCCGGGTCGCAGTAGTCGGGCGACTGCTCGGAAAACACAATGTCCTCCCTTCCTGGGACGCGGGGCGATTCTGGGATGAAGCCCTTGCCGCTGTTGCCTGCCGTGACGCGTATGGCACCCTGGAAGCGGTCCCGCAGTCGCAGGCCCACCTTGCTGAAGGTGGGCAGCTTGCGCCAGCAGGTCTTGAGGGAGCAGGTCCCGGACATGCCGTGGCAGCGGCACACGCGCTCCAGGTGCATCCTCACCGCCTGTGGCCGCCGCGGAAAGAATTGCGGCGCCGAATGTAGTGTCCGGTATGGTCTCGCGTTTGGACTCGGTCATATATCGTCGGGATGCAGGCTACAAACTGGCGCGAGGACAGCATATGAGCAACAAGTGGTCGGGCAGCAGAGAACTAATGGAAGGATTGTGGAATACAGCAGCATGAACGAATGGCAGACAAAACAAAACATATTGGGAAAAAAAAAAAAACGCGAAATGAAGGAGGGGAGCGGGAAAGATGTCGATAGAATGTTCCTATACGTGCTTGGATATGATCTCGAAGTACGAACACTGCTCTCCCAGGATTTGAAACTTTGTCATGTGCATTTTGTTTGCCGCTCTTTTATTTTGGGTCACTTTCCGGTTTTGTGAGTACGTTTTACGAGAGAACATGCAGATGCCAGGCAATGAAGACAGATTCAGGCATGCAGTAGCTCATCAGAAGACCTGCGATCAGTGGTGCGACGAGTGGGAGTAAAATGCTAAGGAGCCACGAAATACGTCGAAGCTGCTATAAAATAGCTCAGAAAGAAACCTTATGGAAGTCTCAGAATGTGGCCAATATTCCTTTAAGAAGCTTAGCTTCTTCGGCCTAGAAACTCCCTAAAAGCCTCAAATAAACTTCCAATAAAACAAAAAGAGAAAGAGATAGAGAGAGAGAGAGAGAGAGAGAGGGAGTGTGTGTAAACAAAGGCCGTGGAAATATTAGCGGCCTTAAAAACGGCTGTTTCAATGACTTTCATAAAGAGTCCTAGCTTCAGCGTAAAATAAGCCTGGTTTCTTAGCGAACTGCGAGGATAAAGGGAGGTTCTTTTCCAATGGTCCCCGAGTGTCACCCTGCGGACAAAGCGAAGTGGCGAAGTTCCCTCGTTACCTGTCTGCCGGCCTCGTAGTTGTGCGAGAGTATGGTGGCCCGGAGGTCTCCGACGCGCTTCCGGTTCATGAAGTCCCTTGACTTGTGGTAGCCGAAGTCTACGTAGTGGTCGCAGCCGGAGCGGCCCAGGGAGTCGGCCGAGTTGTGGCGCCTCCTGCACTGGCAGTCGAGCAGACGACCTTGGGCACACGCTTCCGTCAGGGCGTACACCACGCCGGCGGCCACGATGGCGTCCACGAACCCGGCCTCTTTGGTGTCTACGGGGAGGACAGACGGAATATTATTAGGGTTCTATATCTTCGGTGAATATCGATAAACACCGAAAAGTAACTCCCGAGCCGGTTTTATCGAAATCGCGGGAAACCGCTCGGGCTGCGTAATCGGTCGGCGTGTACTCGGCCAACCTCGTGACGTGAACGAGCGCTTAGTCCGTCGAGGGCTCGGATCCCGTCACAGGCTTCATGCCCAAGAAAGAACGACCGCCAATGTTGCCTCATGGTGTTTTAAAAAGGGTTCTATTAAGCTGGTATTTGATTTTGGAAAAAACCCAAACTTAAGGAAGTCTTTATCCACAGCAATACTCTGTGTTGATTCGGCACACAAGACCCCCTTAAAGGCCGACAACCAGCCTCGAGATTCTGCAAGGCAGAAGATCCTCCTCACCATGGGGGAGGAGGAAACAGGCAAGGGTGGGCAAGGTAGAAGGGGGAGAGGAGGAAGCGAGGGAAAAGTGGAAAGCGCGAACTGGTCGTCGGTCTTTAACCCCGAGGCTCCTTCTCTATTTGGGAGCGACGCCTATTGTGACATTTCCTTTTCTTTTGGTACAGGAAAAGTTTTTTTCCCCCAAGTTTTCATGTCATGCACAAGGTTGCTTGAAGATTGGGAAATTCCATGCCCGTGTCCCTATTTCTAGGGCTGGGTGTCGATTAGAAATGTTAACCCAATTAATCGCCACCCTTTAATCGATTAATTATTCGATCAATCGGTCCCGTTCATTTCCATGCCTAACATGTTAAAAACATCCGAATTGTTTTTGGGCCTTTGGCAATATAAAATTTCGAATATGAATCAACCTCGATGTGTAGTTGAGGACAGTTCAAAACGCTCACACTCACAAATTCTTACTTCAGCTGTATTCAGCTGAAGTAAGAATCAGTGAATGTGAACGTTTTGAATTTTGCCCTTTAGCCCCATGTATGAGGCGATGAGGTGATTCGTTGATGTTCTTCAGCAAGAGTGACCTCCTTTGATTGTGCACCACAGTCTCTCCGGCGCTGAAAGCACACTCGCACGACTTTGCGGTGGCCAGGACACATGTAACCTTCTGCACTTGTCCGGAGTTATAAATCCCGCCCCTACAGTTTACTTTAGGTGAACATTTCACCTAACGCGTGCCGTTGATACAGCTATACCCGTCCAAGACTGTGTGGTGAAAGCGTTTAACTTTTACTTTTTGTTTGCTTGTCAAAATTTTACCGATTGACCGGTTAAAAAAATTAATCGCAATTAAAGCGCTCAATTAATCCGTAGGTTAATCCACCAATTGCCCAGCACTACTTATTGCTTCAACACAGGATTCTATAAACACCGATATTTTTTCGCCACAAAAAAATTGACACCGAAAAGCACAGAATCTGTCATAAAAAGATAAAAACCAGAAATCCCCAAATCGAAAAAGAAAGACAGAAAAAAAGAAAAAAAAACGGAAACAGGCAGCCCTAGTTCCCCTCTGAAGATTGACGTCCCGATCGACTACTCGTGAAGATTGACGTTTTTACAAGTAGGGCTGGGCAACTGATCGATTAACTTTCCAATTAATCAATTAACGCGATTAGCTTTTTAACCGGTTAATTGGCTGTAATCTGAGTTGTAAATTTCGAGAAGGTAAAAATGCCTGCTTACTAGCTGATGCATATTTATCGCTTTTAAGAAACATTACCGTTGTTCAGCGTTCATCACTCGGGATTGTAATCCGATAAGTTTTAAATCAAAATGTATAACACTTTCATTTTTAAAGTTGCTCGCTTGAGTTTATTTCTTGTAGCTGGTACCTCGTCAAGTTTCAAATAATGTTCATTGTGTAAATAAAGGCAGTTTTCTCTCCCTTTCTCT
Source organism: Ixodes scapularis (assembly GCF_016920785.2). Lineage (NCBI taxonomy): Eukaryota > Metazoa > Arthropoda > Arachnida > Ixodida > Ixodidae > Ixodes > Ixodes scapularis. Next base: position 23,508,577 of record NW_024609837.1, read on the forward strand.
CTCTGTCTCTCTTTCTCGTTAATGACACAACAAGAAATGTAAAAATTAGTGTGCCTTTACACTCTTTTAAACGTTATTTTGACCGAATGACGTTGAAGAGAACGAACGCGTGTGGATGACGCTCCCAGCCTTTCATCGGAAGGCAGCAGCACTTTGTGTGCTCTGGAACCAGCGACAGACGATTCAATTGCAAGTGTGTGAATGTCGTCGACGAAGATTATTAACTACTCGTGAGAAACGGAATCGGCATGCACCGGCGGAAGGACCCCGCATCGGCTGGGCTTAGCACCGACGCCATAACCAGCAGTGCGGTGCCCGGCCCGGTAGCGGCGAAGATCAGCCTAACAAGAGCAGGGGCACAATGATGAAGTCGACCTACGCCAAAGTATTCTTGGGCTTTGCCAGAAAGTGGACGCGCTTTCACCCGAGGTAAAGGCCCCGCGGCCGGTCAAGGCACAGCAGTACATTCATCTCGCTCAAAACATGGAGCTATAGTTATCATAAGTCGCCAAGCGTTGAATCGTCCTGGAACCTCTCTTGAGAAAGGTCCAATTCCACAACCATACCCGCAAGTTATGCGTCAGCCATTCGAGACTCTTCGTCCGGTGCAGACGCACAAGTGACGAGGCCGGTTCGAGGACAAAGACGCTGGAACTCGCGGAACTAGCACGGATTGTGGAGAGCCAGTGGTTGCGTCGACTGCCGGTACAAACGTAAACCATTGGTAACCGACGAGGACGGAGTCACCGTGCCCCAGAAGAAAAGTAGAATCGAGCCGACCACCGGAGCAAGTAAGTAAGCTCACATCTGTACCTCGTCCACCGAGGAATTGTGTCTAGACTTGACCCTGCATGGAGGAGAGTTGACGATTTTTGCAGGGTCAAAAGAAAACAGTGGGAAAATAGTGAATTTAGTAGGACGTCTTGCCATCTAGAACTGGTCATTTTTATCGACTAAAGCCTAACAAAACAAACAATATGCCATCGAAGACAAGCTTGTACGAAAAGCACCTGTGTACAATTTTAAGCCAGGTTCACATACCTGCGACTGCTTACGACCGTGTGCCTTGAAACCTCTTAGAATCTCTTACGACAGAACATACTAGCGTCATCTACCGAGTAGCCGTGGAGCATTTGCAGACACCATGAAACGCAGTTCATGGGTTACCTTATAGATGGCGCCAGCATGCTAGTGTGTTCTCTCGTAGTAAGAAATCACGAGGACTCGGTCCTAAGCAGGCGCACGTGTGCGAAAGAGTTCTTTACGCAGCAATGTCCTTGGGGCCGCACAACATGGTCTGATTTTTATAGAGGGTCAAAAGCCACAGGACGTTTGTTTGTATTTGGGGGCAAACTCGGCGCTCACGCATTGCAGGAACATGCCATCATTTCCGGATCATGTTTACGGCAGTATACAACGAGTGCTCTAGATGTGACTGTCATTATAGGTGCGTTAGTCCGCCCACCTTTCATGAGGACCTTCTTCATGGAAGAGCGATGGGTGGAGCAGTTCCATCGGTGGAACCTGAACTGGTTCTGGCACTCCCGGATGCCCAGGTCCACTCCCCTGGCGATCTCGCGGACCACCTTGGGCTCTTTGCGGCAGATGCGGGCTTTCCGTCCCCGCAGCAGCTTCTTCTTCTTGCACACTCGGGCGGGCTCCATGAGCAGTTGCCACCGCATTGCCCTGTGGAGAGGGTTCCACGTTCAGAGTGAATGCGTGGCTGGAGCGACTCGTCTATTGTTTGTCAATTTGGAGAGAGGTGAACACGGGGACGGGGTTTCAGACCACGGTGCACGCAGCGGGTCTCCGACGGGTGTGTTTACTGTCCTGTTCCGATCGTGCAACAAAGGTGGTTCCGAAGTGCCAACAAACTGCGTCACACGGGCCGGCTTGCCATGCTGTCGTCTGCCACGATTATGACGGTAGCACGACGGCGGAGCTGGATGCGGCAGACGTCTTGTCTGCTCTAGGTTCCCTCTCAGCTCAACAGTCCCTGGAAATTTTTGCGACGACAAGTTGGAACGCTGCGACGACGGCAGCACTTCCGTTTTATCGCTCTTTTTTTGCCAGAATTTTTATGATTAATTGCCAGGATGGCGACATCCAACAACACAGGATGTCGGCACCCATGGCGCACATCGTTGCAACTTCGGGAACGCTTTCGATGGATGGCCGTTATGGAACGCTAAACACACTAGTCGAAGACGCGCTCCGGGCTCGGTAAAGAGACTGTTTCCACACGGCCCAATAAATGTACTAACTTCCAGGATTTTTTTTTATGTCTGATGCTGAAGGCCCGATAGAGACACGGGTCGCAGCGAAATTACTGCTTCAGAGAGACAGCGATAAGGGAGGTTCCAGAAAAAACGGTATATGGAGGACTGCAGCCGCCTGTTGAGGTGTTTGCCAGCAGGTCAAAACATAGTTGATTTAATTGCTGTTAAATTTTTCAATTACCTTACAGTAAAGTAATCTACCTATAATTAAAATGTTAATTTATGAGTAGAAGTAGCTGAAATAAAGTAATGGCATAACAATTTGCATAACTTTATCATAAGAGTTCAACTTGAAAGGGTGACAAAAATTGTTTGAGTTAATTGTTTCTAGAAACAGTGACCCCCCCCCCCCCCCTCCCCCATCTAGGAGTCGTTTCAGAACAAATCTCGGCCCCAAAGATGAATTAGTAGGACTAAAAGCCTCAATACGAATGGACATCTTGTAGACCCTGAGATGGGGAACATCTCACGATCTACAGGATGTCGAATCATTACCAGCTCGCCCTCACTCTATCACTGCTTACAATACGAATGCTTTTTTTTTCTTAATCTACTTTCTTGATTGAATCTTTTTTGTTTTGTTTTGGAGAGGCATTGCTATACTACTTTCACCTGCAGCTGACACTGCAGGGGGAACAATACTCTCGCCCCCCCCCCCCCCCCCCCCCAATCTGCCGTCTCCATTTATTCACCTGACGGCGCCGTTTGTGCCTGGGTGCTGGCGTGAGCGTAATCATGTGGCAAAATCTAGGCACCGGTTCAACAATCAGGTAGCTTCCTCCGCAAGGTCGACTTACGAGGTAGGATCAGAAAGTTCCGAGACTGATTTTGTAGCGTAAAAAGAAAGTGATGCGTGTGCAGCAGTCGAAGGCAAGGACCTTCATGTCTCGTTATACCAAAGGGCGTCGCCCTGGAAACATTTGGAGCTGAGTTACACGAGAGATTTTGTGACCACGTGCACGGGCACAATGGCGATTTCACCACAAACTGCAAACCAGAGTGAGAGCGAACATTAGTTCGCGTCGAAATCGGCAAATGTCAAACAGAGACATTTGAAATGATTCAGCGGGCTAGTGTCAAAAAGCAGTGAATTTTGGGAAGTGTTTTAAACGGCACTCGTGCTTCAGGAACGGCAGAACATCGCTTGAAGACAAAGAGCGCTAGGGCGACTCTTATCCGACCTCTCCTTCACTTCAGTGACGTTCTGCCATTCTTGAGGCGCGCGTGCCACTCAAGACACCTCGCATACCTCACTACTCTTTGACATAAGCCTTCTAAATAATTTCAGAGGTATCTATTTTAGATTTTATCTAGTTTGACGTAAAGTTGACGTTCGCTCTCGATTTGATTTGCAGTCTATGGAGAGATCGCCATTGTACTCGTGCATGTGGTCCAACGAACTCGTGTAGCGCAGTTCCAAACTTCCACAGAGCAATGGCGGATCCAGAACTCCATTTTTTTTTGGGGGGGGGGGGGGGGTGGGCGGAAAATTTGTAAGGATACTATTATCCCATTCTTCTTGTGCACCGGGGGGTCCACCAATTGCACATTGCCTCCGAGAGGAGGGAGGGGGGGGGTCGACTTTGTTTGGGGGGGGGGGGGGGGGGGGGGGGGGGCGGCGGCCCCCGTCGCCCCCCCCCCCCCCCCTTGAATCCGCCACTGCCACCAAGCGAGGCCCTTTGGCATAATGACGCAGGAAGGTTTCTGCCTTCGGCTTCTGCGCGCACATCACTGTGCTGCCCTCTTGTTTATACGCTACAAAACCAGACTCGGAACTTTTTCACCACACCTCTGTGTGTGAACGGACTGCAGCGTGGAATTTTCCATGAGTTAGTATAGATAATATTGAGTCCGTAGAATCCTGTTGATTTTTAAGAGCTACGAAATAATTTGTATTCCAGTTTCGGAAATGAGCCGTCTGCGTACGCGATTTAAGTGCACATTGTTTTTCTTATCAAAATCAATTCGGTCTGTGAGTTTTGTTTAAACAATCATTCGCATTACATATACGATACTATATTGATGACCTTCACATATAATATAAAATAAAAATATATCCAAATATTTGAAACAATCTTTATTCTCGTTTAATAAAGATTGTTTCAAAGTTTCCTTTTTCCCACGCACAGTGAGAGAAGAGAATATACTACCGGATAATGCTTTTTCACTACATGATTCTCGGTTATTTTTATCTTATTTAGACACAACATAACTATTTGTATATGCCAATATATATGCTCGTTTGTGCATTGAATGCCGCTGATTGTTTATATTGTTTGTATTTCGTGTACCTGCGTTTCTGTGTGTGCTGCAATTGCTTTTTTTTATTGCGTTTCAAAATGTATTTGCAATTACCACTCGTCTTGAAGTCCTTAACTTGGACTAATAGTATGTAAAACAAAAGCTAGTTAGCAATATTGTTGACCCACAACTACAAATAGGACTTAGTAAGCTACAAAAAAAAAGTCCAGATTTTCCACTGAGTAAACGTCGGTTGTTCACTTCACGCATTGCCCTAATGCTAAAATATATGAATGTGCCCAATAAACATTTAGGAACATTCAAAAGCATATAATAACTTACAGTGTTTTGCGAATAATTGAATTTTTAAAATGCAGTTTCGAATAATACGCTAATCGGTATTCGCTTTCATGTGAACTCCGACATTCACACTTTTCGAAGTGTTGATCGCGGCGGGTTAGCCCCGTTGAGTGCGCTTTTTACCGAGCATTGGTGCGCGGCAGGAAAGCAATACCCGCGGAGCTCCGCGGGTATTGCATCCCCGCAGTGACCATGTGCTTGGTGAGAAGCGCACTCAACGGGGTTAACCCGCTGCGATTGTGCAAAAGTATAGGCTAAGCAGAGACGTCTTGACAACCCCTGTCCATCATTCGTATTTTTTTTAAATATGAAATAGAGGAATAAAAAATTTGCATATATTAAGCAGATTTATAAATTCCCTGGATTAGGATAACTGCGACAAATCTGTCGTTTAAACGCTACAGTCCATACAGTAGTGATATTGAAATAACTGAGCTTAGCAGTGGACAAGTGGAACGTGTTCAGCTGAAGTTTCGTATAAGCATAGTGCACGGTGACGAAGGACTTAGAGAAGCTATTCGATATTCGGACAAAACCATTATTCGCTTCGAATCAGCTTTGAACACAAAATTTACTATACGCACATGACTAATACCTTATATATTCATCATATAATTTATGTTTTAATATTTTTATGGGTCAAATTATATACGTTATCTTTCTTGTTTCCATTGAGTATAAAGCTGTAACCTAATCTCCTAAGCTACATCTTGAAGGTCAAAAACTAACTCTCACGATAGTTGAATACTGTAAAATACATTTGAAAAGAGATTGATCGCTGGTCATTTCTCCAAACTCGATTGGGGAAATATGCATTCCATACAATAACTCAAGAGAAAGGTTTGTAACGAAAAGTATTTATGAAGATTTTTAATAATGCCTCCTTTTCTGTATCGGAACAGGGGCGTCGGAAGTGTTCGGCAGATATGGGGCCACTAGAGGAAAGTAAGCCATCCCCCCTCCCCCCCCCCCCCAATTGCACACACACACACGAGTTGTTTAACAGAAATCTCTGAAAGGTGTGGAAAGGGGGGAGGGAAGGAGGGGTACGATCACCCCCGTGCCCCATTGTGCCCCCCCCCCCCCCCCCCTTCCCTTTTCGACGCCACTGTAGAGGAGCCTCTCGGAAAGCTCAGATAGATGCTTAACATCACCACCAGACTAAAATTTGTTGCCTGTCATCGCTATTAGGGGGCTGCGAACGTGTTAGTTCTATTCGTCCCAAACTACCATTTTAAACCCTCTAAAGTTATTGCCTGTTTACGTTAAAACCCCGAAAAAGCAGAACTCTAAGTGCATCCGTGAACCATATTTACACGTCGTGAAAAGAGCAATTTTACACTTCCGGAAATCACCTTTGAGCTGCCGTAATAACGAAACTGAAAAAAAAAGAGGGGTACAGCGATTGATCTTTGAGAGAGAAAATAGCGAGCTCTCCTATCAAAGAAGACGCCTCTGATACATGGGGGAGGGAAAAGGAGGGAAGGGGGGGGCTGCCCCCCTTTTCCCTCCCCCATGTATCAGAGGCGTCTTCTTTGAAAGGGAGCTCGCTATTTTCTCTCTCAAAGATCAATCGCTGTGCCCCTAATTTATTTTCCTTGAGTTTCGTTATTACGGCAGCTCAAAGGGAAGCCTCTAAGCCCATCGGTTTTAAAAGCGTCTCAACAGAGGGGTTAAAAGATTACACCTCGCGGCGCCAGAAACAACAACGCGTAAACCGACTTCAACACCTTCGCCCTCGCTCTCAATCGATACCAATAAAAAAAAGTTTTTTTTTTCGGCTTTAGTGAACGCGAGCAAAAAACTGGGCGAGGCATTGAAGACGCAGAGACGAAGGGAAGGCGGCAGCTGGCACCGCCGTTTACACGGGGGTGACGTTTACAACGACCATACGCGCGCGCGCGCTCTTGTGCTTGGAAACATGGAAGGCAGACGTCAGGGCAGCAGGGAGACCGGTGCAAAGACTTGAGTCGGGGGGCCGATGCCACCTGGAAGTCAAGGCCTGCACGTGATGTCATCGTTCGTGGGTCCCCGACTCGCCCCAAGCGGCAAACGCGCTGAAACTCGACGGGGACGCAAACGTGCGGCCGTCACCCCATGCTAAGGTCGCCTACGTTGTGAGACACTGCTAAACGCGTTGACGGCCTTATGTGGATTCTCTAGTGGTGACGTTTTGGGAGAGGACGCCTCAGGCCTTGTCTTCTAGGTAGTCTTGAGCGGGGAGTTCGGCGCGGGCTCGATTCGGGCCCGGTCTTGTTTACGTGGACGGGGCATCGGGGATCCCATAACGATTCCGTCTACGCGGTACACAGAGTCATCAAGCACGCGTCGTCCCCTCCCTCCCCGGCCGTCTCGTGGGGAGATGAAGGAAGGACGATGGCCAGTCGTAAATATGTAGTCGTTGGGGGTGCAATTATACGGCGTCCGTGATAGAAAACGAAACCCGGTTTTTGGGCCCGCGTAAAATAAACGACGCCTTGTTGCAAGCTGAAAGTCCACCAGAATGTAACGGTTGTGGTGAGGATGTAGAATGCGAAAGTCTTGGGGACGTGACGTTAGCTGAATCAAACAAAAAAAAAAAAAGAATCGCGACATTTTTTCATTAGCCTTCGTTGTTGATTCCGTGTGTATTTCACCTTTTTTCCTTCTCGGCGCGAGTTGCGGGCGTTCGTCAGTCTTGGAATATTTTTCAAAGTTGCTGAATCACCCGATCGCTCCATCAAACTACAACTCTATTAAATTGTTTTGTTTTTTCCAGTTGTGAGGCTACTTTTGTATGGGAGACAGAGGTGTCACGTGAAGAAGGGTCTGCTCAGACGAACCTCGGTTGCTATCTGCGCGACCTCATAGAAGCCTAAGACTTAGGTAACTTCTTCAACAAAGACTCGGGTAACTTCTTCCCAAGAAGCAAAATTTCTTAACGAAAAGTTGCTTGCCACTTCAAGTCTAGCCAGAAGATTCTTTTCAAGTTAATCCAATTAACCGAGACTACCTTCGTAATTTTTGTGCTTTCAGTGTCCATCCTTTCCACCAAACGTCCCGAGTCATGCATGACTTGGCTGGTCAGAATCCTTCTTCCCTCGTTTTACCCCGAAGCACCCGGAACGCTTGTCAAGGTGACTATACTTCCCCGATTTGCGTTGGTTCGCAAACAAGTAGCAAAGTCGCGTTACTCGTTTGCCCGCGCGAAATGGAACGAAGTATAGTTACTTGGTTTCCGAGAAAGTAACATTCAGAGCTTGTTATAGATAATTCCAATTATCGTCTCCTACGTGCTGCCTTCTTTGTCTACTAGATTGGATTGCGTTCCGTACCGTAGCTCTCTGCGGAATACCGAACGCCGTGTGCATAAGCCTACCATTCAGTGTCTCGGAATATTTTTTTTTGCCTGGGTGATAAGTTTTGGAAAGTGGATATAGCTGTTAGGGGGTCGAAATGCAGATTGGTTTGATATTGATTCGAGTCTGGCGACGGGTGATAGCGCCCTAACTACGTTTTGCCTTACGATGAACAACAGATGCTGCTACATGTCATTGAAACCATTCCCATGCCGTGTGTGTCTCACGTGTCTTTTTGGGATGTGCGCGGATCATGTGCTACGTTCACAGTGCTTGATTGGCTGGGCTGGACCGTGGCCTCTGCTGCGGTTTATTGTACGGAGTAGCGGAGCATGGTGCATAGTTGGAGGTGGTTGCTTTTCTTAGTCACGAGCTCCAAGCACGTGAATATGATGTCAAAAGAGCGAGTCATCTCTGCATCACTTCTTGCGGAGTGTAGTGTGTTCACGCTCTCTGCGTCGTTGGCGCGTCAACTTCAGGTTGCTGTATATCTTGAGAGAAAAATAAAATAGAAAAAGAAAGCAACTTACATGGATTCTCGGTAAGCCTCCATTTTAGGATCTAGAAGTCGTCTCCTGTTGTGGTTGTAGTGGCCGATTCCGTTCACGCCCCCAGACACCTTGGCCGTCCTGCAAGTGCAACGACTAGAGGTCAAAGTTTAGATCGTCTCTGGGATTAGTACTGGGTGTCACAAAAAAAATTTACAGGGTTTTTTTTACCGCGAAAACAAACTAGGCATCACCGAATGCTCATTCTCCGCCCAAAGGTAGCGCTAGAGGTCACAACCAGATGCCAAAGTTTCAGCCCGATCCGATGCTTGATTCAAAAGTTATAAGTGATTTTCTGAAAAGTTCTATGGGAAAATGGTGGCTGTCGGAGTTTTCGAATACATGGGGCTCTATGGGCATCAGAAACCGGAAACGGCCAAAAACGGGCTCCATTTTTCCATTGAACTTTTCAGAAAATCACTTATAACTTTTGAATAAGGTATCGGATCGGGCTGAAACTTTGACATCTGGTTGTGACCTCTAGCGCTACCTTTGGGCGGAGAATGAGCGTTCGGTGATGCCTAATTTATTTTTGCTATAAAAATAAAAAAAAAAAAACCTGTAAATTTTGTTTTGTGACACCCTGTATATGACACATACACATGCGTCTAACTCCAACGTTCACGGCGCAGACTTGTGCATCGACCCAATGTGCCGCGGGCTATAGATTCCCATTTGACGAGGTCAAATTTCGACCGAGGTATGTAGCCCTAAAAGTTTAGGGTGGAGGCCGCGCTACGTTCCGGAAATTTATCACCCACCCCAACTATGCAAAAAAATCCGGAAGGTGGCTCTGACTACTGATATATATACACGCATTTTACGAACGCTTACCGTTGGCGCCGTCGTCATTAACTGGGATTTTGGTTGCACATTAAAAGGTCCCCAGACAGTTTAAATTATTTCTAAACCCTTCGCTGTTATTTTCTAGATGCACTTCTTTAATCTAAAAAAAGTAACCCACCGAAAATGGGATATATATATATATATTTTTTTTTTTGCTTTTTTGTGTAGTAAGGTACCAAAGTGATGGACGTGGTCTCCACTTCAGTGCACCAAATGCGCCTGGACAAGGAAACTGCTGGCTCCGCGCAAGCGCGAACACCCGTGTTTAGAAGATCAAAATGTCTTGGTTTTGACGTCACCACTTTGATATGACGTCAGAAACATGACTTGTTGTAGCACTGTATGGAGCATGTGACCGATAGGCCCTTTGATTTTTCAGGTATGTTTTGGGCGCCTTTGATTTTGGGACTAGAGTCTATAGAGGGTGCAAACGTGAAAGATGTGTCTGCAACTTCCGCTACCTTGAAAAATAGAAAAAAAGTAAAGTTTTATATCTTTTTTTTTGTTCAAGCACGCGCCGTTTCGGTGTGATTTATTTCTAGTTGCAATAGCCGGTAAAACCTGAAAATTTGATCTGCTGACACAATTGACGCGCTGAAAATATAGGGTTATGGCTGTTCTAAATGATGATAATTTAATTAAACTAGATTTTGTGGTTCTGAGAATAAGGGGGAGGCGAGGAGAATGTTCAAAAGAAGAATGTTGAAATAAATAAGTGGCCTTATAGGCGCAACATCGCAGAGGAAAGACACAGGCACGCACACATGAACCGCATTTTTGTTACACCTCGAAAGAAAATGTCAAGGTTAGATAATATAACATTTAATCTAAAAAAAGATTAACACTATTATTTCCTTCGGGTATTATACAATCGAGACTTCAGGTCCAAGCTTGGGATTCCGCTCACTTGAAATGGTTGTTGTTGTTTTACCTTTTTTGAATAAAGTTATTTGTATTTTTAGAACATAACCTTTCATATATTTGTATGCCATTTTTGTTTTAGAAGAAAAAAAATACAGGGCTACAGAGACATGGTCATCGAATATATTAATGCTTCTTCATTTTCGGGTTTTGTAATTTACAAAATTCGAGGTTATAAAAGTTGGGGTTTTATATTTTCAAGCGAAGTTCAGGATATAATTGAGGCTACTCTCCGTCAATTTCGATATTTGGAAAATTTTTGATTATATTTTCGCTCAAAATAAATTTTAAGCTTGACTATAAATTGCTCGAAGAGATGATGTAGAGTTTGTAGACAACCAAAAATTGAATTTCACACCCAAAATTGATCGACTCTTTGTTTCAAATCCCGTGGCCCTGTTCACAATGTTTCAAGCACAACTTTCGAAAACTTGCATGAAAAGTTGCTGTTTTTATTTAGTATTGTATTTATTTATTTATCCTGTTTTGAAGAACACACGAGAAACTACGCAGACGTTGCGAATCACTAAAGATAAATATAAGAAAATAAAAATTGAAATGTACACATGCCAAATGTTTTATAAATGAGTTTTTTTTTAACGACTGAAAATCAATACCCATATTTATTGTTAGTGGCGAAATATTATTTACACGGCTGTTATTCATATCAGAGGTGATAGCTTGGGGTTTCTAGACGGACGTGGAACACTCCGATGGATTTCACAAAACAAGATGGTACATGTCTAGAACTAACTTTAAAAAAAAATTGAATCAAGTGACTCAATGTTAAAAAAAAGAAATCAGGTTTAGCCCGATTATGTTCCAACCTTGGTGAAACTTGCTCGGCGTGCACAATTCGGATAACGCGATTTTTTTTTATATAAAAAGCTTACGCGAGATTTATGGTAAAATCGGGTTTAAACCAACACTTGATCAAACTGTTTCGAGGTGCAAATTTTGGATAGAATTGAGTTTGGCCCCGAAACGAAGAGTCATAAGTATACTGCCTTCTTTATGAAATCTGCTCCAATCTTTAATTGAACAAAACAAACATGTAGCAGGTATTTTTGAGAAACGTTTATGCAAGTGAAAAGAAGCATTGTAAGTCTGTTTTTCTGGAATAATTGTTGTGTATAAAAAAGTTCTACTGAAATAATGTGAATTAATGTAACCTTTCTTGTCGAGATGAGCGTTCGCATCCAGCTTTGGAGATTTCATTTCAAATCAGCAAGTTCGCACTGTTTGGAGACACGCTCGTCACACGAATGTCCATAATTTTCCGCGATCGAATAACTTTAGCCGACGCACCATTTTATTCTAAAGTATGAACTTCGCGCATGCAAGAAGCTCAATGGGACAGAAAACAAAGACTAATTTTAATTGGTCGCGGGAGGATGTGCCTATAATGTGTACTCTGAAGCCCCCTAAACTGCGCGAACTTGTTCGTTTACGCTTAAGTAGCAAAGAAAAAATGCTTGAGCAAAGCTAAGGTTTGTTTCCAGTCAAACTAGCTATCAGGGCGAATCGAAACTTCCACTGAAATTGAAGGATTCGCCGGAAAGTCATTGTAAAGTAATTAAGGACTTTTTTTTGTATAAAGACACATATTTAGCAGAGTTTAATATAAAACTGACATTATACATAAAAATAACGTAGGAATAGATCTAATATAGATTTGTGAAAATCCTAATTCAGCCGCAAAGTTCGTCATGCAATCATCAGCTTCCTGTTTTTAGCTCTCACAAGGTTGACTTTGGTTTATTTATGGCAAAAACAAACGAGCACGCCGAAACAACAAAGCCATTCAAGTTAGGTTTAAAGATGTTCAAACTATCCGCATTTCTCGAATAACTTGAATACCTTCCCGTGCAAAGTAAGTGCTAGACAAGAACAAGAATTCACCAGAAAATGAAAAGGCTGATCCTTCTATTTACATCTGTTTATTTTGTGTTTTTATTGTAACATTCTTGTTTTCGCTAGGTTGATAAATGGCGTGGGTAGTTGCACTTCGGCCATTGTTGTTTCTGGTTGTTTCTGGTGCAGCCTGCATTATAGTATGAGGGTGCCAATGGGCCCATGGTTAGCAACTGCCGCGTTGTTTTTGGTGGGGTTCGGCGGCGCTGCAGCGATTCGGCTTTTGGGGGAAACCATTTTTCACCTTTCAAATTATAGCCTGTCACTCGAGGCTGGCAACACTGACGCCGTGGCGCCTCTCCAACTTCCATGGACGCAGTGGCGCCACCGGTGGTGGTTGTGGGAACTTGAGCCGCTGGTTTGTTTCCTTCGAGATGCGCTCAGTTTGTGCTTTACGGGAGACTAAACGTGCGCAGGGCGAGCAAAAGAAACGCGGTTTGCGCATTTTTGTTGGAGTGAGTGCTTAAATGCTGTAATTACACATTTGCAAACTACAGGGGTAACCAAATGTATTTTTTGTAGTTATTCTGGAATTACATTACCAAAACGAGCAGAGTTAAGCGCAGTGAAATGTGTTTAGCTACCCGTGCTAATTGTGCTCAAGGTATAACTACGTCTTGAAAAAGGTTGATTTGAATTGCCCGGTGTCGGCCAATTGGCAACCCTCGCTACTTTTGAAGATAGCCACGGACCAAATGTTTTCGCCGATAATTGCTGATTGTAAAGCCAGCGCCGGACAAGTCGTCAAAAACCACTGATCTCTTCATGATTGATAAGCGTATAAAACAAACGAGATTTTTTACACCGAAATCAACGCCAGGGAATTTGAGTACGGGCATTTGCGAGGTATTGCCAGAGTGAAGCAACTCGTCGAAAAAGAACACCGATTTTTCGACAAACCAATGAGAAACACAGAACATCCCGAAATTTTACTCCGGAATAAATAAAGCGGAATCTCGCAAAAATATTTATAAAGAAACAAAAATTATATGCTGTCGCGAAAAAAAAAAAAAATTAAGTCACATTTAGTGTGCGACAAAGTCGATCATATGGTTTAATGATCGACGTCTTGTATTTTTTACCACGCTGCTAAAAAAGATTACAAGACAAACATTTACAAGCTTGATCATGCTGAAAAGCCGGACGACACAAAATGTGTCGAGCGCAAATCACACATTTGACACACGCGATGTGATGGTATCTCGTGATGACGACGACTTAACTGTGACGTTAATTTCCCCGCTAAACATATCGGGGAAACTGATGTCACGTCACGTGACAAGGTCATGTGATCTCAAGTCAAGTGACATCAATTCCCCCGCTAAACTTAACGAGAAAATGTGCAACAGTTAAACCCGTCGCTTGTGCTCTGCACACGTTGCATAGTTTGCATATAAAGGTAACTCATAAAACGCGTTTTGTTTAAAAAAAAGTATAGTCAGTGTGCTGCGATTACACTCATGTATGTACATGCAATTTCAAGTTTTGTGCATTAGGAATAACTTTAGTTGGTTATTTATGAGTGCCGCAACAAACTATTATTAAGCTAATGCTGCTGCTGCTGATGATGATGTAAGCAGATCTGTCCACACAGGCACGTAGCCAGGGGGGGGGGGGGCATGGGGCCCGGCCCCCCCCCCCCCCCAAATCTTCCATTTTGCTGAGGCCTCCTCTCTCCCCTCCCCCTCATACAGCATTTTGTCATGGGCGGGCCCCCCTCTCCCCCCCCCCCCCCCCCCCCCCCCCCCCCCCCGAAACAAAATCCTGGCTACGTGCCTGTGTCCACATATGGGGAAACACACGAAGTGCCATATAGTATGAGCAAACCTGACATTCTTTGAACTTAGAACTTGATTAGAAAAAATTCCGCACATGCAGAAATTGAGGCGTGAACATATTCCAGAGATATGACTGTATATTTCTGTTGTCTATCTAAGGCGTACAGCCATATCCGAACAATGTTTTTGTATTACACATATACTTTTTTGCGTAATTCAATTTTTGTGTATTTTTGGACCAGCAGATTCGAAGCCCACGCAAAGGAAGTGTAAAGCATAGAATTGATCATGTCACCGGGTTCCGGTGACAATTATAATACAGATTGTGGTTGCAGTAGTGAGCATTGCAGTTATAATTTTTAAAATACAATTCAGTAATCTACGTAGTAACCCATGCCGCTAGTTAGAATGGCTTCTTTGTTCTATAAAATGGAATTTCGCTAAAAAGCTTTCGTTAGGGACTTATTTAGGTTGCCCAAGTTTGAATTTAAACCTAAACGTGGAAAACACTTTTCTACAGAAGATTTTGTCACGTTCATGTATGGCTCGGTTGACCCCGAATCTTAATCAGTGGTCTCATTTCGGAAGTGAATTAGCGGTTTAATTTTACTTTGCGACGAGGAACGGTGTAATTTAAACCTCGGCCTATTGTTCGGGATTTAATTTCTTTTGCTATCATCGCAATTTAACGATATCGATAAAATTATATCGTATTGTTCTAATTTAAAGGTAAGATCGATTTAGCCATTTCTGGCGGGTAACACTATAAGGCATTTTAAATAGACATGATCCTGCCCGTGCTAGTCGGTTTTTAAGGTACGTTCTCCCTTTTGCTTCTTGTTCCTTCAAACTTAATTCTGGTTATAATTCTTAGGCTTCTCTCTTTTTATGTCTCCCTCTCTTTCTTACATTCCATTTTTCTTTCTAGATAACCCCTTACATTGTCGCAATGATCAACCAATCACTGACCAACTACGTAACGACGAATGACGTCACATTACGTCCAGTCTAGCTGCTACAGGAAATATCCGGTGCCGGTCTTCATAGCTAATGATGAAATCCGGTGGATGGATTGACGCTTAGCAGAACTATGGATTCTGTACAGTGTCTCCAACTGGTGCGCTTACCGTGTCCAAGAAAGTGGTCCCTCAATTTCCGCCTGCCAACATACCAAAAGTGTCATGCCGTCGCTGGTCGCGACCCTGGCGGCGTCCCTGGCAGCGGTGGTGGGTGTTGCCGACGCCTGCTCTGAAGCAGGTTGCTCTCCAGTGTGGCAGCCCACGGAAGCTTCGGCAGCCAGGAGTTGGGACGCCGCGGCGACAGCGCCATCTCGCGTTCGCTGTCGTGATTTTCGCTAGCATTTCTGCGACCAACCGCCAGGGTCGCGATCGTCCGACAGCATAAGGCACCCTGGCTTCTGTCACGCAATTTGTTGCCATTTTTCGGAACCACTTTTGATGTATGGGACGCTAAAAAACACTCCAGTCGAAGAACCGTTCCAGGAACCATAGCAGAGCGCATGTCTGTGACTTCTTGGATAACTTATAACAATATATTGTGTGGAATTTATTGCTCGCATTTGTGTGAAAAAACGAATACGTAACAGGCTAAGTTTTTAATTAAAATAATTTGTAATCGGCATCTGTAATTTCTTCATTATTATTTGGTGACTGAAATAAAGACTGGCATATTTTGATGAGCTTGACAAACGCCGGAAACCTAGTTTTTTATGCTAAATGGTTGGTAAGGCGAGTGTGTGTTGTCTTTTACGTCATTCTTAAACGAGTTGAAATTATTTAAGCTTTTACAAAATATTCAGAAGACATTCATTAATGTCGAACTTTTTATTATTATTTTATTATTCCGCCGTTTCTTTTTGGACGCGATTTATTTGTTATTTATAGAGTCATTAATGTAAGTAATTTGTGTATAGCCACTCTACCTATAAAATAACTTCACGCCGAATAAAATAAATCAGCGGCCAAGGAAAGAAACAATAAAAAGTTGAACACCAACGGATGCCTCTTTAATCTTTTTTTTTTATTGAAGCCACAAAAAGTTGCAGCGTCGGTGACTTCGGTTAACTCGCTTAATTACTATCTTCGAAATGCGTCTTATAAAGGCATGCGTCCTATAGTAGCTATTAGCGAGAAGAATTGCAGGTGGCCAAGTTTATCCCAGAACACAAATGCCAAAAATAAATTAGAAGGATTGACGACGAAACAAGTGCCTGTAATGGAATCACAAACATCGGAAGAAAACGTGCATGTCTCCCTTTTGATCGTTATACGATTTTTCTTGTTTTATATAAATTGAACAAATTCTAGTTATTCGTAATCATTCACCTCAGGGATAAAATATTTTGCTTTTATTAACCTTGAGATTTCAGTGCAACCAATTCAGCAACCTCGCACACATAATCATCGCTGTTACGTGGTTGGGGCGTGGCTATATACGAAACTGCGAAATTCCCATCTCAATGGGGAGGCGCTGGTTGATCTACTGAAGGCTTTTTATTTATATAGGTATATTTTTTTTTTGTTGGATAACTTATCGTTGTGCGATTCTTGGATGCATGCTGTTTTGAGGTTGCGTGTAAGCACATTTGCTATTTTCACCCTAAATTCATGGCTCCGCTGAGTGTCGTATTTACCTGCACCTGGTGATTACTCAATTCAGACTGCGAGCATACATATTTTTGTTTTGTTCGATAGCAGTCGGTACTTTGTTTCCAGTGTCCAGTCACTTGGCAAAAGCGTAGGGCTTTTGTAAACATATCTTTATTTTTTTTTTATTTCTTGATGCAGTAGGCCGATTTTTTTTTTATTGCGTTCATGAAGTTTTTGTTTTACTGATTCTTCCTCGTGTCTCTATTTATTTTGCGGACCATGCTTAAATTTATACGATTTAATCTACCTACAATGTGCAAATCACGTCAAATTATGCTGAGCGCGATTTAGTCGGTTATGAGTGTGCGCGTGAGTTCTACACGTGAGACATGGAGTCTGGCATTTAAGTAGGGTCTGATGAAGTGTCCGAGCTTACTCAAAGCTAGCTCACGTTTTCTTACTGCGCCTATAATAACGGCAACACTTTATTTCGGAGTCGATTGATTATGCGGTTTTTGTTTGCTCGTCTCTAGTGCGAGCTCCGACGTATTGGTGGATCTGAGTTTACCCTTATAGTTAATGAACTATCAAAATTGCACTGCATACCAAAAGCGGTCTGCACACTAAACCAGGGGACAACTTTCCGTGGCAATATAAAAAAAAAGAAAAAAAAGTGCGCATACATGTCTCGAGAAATTGAGGGAGAGAAGGAGACCGGAGCGCGAGACGACGTCAGAATGCCGAGCTCTTATTGGGCCGATTAGTGGGTAGATGGAAAGCTATAGCTGCCTTTGTCTCGCCACTGCACTCGTCGTATCCGTTACGACGCGGAACGCCGGCGTCTGGCGTTTGGCGTTCGCGTTCGAAAGCGTTCTACGAGTGCGGCGGAGACAAAGACAGCTATATAGCTTTAGGCCTACCCACTAATCGGTCCAATCAGAGCTCCGCGTTTTGCGCGCGAAGCTCTCGCCTCCTCGTCTCCGTCAGTTTCTCGGCGCATGTAGGAGCTTTCATTGCGCTCTCTGAAAAAAAAGTTGTACCCGTCTATAGAACATTCTAATCATTACCTCTTGCGCGCTGACGTCTTATACTGATCTGCGTAAAGCATTCTGACCATGCGCAGTATGATAGCCCTCGTCTGCCCATTATCAGAACCTGCGCAAGTTCTCACAACCCAGTGACGCGGGATTTTTCGCCTGGGTGAGAAGCGAAAGGTGAATATATGGTGAGTTAGAACGGGGCAGCATTCTCGCGGAGTCCAATATTCTCACGGCTCACGGGAGGTTATCTCATGTTTATTTTCACAACCCCATTCCTTTGTGAAAGGTTATATTACGATGCGTGTGTGTAGAAAAAGAGCGGTGTCTCCTGTCATCAATTTGCGCTTAGTTGCTGTTATATACGGCGTGCACGTTCGTCTGCTCTTCGCTCGTTGATTAACGTGCAACCCCCTTGCTATCCACTGCGGCAAGGACGCGTTTTAAAACCCTTGGTCTCCGTGTACACTTGCGACTGCGCATTCTCCAGAGAAGCAGATGTGAAAACATAGAAATCGAACGCATGCACTTCGATCGCAAAAAAAAAAAAAAAAAGCAGAAGAAGCATTGAATAAAGTTTTCATATGTGCCTATATACGCTGATTTACTGCAATGTCATCGAGCGAATCGGTTTGCATGCAGAGTCGGAAGGAAGGGGTTCGAGTTCGTTTTGCCTCTATACACCAAACTTCTCAGCGAGCTGTCCTGGCCGTCCTTTTCTTTTTCTTTTTTTATTATACTACAATGAATTCTCCCTTCATAAGATTTCATGCTTAATAACAGTAATCAGGGGGAGTGCGACAACCAGAGTCAAGCGAGTGCCATGGTCGTCGAACCAGAAGGGGCCTTTGAATATTTCCCAGATCTTGAACGCCGGCCAAAAAGCGTTGGAAAGTGGCCTGGACCGACCAAAGAGCGTAATTTCCGTCCGCTAAAAATGACATGCACGCCTGTCTGTTATAGGACAGGCCTTAACACGGTGAATGTCCCAGAGGAGATCGTGACCTTGTTATCGCACAAAGCAAACACCTAGGAAAGGCTCGATCACAATGATCTTCAACTCGCGTGCTCGGCGGGGAGACACGCACGCCGGCGGTCACTCTGTTTCCTTTCTTTTTCTTTTTGATTTGTCAGCAGCGCCCAGGAAGTGTGTAATAAGTTTCTCCGCCTCCAGAACGATATCTTTATGCGCTTATATTGTGCTGGAGCACCACGGAAAGCAGTGAGCCGGCGTGGGATGATATATGGCACCCCTAAAGAACCACCGTGCATGTTTGAGTCTTACGTCTGAGAGTGAGATTGCTTTTTATTCATCCCCGTCGCACGTTTATAATTACTTAAATCTGCTGTCGGTAGTGCTCAGACATGGTACAAAGTACACTCTGTTCACTACACGCACGACAAAATTACCCGTGAACACGCGTCAAGCACATTCGAATCCCGGTTGCCTCGTATACGTTTGTAGGCTTCAAACATGTGTGCCGAAAGATTTTTTTTTTTTTGTACGTTTAAGGTGACAGAATTGTTATACAAGGAAGAAAGACGCCTGAGACACTCTCTGTACATCGTCTTTTCTGCAATGTATAAGGCGTGTGGCCGCTTCGCAAAGGTTTAAAGCAAGAGATACAGCGTTTCAACTCCAACGCGAGTTAACCCCCTGTCTCCCGGGCCACGCACTCGCGCACCATCGAAGACTTCGCGACGGCGAAGCATCATCGATGACAGCGAGCCGCCGGAGGCGGTACAACAGTAGGCTACTCCCCGCTCCCGCGGCTCTAAAACCTGCTAGCGGTTATCTTATACGCCGGCAACGCACCCCCTTCGCATCCTGGCTCTGAATCGTCGCAAGGACAAGGTGGGACACTCACGTTGCGGTCCGGAGGAGAAGCGCCATGAGCACGACCACGACCAGGCTGGCCGCTGTCCTCCGCAACAGCGCGTAATCCATCGGGCTTGCCCGGCCTTCGGCACCGCGACGAGCCGGCCCTGTCAGACGACCAGCGGAGCTTCTTCCCCGGGTCTCCGAGGGCCCGGCGGCATGGCTTCGACTGCGTCGTCCCGTACGAGTACGCGTTGCCCCCTCTCTCGCCGCTTCTTTTTTCGGCAGGGCTACGCTGGAGGGCGGAGTCGCGCAACGTGCCTTTGCCGCGCCTCCCCCCAGTCCCCTCCCGGGGAAGTCCCCCCTTCTTCTTGCTTCTGGGGCTGCTGTGTCGGCTTTTACGGCGGTGCCGCCGCACCGCTCACGTCGGCTGCGGCCTGCTGTCGCTACCGCCCGTGTACGATCGCCGGGGGTCCTCACGGTTCGGACGTCTTCTTCTGCGGCGCCGTTGCAACGGTAGATTGGGTCATTCGCGTTGACAGGTTGAACGTGTGCGTGGGGTGTCTCCCCGTTGAAGAAGCCTGCGGCAGTTGTCCGCTTTGGAGGTCCCAATTGCTGTGAACCTGTAGGGAGCGATGTTGTTGTTTTCTCTCCAGTACCCGATAGTTGTCCGGTTGCTTGAACCTAACAAATATCTGTTAAATTGTATCTTGAAAATGAGTTATACCCGGATATTACTGTAAAATGAGCAAGTGCTTGCTTCTTTCGACAGTAATGCGGGACTGTCCTGCCCTGTCAGATCGTGTTCTTGCGGTGTCTTCTCGATGTGGACCTTTGAAGAGCCTTCGTCTAAATATTCGCAAGAAAGCCTTCGACGAAACGAAACGTCCTCGTGAAGTGTCGTGTCTCGTGGAAAGCGTAAACCGATGTTGAATTTAAAATCGTCTACGCCCTTTATGCAAATCGGTAGCGATTACTTTCTTGGCGACGCTGAGTGCCCAGTGGCACAGAGTCCGGAAGCCCTGAATTCCTTCTTTAAATGCATCGTACAAGTGTGCAATGAAGATGCCCCGTCGAGGAGATAAGGAGACCTCCGGTATCTAGAGGTCTGCTTTCGTACCCTTACGTCACGTCACGTGCAACTTTGTTTGTGGGGTTTGTGGGTTCCTTAGGCTCACTAACGTTGCCTTGTGGTCGTTCCATGAACGTTGTATCTGCAAGTTTTCCGTGAGCTCATAAAGAGCCTTTTCAAAGTGCAAACATTCACACTATTTCTCCCGGAGCTTCAGCTTTTAAAATTATTACATTTTTGTTTTGATGTTGTTGTGTTATTTCTTTATGCAGGTGTGGTACTAACTATTCCTGATTGACGTTTGGCGGGTGGTGTACCGTGACAGTTGACTTTAACAAGCGCAGGTGCAGGGCTGGCAGGGTTGGGTGAAGTGAGCAAATGTCTGAACGGCGCTTGTTTCCCTAAATCGTTTGCTTGCCTTCAAGTTGTTGCCCTTTCGCCTTCACTTCTCAGCAGGGCATGCCTGATGTCCAACGCGTTTGTAAGGGGCTCTTCTAGCGATCTTCAGGCGAAGCGGCGTTCTTGGCAAAATACTGATTTCGCTTCTTGTATAAACGCTTTTTGCACTCATTTTCGATGTACCCTACTGGGTGTCGAGACAGCACACAGCGAGTTCTGCGATATCCCTGGAGGTATGCGCGGGTGAACCTTCAGCTCTGTTTCACGATGCCGTAAGTATTTGATGACTGACAAGAGTGTGAGCTGATTTGATTTCTTCGTTTGCACTGTCACGAAGGGCTGAGGTCTGCGGTCGGCTGTCAGGCCCCAGAACCATGGATCCTGCGTGGACACATTGCAGCTCGTGTTAGATTTGCGACAGATAGATTGACGGTTTTCTTTGTTAGGACATTGAGAGATGTGTTTTAGGCGTATATGCTGATTATATTTTCTTATACAACCCTGCATTTAACCAAACATGAACTCAATGGGAATCTGCTTTGCTTTGTTTTTGTTAGCTAATTCTGCAGCTCTCAATATTTTACGCATTATATTCATGCTCAATATTCCTATTTAACTTGAAAAAAAAAATCGTTTAAAGGTTTAAACATTTTCCTGCGTTTAAAAAAACAACTTATAAAGAAGTTAGGATATAGTTAACTTAATGGCAACACACGATTTGTCAGAGAAAACCTTGAATTTTCTTTTTCTTGGCCCAAATTCTGCTAATATACACAGTGTTCACCTTGTTGTTTTCCACTGGTTTCACTTGGCTGTTGCTAAACGTAGTGCAATATTTTCACTATATTATCGATAAATATTGCAAGTCGATTTGACTTCCTTATCAATTACAAATGTTTTGAAATGTGAAGATTTCTTGGGTTCATGACCAGTAACTAATTGTACCAAATATGGATTACCGACAAATCTTGCGTTGCGATTCGTAAGAAATAATAATAGAAAATAATTTCTTCCTGATTTAACACTGTCTTAGTCCTTTTTTGTATTTCTTTGATCCAACTTTAAGACCTTCTAACTAAACAGGGATATCGCAAGCAGGCTAGAAATGCAGTACGGCGTACTTTATATCATTATATGTCGAACAAAGAAAGATTAATGTGATGCGTTCTGCGTAATTTCTAAAAGGGAATGGAGAAATCTTTAGTGATAAATGAGTGATTATTTCGGGCGCAGCTCGCAGGCAGCCTTTGTTTACAAACGTGAAAGAAAGGAAGATTTGTTTTTGTACTCAATAATCGCTCATGATTAGAACTTACTGTCGTCAGATACCGAGACATGCGATAAATATAATGCAGTACTCATTGTTCGTCAGATTGAGAGTATCTGCCTTGGTATGCTGTTGTTTCAGGCCTGACCCTTTTGCTGCGGGGCTGACATATTTATTCTATCTCGTTAGTGACGATTTCATTCGAATCTTTGTTTATTCGCGCTAAGAGAGCTTCTTATGTAGATGCTGCGTGCCGCTGCAGCAGTGAAAAATGTCAAAATATGCTCTTGCTTTTTTGATTTTCAAATTATCGTTTATTGTTAACATGGTTAACACTAAAAGCCGTTAAAATATCTTACCTATTTTTCTATTTATTCTCAAAATGAAATTTCTCCAACAACACGTGTTGCTCGTGATAAAAAAATGATTGAATCGCTTATTGGTTCGATTAAAAGTGGCTCATATGGAAAGAAACGATGACTGACGGACAGTTTTGCTTTTTGTCGACTGTGACCCTACATAAACAAAAGGTACCCCACAAAACACCGAAAGTTAAGAGATATATAACACACTAGATACATTAAGGGTGCGATACTTACCGACGCGAACACACCGTGTACCCTCTTGTAATCGGTACGGGTATCGCCGCGAACTGCGGAGCACTGAAGGGTACGTAGCAACCACGTTTTGTTGTACCAACGTAGCGTGCGCGACAGACATGCACAGCACGAACGTTTCCCGACGTAACCACGGTGTCCGGGAACACAGTTGGACCAAATCGAACCACAACAATTCAAGCCTCGTCTGGCTTGTCGACGTTGCGTCTTCGTTGTTGGATTCAGCACCAGAAATAACGTAATAACACCGTCGCCCAAGTTTTCCTTCGAAGGCTAATTATGGCTCTCTCGTGTTTGGTACTTGGTCGAAAGGCGCCATGCTCGTCTGCGAACTTCGGCGGCGAAGCAATCGAAGTCTTTTTGTAACCTTAGCAACATTATCTCTCAAGTCGTTCGTGGTATCCTTGAGTCTGCCTGGAGGTGGATCCTGAAACGCACGACACTTCGCAAACGACCGCCCGTGACTTGGACGCGTTTAGATTCACTAGTCGTTCGACGTCGATGCCCTGGCTGTGGCTTGTTCGACCCGAAGTTAACTTCAACTACAGACGATAACTCCTAAAGGCACAGGCGCGAGATTTCTTGGAACACCAGACACGCAACACTCAAACTCGCAGCGGTATCCTCAGAAGTTGATCAGGGCGATGCACCACACGTCTGCAAACCATACAGTTGGGCAACGTAGTGGCGGCACCAGTTGCACGAGTAAACAAAATTTCATCCCGTAGGTTGCCGCTCACGGTACGTCGCCACGTTGTGCACACAGAAGCTCATGGTGCTCGGAGAGAGAAGGCGGCGTTTTCTCCACGTGACGGCGGACATCGGTTGCAAGGCGGCCACGAAGCACGAGAAACGAAGTTTCTGCTCTAGGATCCGAGAAATGAAGAAAAAAAGAACGACGGACAAAGAAACGGGAGCACTCTTGGCAAGCACTCGATGCGAGCAGAATCCGAGGAGCACTGCTTACTCTGTGTTCTTGAAGACAGATCTCGCTCAGAATGTTATCGGATCCGCGTTCAAGTGGCCGAACAAAGAACTGTTCTTCGACTCCCTGATAGAGTTGTCTTTATCAAGGTAAACAGGTCGAGACATCCATGCAGGTGACGATCGTCGACGACGGGAGTTTCGAAGCTGCATCGCGTAGAGCGAGAACTTTCTATAAAGTCTGACGTATGCGTCGTCATATACATGGACGTGACGAGGCGCATTTACTCTTCGGAACCTGGCGACAAGATTCATTGTCCTGGGGTAGCAGAGCTTGCGTGAGCGTGGGAGCCGCATGTGGTTTACTTTGATTGGAGAAGCGTGTCACTTGGACGCTCTAAGTCAGGTTTTGATGGCTGTTGGTGTGTTTTCAAAACAACATTTAGCGACATGCGCTACCCTCTCTGGCGATGATGGTGGGAACCGCCAAGATCCGAAGAAACGTTAGGACAGTAAAGCGCATGTAGGTAACCATTCCACAACAATGGTTACCCTAACTAATTGCTGAATGCTCAATGATTTCGTTGATGGACAGAGAGATCACTGAACCGCACTGAACAATGCGAGAAAGGCTTTGTAGCTTCCGTAATGCAACTTTACCGTCCAGTTTAAGCTGGGGATATACCTCTCTAACATGTTCTTAGTCACCGAGCGGTTGGTTTTGTAACAAGGGGACGAGCAATAAAGTAATCAGCACTTCATTTTAAAACGAGTGATTTGGATTGATTTAGATAAGGTTTGGTTTGCAGGCAGTTAGCACGCAAATTGGTGAAGAGCAGCAGAATAACGTACTACTGGTCGTCATTCAACGCAAGTTCGGAAACTATAATCGACACTCAAAAGCTAACTGCCATTATTCTGTGTTGCTAGGAAAAAAGGGGTCAAGTGGTATAAAATAGTTCCAAGAAAACTGAATACATCAATTTGTCAGAGGAGCAAGGGGTAAAGAAACCTAAATTTGGTGAAAGTTTGTCTAACAGGCGCTATATATAGCACCATAAACGGTTTAAGTTCCATGTTTCTACGTTGGCGATAACGCTAAACTGGCAGAACAATAGAACATCAAACCTTCTGTTTAGGGCTACTTCTTTTGCAAGATTTAGTGCAAAGTAAGTTCTCGTGCCAAAAATAACGTGCTGCAACTGGAAGAACAATGGTTGGTTACAAAGAAAATGTTGATCCATCATATACATTAAAATAATAAAAAAAAAATGAAAAAAATGTGAACGCAGTGAAAGGAGGGGAAGGGCTTTTCATACCCTAGAAAAGAGCGTGCAAAATATCTTCTGGAGGGCAGAAAGACAACGACATATATCGTATTTTAGCCTCAATAAGTTCATCGTTGTATAATTCGCACCCCCTATAAGCAACCGTTTTCACAAAAAAAAAGGTGATATTTAAGTCGCTACTTTGTATAATTTGAAAAAGAAAAAAAAAAAAAAAGAAAAAAAGTGATATGTAAGTCGCTACTTTGTATAATTTGGACTTGTACGCTTGTGCGGTCGGCGCGGCGAAACGGAATTGATAAGCCCGCGTATCTGTACACAGTGATAGCGAATTATGCGCAAGTGGGAGCCACTTTCAATATTCTCACCAGCGAATCAAACAAGTAATATGACCCCCACAAAAAAATTGTTTTCCCCCCAATTTAAGGTTAATATTCATAGACAAAAAAAAATGCAGATGAGTCTCACCGTTCTCTAAGACACGCCGCCGAAAATTTTAGAAAAAAAAAAAAAACGCGCTTCTTTGGAGCTGCGTAATTGCCCGTTCTGAAATCGTTAGCTCCCGTTCCAGACAGGGAGCAAGTGTACACGCATGTATTAGATAACCTTGTGTGCTCACACAGCTCTCTTCATTTGACTGCCGAACGAGCAGAAGATAATTCGAGATAAGCCGTGGCGCATTTGCAATCAATTCTCGACGTGTAGTACGTCTTCTCCGATTGTATTCGCGTTACTATGCTTAGTTCCAGCTGAAGTCCAGACGCATTCGACGCTATACTAGGGCAATCAATCGATCAATCAGTCAGTCAGTCAATCAATCAATCAATCAATCAATCAATCAATCAATCAATCAATCAATCAATCAATCAATCGATCAATCGATTAATTAATTAATTAATCAATCAATCAATGTTTATTTTCCCCTTGTGCTAACGAACAGCTCGAAGGCCTACTGGGTTAAGCATACACAATGCTAATGGGACCATTCATGCAGCGTTAATAGCGCAAATAACTAGTCCTTTTCTGCTTGCGATTGGTTCACCGACGATAGAACGCACACAGAAACATAGACAACACCGTGATGGTGTGCCATAGCAGAGATGTGAACTGTCTGCATTGTTGTCTATTACGTATCGAGGCATTGTATAATAATTATAATAATTGCTGGCGCTGTAACGAAGCTATACAGATTGCCCATTCTGGTCGAGGATTTATTCCAATAAACGGAATAGTAAATCACGAATATCTGGTACTATAAACTAATATAAAGGTAAAGAGTAAACGTTAAAAAAAGTGCGTGAAACAGATAAGATTGAAAAATGGTGTGTTTGTGTCTGTCAATTTTTGTCTCTTGTCGTATCAAGGCATCATTTCCTTCCTAATCGTTGGTGCTCTAATCAAGCAAAACAGATTATTTATTCTGGTCACTGAATCACGGCCATGATGGAAGATTCTAAATCACAAATATCTAGTAATAACTTATTTAAAAAAACACAAATATCGAGTAATAATTTATTTAAAAAAACAGAAATATAGTCAATCTTGTTGTTCTCTTTATTGTCTATAATGTTTCAGGATCTCATTCACAGGTTATCAATGCTGCAAACAGGCACCGGGGAAGCAGTTGCCACTTTCGAAGTAGAATCATGGTGATAATGGGGATACCAGTGGTTGGTGCCGACCCTGTCGCTTAAATTGAAGCAAATATAATTTTTATATTCGCAATCCTAGAGGCCAAACATATACGATTTAAATCTTCTGTTTCTTCTCCAATAACGAACCGCTTCAATTTTTTTTTTAACTTAAAAAAAAAGTTGGCAGATTTTAAAAATCAGAAATAGCGGAAGAAAAATGAATGAAGAGATAACCACCGCTTAAATGCTACCGTGCTATTATGTGCGCTGTATCTAAACTTAAAACAGGAAGTATTTTTTGCATACATTCAACTAAGTATTAAAGAACATAATTATCGAACAACTTTTGGAACAGCAGCGTGGAAGAAAAATGATGTCACTCTATGCTTTTAGTTTGGCAGCTCTTCACCACGCACGTACTTATCTTTTAAAATTGGCTAAACAACCCAATGATAGTGTTCTTTTATATTTAGTGGTATCAGTGAGCACATTGAAATAACGCAGCTAAATATTATATTGCACAAACTATGCCAACTGGCTTAAACTCTTTCGGTACTTTTACGCGGTTCTGCTTCCAATGAAGTTGTATATTTAGCGGAATAATTGTTAAAAAAAATGGATATTGGAACAGAGTAGTATCTACGAAATTCACAATAAGTATTTTTTTTAGAGTAAGAATTTATGTACGTAAAATGTGTAGAGTGAATAGAACCGGAAAAATCGACGACAGTGGATAATAAGTTCCAGTTGACCAAGATGCCTATTTCATCGGTCCAATCTGAACTTTCTTTATAAAATTATTTTGCACTCAAAATGAGAATGCGAACAGTTTCTTCCTTATTGTGGCAGGACAGCATAGTATATTCTCGAAAGGTAAATAATATATCGTTAGATTCTAAACTATTTTTAAGTGGTAAACGTCCGAGTCATTACTTAAGCTTTGCACGCACAGGGAAAAGCTTCCAACAGAGGAGTCGGTATGCAAAATCGCGAAACATTTTTCTTTCTTGCAGAAACCGTGTTTTAATTTTATAGACAAATAAATAAATCGTCAAAAATACCACATAATGTGTATAGTGAATATCGACAAAAGGTCTTCATCATTCTGCGCATCATTTGCGCACCAAGCGCGCAGCCCATCAAGGTGATATTCCATATTCAACCGGTCAATGCAAATTATCCTCATGAATATGAAAATTGCATCTTGGATGCATTTTTTTATTTTATATCATTAACGAATAAAGTGAGATGATTATGCAAGGTTTTTACTTTGTAATACTTTGTTCAGCAGCTTTGCGGAGATATATGTAAATCAGATTTGATTTTAATAAACAAAGACACAGCGCGATTCTATGAAAGTCCAATTCGTGAACACTCACTTCATGCTTATGTAAAACCTAATAAAAGATTGGAGCGTTCCGTTTTATATAGGTAGGAGACTGTCGTAGCAATAAAACTGCGATTGTTTTGAGACACTGTTGTGTCTGCCCTCTTTCTCGTTTCCCCTTGTCCAGTTTTTCTTTTTTTTACAGTATGACTTCTTGTTTCATTATGACCACCTTGAACACTAAAGAGTGAACATAGGTGGTTTCTCTTAATTAATAGTATTTAAATACACCATCAATTTATTCTAAACATTGCGCTCCCTATGATTAAAAAGAATGTTAACTGACCACTTTATGTAGATACATCCTGTAGATCTTATATACCGAGCACAACGTGTAACGTCGTCACAAATAACGACGTTAATGGTAACGCGTTGGGCTTTTCAGTAATGTACTAACAACCCTAACGCGTTACCGGTAACGTGTAACGCGTTACATCCATCCCTGCAAAGGTTGGCGTGCATTTTGTAGGCACCCTGGCAGCTCCTCCTCAGCCCAGTTGCCCGACTACGGGCCACGGGTGGCGAACTTTCCCGCGTGGCGGCAGAGTCAAGGCGGCCACGCTAAAGTCCCTCGATGTTTAAATATCCAGGGACGTTAGGCCACGCGCACATCGCGGATCAGAGGCGGCGCACAGGCAGTCGCTGCCCGAACTCAAGCGTCGCCGGTAACGATGTTAGTGTCACTGACCTTCTCGTCCACGTCCAATGAAATGTAGTTCCCTGTTCTTGAAACCGCTGGATCCGTGTTATTCCTCCGGGTCGGGCATGCAGCATGGCAAAACCGACCACAATTTACATCTGTATATTCTTATATCAATAAACCAAAATTGTACATGTCACGCTGCTACCCGTTTGTTATCTACGGCCAGCGGCTGTCTTTTGCAATATTCCGAGTGTTTCTGCACCCAATATCCGACGGGACGTAGCGTGGAAATGCGCCCTGGTATATACTAACGCCGACTTACTCAAGATGCGGGCCGGCTTGTTCCTTCTTTCGCTGTAGAGGGTCGGTACTTTGTATTCAAAGTAGTTGTGGGGCTCTTTGTTTATGTGGCCGGATAGAGTACTATAATATCTAGTGTCTGCGTAGCTTGTAGGCACGGGTGAGTTTGAAACCGAATTCCATTCCTTGTTTTCGTCTTTACGACGGGACGCTTGGCTGGGTTATCACTGAACCGCTGCGGAGAAATTCAATGAAAAAGAGCGAAAGAAACCAAGAATAGTTTTTGTACTTATTGTTGTCCATGCACCCTTTCTTGTATGGTCGCGTTGCCTATTTTATACTTCGTCAAATGCTGAAAGAAAGGAATTGTGTGCCGTTCCGAGTCACACACAGTTGAATTGTTTCGCTTTTTCAAATAACTTGCGCAGCGCGATGCATTTTTTTTTAAGCGTGGTGTGGGGTTAGAGCCGCGAGAGGCAATTTATTATTTTGATTTTCTGCAAAAATAAAGATATATAGGCACGTATATATATTTCTCTTGTTCTACATTTTTTTAGTACTTATATAATATGACACGCTGCTGGCACATATAATATGACACGCTGCTGGCACCGAACATATTTTTTTTCTTGTGAATTTCATCATGTTTGTTCCAAATGACGCATTGATTACATTGTGATATGATTTCAAACTTATTTGGGCTGAAACACGTCCGTTGCACTTCACTGATTCAATCGCGAAGTGAGTGAATTAATCAATGAATTTAGTTATTTCCTTCTTTCTTCCCTTCTCTCTTCCTTTAATTATTCATTACCTCATCAATCAATTTACTCATGAATTTATTATATCATTCATTTACCTGTTCATTTATCCATTACACCATCCATCATTTCCTTAATTCATTAATTAACTCATTCATGAAGTCATTTCTGTATTTAATAATTAATTCAATATTCCTAGTTTCTTTATTAACTCCTCCATTCGTTCTTGTATTAGCTTATTCGTTAGTACGTTCCTTTATTCATTTATTCTTTAACTCATTCATTCAATCATAAAATTTTCAACTGCTTCGTAATTATTTAATTTATTAATACATCAATGAACTAATTTATGCAGTAATTGATTATCTCTTCCATTCGTCCATTTAATTATGCATTCGTTCATTCACGTTCACGCAATGCGTGAGTGGAGTGAACCCAGGGACACAAGGAACACATGAACGACATATGTTACTGTAACAGAAGTGACACTAAACGGAATGGGCTTTCGCATTATGAGGGGAGCCGGTTGAATTAGTGAGGCCAGTGTGTCTTTGGTGGGGTTAGAGCGGTCTACCCCCCCTGACTAACGCGGACCACCGCCGACGTATAGCGGCGGAGAGGCCCACGACTCCGCGCAAATGTTTGCACGTCGCAATCCGGTGCGAACTGCCGCGTCTGATGTACGGGGGGACCCACTTCAGGACGTCTGGTCCGAGCCGCCGACGACGCCGCCGCCGTCGGTACGTCACGTGGTTCGCGGTTTTTCCGCGGAAGAAGATGACTAATCCGATGAGGAGTCACATCCCGAAGAGACTGACGGGAATTTTGCGACGAAAACAATAAAATTAACTCATAATTTTTTTTTCTATATTGTTTGCGCGGTTTGAAGGGCGTGTCTTCTGTTTAAAGTGTTTAACGGTTTTGCAATTCTTGTCTTCTCTGAAGGATGTGAAAACATATCGCATAATCTACAAGAACAACTAAGATCTCTATTTCACGGATGTAATAAAAAAATAAAATGACTCGTAAAAAAAAAAAGCCGATATATTTTCTTTTTTTTTTCCGTGGTTTGAAGTGTGAGTCTTTTGTGTTTAACGGTTTTGCAATTCTTGTCTTCTGTGAAGGATGTGAAAACATATCGCATTATCTGCAAGGAAAGAACAACTAACGTATTTACTCGAGTAATAGCCGCACTATTTATTGAACAAGGCCCTTCCGTCTACTTTCCCGCAGAACACATATGCAGCCAATCATTGCGTTGCGCATAAATAACGTAGCGAATAAGCAGATCGAGAACACGATTCTCCATACAAATGGAATTTTCACAGATGGTATCGTCGCAGGAAAACATTATCTCTGTCTTGTAAACAGCTCGAATCATATTGTCGATCGCGGTGATTGGCAATCTGCGTGCTCCGCGGAAAAGCGAACCGTCAGATTTTCTTAATATACAGTGCGGTTATTCGAGTAAATACGGTGAGATCTCTATTTCACGGATGTAGTGAAGAAGTGACGTGTCCGTTAGAGCCGTACAAATATTGTCTTTTTTTATATATATATATATAGTCATGTTTATTGTAATCTAGATATTTTCTTTCCCCAACTGCCGAATTGCTGGCATCGATGAACATTTACCCTTCTGTATGTGTATGCATTTCTGCCGGTTGTCTGGCCTTATACACAAGCAGGACCTGCTTTTGTAGGTCAGCAGTTTTTTGTGTATACAGGCTGTTTAATAATATTTCAAACTTAATGTTTTTTTGTTTTTTTTAAAGCGGGTGAGAGTTACACGAGTGCCTTCTTTGCCATGTATGTATCAACCTCGGCTAATCATTAGATGAGGGGATATAAACGTGATGGTAAGTTGACTAATCTGTTAATCAACTTTTTAAATACTTTGATTTTCGCTACTTATGAGTTACGACTAAAACGATTCCCGTTTTCGGTCCCTTTAAAAGTGTGGACGCCCCAATGGCAACCTTTTAAATATTGATTTTCGCTACTTATGACTTACGACTAAAACGATTCACGTTTTTGGTCCCTTTAAAAGTGTCGACGCCCCAATGGCACCGCGCTGTATTCTGCGAATGTGATCTATACGAAGGATAAAACTGCGCTAAAATCTCCATTTAAAAGTTTACTTTCCGTCCAAGTTCGCCGCTGCCCAATATTGAAATCTAAAGTAACGTAAAAGCAATGCCCCTTTGTAGAATTTTATAGGGAACCGTTTCTGCACATCCGGTGCGGTATACGATAAGCCTTCCGGTGCGAACTGCGCATGCGCGAGCCTTCCGTGGCTGCGCATGCGCAGTTTGAACCCCGGATGGCCCATCGAATACCGTACGGGATGTGCAAAAACGGTTCCCCTAAAACTCTCTAGCTTTCAGAAATGACGGTAACGCTACTTGGTTAGATTTTGCAGGACGGTAACGAATAGCAGTAACGCGTTAATTTTTGGGTGAACTAACCAATAATGCTATTTCGTTACTTTTTTTTCTTTTGGTAACGGACAGGACGTGTATCGCACCGTTAGCCAAAGCAGGCAAAAGTTCACCTGCGAAGGTGTTTGCCGTCCTGACAGTCGATCGAAGTTTTGGGTGTGTGTTTTTCTGGTTTCGAACAAAGTTAGGCATCTTCCGGAATCGTCCGTGTCAATAAAGTTTAGTGAACAGATGTTTAAACGGTGGTCGAACTTTTTTCAAATTAGTTTTATATTTTTATTTTTATTTTTTTTTAAATACACGAATTTTAGTCATAACTGATGTAAACTACAGGCTTTATAGACTGTTCACTATAGACAAACTCTGTATACTGGTTTGGCCAATCGCGAGCCAGGGGCATATGGGTCGAATATTTGCGGGCCGGAAATTTGCGGGCCGGGGTCTACCATTGAACAGGGGGCTAGTGGGCCGGAGAGAATACTATTGAGAAACTTATAGAGACAAAACAAAACAAAACAAAAATTAAGGTAAGATATTAATTCTTAAATTTACGGTAATGCGCGTAGGTGCGCGACCTTATATCGCTTTTATGTCTTTTTTTTCCTCTTACTTTATTTTTATTATTTTCTCTGATGTTTAACCCATACCACATACCGCGTTTCTATTCCTATTTCATTCGTTTTTTATTGTCGTATTTCTAAGTAATATTATAGCCCCCCTTTCCCTCGACTTTTTTTTCCTTCGTTTTATACCGAGAGAAAAAGAAAGTTCAAACTCAAGAGCTCTTCAAAGATGAATGGAACACGAAAACATTCCGGGCACAGGTTCAAGTTTGTCCTGACTCCTGGGTCAGCCCCACCAACGGGCCAAACCAAATCAAAGCGACTCAGGAAAAAAAAAAAAAAAAAAAGAAGCAGGATTAAGGCACAACGCTGACGGAAGCCCCAAAGAAGACATACCGCGGAAAGGATACCCCGAGGAAGGGCCGAGGGGAGTGAGGAGGCCATTGTAGGCGAGAATGATGGATGCAAAACCAGTGGCACGCCGACAATGCCGAGCTGCACAGCCACCCGGCAGCCTCGGGCAGAACACCGCCGAAAAAAAGCCTGCAAAGGAGACCGGCACAAAAGGCTTCCCCGACCAAACTCCGCTCCTTACCTTGCCCTCAGCGCCGCGGCGACCTTCGGCGCAGGGAACATCGGTGAACCCTAGCTGCCGACGGCGGCAGTGGTGGCGGGCAGCATCGCAAGCTCGCTCCACGACCTGGCTGGAAAACATGAAGTCTACACTTGTCTCAAGAGCGAACCAGTGGCCGTCCCTGCATCACGTGACCAAGCACCTTTACGCGCGCGCTGGGGCTAAAAAGCGCAGTCACGTGGTTTGAGGGAAGAATTTCGATTGTTCCCTACCGGTTTGTGGAGGTCCAGCGTGCACTGTTCAGATTCGGAAGGTTGAATGAAGCGGTGGTTGAACGCGCGCTGCTGGGGTCGCCTACGCCGATTCATGCTCGGCTGGCGCCCCAAGCAGATTAAAAGGGAATGCCGTGCTCGTAGAAGGGAGGACCCCCTTGAATGATAAGCTCGTCGTGGCGGTAATGTGCGTGCGTCCCAGTGTTTGTGCGCAGGCGCCATGGGAGAGCTTCTGTTCCAGGAGGGACACGTCTTGTGGCTGTGGTCTCGCGCGTGGAGCGGGGCCCTTCTGAACGGTAGTGCCCGTAAGGGTCCGCACTCCACTCCTAGAAGCAAAAAAAAAAAAAAAAAAAAAAAAACGTCTGCATGTTTTTTGTTTTGCTTTTTCCAACTTCCGTATGGGAATGGCCTACAGGTTTAGCGAGGACCTTATTGGGCGCGATTTTACCCAAAGGTCCCTGGCAAGTTGGTGGTAGATTCCCCTGATATCGCACGTATTTAAGAAATGCAATGCTCTTCATTGTAAGAGGAATAAAACTCCCCGATGGTGCTCGTGGAGTGTATGAGCTCATCTGAATGATCGTGAGCCGTCAGCGACGCAATTTTAGTTAGAAAAATTTGGTTCAAGCGTGGTTTCTGGGTTTTGAGGCATACAATAGATTCTAGAGAACTATCTATCTCTCAGAGACGCGTTTTATGCAAGTATTTAGGAATTTAGCCTATATGTGAATGAATAAATACTTTTCCGCGGGTCCGGGTTAAAATTAAAAATGAAAACCTTCAAGTTTATGAGCTTCTAGACCGCAGTGCTCGGTCGGGTCATCCTGATGCACTTGACTATCTTCAATCCGGATGAAATGTCTTCTGCTGGACCGTTTGCCGTGAGTGACTCCATAAATAGCTAACGCCCTCTTTCCAGAGTGACGACACTCTTTGTCAGAGCTAGCTCACGCCGACTCCATTACAACTCTAGCGGGAGAGCAGTAGTATACTGAAGTTCCTTTGTGACCTTGTTTCTGAATACCACACTAATCGTTTGGACTCATTTCTGATATTCACGCCCAACTGCGAAGTTGTGGAGAAAGAGAAGGGGCGGAGTCTTGAAGCCAAGATGGCGGCTGGCGCAGCAACAGTATAGCTCGATTTGAGAAAGGATTACAATCGGCGATTAGAAGATTGGTGGAAATTATGCAGGGAGAATTTAATGATGCACAACTAACTAGCACAGCTGGGGACAGGCGGGGCAAAGGAAAATCGGGACTTTTTCCCGCGTGGCTCCGACCCAAAGTCTCAACCCTGTCCACCAGTGGGTCCGGTGCTGGGGTAACGTCGACAAGGTTTGATCAGAGGAAAATTGGCGACTCCCTCGCCGGGGGGAGGAGGCGGGGGGTTATGGTTTTTTTTTTTTTTTTGCCCGATCCCCCAAAGGCCATCCTGGTGATGTCCCACACCCCCTGATGATATTTAGGGGGAGAAAATTGGCTTAGAAGGGCGAGAGGAATCATATGTTTGTATTTTTAAACTTAGGCTAGGTGGCACAAGCTACCGACCATTACAGTGGGTGGGAGCTTGCGCCACCTAGCCTAAGTCATAGGCAGTAACATCTATCTAACATCCATCCAGCCAGTGTTTCCAACTTCTCGGTAGGGGTCACGTGATATATGGGTTTCCTTTGCAATACAAGCTGCAAGGAGGAGTCGAAAGCGTCAATTATCCGCAAGCGTCTTCGCCTTGCATGCTTCGTCACTCCACCCTCGCCGTCCTCGTCGCCACTCGACGAGGCGCGCATGCACACATGCATGCGATCTACACAGGAGGCGTCTGCCGTTCGATTGCAAGTGCTCTCCATGGTTTGAGCGTTATTCACTCTCTTAAACCTATAGACTCCCTACGTGGCAGACTACACAAGTGGCGCCACCTTGAGCGGAGGCCGCGCGAACGCGGAGGCACCCCTATAGACGTGTTTAAAAAACATGACGCCCACGGGCACGACCGGAAAGCGGTCGTCGTGCGTAGGCGCGTGTTCCGTTGATGCGTTTTCGGGGGATGGGAAAGTTAACGAGTTTTCCGGTCATCTGGCGCCCGACTCATATATGACCCACGGGGAGGCTTCAGCGCTTGGACGTCCTTAAAGAAAATAAAGACGAGAAACTGATTCGAGCCCCATTCACTAAACCAGGCGCCTATATAGCGTCGTATAAACGACGAGGAGTTGAAGCCATGCTTTCGACCCAAATCAGAATACACGTCTACACGAATGACGCATGCATGAACAGCAGGAACAAACAGGCCGGTGCTATACAGTATCCATAGCGCAACTTCGTCTGCTTTTTTTGTAGGGGTTGTGGGGACGTCAGAACGCTGGGCTCTGATTGGCTCCGATTGAAGGATAGTGGGTAGACATCAAGGCATCTAGCATTGAGGTCTACCCACTATTTTTGTTTTTCATGCAGCCAATCAGAGCTCGGCGTCGTTCTGACGTCACCGCCACTCCTGCTCAAGAAGCAGACGACTTGGTCTTCGCATACGAATTTGACGAAGCCAATTTCAAGCAGCGCCGAAAGGGGATCGTGACGGTCGCCCGTGGCCTTCGTTCGTTTGCTGTCCCCGGCTAAATCAATCACTCACACTGAGCGCACCGTGACCGCGCACTTGATCTGTGCGTGATTGGTCGAGCCAGCACCAGCAAACGCTCGAAGACGACGAACGTCGTCCCGATGGACTTCTGGCAATGCTTGATCGTTTCCGTCGGATGCACGTTAAACCGAGTACATAGCGATTATGGCGCACAGGACGACTATCTACGCCCCATTTAGTAGCGCAAAGCTTCGCGAGCGTAATCCCCAAATCTAGGCAATAAGTGTTTGCTTTTTTTTTTCCCCTTTCACTGGAAGTACCTGCAGCCTCTTGAAGTCTACGCTCGAGCAATGGTACAGCGAGGCTTTTGTTATATTTTTCGTGCAGCGGTGTGCTACACGAGGAGATTGCCAAGTAGGATTGTTTGTTCCCGCACTTGTTTATTCCAAAAGAGGCTCTCCCTCTTCTTTTGTATTTTGCGAGAGCAAATGTTCCGTGATACCCGCAGTGTGCTCAAGAAGTCTCGCCCAATGGACTTCTCGAGGACCGTTCGAGCGTGTCGACCGCGAAATCCCGGACACTACTCCAACCTGGAAGCCCCAACGAGGCACAAGACTCGGCGGCAAACACGCACAGACAAACTCTCCGAGGAAAGCGAAAAGGAAGGCCCCGAGAGCTGCATGCAGACAGAACGGGCAAGGCGCGCGAACTCCAAAGTAAAAGCTGCCAAAACGGGGACCGGACCGGGCAAAAAAGCCTCCCAAGCTCGGTCCGCAAATCTGCCGTGGGAAGATTTCCCTTTCCAGGTGAAGATGCCGCTCGTAGTGCAGGCATCGGCTCGAAGATGTCGCCACGCTCTCGCCTTTGATGTCTACCGCGATGGGAGACCGGGAATTCTCGGAGGCCTGCCCTTCCGTCCACTCCGCCGGTGGAAGGAAGGTGCTTGCGCCGGTGGTGGCTTACTCTCAGTCCAGATTCCTGTTTATTCAGTTGTCTCCTTTTGCTGTTATTAATACTCCTCGTCCGGGACGCTGCGCCATTCTCTGGCGGAGCGGGTGGGCCGGCCCGGAGCTGCCGCTGTCCCGCCAAACCTTGATCCGGGCAAGATAAAATTCGCGTTGCTAACTTCGTACCAATATCTGTCGAACCAAGTCGTTTTCCATTCCAGCCAAACTTTTGTCAGCCTGGTCACACTGAAAGCCATTGAACTGCTATTAGACATCAGGGTGTACCTGTTTTTGGGCTAGGTGGCGCGAGCTACAGCCCGTTATGAAGGGTACAGCCGCTACTATTCATCCATCCGTACCATAGACCATTCCATTAACCGCCGTCCGCCCAACTCTCTTCTGCGGAATGTCCGAAGCTGTGCATGCATCCACAGCCCAATGACTCGGCATATTTTACATAGGTGGTAAGCGCTGGAAATGTGCATAAAAGGACACTTAAAGGGACCATGAAATGACTTTTTTACTTTTTCCACATAACTTTTACAATAAACCGTCAATGTTCACTGAATGCCGAACAGGCATCCGTTTTCGTCTCGGTTTATTAACTTCTACACAAAAAATTAATGAAATATCGACTTTTTCTTGACCGCAAAACAAGCCGTGACGTACGATGTTTCCGGAACCGGAAGTTCTCTCTGCAGTAGGAGATGGGAGCGTTAGCGAGTTGGGGTGCGCCGGTGGGTTTTACTGCGCCGATGTCACCGACGTATTTTCTGAATCGGCGCCTCTCATCGCCGCATCGCAGCTGAACGAAATTCAATGAGATACGTTGCGCTACAGCGACAGCATGGGACTAGTCCCATACGCCGGTATGCCTGTTGGGAAGTGCAGATGGGAACAATTTGCCGCGGCGTTTTTCGCGGTCTCGGAGATGCAGGAGCGAGCCGACGTTAAAAAAGATACCTTTGAACTGTCAGCAAGAGCCACGTAAATACCTGTTCACACTCGGAGCGGACGCGCGCGTTTGATGAAGTGCTGTCTTCGCGCTGTTGGTAAGCGCTTCGGGACCGATCTTTTACAATTGCAACTCGATACTGACGCGACACTCGGCAAAGAAAGGTTGGACCGGTATTGCACGTATACCTCCCACGAACTGTTACAGCTCGACAGTGACGTGCAGTCTGTCAGAATAAAAATGGCATACCAATAACAAAGTGTACATACCGTGCTACGAAGGTAATCCATACAGCGTTTATTTCAGCTCTATATCACACAAAACAAGGAGAGGATCGACGAGGGTTCCTTTTCGACGAGTGTTCGTCAACACTGCCTCGGAAAACAAGGGGAAGAGATTGACCTCACCTCTTAACCTAAAATTGAGGTCAGCGATCAAACTATAATACGGAAGGGTCCACAAGGGTAGCGCGGGCATATTCCATTCAGTACGCCAGCCGGTCGTAGGCAGACGGTCTTGCGACGAAGCAACGCTGCGCCGAGTCGGAGTGCCTGCTAGGCCTATATTCTGAGAGTTTCGTCGGAGCGGGATTCGCGGCTGTTGTCGCTCTTCTCGGGTGTTTGTGGATCCAGCGTTCTTGTTCGTCGTGGTTTGTTTTAAGTACATTTCCTTCTTGCTGCTTGAAGTCGGCACGCGCGAGATGAACACGTAGAAAAATAAACGTTCAGTCAGTCAGAGTTTTGAGAGGAAGGAAACCAAAGGAAATAACCGTTCTGAACTTGGCCCTGCCCTACTGCGCACGCGCAGTAGTTGCTTCGTTTACCACACGATAGATGGCGCTTGGCTCTCAGCATTATCAAATTTGGCAATTTTCGCCACACATCTCTAATTATGCTACAAAATGTGGATCTGAATATTATTTAACAAAACTTTTAGGAAACATTCGCCGGCTATTTATTGTTTACGATCGCGGTGCTGGTGAGGTAGGCTCTTACCCAATAGGCGATGTGGATTCGGCTGACGTGCACCGATTCTGCGTATGCATCGTAGTGAACAGGCGAAGGAAGGAAGGCGCAAAAGAGTCCAGTTTTCTTTTAAAAGTTCTATAGCAAATAATTTTTTTTGGCTCCCTAGTCTTGTGTTTTTGTGTTCCTTTTCACACCTTTTACGACGTGCGGTGGATGAAATTCGATTTTAAAATCATTTCATGGTCCCTTTAAGACAACTTACGAGTAGGAATGCTCTCGCATTCCTACACGCAGAGCATTCCTACGAGCAACGCGCCGGGTCTTCCTTTTTCGCATGGCGCTCCAGCGGTGACATCACGCTCCCCCACCGCGCAAGCGCGGCGATCCCCGCCGGCTTCACGGCTTCTGTAACGAAGCGTCTCCGTTGCTGTGCTTTTGGCCAATGGGAATTTAACTGCCGTTTCGCTGCTATGCATACGGTTACAGACAACGCCGGCTTCGCTCCATGAAACAGTTAATGTTTTCGCATTAAAAGAGGCCTCATATGGGGTGGGGGTGTTTTGATCTCGCCAAGACTCTCGAGAGACTGACGACGTTCACGTCCATTTGTATGTGGCACCGACACCTTCTGGACAGCAAAGGCGTGGTGAATTTTCTACATCTATCGGAGTTCAGCGTGGGGCACTGATTGCAGAAGTGTGCGTTCGTCTAGGAATTGTATTCAGTCCGCGAGGACTCGGGTCATAGTTGAATGCTGATGGAGCACTCGTGTTCACTTCGGGACTAACTACGCATCGGGACCGACTGTAGCATTCAAGGGTCGTTCGAGAGCGTTCTTTGTTTTGACTACGTGAGAATAAAAAGTAAACGGGCTTCATTAAAAAAAAAAAAAAAAAAAAACACCACGTAGATTTTTATGGAACAATCTCAGTTCCGGATGTGCAGTGGTGTCATTGGTGCCATTACAGCGGAAGTGGTCAAGACTTGGTGACTTCCGACGTATGGCAATTACATTTATGTCTGCTACATTTGTACTTTTGCCCCGAGTTACTTGGGTTCTCTTGGCTGGCGCTATCAAAAGAAAAACAGGCATCATTTGAGGGAGTTGTTTTTGATAATTAATTACAGCGAGAAAAGGAACACTGAGGCACAATATTTAAGCAAAAGACAAACAAGCTTAACTCAAAATGTCTTGTACTTGTCGTTTTCGTTGGACGCTTTCATTTCCTTTTATGTTAAAAGTTATTCCAAGCTGATACATGACAGGAACAACTCCCCCCTCTCCGTCCCCTCCCCCCCCTTCCCCCGCCCCCTCCCCCCCCCCCCCCCCCCAAAAAAAAAATGACAGAAGCTAAGGCGTGCAGACAGAATAGTCTGTATGGGACATGATGCATAACCATGCGGCGCTGCTGTCGGACAAGATTTGGCCAGGTGGTGAAAGGCACCTCCTGATTCATCCGTCATGCATCTATTCATCTATATATCTGTTAACTAAAATAACTAAGTATCTAGATGAAGTCCCAGCTCTTCACTTGGATGCCTTCCGCTGTCTTCCTTTGCATTTCCTTGCCAAGAAAATTGTGCCCCACACACTTGCGCTTTATTGTGTTCCGTTATATTTCAAAAGAGCATCACCTTGAACCGAAGCAAAGTGCCAGCAAACCCGTATGGCGTGAACGACGGAGACCCATTGCAGCATAAGCGCCATGTGACTAAGGTTTCCGTTGCACACCGGAAAATCTCAAAGGGAATTTATTGTTTCTTTTTGAAGTTATGACCGAGTTGGAAGTGAGCCTGGCCCTTTGACTAAGTTGTTGGAATTTAAAGTGATGCTTTACGCACCGTTCTGTCTCCTATATCAACTCTTTGTTACCTTGCGCTGTTTCACGTTTATTCAGCAAACTCACAACCTCAAAGCGTTATTATTTTGCTGAACGACAGGGTGTGGCAAGTATCATTAAATTCACGTTGCTAAAAAAAAAAAAGAAGAAAGCGAGGGTTTATATTTTTTACATTTTAGTGTTTTTGTTCTTTTAGTCTATTTGTTAACTCTTCCAACGCGCTCTCTGCTTTCTATTTCTATAACAGAACACATAAAGGCTCGAGCTGCTTACGCACAACCGGTGCACCACGTAATCAAGGCTACGTGTCCCGCACCGGATACGTGTTCATTAAGGGAAGCACAGTGTCGCTTCAGAAATATCATTTACAACTGGTTCAATATGATAACCGAGGTTGAGAAATCATCAAAAAAGTGGTGCGCTACGACAAAAAAAAAAAAAAAAAAATGTATTACGTTCTTTCGAGAGACAAAGTGAATTATGGGAGTTCAGTAACACCGCTGCGCTTTTTATTTCTCCGCTCTAGTAACGACGGCGACTCTCTTCTTTTACGCAATCAAGTAAACACTTATAGCCGCCGAGTCTCGATCATTTACTCGAAAGAAAATGACGGAGTCGAAAGAATAATTTGAATCACCTTGTAACTAAGCTATCAACTATTATCTGCCGCACAAATTTAGCTAGCACTCTCACCCCCCCCCCCCCCCTCACCCCCAAATAATAAAAAAAAGTCTACTTCGGAAGAGGCCTGCCGAAACCAAATTTTAGGTGACCACGTCGTCCGTACACAAATGGAACACAAGCACTAGGAGACCCAGGCACACGGACATGGTATACGAGCAAACAAAAAACAGCAACGAACAACATCAACTTCGAAGAAAAAATAATAAAATTAAAGTGAACATAGACCAAGAAAGGAGGACGGCGGGCCCCCCAAATTACTTCTGACCCCTCCATGGCGAGAAAGAAAGAGAAAGAGAGCCCAATGCATAAGAAACTGTGAGCAACCAAAGCGATCGAGCCACCGCAGAGCGGCGCTACGGGACAGATCATCATTTCATACGCTTTATCGACTCTGCTAAATTGAGCCTAAGAGCCCTCTCTTTTCACTTCCCTCTTCCCCCCTTCACATCCATCTCTCCCTTATCCACCATAAAGTGAAGACCTTAGGAGGTACCAGCACCACCACGCACACGGCTATCTCCCTTAGAGATAGACATACCAGGAGGAGGGGGGCAACTGGCTTCAGGGAGAATAGGAGGGGGGCAAGTGGTGGAAAGCGGGTGGGAGAGGGACATCACCGCTGTGTGTGGGCATCCGAAGCATGCGGCAAGTGAGAAAACCATCGCCTGGTCGCTCCTGTTATTCGCGCCCCGTGTAACAGCATTGAGACATCATCCCTTTTGGCGGAGGATAGATGCCCCGCTGTGTGCTCGCCGCCGAAAGCACCGCCGCGCCTACAGCGAGGTCTGTGGTCCCTGTAAGCGTACTCTTTCGTTTTTTTTTTTACTTCTTGGAAAAGTGGACAAAGGATGTCTTCTTTCGAAAGGTTTTCTGTTTTGTTGTTCGGAGGATGGGGGACTTGGAGCAGGGGGAGACCGCATAATGACGGCGATGATCGTCTGTCGTGGTCCTGCAGTAGGGCAAGAAGAATGGATGACAAGACCCTTGTGTCCATTCTTTGAGACATGTCTCCGTGTCCTTTTGTGTCCTAACCTCGTATCCTTCTTACCTTCTTCGAAGATGTTTCCGTTTGCTCACCTTTGTCTTTGTCCCTCCTTACGAAGGTAACATGTCTTTGACATGCTCACGTGTCTTTGGCATGCTCATGTTGTGGCGATTCGACCTTCATGTAAAGCCTAAGTTAATCGTTACCAAGCATGGCCTTGAACAGGTTTTGCCTTGTCGCCCTTGTTGGTTCCATAAAGGTTTGGTAAGAACGTTTTCAATATAAACATCAAATTGCAAAATATTTTGTTTGATTGCCGCTGACGCTGGTAGTCGAGCATAGCTTCCTAGTGTATGTATCAGAAGGCACCATGGGGGTGGCGGAGCTCTTTCTTTTCATATATTTACATACTTTTTTTAATAGTAAACATTTACATGTATATATAGCAACGCCACTGTGCTTTCCTTGTGTTTTCGGAAGCTTGATATTAAGTCGTGACTACTGCCCCAGGCTGTGGTCTCACAGCGAAATCGAGACCTGGACAATTGAAAAGCGCTTTCAGTTTTAAACAATTTCAAACTGGGTAATCGGTTTGGTCAGTAAAAACAAAGTAAAATAACGAAACACAAACGTTTCATGCAATTTAAAGTAACGACTGAGCAGCCGAAAAACTACACACTCTGTGATTAAGAAGTCAAGAAAGAGCCCAAAGTCACAAGACCCCAGAACACGTAAGCAAACACGTTTCTTTCTCCGCTTAGAGGCAAGCCCACTATCGGCAGCAAAAGCTCACAAAAGAAGAAGACAGCACCGACACACACGTCGACTCTCCCTCTCTTCCCTCTCCCCCAAGACAGACTTAAAAGGAGGAGGAGGCAGAGGGAAAGAGCAATTGGAGAGAGATAAACAGCACTTCTTCGTCGGAGCATCAGGAGGACTCACGTCCGAGGCCTTTGCTATCGGTAATTTCCAACGCCTTCAACGCAAGACCGACACCTATGCTTCTTCCACTACCACCTCTCGGGCCACTTCACCTTTCATTTTTTGTTTCGTTCTTGATTCGGTCTCCCGGACGCCTTGTGTGGCCGACGAGTTTCGTCCCCCCCTCCCCCCCCCCCCTCCCTTTTCCTCATCCATGCAAGTTACGCCTCTCAAGTAGCAATCGCTACTCGCTCACAAAGAACACCCGCAACAACAACAAAAAGAAAACCTATACGGACAACAGACAAAAAGTAGAGGCCCGGAAGAAGCAAGCAACAACACCAACACTTCTCTCGCTTTAGTTCCTGTTCCAGTGGTGGTGGTGGTGGCGGTAGGGGAAAGAGAACACTAATAAATTTTCTTAGTGCTCCCCCCCCCCCCCCCCCCCTTCTCGGTCTGCATGCGCGGTACAAGGGGGTTATTAGAAAAGTGGTCCCCCCTCCTCTTCTCCCCTAAGCGCAGCAGAAATAGCTGGGGAGGTGTCTCGATTTTCGGGCTTCTGATTTCTTTTCTTTTACAGCTTGACTTCTGCTGTTTTGCAGCCTTCCCTGCTTTGCTAGGAAGGAAAAAAGAGGGGGTAAATGGGGGGGGGGGGGGGGGGTGTAGCTATATAGCCCCAGCGCGGCAGCTTGCTGGAGCAATGAGTTGTACTCTGTGTTGCCGGAGTCGGCC
Source organism: Ixodes scapularis (assembly GCF_016920785.2). Classification (NCBI taxonomy): domain Eukaryota; kingdom Metazoa; phylum Arthropoda; class Arachnida; order Ixodida; family Ixodidae; genus Ixodes; species Ixodes scapularis. Next base: position 23,553,017 of record NW_024609837.1, read on the forward strand.
GGTGGCTTCGGGCTTGCTTCGGAAATCGCTGATGTGTCAATTCTGCAGCTGACGGCAGTGCAGACCTTTTGGTAGAAAGAAGGGGGGGAGGGGGGGTGAGAGAGAGAGAGAGAGGCAAGAAGGAAGGCTGTATGCCTGGTGAGATAGGAATGTTGTCCCCCCCCTCCCCCGAGGTACGAAGTTCTCTGACGACGCAAAGGCATTTGGGAGTTGAGCTTCGCCTGCTGTCTGCTGTTTTTTTTTCTTGGTCTTTCTATTTAACATTGACAAAATTGTAAATAGGAGGGGGGGGGGGGGGGTCTATGGGAGAGGTTATAGAAAGGTGACAACAGAGAATTCGTAGGCGAAAATTGAGTTCTTAGTTTCGTTCGCGTGCTGTTCAAAAGCTTTGTAGTTATGAGTGATGCGTCCCTGCTATGAACTCTTTCTTTATAGGGAGGGGAAGCGATGACCTTGGGGGGGGGGGGGGGGGGGGGGGGGCTCCGCAAAATTTGTGGACGGGACATGTAATGTTTGTTTCCACAATCTTTGCACAGGCCGAATAATTTAGAAGAGACTTGACAAGGTTAGAATACTGATTATTTCGAGAACTATTTTCGCCATGATATAGGATTAATTGATAGAAATTGCCTACTTGATACGTTTATTTTTGTGATTTATCCTATGTTTGCTGAGGTTTGTAACGTAGTACTATGATAGACCACTCTACCTTCGAACGTAGTAGAAGACTTGACATCCGCTGATTGATTGACGTAACTTGGTACCGTTGGTAAAAGGCAATACAATAAACATATACACATTTTGTACGTTTATGAAATCAAAAGAACCCTTAATGCTTTGTTTTAGTATACCTTCAATACAAAAAAGTATACTCATAATATATTATTTTGTGTACTTCGCATGTTAGCGGCGCGCTCCGCGCGTCGATCCAGTTATGCAACTATACTATTAGGAAACTAAAAATGTGTTTTAAGTGTAGTTTGCAAAGTGCTTAATAGAAGTACAAAATTATATATGTAGTGTATTACTGACTTTGTCCACGAAATGAATTTTGTCTTCTACAGCAAGAAAATAATGCCATTGTTCCTGGTTACTACCGTTCTTTTCATCATATAAGTCATACCACATAAACGAATTAGAAAAGGGCATCGGTAAAAGAGCAATAAATACTTATTTATTAATGTTTCTTTTCCAGCATATACAACGAACACACGATGGGAGTTTCCGAATAATGATTGCGAAGGTTGCATCTATGTGAATTTGTTTTTCCTGAACAAATACAATAAGCACCCGCTGAAACGTAAAACACGATAAAAAATTTAAAAAAAATGTCGAAGTGCGTTGTTGTTCATTGTTGAAGTGTAGGAAGTGTTCAAATTCCGCCTAACGTCAAGCTGAATCTACCCTATTCCAGGCGTGCTTCCTATAAAATATTCTGGGATGTTACTAGACTATTTATAACGCAAGAGTTGAAATGCTCACTAAGGAAACAATACAAACAACATTGGCATGCCACAAGCTTGATAATCCAGGTCCGGCTATGGTTAAAAAAAAAATAAAAACCACCAAAAGCTAGATTACTCTAAACAAACACACAACGAAAGTGACTTTCACAGCACGCATTTCAATTTTTGATCATTCGCTACATAAATTTAAAAGAAGATTATGACAGCGATTCAGGATGTTCACATTTGCAAACAAAACATTGAACAAAATGCAGACAGTCGAGATGTACAATGTCGCACATGGCACTTGCTCGTTCGACATGAAACAAAATAACTTAAACGATGTTCGTAATGGTGCTTTGGAAGCGAGAGATGATACATTTCATTTGTTTAATGGCAATACTTTCTTCTCTTTTTTTTCACTTTTCACACGCACATTGAGTGGAAATAGTGGGCGTTCTAGTTAATATAAGTCTGGCCGCATTTGGCGCGCCAGCGCTAATGGACTCGCTCATTTCCCTATGTCTCACGGGTAAACATTGTTGATCGTCGTGAATTTATAACAAAGTGATGCTTAATAGGCGTCTGCAAAAGCATCCCATCGTCTTAAAAATAAAAAAACTAGGTTTTTTTACTTTTTAAAAGTTCTTAGAAAATAATAAATTCGCGTATCTATATAAAAAAAGTTAATATAGTTATTGACACGTCAAGAAACGCAGAACCTGGCGAGTTCTTAGCGGTTTATTGACGCTCCCTAGCCAATGAGACTGTGAGATTGGTTGATAAGAATGTCGAAAGCAGCCAATCACGAAGCAATAAAAGCGTGAACCGCGCCCTCTATTTCTTAAGCTGTTCGTCATTGTACTTCACGTTGTTTTCATGACATTAACATGACTCAACGCAATACGGAATCACACATTTCAGTGGGTATGGAATTTGTAAATACATAATACGCGCAAAATAAATCATTTTCGTTCGAAAAAATTTACTCTGGGAATTGGAAACAATGCTGCATGGTGCTTATGTTATGCGCGAAAGTTGAAAATTACTCGAGCTCTATGCATATCCAGTTCCTAATAACATTTTAGGCTCCTAATTTTTGTTTTCTGTTAACATCTTCAACAGTCGTTGTCTGTTTTATAACAAAACGCACGAGGTGATGTGGTAACATTGATAAAAAAGTAATGACGGGTGACCGGAAAGGTGTGTAATTGTTATCTACAGAATCAAACGCAGTAACGTGTAGACTAGGAAGTATTATTTCCTACTCGTTGTTGTGGTGACCTCACGTCCTCGTCGTAGTAGTTACAGATAAAAGCTGTGAGAGAAATGAGGTCGGAATACCAACTACAAAAATAAACAGGTGTCGCGATTTTTGTTCTACCGACAGAATACTTTCTATAGGCTTTGCGAGGACACAGCCCTACAAAGCACCACGACTCAAAATCAAGTTTAGGGCAACAAAAAAAAAAAAAAGTGAAAGCATTGCCAAAACACACAGGAAGCTGTACAGAAAGTATCCATAATAAGTTAACATGCGTCCGAGTATTGCGAAGCGATGGCTAGTCTTGGCTTAGCTTTTGCCTAAAACGAAAACGTTTGCCAGTCGGGCAGCATAGTAGCTTGCCGGCTGTCTAGCGTGAAACTGACCCCCACTTTGTTCAGGCACAAATAGACAATACACGGGTGCAAGCTCAATTCAATGTTCTACGCGAGAAGTCCAAAAGAGCACTAAGAAAGTGATATTGCAACCACGCGCACACACAGTTCGTAATAAAACGAAGACGTCATTCGGTTTTTTTTTTTGGCTCCACGTTTGTCTGCATACCGCGTTCTGCAAACGTATACGTCAGCAACAATGTGTATGCGCGTGCGCATGCTTTAGGAACTGTAACGTCCCGCGTTGGTGGCTCGAAGCGTTGGTGGCTTTCGAGCGTATAAGATTCTCTTTCCATTCAAACTGTACTCTTTTCTCACCTAGCAAAAGGCACTCTGTCGTCGGAAAGGCCGAAACACGCCTCGCCTTTGAAGCACGCTCCACGCACAGTTTGGTCGTTCAGGCAACTGCGGTTCGCAAGCCCTAAATATTGAAGTTCCAATATCACAAGTTGTCTTAATGCGTTTTCCTCGTCGCCGAATGCACAAGCAAACCTCAACGTTCCCGCGCCGTCTTTTTCCACTAAAGCTGCCGACTCGGCCGGATCTTTTATGACGTCAAAGTCACCGAGGTTGGAACATCCCAGACTCAGAACCGGGCACGTCGCTTGGGCCGTTGAATCCCGGATGGTCCCCCAAACTGGACCAATGCCACCGCTGACTTGCCGCGCTACCACACACTGTGTGTGCGGGAAGCACTCATCAAGAGATCATCTCGACCAGTTAGTGTCCCTACTTCCGTCCACACACGCACACACACACGCACACACACACGTCCGAAGAGCGCGCGACACCCCAAGACTTCTTTCAGAGACAGGTGTGCACAGTACGCCGGATCTTGCACACTTTACACTTGACCTGGCAACACCAATGAAACGTACAGGCGCACCTCTCGAGGTCCTCGCGGACCTCGGTGCGATGTCCCCGGCCGCAGCACATTGACTCGCAGCCGTCCACGCCCGGAGACGACTCGTTGCAATGGCGTCCCCGCGTGCCCTGGACTCCCAGCCGCGAGTTGGGTACGCAGAAGTCCGGTGAGTTCTCGAAGTAGACCAGGTCTTTCCTGGTCGGCGGCTTGTGGTCCGGATAGAGGGGCTTCAGCTGGAAGGACCTGGCGTGTCCCTTGCGCCGCCTGCTCCGGAAGCCTCTGAAGTTGCCCTGGTTGCTGACCAGGACCTTGGAGGCGCCATCGAAGCGTTCCTTGAGCTGGTTGCCCACGTCCCGGAAGGAAGGCAAGCGCATCCAGCATGTCTTGACGGTGCAGCTACCGGACATGCCGTGGCACTTGCACTCCCTCCTCGTTTCCGTGGTCACCTGCTGAGGGGCGGGAATTCCGACTGGACGTTAGGGTCGCTCTTCGACGTCCATCGTGCGAAATAGCGATTGCGGATTACATACAGCGAGGCAAAGAATGGCGATTCACTGAGCTCTGAACACACGTGCGACTTCTGACATTACCCAAACGAGAGCGCATGCTCAGAACGAGTCCGACACTCCAGCAGACGAAGATGGCAGCGCACAGAAAACGGGTAGTTGAACGGTCTGCAGGAACACGCGGATAGTCCACGAAAGCCCCAAAGATGATTTGTCTATTGGACAAAGTCAACCATTTTCGACTATACACGTGCGCAAGCATTTCATTCGATGCGTGGACAGGGACTTGGTGCCACGTACAGAGAGTGTTCACTAGGCGCCATATTTGTGCGCACCGTTCACCGGGCATGCTCTCAGAACGAGCTCACACTTCTTGGTTCCCAGGACGGGCAACCTTGATGGCATGGAATGCACGTTGCAAGAACATCGAGGAAGCTCGCCGTCAGCACGCTCTGTGCAGCTATGCACTCAGTTATGGCGGCTGTATTACACTTTATGCGTCGAGAAACTGAAAGAGAGAGAGAGAGAGAGACGGTGACGAAAGTGCGTGGTATCGTCAGAACGCGGCGCTCTAGTTTTAATGATGAGTGGGTAGACCTAAAACTACATAGCTGCCTTTGTCTCCACTGTGCTCGTCCAACGTGTTAGGACGCAGAACGCTGGCGTCTGGCGTTTGGCTTTCGCATTCGACAAGTGAAGTTGGAGACAAAGGAAGCTAGCTATAGGTCCCTACCCACTTCTCTCTCTCAGTTTCTCGGCACTGTTCGTAGCTTATGTTTACGAGTCATGCTTCGTGGTTCGTACTTCTGCGTTCTTATCGACTAATGGAGCAGTCTCATTGGCTACGGATTGATAATAAGTTGCTCGGGATTTGTGCTAAGCGCGGCGCGCTCAGTTGAGAACACGATAATGTTCTCATCTCATTGGTGTCGTACGCTATTTCCTTGTCGTCTTCCGAAATTCAAACGCATAAGCAGTGCACGAACGTGGACAACGCATAATGCGGGAAAATTCGAACAATTATACACTCTAAAAAATGCCTGCGCGTCCACTTACCCGCAAAACACTCAAAGAGCCAATATCTGCGATCTACGAAATCACCTCAGCGAATAATGAGACGGAGCATCTGTTTAGACCTAAAAATTAAGTCTGCGCTGTAGCATTACGCAATGCAAAACGTCATGCTTGCATTGCGTAATGCCACAGCGCAGACTTAATTTTTGAGGTCTAAACAGATGTTCCGCCTCCGCATTCGCTGAGCTGATTTCGTAGATCGCAGAGATTGGCTCTTTGAGTGTTTTGCGGGTAAGTGGACGCGCAGGCATTTTTTAGAGTGTACAACGCGTCAGACAGACGTTAGACAGCTGCAGATTGTAGGGCCAAAATTATATTCGGACGATTGGTCCGTAGGTTTTGACAATCACAGAGTATACCTGGTATCCTATAAATCTGACTCCCAGTCACAGATGACTGTTATTCGCAATTTATGTGGCGTAACATAATGAGATCTGTGTTCTAAACATGGCCGTCTTTGCTTGTCAAAGCCTTTCTTCTTTTCTGTGGCCTCGGTGACTTCGATGCAAAATGCTGGTCTACGAGTTCCCACTTTGAGGTTTCGAACTTCGAACCCCTTTGGGGTGCCCTAAATTTTACGGAGGCCTATTGCAGTGGTGTAGCTAAAAGGTCCTCCAAAATGGTCCTCCGTTCTATGCCGGGACGTCCCGATGCTCATTGATTTTAGTACATATATGCCCGAAAACTTCATTTGCTCGACCTAGTAATAACTCAAACTGGCATGGCAGAGTAGTTGAGGCTTGCCTGCATTAGCATCAATCTGTCTGCTGTGAAGTGTCTGTATATCTTAATATACCCAGAGAAGTCTAAGTTAAGTAACCTTTTAGCAGACCCATTTTTCGTCTTTCTTGTACGCTGTCTTTTCTCTGAGAGACATAGTCACCTGCCCGCGCCCATTATCATTCTTCCAAATAAATAAATAAAATAAAATAGAAAGAAGTCTCGCTTCGACTTTCCATAAGATGTGATAGCAATTCATGGGAGGGAAATTTCATGGGAAACTGACATCACATGACTTGTCACGTGGCACGCTGAAGTAACATTAGGTAACGTGTCATTGCGACGTCGCGTGGTCAGACCAACACGAGCAATGACGGCCCGCCGGGGGATCCCTTATAAAGCCGTCGCTTGAAAAGAAAAATCATACAAAGCTATTAGCAACAATACTTGTCGTCGAGTACAAGGCGACTCACGCAATGTCGACCTCCTCCGAAGGCACGAAGCTTCTTAAAATAACGACACGAAATTCCACCCGAATAAAAGAGTAACTCGTGTCGGGTCCCATACCTGTGGCTAACTCACGTAAGATAAAAAAAATAAATGAAGTCAAGCGGAGGCAAAGGGGCTTTCTCTTTCCCCGAGCAGAAGACCATAGTCAGCCGAGCCCACCGGGGGGTCAGCGCGTAAAAGGGAAAGGGGAAGAACCGGGAGCAAGAATTCGGTGACACTTTGAGTTATGGGCCTGCGGCCGGCCAGGCGTCTCTCGGCGGGTCCGCGGGGGTCCCAGCGGCGAAACGCTGGCCACGGGAAGCGTCCCGCTGCTTCCGAAACTCAATCCGTGATTCTTCATGTCCCCCCGGCGCAAGGAGGCAGATAAAAGCCCCCCATTTGGACGGAAACCCGCTGGGACGCTTGACCCGTCTCCGGGGTGGCGCTGGCGTCGCGGTTCCTCCCTCAAAGAGGCCTAGATTACGGAGTGCTTCCAGCTGCTCGATATTGGGGGTCACGTGGTTAATGGACGGCGTTTGCAGCACGAGGAGGTGGCACCTCCTCCTATCCACTCGCTGTTCTCCTCGCCACCCGACAACATGGCGCGTGCGTACTTGCGACCAATTTCCGCTAAAGGTGGTCCGCCATTAAATTGCAAACGCTCGCCATGGTTTCAGTTGCTTTCTCTCTTGAATCAAGGCTTTCCATTCCTTCCGTGTTCCTTCACCCTCGCTCCCCTACCCTCCCCCCCCCCCCCCCCAAAAAAAAAAAAAATGTTGGATTTTTAAAATTTGGATGTTGTGTGGCTGGGTTTGTTGCGTTCTTCCACTTTGACGCGTCTGTTTTAACGTGTGGAGTTGGCGGAGCTTTTGCGTACCTCACATCGCACGTAAAAATATGCGGAACTATTGCAGGTGTCTCGGTCGCCTCCTTTGATTATGCTATGGGAAAACCCCTCGGAGCACAGGTATCTTCTATTTGATGAACCGTTATTTAGTTTTTTTGGTTTTGTTGTTTGTTGTACCTGAGATATAAGGGGATAGATGCCAGAACGTATGAAACAATACGATAAAATATAAATTCGCGATGTGGGTCTATTCCTGCGAAGCAGCTGGAAGTTCTTCTCTATGCTTCAAATATTCTACGTTGTAAATTGAGCTCTATGAATAATAAACAGTCGTGATCCAGACGCTTTTAACTTAAAATTTAAATGGGAAAACCTAGATTTAACCGAAGAAGTGTGCGCGGAAGCGGGACGTTATCTTTTCACATTCACCGTGAAGGCTTGACTCCAGCTAAAAATATAAACCTTTCTAAAATGATTTCCTTGATAAACATTCCAAAACTTGCGAAAATTAACTAAGCCATTCGTAAGGCTATATAAATTCTTATAACATGGTATACACGTTATAGTCTGTTTATTAGACCGATGAATACAATTCATTTCTACTGGGGTTTTCACTTCCAGGCAGTTTTCAAAACCAGAGCCCCAATTTGAATTTTGTAACAGGCCCCTTTAATAATGTTTAGCGTTTTTGTGAGATGTGGAAAATAAAAATATTGAATGTCAAATAAAAAAAGAAACTTAACGAAACTTAAAAGTCTATTTACTCTTAGCTGGTTTTCAACTTCTGTAGTTCTAGGTTTGTATTTTTCATGGTGTTCGCTGGTAAACCATTGCCCACTACTGGCAAAATCTTTGCTGGGTGGTTTCATTTCGAATAGAACAGGGGCCTGGGGGTGGGTATCTTTTATTTGTTTGAAAAACATTTATATTTTAACACCCTTTCAACTATAACAAGATCACATTTAATTTTTTTTAAGTATTTGTTTTTCTACAAAAATTGTGGAGTGGAGCAGGGTGAAATGAGAATTTATGCTGCTTGATGTTTGCACCTAGTTATTATAAATAGGTAAAAACGAACACACTTACAATAATTTTTCTTGTAAATGTATGACGGATGGTCTATTTCGTCCTCTAAGCTAAATCACATTAACGTATTTAATGACAGAAAAAAAAAGAAGCCAAACGTCGCATCTTTGACGTTTTTGTGGCATATTTAAAGCCTTGTATTTAAGAAGTCATTATATATTTTACTTATTACATACTATATGCCTATAGGCCTATATATGTTCTATCGACTGGTACCACTTTAGATTAATTTGTTGGAGCAAAATAATTTATATAAATTTCAAAATTCCATTAAAAAGTAAATTTAGCCCATAATTTGAGCGTTGTGTTGTGTTCGTCCCCTTTTGTGTTCCTGAGTCTCGGGTTTTATTACCATGAATCATCACCAGCTCGATTGTTTTTAAAGTATTATTGCAATTTGAGCCCACATTATTGAAAAGTTTTTTTTTATTATTCTTTACTATTGTACCCAATGATAATAACGTTTTGTGCGCAGAGTCGTTTTTTTATTTTTTATTGCGTTTTCTGTAAAAGCACCTACACACGCATACATGCACCCGAATTGGTAAAAGGATAGTTTCGCAAGTTGGTTTTACTGCCATGTTTTTTAGCCTTAAATGCCAAGGGCAGGGGGGTTGGAGCTGCTTGGAAGGTGAAGAGGCGACGGAGAGAGTGAGCTAGAAATGTATTTATTTTTAAGTATCGCTTGCCTCGGCCGAGGCTCCAAATAAGGCACCAAAACGTCAAAGATGCAATGTTTGGCTTTTTTTCTTCTTAATTTTTGGTATTAAATGTGTTAATCAGGTTTTGTTTAAAGGAAACAAATAGTCTATGTGTAATATATTTAAAAAAAACTGTGAGTGTTTTCATTCTTATTCAATTATAAAAGCTGACAGAACTGGGAACAAAAAATAAGCATCCTCACCTAGATCCACTTCAGAAGTTTTGTGGAGAAAAATAATCAATGAAAGAAAGGGGTTTTATTCATTCCAAAAATGGGGTTATAGTATAACTGAAATAATACTTAAAAAACAAGCGAGCTGGTGATGATTCATGGTAATAAAACCCGAGACTCAGGAACACAGAAGGGGACGAAGTATATCATCTTTTTGAGTCGATCACGCGTGCTCGATTTCAAAAGAAATCACCCTGCTGTGTCTGTGGTGACATAATTGAAACGTTAAACTTAAAAACCTTTAAAAAAATAAAAAGGGGGGGGGTTGATTGGTTTTATTTTTAGTGTTTGTGCATATAGTATCTCAAAACCTTTCAAGAAAAAAAAAAAAAAAAAAGGGTCTTTTGGCCGGTTTTATTTTTAGTGTTCGTGCATATGGCGCGTAATTTGCTCGCTTCCCGAAGCGGCGAACATGCGCGTGCTTGGCTGAGGAGATCGCACGCTGGGCTGAGGACTCGTAAGTATCGGAAGGGTGCAATTCATTGCATCACAACGTCAAATACCTGGAACCAATATTCCGTGCATATATGCTACAACTCTGCATCACTATATCTTTATATTTTCGTTATGCGAGTCTTCACTCGAAAACGGCTCAGACCTTTCGGAAGTTTTATTGAAGCGAATTTTCGGGGTTGCCTACAAAATAAGCGAGACAGGCAACTCTGGCTGTGTGGGGATTGGTGTTTGTTTCCATCCACCCGGGCAGGAATCGTATGTTTGTCTTTTTAAATCTAGATTAGGTGGCGCAGGCTACCGCCCCTTACAAAGGGTATAGCCATTAACATCCGTTCATTCATCCATCCATCCATCCGGTGGTCGAGTGTGTTAGCGCACCGCAGCTCGGGAGCCCGTGGAGCGATAGCTTGCGCTGCAGAACCAAAGAGGTTTAGGGTTTAATCCCCCATGCCTTGTCCGTTTCAATCTGGGTTGTCATCGTACCGGCGTGCGGTCGTGTATACTACAACTGCGTGATTCACTTAAAGGGATGCTGAACCGAAATTTGGAGCTCCCAAAACGATGCTGGAGCAATAGGCAAGACGCTGAAAAAAAAAAATCGATCATACAGCGATATCTCTGACAGATAACCGCATTTTTGGAGAAAAACGAGGCCGACCAGACACGTGACTTTGCGATTCTCGCGCCCTCTCCTCTTCGGGGTTCGTCTACATGAGCAGGTTAATCGAAGCGAAAAGGAGAGAAGCGAGGCCGCTTCCCCTGATTCTCAACTGTTCGAAGAGAATCGTGACATCCCATTCCGCGTTTGATCGCGCCCTTCTTCTTTACGAAAATACGGCCATCCGTTGGAGATATCGATGTACGAGAGATGACTTTGGAGCTCGTCGCGTCCCATTCAACGCTCTCGCGGCCTCGTTTCGCGAAATCCAAATTCGGACCTCATGGCTAGCGGTGCGTGCTGTCCCGGCTGAATGTCTCATCTACAGCGGAGCGAGCAGACGCCCGCATAGCACTGACAAACTTCACGCTGTCTAAGGAAACACGCAAACCAATTACTTTACCCCTGACTCAAACGTCCGTCACCGTTATTAATTATTAGTGACGTCATCGTGGAGTGTCCACTAACCAGGCGCCCCGCCTCGTTGTTGTGGAGGTTGATGACGAAGCGCAGGTCTCGGCCCCTCTCGGCGGCGTCCACGAAGGCCCTGGCGAACTTGTAGCCGAAGTGGACGTTGTCCGAGCAGCCTCCCCACTCCCAGTCGAGGCCCGACGGCCCGCGCTGTCGGTAGTCGCACGTGCACGTGTCGATGGCGCCCTCGCTGCATGCCCGCGAAACCGCGTGCGCCACCCCCGCGCTCGTGATGGCGTACACGAACGCAGTCTCGCGGCAACCTGCATCGGGGCGGAGAACGGGAAAGGGGGTTATGACTGAGCACGAACCCGCCTGGGCCAAACACTTCGCCTAGGTGAGAATAAGGAGAATAGGGCTTCTATTTCCTTTTAGGGGTAATGCAAGAAGGGGGAAAACCAGGACTAAGAGCTGTTGTTGCATGCTTGACGACATCCTGGCGCTCTGGTACACTTCAGTGGAAAAACAGCAGGGTAAACAAAGACAAGAAAAAAATAAATCATAAGTCATCCCCAAGCGTCTTTGCCTTTTTGGGTACACAACACGAATTTATAACGTTTACAAACGCGTGCGCCACACCAGCTCAAACGCGACCGGGTATACTGGCCGTACAATGTCGCCTTCCTGTCTCAACTCATGCGGACACCTAAGAGAGTCTTCTGCCTGATGTAAAATAAAAGATGTATTGAGGTAAACGTGTTGCAAAAGAACAAGTACTAGTAGAAGGAAAAGGGCAGGACAAGCACTGACTAACTAGTCACGTTTAATGTCCTCTCTTTCAACTATATTCCTTGCCCTTTTGTGCCTCGTTTATTCAAATACGTCTAACCAACTAGCCCGTCAGTTGGTTTTGATAGAAACTGTACACATCGGTCTTAACCAGCCTGCAGTTCACCTTAAGTGTAACTAAGCCTTCATGAAAGATGCACTATGAAATCACTAGGTAAGCCATCTCCAGGTTGCTATGTTCAGAAACAAGACGACGTGCATGTACAACAAACACCACAGGAAGGACCCAACATCACATCCGGCCATTAAACCCAACGACACTCGTGTCGGTATAGGTGGGACACTGTCAAGGGCAGAAGGCCCCTCTACCTCCGTTCCACTTGTGGGACTAACGCGGCAGGTCTGTACCAGGCGCAGACAAGACCTCTATTATACCGACTCGTCTTGGAAGCTCGCCCCACGTGGTCAACTTTTCGCGAACGTACGCATGTACACCCGCAGTTCGCAGGTAGCACTACGCATATACTTCTCTCGGGAGAGTCGCGGAGGAAGACCGGAGTTTGCGCTAAGGGCGTCGCCCTAGACAATCCGCGTGTGTGTGTGTGTGCTCTAGGGGTGGATGATATGTCTGCGGATGACGCGGCTTCGGCGCGCGGTTCAGTTCCTCTGGGCATCGCCAGCGGGGACCTGCCCTTTGAGTGCGCACCTGTTTGCGAGTGCCCCTTACATATATACGACACCGGTGGGACAGGCGAAATCCGGGAAACCCGGGGAATGTGGGAGATTCTTGAGCGAGTTTGGAGTTTGGGTGGATGCGCAGCAGCTTTCAAAGAGCGGTCGCGACTCCCGCGGAGTCACCTGTATACGCGCTGCGCTGCGCGTGAGCCTTGTTAATTCTGGATACGTGTTCGCAAGATAGTAACGTAAAGTTTGCGTTTAAGTATATGTCGTAACCTCTACGAATAAAGTGCCTGCGATAAGCGCGAGCTTGTTACCCTCCACCGGGCTTTGGCTCCGTTGTGCGTAAGTACTACCCACGGTGTAGTACTACCAAAGGCAAAAAGCTCGCGCATCATGCTTAACCCATCAATGACCACAGACCTTCCCAAAAAGGGCTCCTGGTCGCTTCCATTTTCAGTGTTCGCGCGTATGGCGCATGATTTTCTCGATTACCGAAGCGACGAACATGGGCGTGCTGGGCTGAGGAAATCGCACGTTGGTATGAGGACTTGTAAATATTGGAATGGTGTATAGACGCATGGACACTGAAAATGGGACCAACCAGGAGCCCTTTTATTTTGGAAAGATCTATATACGATCGCAAGCAGGGCATCTGGCCGCCGCCATGTCTCTGCTCGTGAGGGCAAGTAAGGTGCAATTACAAGCTTGTCCGAGCTACGTTCACGCACACGCTGCACATGCTCCGGGTGTACGTGCGTACGTTCGCGAAAGGTTGACCACGCGGGGGGCCTCACTGGTGCCCCACCAGTGAGGCGCCATGTTTGCAGTTGTCTATAGATACATTTTATGTATCGTGGATTGACCTGATGAGTCAGTTTTTAGGAAGTCAAAAGGCGGCGAAGAGCAGCACAATAAACCGAAAGACTCCATTTTTTTTTCTCTTTTTTAGCCATACGTACTTTGCCATGTATTGTGATTGTCGTCACTTCCTAAAGACAATGCGAAATAGCAACAAACTTCTAGGCTGCTCTCTCCCAGAAGACTACTTGTGTTTCAACCTTTTCCTAGAGTCATTGACTACCTAAGAGCAAAAAGGCGCATTTTTCTGCCGCTTCGCGATAGGTGGCGGACTGTTCGTATTAATTGACGTTGCGATCTGGTAGGCTTCTCAGTTGTAATAGGATAACTAGGTCTGATCAGCTCGTATCCCAAATTACTCTTTAAGATTTCTTGTCAGCATATACAGATACTCACTCACAGTACGAGGCCCTATACAGTTAGTAGCACGTACGACCAATCGTTGGACAATATGTTCTTTTTTCTTTCGCCACTAATGTATACATTGCCGTCAAAGGCTCTATAGTGTGACGGTATTCAGTCCACCAACTGTAAGCTTTTGATGATCATCACTGCTTATGTATACGCATGCTGTGTGTGTGTTCATCAACGAGGTAGAGAGGCTTGGAGCGATAAACTGGCAGCTGAAAGTAAACTCCAATCGGCCGACGCCATGTTGCGCATTTATGACCACTAGACACGTGACCTTATAGTTTTAGGTCTAGATTTTAACGAAGAACCATCACGTGTCTAGTGGTCGAAATTCTACAACATGGTGGCAGCCTGGGGGCACTCTTGCTTGGAGAACTGTTTATCGCTCTAACCCCTCTATCTCGTTGGTGTTAATGCACTTTTGACGACCATCACTGCAGCTTCATGCTGTGTGTCTGTGTGCTCATAAACTGTTGTCAGCGTTGTTTTTCTTTCAGTGTGCCGAAGTCAGTTTTCAATTGTTAACCTGATTCTACGTTTTATTATCGACCACGTAAATAATGACGTCACAACATGGAGCTCTGCTCCAAACAAACGGATAGGCCGTTGTTTAAACAGATGCTTGGGCGCTCAACGCAAGGTTAAACATTGTCTGATAAAAAAAATAAAAAAATTGTGAACATTGTGTTTTCTCAGTATCTAATCATGCATGCTTCTTCAATCGTCTCATTAACATGAAGCGATGACAAAAGCCCGTAATAAAGTTTCCCTATCGCTTTTGCTTTGCTACAAGCTCCGCCTTCAGCGCGAGCTTACTGGCTTCCACTATGCTTTGGTTGTGCGTGCATGCACTTTCACACTTGTGTCAGCAAGGGCAGAAAGCTCGTGCTGAAGGCGGAGCTGCTAGTCTCAGCTTAATGGTGAACGGAGTAGGTATAGCAGACGACATGATGGCTTCGCGGCTTCAGTGGTTCTTTCTGATGGAGTACGCGACTGCATTCAATGAAGTTGTTGACGATCGACGAAACTTCTATTCTCGGGGTGAACGCTCTGGGGGATGTCGGAAGCAAAGAGTGCCCGTACATTGATTGACGCTCCAGGTGCGTGAGCGCGCGAACGCCTTCCCGTGGAGCTCGCTTCCGCAATATTTGAGAAGGTGAAAACACTGTGAAGCCGAATTACGTACGACGGCGACGTGAACTGTCTCAAGGTCGACGTGCAGGCCAGCACACGTTTCGAGGATTTCTGACAGCTCAGTCGCTTCAGTGCACATTTGTGTGATCAAGCGAACTCTCCGTAACACAAACACACACACGCGCACACACACACGTACACACGCCCGCACGCACGCACGCACGCACACACGCACACACACGTATATGACTTACCTCATGTTATTATTCAACTCCTTCGCTATTTGGATATATGGGGCCTGATTTAAAACTGTAGAATCAGTAGAATTTTTTTTTTCTCAGTGTGATGGTTTCAAGCAGGTACAAAACGCACACTCATATTGAGAGCCTGAAAAACCAAGTTCGGGGTCCCAAACCGCTCATGTTAGAGTCAAAATAATTGCCCCTTCATTACGACCGCACGTCCGCTGTAAAATAAACAAAAAAAAAGGAGACCCGACGCTGCTTCAATATTGTCGCGAAATCGTGCTCGCGCGAGTGTTTTGTCTAGCTTCACTTTATCTGACAGTTCGTTCATCTCCACGGAACGGCTCATGATATTCTACCGGAGTGGGGGAGTGTGTGTGTGTGGGGGGGGGGGGGGGGGGGGGGAGGGGGGCGGCAAATGGGGGCGAACGTGAATGAGTAACGCTACACTTAGTTTCTAGAACCCCGCGTCGAGATGTTTTGATTTATGAATGCGTGCTTTTGGGATCTCTACTTCGGAGGTGGTTTTCTCCGTGTATAACTACTCTTCCTTCATACGTGCTCTGCCTTGTTTTAACGCCTCTTGATTGGTCCTTCCAAAACTTTCTGATTGGTGAACTGGAGGGCTCCAGAATGCTGCTGAATCCGATATAAGCAGCCGCCAAGGGCCCAGAGGACTTGGCTTTCGGATCCCAAGCTCTAGACATCTCCCTGCCTCTGGAAAACCAACCTGTACGTCCGACACCCTTCGGCTGTGGAGTCTTCCGCCGCTAACTTGCAAACTTGGGACCCCTTACGGCTGTGGAGGAGTTCGGCTCGCCCGCCTTTGTGTGGAACCTTGTTTGTCAAGTTTGGCTGTGGTCGGGGCACCCGCTGAAGGTGGGGTCGAAGAGGACGGCAGAGGTCACCAGAGGTTAGGAGTAGTATCCCCAAAAATTTAGTCTCACATTATATAATGTGCACAGTGATGTAAAAGGGTAACTTGCCTATATTTCATTAAATAAAAAGTTGCGTTCGTTACAAACATAATCGTCATCGACGGAGAAAAGAATTTCTATTTTTCTCCACGACGATATCATGTTCTAAACAGACGCTTTACCCGCTGTATTTTTAGCAGGTCCCTATGCGTGTGACGATGTACAGTGTACTCAACTGTTAAACATAACGCGGGAGCGGTGACCGGAGAGACTCCATGCGCCATCTACCGGCTCACTCTGGAAGCTTATGCCGCTGTTGTTTTCTAGAGTTACACTCCCAGCTCCGAAACAATCACCGATGCGTTACTCGGCGATAAAAAAAAAAAAAAAAGAAAAGATCGCTTTTTGATTGTTTTTGTTGTTGTTTAAAGAAGGTGGCCTTTATTAGAGAAACTGCAAGATCACCGAGATATGGTAGCCCGGCATGGTAAATGCGTAGATGTGACTAAACAGACTGGAAAAAATAACAAAACAACCAAGTAAAAATTTAAAGCGTGGGTGATAAAGAAAGGAACGAGGGAGGTCGTGCGATAATTGTATCGGGGAATGGCGACAATCCCAAGAAGACCCGGCTTATTCTCTGCCGCATCATTGATTTAATCGCTAGACAGCTCTGGTATCAGTTTCGGCCACCGCTCCCGCGTTATGCTTAGCAGTTGAGCACACTGTACGTTAGTCAGTATCCCGTATCGCAGGCAAACACAAATCGTTTTTATAAACCTGACTAGTTTTCTTAGGCCTTTGTTTGTTCCACATAAATGCGAAATCAAAATCGTGTCATTGTGCGAACGATTCAAGCCGTTGCAGACGGCGTTTTCATCATACGTTCGTCGTCTGCAGCAGGCATCCCGAGACTTCTTCAGGACCGGAAGTTGCCGTCGCAAATATTTCAGAAACAGATGATACTCGGCAAACTTCCGTCGTGGTAAGTGTGAAACCTAGGCTTATTACATGTATTCTTTTTAGACGTTTAAGTTCCATGTCCGATTTTCGACCGATCGTTTTTTTTTTTCCTGAGCGAAATCCAGTTTCATGTATTCGTCCATAACAATGCCCCTAGCAACGGTTTGTTTAGACCAGTCACCTCACACGGGGTCAATTGTTTCTCTTTTTTTTTTAATAATTTTTTTTTCAATTTTCTGTGTTTTTTGTAAAGCGCCGCTCTTACCAATTTTTGCGGAGAGGGCGGGAACTTGTCGAGCTACACTTATGCAGCTTTTTTTTTTTGTCTCTGCTATCATGCATTTAATATTTTTTTTTATTGTAATTAAAGCGTTAAATGCTTTCTAACGCTACCCTCTAATCCAAAAATATTTGTCCGTCCGTCCGTTCATTTTCCGCTAAATTTAGCGGGCAACCTGGTGTCAGGTGACCTTATACAGCTTGGGGAAATTGACGTCACGTGTAACCAATACACCAGTTCAGTTTCCCGCTATATGTAGCGGGAAAATTCGCGTCTTGTGACCTAGAGAACGATCCAGTTACCTCGCTAAATTTCGCGGGAAATCAACGTCACGTGACCTCTGAAATCATTAAGTTTTCCCGCTAAATTTAGCGGAAAAATATATGTCACGTGACACACCGATTCCCTATCACGCATTTCACGCACTACAAAAATTTGAATTCAAAGGTCTCTGCCAATTTTATTGTTATTATTTTTTATTATAATATAAAATGATGTGACTAGTTATTGATGTCATGTGTCGTGCAGTGTAATTTGTTCCGTCACTTATTTGTCTGCCTGTCGCATCCCGATTTGCTACTCACAGTGCTAAAAAAAAACTAATTGTTTTTAGTGCATGTTGTATTCCTATAATGGGTACAAGCCTTCGGCTCTCGCGAGTGTGAACCGAAGTTTACGACGAGAAGAAAGCTGTCAGTGTCCAAAGCGCGAGCGCGTCTTGGTGAATTTCCAAAACGTTTTCTTGCACAGACAGCGCGAACCGGTTACCTCTTTAGCGGTCGTGCCCAAAGCAAACGAGCGGGCGGCCGGCCGCACGCGTATGAATATGGATATTAATTTCCTCCTTCATTATGCAAACCAGTAGCTGCTGCCGGTAAACCAGTGGCCGGTCGGATTATCATAAAGCGGTCACGTTGCTGGCTATGGATTTTATCCGCTATAGACACTAACGAAGCCACAAACGTCGACCTTTTATCTCCTCTGTTTGTGCGGAAATAACCAGCCGCCCTTTTCAGTGCGCACTTTGCATATAACGGCAAAACCTAACAGCAAATGGTCGGTTTAAGTTCTATTTTTTATTTTTTATCTTCTTTAAGCGAGGGGAATAGCGCTTGCTTTTTTCCTGAAAGCACGATCGTCAGATGTATCAACATAACGTCAGTCATGGGAATCTAAGGCTCCTCGACAAACAACATCAAAGGGCTTTCTACTCTGAATCCCCCACGCCTAGTAGCATCATTCCTGGATGCACGTAGCTATAAGGTTAGTTTGGATCGTTCAACGCCATAAAATGAATTATAACGCGCTGCGCTTTAGGGGTGCACGTTAAGCTAACAGTGAAACAAGTAACCACTAGGTGGAAAACAGCGTGCATCAACGACCATTAGAGAGAGAAAAAAAAAATGCACTGCAATCGGTCCAGTTTCGAAAGAAAAAAAAAAAAAGTCTACGCGGCATTGCAAAAGGTTACGCTGAAGACCTGACCGTGACGTGGGGCCCAAAAGATGGCGCTGACGGCGGCGCACGCGTAGACGGGTCACACATTTAGGCGCATGTGCAGCGCTCGATTTTTGAATAGACAAAGAAGCTTGTTCGCGTGACGAGTTTGTGCAGAGACGAAGGCTGTCGGACATGCGCGCATGCGCGTTTCGGTCTCGTTGCTGAGGGACGTGACGTCACGACTGACGAGTCTGTAAAAACGAAGACCAGGAGTGGTCGAGCGCCACCACGACATGCCAACTCTACAACTACAAACGGCGCTAAGTTTCTGCGGTCGCAATAGTTTATAGTTTACGATAAGGAAAGAGGGACATGCAGGACATGCGCAGGACAGGCATGTCCTGCATGTTGTAATGTTTTAAGTAGGCGTTCAGTGAACGGTCTGAATACGCCGTACGAAGTTATTATGGCGTCATGTGTTTACACCACCAATGGTCAAGCGAACTTCCAACCTGGTAAAGGCGCACATGGGAGACCTTTAGGTAAAACTATTCATTTTTGTTCGAGGCAATTTTAGTCATCGAAAGTCAAAGAGAAGGCTGACAAGCCGCTGCCCCTTTCGGAACGATTGAGCCGCACCCGTTCAGTGATCATGTCGCTTGGATCCAGTACTTTGGGATTTAAATTAAAGGAAGAAGCTTCGAAATGCATTTGTGAAGATGATTCAAAGTCCTAAAACGTTAACATGTATGAGCTATTGCTTTTTTTTGTGAATTCAACAGCGTTATAGCTATTTCACCAAAAACGTTATAGCTATTTCATCTGCCAACAAACACACACACAGAAAATACGAAGTGCTCGTCAGTCTGCAGTTTAAATCGGCGCCAAGATGTGTGGAACGCCTGCATTGTGGACGCAAAAGCCCATATTTCAATAACAATCATTACATTCCTAGAAAAAAAAATATTTTGACAGTTACGTTGTTTTTTTGTTTTTTTTTCTCACGGTGACAAGAGTTTTGTTTTTTTCTTTGGTTGTTAGCGTCACTGTCCCAATTAAAACTAGCTACTCTACTTAAAAAAAAAAACATACAAAAAATTTACAAATAAATTACCGACAAACATCTTGTCACCAAAAAGAAGCGAGTCCATGAAAATCTCCAACTTAGCCGGTCTACGGCACACACCGACTGCCAAAGCGAACCGAGTCCTCGGGCACGTCTTTGAACCTTGACCTCCTAACAACAGCTCGCAACCGGCAGGGTTCATGGACGACGACAATGAACCTTTACGCGGCGTGTAGGAAAAAAAAAATGATAAACAAAAAAGAAAATACCAGAAAATTATGCAAACGGTAAAAGGAATAGACTGCTATGGTACAGGGCTCGAGGTTCCGATTCCTTTTGAAGAGGATGGTTCTCGTGGTTTTGTGTGTGTGTGTGCGCGTTTATTTTTTCCCTGTGATTTTTTGGTTGCTGTTCTTAGGAAAGAGCTCGTAAAAGTCGCACGTTCACTCCCACACGAACATCCCAACAACTGCACCAGACCGCTGCTCCTCCACCTCGTGGAGATGCGCGGCGCGAAGATGCTGGGCTGGGACGGAAGAACAAAGCAAAAGAGGAGAGCGAGCCACAAAAACTCCGTTTCAACCCCAGAACACAGCGTGATGCGGAGGGGCTTCAAAAAGACAACAAACAGCGAACCCTTCCTGACCTCCTTCAAGAGAGTGGGATGTCGGGAGCGAGTGAGTCCAGGTGCCTTTTTAATGGCCGCTAATAATGACCGACCATCGGCTTTTACGAGCACCAACACGGCTTCGACCCCCTCTCCCCCCTCCCCCCCTTTTTTCCCACCCCCTCTTTCCTCCCCCGAGTTTTATATCATTTTGGCTGACGATGTTTGTGGGCTTGTTGTTATTGTAGACTCCCCCCCCTTTTTTACACTCTCTCCTCTTATTTTCTCTCGGCTCTTTAATGCTATCTATTTATTTCATCGCATGTAGAAATATTGCGGAGGGTGGGTGGGGGGTGCCTTTTACCATATATGCACTCGGCACTTACGGGGTCTGACAGAACCCCGCAGATAGGCGCGCGGTGTGGTCTTACTTTTTTTTCTTTCTTTCTTTCGCCACTTTTTTCTTTTTTTCATGGGATTATTGGCGTCAGCTTGGCTTCGTTCATCCTAAAAAAAGAAGAAAAATAATCGAACGGAACAACCCAGCGAGGAGATGACGATGGAAGAAAATTTGTAAAAGCTGCTTAAAGGGTGACGGTGGTGAAAAAAGATTGAGCGAGGTTTTCAAAACATTCTTACTTGCACTACCGAACTTAAAAAAAAAAAAGAGGTTTGATATACGGGGCGAGGTTCGCTCTTTCAGGGAGTTTGATGGTCTTCGTTGGGGGCGTCTCTGTGCAACACCGGCGATCGTTTATGAGCTGTAATGCGCGCGCGCTACTCCGCACTTAACTGCTCTGACCCCCGATGCGTCTCGTTCGAGTTTAACGGGATCGTATACTAAACAACTTGGAATAAATAGCGCTCGGGATCGATGTTGCGAAATGTACCCAACACAGAGCAGTTTCAGTTTGCACGTGGCAGCTGTTGAGTCAGGAATAAAGATATATTTGACTCGCTCTTTTCAGTCATTGTTCATTTTACGTTCTTGTTTTCTGCTTCGGAAATGACTGGCGTGCAAGGTGTCACAAAGAATAAATTCACTAACGAAACAAAATATCGATAACAAAAAATAATAACGAGAAACCTCGATGTGCTTGAAATTTTGAATCCCGGACAAAAGCTCACCTGTTTTGCGACTCCAAAAAGCACTGAAAACATATTGGCTGAAAGATACGTGAGCATTTGTTCGGGCATCTGAGAAAAACGAATTAGGGAGCTTTTGCCCGGTGGGTTTCGTCCCGCTATCGTAACTTTCAGAACCTGGGGAAGCGTGCTGGTGCCAAACCGATCGAAATGGCAGGCGCCTGGATGATAGACGCGGAACAGCAGTATCTGGTTAGAGTTGCGAGGTGCGAGTAATCTAAACTTTGCCAGATAGGAGTGACAATAGTGTCGAAAGTCGAAATCTCTTGTATCAATGTTGTTTAGACAGCCGTCTGAAGCCTCCGTTGTGGATATGAAATTCGGTCAGTTCAGTACAACTGCTGTCCTTGGATCTTTAACGAAGCCTATCGTACATTTCGATATGTCGGAGGAGTGAGTGAAAATATTTATCATTGGGTCATCATCCACAAAGTTGTAAATGCCGTTGTCGCAGCTAGCGCCGTAACATCATTGCTGAACGCTGCGAACTTTGAACGATAGCGTTTGCCATTTTTATAGGCCGTACACTATGCGCCTCCTTAAGCCATGATGTTGGCTCTCACTTTTATGTGGTCACTGACGCTGTGCCATGAAAATTATCCTCATAACCTTCCTTTGGTTTTTTAATGTTTTATTGGATGCGCGCAAAGGCACGATTGGGTGTTACTGGAACAACAAATGGCGGTGAAACAAGAGTGATCGCTCCTACCTCTCCATCCACATATATAAAGTAAACGCTTGCAGCGCCAACGCCTGCGCGGCGGGAGCTTGTCTCGAAGTTACGTGCCCGGCTGGTTCTTCGTACTCGAATAGAAAAATGGGTTCGAATAAAGACGTAGATTAAACATGAGCAGTGTTACGTGGTGGACGCAACAGGAACTAGTCACTAATAGCCAGTTACACAGGCACCCTTAACCTCAGGTAAGTGTGATTGATGAAAGAATGCGGTTTGGGGTGCCCGACGGGCATCGTAAACCGCAGTTACGCTTAAGTGTGGTTAGCGGTCAATGCTAACTATACGCTAGTTCCGTAGTTCAGTCTGACCTCAGTCACACTAAACTGTGGCCAAGGGTGGTCAGCGGATGATGAGACGAAACATCCGTTTAGACATTGCGCCGTGGCATGACGCAATGCAAAGCGTCATGCTTGCATTGTGTAATGTCTCAGCGCAGGCTTCATTTTGAGGTCTGAACGGATGTTTCACCTCATCATTTGCTGAGCTGATTTCGTAGATCGCAGAGATTGACTCTTCGAGTGTTTCGTCGGGTAAGTAGACGCGCAGGCATTTCTTAACGTGTAGGGTGTCAGTAGGACTACGTGAACCAAGTTATGAATCGATGGCCAGAAGGATGATAATGGCTGTACCCGTTATAACGGGTGGTAGCTTGCACCCGGGGGCAATTAGTTCAGCGAACGGCGTTTCATCGAAAGTTTGTTTTATCGACAGATTGTTTCATCGACAAATCGTTTCATGGACAGCTCAGATTAGCTTTTTACTGTAATAAGCTGCATGAGACTGTCGCCGCGAAGCGGCGTTTACGGGTCGGTCAGGTGGATCAACATATTTGTAATGAGCGAAGCGCCGCGAACGCAGGCCCGGGGGTAGGGGGAAGAGAGGGTGTTAACGCACACCCCAGTGATACACGCGTGACGAAACGTCCCTAGAACGTGCAATTCGAGTAACGGATGTTGCGTTCGTGTCGACGAAACGTGTGTCCATGAAATGTTGTCCACGAAACGTAATTCCACGAAACAAGTTTCGACGAAACAATAGGGACCCACTTGCGCCACCCAGCCTGGAAACTAAAAGTGTGATTCATCCCCTTACTCGTCTAAGCCAATTTGCTTCCCCTCTGCATTTTTTTTTCACTATCACCAAGCAGTGTGGGATATCGCCAGCATGACCATTGTGGAATCGGGCAAATAAAAAGAAAACATCCCCCCCCCCCCCCCTGGCCTCCTTCCCCCGGCGAGGGAGTCGCCAATTTTCCTCTGGTCAAACCTTGTCGGCGTCACCCCAACACCGGGCCCACGGGGAGATAGGGTTCAGCTCTTGGGCCGGAGCCACGTGGGGGGACTCCCCAATTTTCCTGTGTCCCGCCTGTCCCCAGCTGTACTGCTAGTTGATTTTGCTTCATTAAATTTTTCCCGGATAATTTACACGAATCATCTCGCCTCCTTTTTGTGACTGTAATCTTTTCTTCCTCCATTCTTCCATCCCCGCCACCAAAACCCAGTGGCCCCGCCAGATGCGTTACCCCTTCGGGGAAGGCGGCACTCGAAAACCAAATGTTCTAGCGCCTCACTCTAACTATGACATGCGGCACATGATGTGTCAATCTCTTGAAATTTAGCTCTATACGTCTTTGTTCCTTAACTTCTCGCCTCGAAGAGCAAAGAACTTCCACGTGATTTATCAACCACCTTTTCCTTTCTTATGTCCTGTTTTTGTGTCCTGCTCATTGTTAAAGTTGATGGGGTTTCTTTTTGCATTCTTCTCTCTCACACTTTCCTCTCTGCCTCTTTCACTCCCCTTTTTAACTGAAGTAGTCTGCTCAGCCCCATCACCAGTGTGTAGGTATTTAAATGTAAGCTTTCGGGTTCTGTTTGTCCATTTTGTGTTTAAACTTTTCCTGAATAAGTACTTGAATACCTTCCGTGCCCACCGGGCATCATGCATTTCAGTTAACCTTTCTTCAAATTTCAATTTACCGATTGCCTTCTCCTCTCGAAAGACGACCAGCCCATGTCACCATGCACTCCCTCATTAGGTGTGCTCCATTGCAGGCCCAGTAATAACCCGCCAAGGTTGCTTTGTCGAATTTCCAATCCTCATTGAATCTCTTGATCTCACACACAGTACACAATTGCCAAAATACAGTCCCGGCACCATTACTCCCTTCCATATAGCCCTGACCACTTCGTATCTATTATATTCCACAATGCCTCGAGTGTCATGATACCTGCATTTCTGTTTTCTTTTCTAATTATGTACTTTCAATGTTCCTCTAGGTATATCTTCGTAATTGCGTTGGTTCGGTGTTGCCAGTTGTCACCGGTTTCAGAAAACGCTTCTTGTTGCCGCTTTTGTGCGCCCACCTCTTGTCAGATCACGGGGCAGAAACAGCTGCCAAGGGCGCACCAGCCCAGAAACTTGTCTTGAGTCATCCCTCCGCATAAATTCCTGACCTGGTCATTCCCGTAGCCCAGGCTAGACGTTCGTGATGTACGACCGACCAGCCATCAAGGAAAAAAAAATGCATTACCTTTCGTCGTGCTCGGACTCACTTCGAACAAAAAACACAAAGACATAGCTGTAAAACAAAACAGAAAAAAAAGAATATATCAGGCACAAGCACGCGGTGCATCACGAAGTTTAGAGGCGCCTAAACACCATAACACTTCCCACTCACAAGCATAAAGATAAATATATGCGACGTGAAATGAAGGTGGGACTGTGACGTCTCCCAGTCCGGTATTTTGAAGACATAAAAAACACGGTATATAAAAAAATATTTTTTTTCGATTGTTTTTTTAATCCTTGTCTAATGCTCTTCGTTTAAAGTCACTCTTCCAAACTGCGATGTGACTTTATATGAAGTATTTCTCATTTAAAGAAAATCTCCGTCCGAAACTTGGCCTACAATAAAGGAAATTAGAACTATGACGAGACTTTATGAGGAAAAATAGGTTTAAAGTCATCCTTCTACCAAAACCTAGGCGAGGATAAACGAAACCAAACCTCAGTGTGACTTTAAATGATATGTTTTCTTTCACCCAAAACCAATGTTACAATAAACGGAACTAACCTAAACACCGATGTGACTTAAATAAACGCGGAGATGTAGCTCCTTTTGTACACAAAAAAAAAAACATATAGAAAAAAAAAAGAATGAAGGAGTAAATGTCTGGAGACTCCTATAAAAATAAATACCACATGATCCAAGAGTTTTATAAAGTAACACAACGAACATAAAGGTCAAGTTCGACTTCAATCGTGTTGGAGTCCGTGACCGAATTTCGACTTAAAATACGCCCACGTCGTCGTGCGTTGCTCGAGTGGTGGAGACTCTATGACTCAAACGCAGTGCCTCAACATTTCAAGCCACGTCCGACCCCCGCCTCCTCCGCCACCATTTCCTCTAGAGTCCTCCCTACCATCTAAAGAATCAAAAAGAACCAAAAATACAATCAGAAAGCGAAAACAAGGAAGGTTCCATCTTTTGTGCGAAGATTCACCTTTGACACTTCGAAATGACAGGGTTAAAAACAGAAATTGCCGACCTCCCGCTGGTCACGAAAGCTGAATAAAAAGGTTTTTTTTTTTGTTTTTTTGTTTTCCTTTCTTTGTGGTCTTCTGTAGGCATATAGGCCGTACGTTTATCTTGTATTATTTTCGTTTCTAAAGTTTTTCGTCAGCTCAGGTCAAACGAAGTCCATAATCTCATTCACACGACTGCGCCACGGAGTTTGACTGGAGAGGGGCGTATTATTTTTATTACATTTTTTTTGGCACCTTATGCCCGCGTTTTATTTATTTTTTCAAATACATTTTTCTTTTTTTTTTTTCTTCTTTTTTAGCCGGGCAGTAGTAAGAAAATTGACTTTTCGTTGAAGGCATTTTTAAGTTTCCTGGGAGTGACTTTTTGGAGAAGTGAAGTATTCTTATGGTTCTTAGGAATACGATTGACCAAGGTGGTAATTTCGTACGTTACATTTTTTTTTTCAAGAAAGGAAAGCTATTTTTGTCAGAAAATGCGAGCATTTTAGACGTCCTTTTTGTTCAAGGAGCTCCAGGGAAAATTTTGCCATAAAAATAGAGCATTCCCAACTCCGAGGAAGGCGACGCCGCCCAGCGCTAAAGTAGCGGGTGAGAGAATTGGGAAACTTGCTACCGCTTATCCAAGTGTGCGGAGATAATTAGCGCCGACTGGCGGCCCAAATTGTAATACTGAGAAAAGCCGATTGGGCGAATGCTGTTTGAGTTGCGAATTACAAAAGGGAGGAGTGCACTGGACCGGGTCCCGTAAAGACGTAAAAGTAAAACTGTTCTGATGTGGGGAAAAAGAATGGTGTCACTGTCGTTGATTTTTATGTCGGATCCATGGCATAATTTTGTTTCTGCTTCCCAATAAACAGTTAGGTATGAAGCCTAAGTCGTACATAAGTTGTACATAAGTCAGCACGAACAGCTGCGTGCTGACTTATGTACGACATCACTGAGTGAATTCTCGTTTGCAGGAAGACGCAAAAGATAGCGCCACTGTCGTTTTGTACGCAACACGTTTGCACCAAACGCTTCAACGAATTGTCAGTGTTTGCCAACCCCCCCCCCCCTCCTTCTATTTTTTTTTTAGTTTGACTCTATAAACGGTATTGCATACACAGAAACTTCAGGACGGTAACCTCTGGACGTTTGCAAGTACTACCTCCGAGTCAAGAGGGGTCTTAACCCTCCTTGACTCGGGGTTAGCTGCCATAACGTGACCATTCCCTTAACCCCAACCCTGCGTATACAAGGAATGGAAGCTCTCTGGCAACCCGATCCGTCTTTCCGAGGGCCTCATATTCATTGATTGATTGAGTGACTGCCTGATTGATTGTATGATTGATGGCACCCCTAAAGGCCTCATGTCGTATGAAGAAGGGGATGCATGCATGACATTATCGCAAACACCCGCAATCATGTTCGTTTTCTTGCCATCTGGCAACTTTCAAGTGTAAAATAAATTTGTTTTGTCTTTGCACTCTTACTTGAAGAGGCCCAAGTGGCGTAGCTTTGAGTTTTGTTTTAAACGGTAAGTTAGTATAGTTGGCACAAGAACAAGCACTGCAAAAGAAAGTTGAACGTTACAACAACGTCCCTTTCTTTCTACTCCAACCGACTACCGGTTTTTCCCCCTAATCCTTTTACCAAGATAGTTTTATCGAATAAAGGAACTACGCGTTTAATTTCATTTCTTCAGTTTTATAGTCACGTTAGAATGGAGTACAGCAATTCAAACTAAGACCTTACTATTTTTTCTGTGTTCCATCGCTGTGCGCACGCGCTTGGCGGGAGTCGATCGCGCTGTGGATTGTCCAATTACAATCCAGCTATCGCAGACATCCAGCGCAGAACAGTAAAAAAAATAAGACAAAATATGCTTTTTCGTTGATGTCAAATAAAAAGACCCTGATGGCGACGACTATGCTTTTCGCATTGACCACGGCTGCAACGCATTCAAGGCGTTTTGGTCGTCAATAAGAACCTCCAGCTAAGCTACAATTCACACCTTTACTTTTAGACACCCCACTGATCTTAAGAACCCTGGACCTATCATTAAAATGTCCGATTTCAAACGTGCACAATGTGCACAACTTTATGTGGCCATGCAGTCAAAATTTGTTGTTAGCGATGCAAAGGTAGAAACGTGGAAGAGAGACAATTGTGTACTCGCTCGGGGCGAGCATCTCACCGGTTCGATGCCGTCAAAGGTACGGGGTAGTCCGTGCTTGAGAGCCGATTAAAACTAGACACGGGCGCTCCTCCTGTCTTCGGAAGCGCCACAGAAAGTTGGCTCCGATTATAAACACGCAATCTCCAACTCTGCAGACGTTAAAATAAAAATAAAAAAGGTTAAATCTTTTATTTTGCTCGCTAAAACCTACCTATTATCGAAGAAGCGCTCGCGGCGCATGTCCATCTGGCCACGCAGGCATGATGCACACGCCACGCGTCCTATCACGTGGTCTTTTCTTAGCCCCCCGCATCTAGGCGCGTGGTGGCGACTAATGGAGCAGTGTCCCCCCCCTCCACGGAGCATGCGCGGAGAGGGCAGACCTGAAGCCCGAGGATGTACCGAAAGATCGGTTCTTAAGATAGACCGGTATCTGGTGTCTCAAAAGCCGCATGCGCCAGAACGTGTTGGTCGTTCTCGGGACGCCCTGATTTACAGGCTGTCTTTAAGAGGTTCCGACCATCAAGATGGGCTCTTCTTTTTTGACGGCTTACTGGCGTCTTGTCGAACTCCTCCTGTATCACCGAAGGGGGCAAAAACAACAACAACAGCGCTATTTAGGGGCGGAGCTACGGAGTGAGCTCTGCCGTCATAAAACGTAATAAGTCTCGGGCTATAAATTCCGAAACCACTTACTTAAAACAAGCTGTACGTGCCATTACGTTCGACACCTTAACCCAGTTTGATCGTTAATGGGTTAACTCGAAGACCCCGGATGTTCTCGTATTAAAGGGCAAACGAACACAACTTTTGAGATGCACGCGAGTTAAAGATAGGTACACTTGCAGGTTTTATAACAACATCCGAAACTAAGGCACACTGTGGATGACACCGTCGTTGAAGTGTGTAGTTTGCGCTCGGGTGTCGTTTACGACGTGTTATTGTCAAGTAAAATTAATAGCACAAAAAGAAGTAATGATTGCACTTTATACTGAAGCTGTAACTAGGGCGTGGCTGCTAGACTGGGGCCTTTAACGCGCATCACGCAGCAACGGTTACATCAATTCATGTCTATGTGCATATTGTTCGTTCATATCACAATCGGGGACAACGGGAGTTAAACTCCTATCTAGGAATGCATCGCGAGCGTCTACTTGAAGTTTAGTCAGTTGTAATTGTGCTAGACTGCTTTATTATGGTAAGTTGTAATACCGGACAAGGTGGTTAAATGACCATACGGCTGTAATTGTCGTAGATAACTAATTTTATGTGTTCATTACAATATACTTCCAAAGCAAGATTACGAGTTACATTAATCACGTGGCCCAGTAAAGTACTCTGGAAAAGTAAAAGCAGTTTTAGCACCACTTAGACAATTACTTTCTGGTTCGGATAATCCAGTACAATCTGCTAAAAATATTTGGTTGGCGAGTATTTTTAATCGCAATGTTAAAACACGGTTTAATGTTTTGCAACTTCTAGTAAAGACTAGGGTAGCCAAATGTTTTTCTATTTCCAGAGTAGTAACTGCAACCGTAATCGACATATTTTTTGGTAAGATTTAATACCAGAGAACGGTATCACGATTGGTAGCAACTGTTTATCTAAGTGTGATTTACACCTTCTTGTAAGTTTCAAAAGAATCCAGAGGTGGCCAGGCAAATACTTCTTGAGTGAGAGTAATCGAAATCATAACCTTAATTGACCCCCTTTTTTTTCTTTTTTTTTAAACGAAAAACAGCGCCGAAAAAAACACAGGAACACAGACGAAGAGAAACAGGACAAGGCACACTCTCAACTGAAGTTCATTGAAAATTGACAAGCTAATTTAGCCACAAAAACCCTTTTTAACCTCATCAACTCAGCCGGCGTTTCAGAAATTCAAACTCATCTGTAGATGAAGACAGGGGTGTGTCACTTGTCCAGGGAGAAGAGATGTATAAGTGACACGTCTCTGTCTTTATCTACAGATGAGTTTGTATTTCTGAAAAGCGGGCCGAGTTCATATGGTTCACAGGGGATTTTGTGGCTATATTAGCTTGGCAATTTTAAATAAACTTCAGTTGAGAGTGCGCCTCGTCCTGTTTCCCTTCGTCTGTGTCCCTGTGCTTTTTTGGCACTGTTTTTCTTTTGCAATGGACTAACTGGCCCAAATCTCCACCTATTCTTTTTCTTTTGTAACGTTCAATACAAAAACGAAATGTGACAAAATTATTAATATTTTTTAATTGAGAGTAATTCTGGTGATGCGGGCAGACAGGCGGGACAAGCCGGGCATATCTCTAAGTATTAAAAATAAAAAAAAAAAAAAAAATAATAACCGCGCAAAAAGTCAGAGACAAGAAATTGAAGAGGGCGATCGTTGACTCACGACTAACGCTTTAATGGACAAGAAGGAAGAGAAGCCAGGTATATGAATTGCCAACAACCATTTAGATTGTGTTAAAAAAAAAAAAAAAAAAAAACTTATAATCATAGCGTCCCTAGACGTGCACCTTAGAATTTGCCAGTCTGACATTCCCCTTACCTCCATTAAAGGGGGGGGGGGGGGGGGGTGCAACGATTTTATGATTAAAAGAATTTGCATCTCGTCATTTTTACGTTGTTTATCGTGTCCCGGAGGATAAGGAAAACATCTCCTTTATTAAAGATGTCGCGATTCCGCTGCATAATCGCAAAGCCAAAGCCGAGCTTTTTCCCCCACCTGCAGCCGCAAGTGGCAGCCGAAGGAACTACGGCTAGAAGATTACGTGACCTTGCTCGGCTCTAAGCTGAAGCATAACGCCCGTTAATGTCAGCAGAGAGAGGAAGAGGAAGCGTCTTCCGATATAGCACGCGGGAACCTACACGGCACTCCGAATGACGTCACTAGGAGTGCGACCAGGTGTGACCCTGAAGACTAGGAGTAAGTTGAGGGGTGCCCGAAATAACAATTTTTATCTTTTTTTTTTTTTACACAGTAACTAGGACACGCAGGCGAAATTGGTTTTCTGTTCTTTACATCATAAGTGTCAGGGGGCAACTTCCACAAGTTTTCGACCGAAGTCCGGAAATCGTTGCACCCCCCCCCCCCCCCCTCCTTTAAGGAAAGTAGAGTTCACCGTACTCAGCACGTCAAAGGGAGCGTTTGGAGCCAATCCTCGAAGGTCGCGACCTCAGCGACGCTTGCAGTCGCGCACAATATGGCCCAGCAGTTTCCTCGCGATTCAGGTCACTGACCTCTGTGGACGATCTTGCCGAAGAGCGACTTCCCGCGCATGTACTCTGGCGTCGGGCAGTTCCACCGGCGGTCCCTGAACTGGTGCTTGCACTCGGAGATGGCCAAGCGCATGCCTCTCCCGATGGCCTGCAGGGAACCGGGGTTGGCCCGGACCAGCCCCCGCTGCTTGCGGCGGAGTGGCACACTCAGCTGGAGCTCGTTGCCCGTGATTGCGTTGCCCACGGCGTTGCCCAGCACCGCGTTGCTCTGCAGGTCTCCGGCGCCTATGCCCCTGTGGGTTGAGAAAGGACGCGTCCAACGTCGTTACGTTTGTCACCATACATGATGCCTGCGGAACGCTTTTCCAAGGGCCCTAAACTCGTGAAACACAAAGTTGGAGCCGAAAGTTGGCGGAGCGCGCCGATTGGATGTTGGCGACAAAAACGCCGAGTCATCGTCGTGATAGTCCAATCGGTGCGCTCCCTCAACTTCGGCCCCAACTTCGTGTTTCACGAGTTTAGGGCCCCAAGTGTCTTCCGCGTCCATGATAGTGGCTTTCCCTCGATTGCCGCCTCGTGACGTCATAAAGGTGTCACGCTGTCGCCGGCCGCGATCCTGGCGGTCGGTAGTGTAAGTTCAAGCGGAACGATAGAGCTTGTCGTGGCTGCTGATTCCGTGGACTTTCAAACTGAAGAGCGACCTGTCGTTGAACGGTCGCGTCTGCAGCGTCTACCACCGATGCCGTGACACTGCCAGGATCGCGGCCGCGGGACACGTTTATGACGCAATCGGGTATCAATTAAGGGACCACATTTGAAGACGCAATAAACACACACTTCGAAAACGCGCTCTAGGCATCATAAGCACGTCACTTACACTCCGTTGCAACGTAACTTGGCAGACGGATAAGCAGAAGGTTTCTGTCAAGCCAGTGGGAGGGTCAAAGCGAGGCACGTGACAACCTGAATGTACCCACGCCTCCTATAGACGACGAGGCCGTAGTGTCGGGTTTTCTGCGTCGCCAACCGGATGTCATTTGGACACGAGTGCTGCATCAGCGATCGGCTGTTACTCGCGTGCTCACGAACAAACCCAAGTCTCGGCCGAAGCTTCAAGCAACGGTTGTGGCCAATATGCACCCCGTGCTGACTTCCGGTACGACAGAGAAAATCGGGCACTTCGGCCTTGCTCTATCTAGGAGGGGTTCGGTGCCCTCGTCCTGTGCTCAGATTTCACGTGCTTGACTACATCGCTTTGATCGGCCCGGAGGAGCCGAAGCGCTCGCCCTTTGCTAAGTTTGGCTGAAACTGGATAAAGGAGGCGTGTTCAGCAAGCGGTCGCGACGGAGAGAACATAAGGGAGATTCTGAGAGTTTTCTTGTCTTCTCCATAGCTCAGAAGCTCCTGATTTTGATTCCAGCACGTCGACTAGCCCGAAGAACACCTCTTTTGGATTTATGACAAGAGACATGTTTTAGCAGATTGTCCCTGAACAACTTCCAGACAAAACGAAGAGTCACGACCAAGTTTTTGAAATGCAGACTTCTGCCAGAAAAAACACCATCATATAATCATTGTGGAATGAATTTAAACTTCAACTGATCAACTTCAGCCACTTTCGGCTACCTTCCTTCTTTAACTCGGGTTGTTGTGACTCTACCTGCTTCCCCCTTTGATCCTTGGGCCTCAAAACAAGAAAAAAAAATCAATTGGAGTGCTTTTTAGCTAAAGTAAAGATGCCCATGTTGCACCCTTGCCATGGCGTACGCGCGGTGGGAATAGTGCTTCGTCACGAAGCACTATTCCCTGTTACTCGTCTGCCGAATGCCATAAGGACATTCGGCGAATCGGGGGCTACGGAGTGCTTTGACTTGGCTGAGCCTATAGTTCGCCTTCAGGTCAGCTTGTATTTATACAGTTAATTTCCTAAACTGGCTAGTTTGCAGCGAGTCGCCCTTTGTTATTCAACGCAAATATTATTTTTTCTCGACTCATGAAAGGAAGTTTTATAAAACTCCCCTTTATCTCATATCGTTTTCGGCGTGCAAAAACAATCTACAAAACCTCCCTATCAAAAGTACCTGACCTACCGATTCGATTCCGTTTGGTGACACTTCGTCAGTGTCCTTGCTTAGTTCCCGGGGAGTGCCCTGGGAGGTCTATCTGTCTGAATGAACCTCTTCAAAGCAGTTCTTCAAATAGTTGTCTTAAAAAAGATTTAAGGCAGCGTTTAAGAGTAATTTTTCCTTGGGAAATGTGTAGGTCGGAATTTGGGAGTTTTTCACGCAATGCGAGAAACAGGATATAACAAATGCATTTTAGTAACATTGCTTAAGGTACGATTATGTTTCCAGAGCCTACAACAGTTTTCCTCCAAAATAATTTTTTTTTGCGAAGTTACGTCCGTGCAGACGTAACTGCACCTTTCTACTGATTCGTTGTAGAATCATGTGGGCTGATCAATAAGTAATGATCGTAGGAATAATTGAATTTATTTTCATTATAATTTGATGGCGGCGATCAAGAAAAAATCTGCACACGCAGCGTGACGTGTTCTTAACCACCTATAGTGCACAACGACGATTGCACTGCAGGAAATAAATAATTCGGAAGAAACAATACACAAAAGTCACCATAGCAAGTTCTGAAGAGATCAAACGCGGATACACTAATTGCACTAATAATCATGACCTCCCATACAAAATGATGATCAAATTTCTCTTTTTGACATTTTGTTCTAACTCAAATGTTTAGTTTCATAGAAGTTTAGTCAAGTAGGGATATTGTATTTTAGCCTTTCTACGACATAATTCTTTCCTTGCGTGACCACCTCCTAACACCTGGCGCCACGGGTAGGATACGCATTAATATTTTTTTAGAGATTAGTGTATTCTTAATGACCCGTATTTTTAGGCTAGTACTATGTCTGTAATGATACAAAGTGCGAACGTTGATGATGCGGAACTGTTTGATTATGTCAGATGTATGAGACTGAAATAAGATACCACGTTTGGCTCTTTTTTTTAACAGGTGTATTTTTTAACATTTTGTTGAAGTGGGTGCGGTGCGCCCCAAACTAAATGGCAATAATTTAGGTAGGAATAGAACACTAAATTATAAACCATTAACTGAACATTTATTGGTAAAGCATAACGATGACGGTTTAACATGCGAACAATTTGTGACAACTTGTTTATAACGTAGGTAATGTCCCCTGGCATATTATCAGGGAAAATGAGGCCTAGAATCTTGAAAGAATTTACAATCTCAATCTTGGTTAAGTTTATGCTCAAGTATTTTGTAAGGGTAGCTACTTTATTTTTTTGGGACGAAAGTGCACAACTTTGATTTTTCAATTTTTTTAGGCAAATTAAATTTGCTCCACACTTGCAATCTATACAGCGTCAGGTTTGCTCTGTCAAATAACAAATCAGAATGTTCTGCAAAGAAAAATATACCTGTGTTATCGGCATCATTTAAAAAAAATTCTGAATAAACATTGATAATATTATTTACGTGTATATTGAAGAGAAAAGGACTCAATATAACTACCCTGCAGTACACCAGATGAGATGGGTTTTGTAAGAAGGTAGTTTTCATTAATACAGACGTATTGCAAGCAATCGATGCTCCAGATACGACTTTATTAGCTTCAATGCCTGCCCTCGAAAACCTTATAAGTATCTCATATCGCTAAAAAGATTTTGTGATAGAGGCAATCAAAGGCATTTGAGAAGTCAATAAACACACCAAGATCTTTTTCAAATTTTTTGAAGAATAAAGTGTTTTGCGTGTATACCTACGCTAATTTTTAACTCTAGTGAAGTTGCACTACGGTCATACTACTTACCTTTTAATATAAAATCTTAGTACTATCTAGTTACTATTGTTAATACTTTCTATTAAGTGTCTAACAAAAACTATTGAATTGTTTTATGATCAAAAGCTCACATTAGGAATAATAATTAAGAAAAAATAAACAAGACGGTGTTTTAT
This sequence comes from Ixodes scapularis, assembly GCF_016920785.2. Lineage (NCBI taxonomy): Eukaryota > Metazoa > Arthropoda > Arachnida > Ixodida > Ixodidae > Ixodes > Ixodes scapularis. The sequence continues at coordinate 23,588,338 of NW_024609837.1, forward strand.
TGCACTTACTGGCAGTTTCTTACATAAAATAGCCTTAAATAAACACTGCCGCGGACATCCAATCCCAACTTAGATCCATCGCAGTGATAAAGAACTAAACTCTGGTTTACAAGTTGCAAAACTGATAACGGAATTATCTCTACAAAAGTGTAACACGGACGAGTTTGTTTGACAGATGACGGTGTGAGAAGGTTTTGAAGTCTTTGTGCAACCGCTATTCGAGTCTGTTATCGCTGTCAATCTTAATTACCCACTTCTCTCGACGCTTCCAATTACAGCGTTTCTTTACGAGAAGTGCCCGCTGTCACGCACATTCCGAAACGTCCCAGGACACACTTCCCCCTCAACTGCGGCCGGAAAGCGCTCGCGCGCGCATCTTTAAGAGGACCTTATCAATCTTGTTCCGTAAGCAAAGACCCTCCAGAGGCCCCTCGAAGCATCGGGGCCGCATCTACACCTGCTACCGCAAACAACACACGTCAAAACCTTCATCCCTGCATTGCAACATGCGAACCTCCCCCCTCTTTCCGTCCCTCCGCGCCAAGTCTTCTAGAGTGCCCCCGCACTCTTCAACTTTCCAGAAGCCTCGAGTGGCTATTACCAAAACTAAATCACAAGAAAACCGGGTTTGCATAAAAAAAAAAGAGCAGAAAGCACATGCGAAGGAACAGAAAGCAGCACAACAGAGCCTCTCCGCATTATATAAGATGCGCGCTTTCAGTCTTTGGTGTATGTGTGTATTTTTTTATGTATCTTCTCCCCGGAGATTTTTTTGAAGACACCAGGAGGGACCTATGGCCCCTGGGAGCCTTCTCCGCCATCTTCGTTATCGCGCGAATCGAAACTCGGGAGCGCTCGAGGAATGTGAATCGCACTGTTAGCTTGCCCACGACCCTGCGAAACTGTCACTGCCCCTCTTACCATCGCCCCTGATGGTCGATGTTTATCGCGATGCCGGGACCGTACCCATACGGGGCATTCCTGGAGGGTGGACCCTAGAAGAAGACACGTCTTTCCTCGGGGATACGGTCCGACTGTTTGCACAAGAGACTCAGGGAAGCGGCCGTGCTCGGGGGATCTTATCGTGTCCATATAACAAATTAGCAGCCATTTAATTCTGTCTGGCTCGTTGCGCTTAACGAGTATGCGGATGTTTGGCAGTGATGTTGATCTGTGTGTGCCCAGTGGCCTTCTTGGTGGTTATGAACGTGACTTTGGCCCTCCTGGTTTTTGGTTTCGGTCGGCGCGTCCCGACTGGAATTTGGCGATGTAGCGCCACGTCCTACGGGATGTGGCGGCGGGGATTTTTTGCTTGGAGAATCTTTTTGGCGTATTTTTTTATCTTGTTTTCGCGATGGTCGTGAGCGAGGGCCCTGTCTGCGTTATCGCGAATTCGATTCGGTTCCCACGTCAGAGTGATGCTCCCATATACTACATCGAAGCCTGGGTGCTCGCTTGCCTTCGACAATAATATCGCGCCGATCTGGCGATGTGGGCTCGCTTCTTATATACGGGTTTAATTATAGGAGTCACTCTTTATTTTGTGTTATTTCGTGTTTTAGGTTCGAGGTTGTTTTGGGAGGGAGTTGTCATCGATCACCGCTGATCTTCACATCGTAACAAAACGGATCTAAAGTATGATGAATGAAGCTGGTTGCGAATGACGCCAAGCTTGGTAGTCGAAGGGTTGGTGTGCGAAGGAAGTTTTGCTGCGGAATGCTGAGCTGGTAACTTAAAAAACGTTTGGACGTCCTGCATGCAAGCGAAGGTCTTTTTTGTGTGTGTGAAAACTTAACTGAGGCGTAACTCTAACTTTCGCTTAAAACCCCAGGAAAATGTACCTGCTGGTTGTGACACAAACAGAAGTAATGCATAAGTAATGCATAACTTAAAGGTGTCTTCAGGAGGTTTCTGAGATCACCTAAATATGGCGATAACTCACTCTGCAGTCTCTAAGCATCTTAGAAACCCAAAAATCATAACGATGCGGGACCGATTTCCCTATTTAAAAAGCAATCAAAAATCGAAATTACCTCCGGCGATGGGAGAACAATTGCACAGGCAGGCAGGACGTTATATGACCAATGAAAACGAGACACTTCGTTGAGATTGCAAACACTGTTATTACAAAATAAGTATGCTTTTGCAAATGATAGAAACAAATAAAAGTAATTGAAAAGTTTTTTTTTTTTTTTTTTTTTTTGTCTTTTGCGGAAGTGAAGTGTCCGGTCGTCAGCTCCGCGGTTCCAGGATCTTTCGCTTGCTATCGACTGACAGTGGTCCTGGTTTCGAAACATGCTCCTCCTATCGCCGGAGACGACATCGGTGTGTGTCGCGATTTTTGATTGATTTTTTAATGGGGAAATCGGCGCCGCGTATCGTCATGATTTCGGGATTTCTAGGATGCTTAGAGCCAGCGGAGTAAGTTATCAGCATATTTTGGCGATTTCAGAAACCTCCTCAGGACACCTTTAATTGAACCATTTAGATTCACTCCGCTGTAAATACACGAAAGGTAAAGACAAAGGAATAAAACAGTACTGATCTAATAGAACAATGATTTCGAATAAAATACGAGAAAAGAGTCAGTATCCTTAGCTGCGCATTATATGAATACATATAATGACAGCATAGAGTTTGTCAGTCTTCTGCTCATGTTGTTCAAAGGGAAGACAATTTGTGCGTGTGCTCAATTGCTAGATTCAATTTTAAAGGAAGTGCTTGACGTCATCTGTCACACTTCTGACCTAACTTAGGGTCCTTGGGCCAATGGCACTAGGGTACAGTGTTCTAAAGTTTCAAATGACCAAGTTCAACTGGAGAGGGATCGTTTGTCTGGATTGTCTGACTGCATGTTCGCCTTTATGCTAAGAATGAAAAGTGCAAGTTCATTGGATTTAACACCACTTGGGACCTTGCGTTTCACGGTTGGCTAAGACTTTGTCTTTGCGGTACGTTATCGGCCCGATTCCGGCATGGCGGTGTCCGTTACAGTAACGGTAGCGCTATGCTGTAACGTTCGCATAGAGCACATGTCACATGAGTGCGTATAAGCGGCACTGGAGTACATAGGTCTCTAAAAAGTGACTCTGCCTCGTTGACGGATAAAAGTTAAGGTTTATTGCGCTGATAGTACAAAATCCTAGTCCATGAACGAATCCGCTGGCGCGCTTTACACAAGAGCTTTTTCTATTGTTTGAGGCTGCCGTTGCTTTTGTTTGCTGCCGTTTTACAACGCCATTTCTAGCTTCCGCTTAAAGAGCACCCCCGTTGAATTCTTATCTTGCTATTGTCATGTGCTTGACGAACTGTTATCGATGTTTAGCATTGCCCCTCCCCCCCCCCCCCACACACACACAGACACGCACACGCACACAGACACACACTCAGCTACAAAAAAAAAAAAAATAACGCGCTTCGGTGTATTTAGTTTTGCATAAAGAGCTCGTTTTTCGGGACTGCGACCATTTCTTTAGGCACTAAGCCTCGACTACAATCATTATTATTAATTTTTTTTTGTTGTTGTTGTCACGGCGTAAACTACCTTTTGTTCGTCCGCTCGAGGGATGGCGGTCTCATGAACACACGACTTTTGCGGGAAGGCAAGTTTGGGTAATTCTTTGATCGGTGACCACCGAGCGGGTCGCCCGCACAAATTCTCAAATCTACGCACGACGTATGGAATGACTGCACGATATATGACGTATTTAGATCGACTAATACCTTTGTTACACGGGCACACTTAACCGCAGTTAAATCAGCTTTCCCTGCTGTTAGGCGTCACCACAGTTACCGCACTATGCTCTCGGACAGCTATTTCAAAAGAAGCGAAAGAAGCGCGTGCACTCCATGCTTTGATGTGTCTCAAGATGCTGAAGCGCACGCGTTCGCCAATAGGGGGCATTTACTGGACGCCATGTTTGAGGGCGATGTTCAGGGCGCATGCTCAGAACGAGCTTACATGAATAGCCTGCTAAGAGCGGCAATCTTGATGGTGCGGAATGCGCAAAAGAACTGTGGGAGCTCGCCTTGAGCACGCGCTCAGCAACCACGCACACAGATATGGCCGCCAGTGACGTAGCCACAAAATGTTGTCTGCAAGCATTGTGTGCTAACTGGGGCATAGCGTAGCTGCAGTTAAGTGTGCCCGTGTAACGAGGATATAAGCTGGCAGACTTACAAAAAGTCGCCGACGTCCCAACTTCCCACAACATTCGTCACCAATTGATCGAAGCGCCACGCGTTTTGTATGTGCTGTGGCGCGTGTCCGTAAGGGGAGTTCACAGAGCTGCCACATCGTGCAAAAGGCGTGGCGCTTCAATCGACCGGTGACATACCGTGCACGATTTAATTCTCGCAAGAACTCTTTAGTCGCAAAGTTCGAAAAGAATATAAAAAAGTTCTGTGTTAATTTACGGTACAGTCACAGCGGCATCGACGTCGCGTTCACGCACCTGACCCGTTCACGTATACCGCGTGGGGTGAGTGAAAAATATCTTACGGAACAAAATAGACATATGTTTCGTTCCGAAAGCTTTTGTTTCTTCTATTTTGTTTCCAACGCTTTCGTTTTGTTCTGTTTTGTTTCCCTTTTTTGTCCAGGAGCGCGTGAGAGCGCGTCTCCCGTCACCGGCTATGAGGAGTCCTAGTTCGTCTGCTTCTTTTCCAGGGTTTGTGGTGACGTCAGAAAGACGCTAAACTCTGATTGGCTCTGATTGAAGGATAGTGGGTAGACTTTAAGGCAGCTTGCTTTAAGGTCTACTCACTATCCTTCAATCAGAGCCAATCAGAGTTAGGCGTCTTTCTGACATCACCGCAACTCCTGCGCCAAGAAGCAGACGACCTGCCCTCCGCATTGACAATAGAGAGTTTTAGTAGATCGTTCCGATACCTCCGATAGCCCCGATACCGATACTATGCATGCGCAAGGGAGGCGGTGGCGGAGTATCGGGTATCGTTATCGGAGTCATGGGAACGATCTACTAAAACTCTCTAATGACGGTGCTACGATGGCATTTTGTTGTAGGCTATTTTCTTTCCCCTGAGAGCGCGTGCAGTGTGCGTCGGATAGGTAGCTCAGTTCTTAAAGGGAAACCGAAGCGGTTTTGTATTTGAGTAAAAAAAAAAAAACACGTGAATCGTCTTCATTTGGCCTCCAGGATCACAAATATCGAGAGTATTTTTAAATTTGGTGCACGGAGGCTGCAAAATATTAATTTTCAAAGTACCACCGAAGTTTGTCCTTCCCGGAGCGTCGCGTCATCAAATGATTTTTTGGAATCACCGCTGTCACGCATCTTCAGGGCCTGTCAAAGCTATATATATATGGACGCGCACTTTCGCCATTAAAAAAAAAAAAGTTATAAAAAGACGTCACGGCTGGTGTTGATGCGGGGGCTGCCCACACGAGAGACACACGCTTGGCGGCCCAAACATCCTCTTACGTCCTAACGATTGGTCGGAGGTCTCTCGTGTTCTCTCGTGCTGAGTTACATCTTCGGGGAAAACGGACGGGATATTCAGATTCACGGGATAAAAATACCCTAGAATTCACCTCAAAGTCGTTTCTTTCCTTTTGTTTTTTTGAGGAACCTTTTTAGTTCTTGTTTTTTTGAAGTTAGATGTATCGTGCATTGTGGTGATTTGTACAGTGTCAAAATATGGCATAAAGAAAGCTGCGGCGTAGTTTACTGGGAACGCCTTCGCTTCGCACGCCGAGGATCCGGGTTCGACTCTCGCGGGCGGCGGGCGATCGTTTTCAAGGATTTGGCAACATCGACGACGGACGCTATTTCCAGTGATGGGAAGAGCCCATAACAGTTACCGCTGTAAAATATCGCGCAAGACAGACACGAAACTTCGGCAAAACTAATACCCCTTACAGTCGCGAAGTTTCGTACCCGCGAAATATTTCCGAAATTTACATTCAACCAGATTCGCGAAATTTAGAACCCGGGAAAATAAAATCGTTTACTGTGTACACGCAGTAAAAGATCGTGATGAATTAACAACGGACGAAGAACGGGAACTGACATGAACCCGGCGCTGACTATATCAACTGTATATTTATTAAAAATACAAGACACATCATCTTCGGCTTTTTATAAAATAATTGACGCTTCCAAATCTTCTACGAAAACACAAATTAAAAAAAAAAAGAATTCTCTACCTCGAACTCTTTTTATCCTAGATTCAAGAAGGCTGCCTCTCTGTCCAGCAAGGTTATGGGCGGTAGGGTAACACATAATGCTCCTTTTTTCTTTCTTTTTTTTCGTACACCTCAACTTTTTTTTTTTTTTTATTTATAGCTAGTTAATATGTTTGAATAAAATGGCAGTGTTACAGAACTTAGGATTGGGTTGCACTGCCAGTTTGTGTTTCGTGTATTTCTAAAAAACATTCAGTCGACAGTTAGCGTTCGGTCCTGCCAGTTCCTGTTCTCCGTCCGGTGTTTCTCCACGCTGTTTTACAATGTGCTCTACCGTAACAATTAGCCCAACTTTTCATCCTTTACGGTGTGTGCAGTTACCCTAATAGTGATCAGAGCTGTTCATCTATTTATTGGGGTCATCGATACACAAAGGAGGAAACAGCATTTCGTGAACGCCGGTCGGACCTCCTCAGAAACTCATCTGGACAACGAGTCGCGAAGAATCTTCTACACTCTGTTCGCCCTTAACCCCAGACTTTGAGACGTGCCTTTCGAGCGCGAGTGCTCATTCTGCGGAAGAACGCTTCTAAGCAACGACATCAAGCTCTGCTGCTTGTGGCATTGGCTGCAGTCTGAGCTTAAAGGGGCGATGCAACAATTTTTGTACTTTGCACAAATACCGCTTAGAACGGATCCCTGACGTTAATGGTATATGAAACAAGCGTTCGTTTTTAACCCTACACAATAGAAGTCCCAGAAAACAATTAAAAGAAAAACGAGCAGCGTTCACCCCCTCGATTCGCAGCCAGAACAAGCGGCCACATGATCAGGAGCCGAATATATGCCGCCAATGTTGATCATAGCCACGCGCTGGTGTTGGCAAAGCTAAGGACACGCTCTGAGTTCCAGAGATTGTTATGGCTCGGCTATTGTCGTCGTTGCGGCGATTGGACACGGGCCACTACCCGAATGCTTCTCGAGCTAGTAATTATCACGAGCCCAAATCGAGTGCCCACGCAATGGTCGGGTCCAATCTATGAACCGCATTCAAATATCGTCACTTGGGGTGTACTGCGATCCCCACGTTATGTCATCAAATTTCGCAAAGGAAAGATTGAATGAAAATGTTTGCTTTTTCCCTTGAAATTACACCGCAACAAAGGAGCTTCTCGGCCAGTGGCGTTGCGTGCGAATACCCTTGCGTCCCATTAGTGCCAGTAAGCTCGTGTAAAGTCAAAAACATTCCAATTGAATATCGTTGCACCGCTCCTTTAAAGACCGACGACCAGTTCAAGCTTTCCACTTTTCCCTGGCTTCCTCCTCTCCCCCTTCTACCCTCTCCACTGTTGTCTGTTTCCTCCTCCAGGATCTTCTGCCTTGCAGAATTCTCGAGTCTTGCTATCGGCCTTTAAGGGTGAACGGAGAATTCACGGCGAGAAGTTTAGGTATCGCCGCCTGGTGTAGTTTTTTTCACAACCCCAGAGTAAGGATACTTCAACTTCCTCTGCTGGTTCAAGCACGTGCAATGTCAAGCTTCTATCCACTATGAAACATAAACAGTAACCGTGTAAGTAGCACGTGTACTATACCCATAGTGACGGAAACAGAAGCGCACCTAGCGAGCTCCTCACTGCGAATAGGGCGTATTCACTGGTGGCCACAGCTGTGCGCGCCACTGCAGAGCGCGTGCCGACGGCGTGCTTCCACATTTCTTTGGCGACGTGCATTCCACACCATCAAGATTATCGGGATTAGCAGCCCATTAATGTGAGGTCGTTTTGGGCATGCGCTCTAAACAGTGCCCTCCAATATGGCGTCCAGTGAGCGGCGAGATGTTTTGGTGCCGCCCTCCTATGGTTCCCTCTCGTGACGTCATTACCCCGCAAACAAAAAGTTCGATGGTATTTGTAATGAGCCTGGTGGAAGCTTGAAATCGTTGCGCACTGAAACAAATACTGCCAACACGACCAAAATCCAAAGTTTTTACATTCCTCTTATTTCTGTCGACGAGAAAGCCTTTACTGACGTCATAGTCAGCATTTGGCCACTCGTGGAAGGCTAACCACAGCGACGCTGTCGGTCGCGCAAAAGCAAAACATTTCCAGCTCATTATATCTCTTAGTTCTAACGTCACTGGAGTCAAAGGTTTAAACTCTTGGTGACTGAAAAGGCGGCGACCGTGATGGCGCGGTCAAGGGCGCATTCGATGATGATGCAACAAACGAATGGAGAGTGCCCCTTTCGATTCTGTTCGTCGAGTCGTTCTGAAACTTCTTTTTTTCTTGTCTTCGTGCATATTTCAGCTCTCTAATACTACAGTTCCTCGAGTTAGCCAAACTGACGCCGTCACGAGGTGACACGTTGGCTAACGATAAGTCCTTCGGTATACATAGTTTCCCATCGATACTGATATTTACGTTAGCTCAGGGAGAGCAGCGGATCTCCCGAGTTTGATAGTTGCAACCGCTACAAGCCGATTCAACCAATCAAACACAGAAAGAAAAGAGAGAGAAAAAAAAGCGGAGAATCATGGGGCATTCACTCTGCGTGCACTCTAAGAAATGCCTGCGCGCCTTCTTACCCGCATTTCTTTGAAAGAGCCAATCATTGCGATCTAGGAAATCAGCTCAGCGAATGATGAGGCGGAACATCAGTTTAGACCTCAAAATTAAGTCTGCGCTCTGGCATTACGCAATGCTAACATGACGCTTTGCATTGCGGAATGCCTCATCGCAGACTTAATTTTGAGGTCTAAACGGGTGTTCCGCCTCATCATTCGCTGAGCTGATTTCCTAGATCGCAATGATAGGTTCTTCGAATGTTCTGCGGGAAAGCAGACGCGCAGGAATTTCTTAGGGTGGGATTCGTTTTTAGCCCGGAAAATAACAAACGCCTAAACACGACGAGCGCCATGACGGTGCGCTTTAGGTGCTACTTGATTAACTCCCCTGGTCGCATGCGAGAAGCAAGTCGTCCGCTTCTTGCACAGGAGTTACGGTGACGTCAGAAGGTCACTGAGCTCTGATTGGCTGATCGCAACTCCGGTGCAATAAGCAGACGACATTTGCGCCCAGCATAGCCTTTTTGGTTGCGTTCGGAGTCTTCAGACGGAATGAAACGGAGTGCAGCTTCTATAAATTAATTTGCCGTTTTTTTTTCTGCTATCGTACGCGAATTCCAGAAGCAATATCTCGACGTACGTATATATATTTTTCCTCCATTTTTTTTCTTCTTTGCTTTCGACGGGCCAGCACCCCTTTTTATCTGTCTTCGGGCGCTCCTCTGTACCGAAACCGATGTAAATTATCCGGTGAAATTCAATCCCCAATTTCACGCTTCGGCTATCGCTAATGCGCTCGACAAGCGTGACAAGTGTGACGTTAACCCAAAATCGAAAGAGCTAAGAAGAAAAACAAAAACTATGAAGATAACGCAATAAGATACGCGTAGTAGGGAAGACGCCAATCGAGGTGGCACGGATTGGCTCGAAACATGAATAAACAAATAAACAAACGTGAAATAAAAAATAAAAAAAAAACGGAATGATAAACTAGGAGCCTAAAAATGTCGCAGCCATTAAACTTTAGGTTTAAGAGATAATTTTTTCCGAGTAGAGAAAACTACTCGGGTGTCACTTTCCAGTTCACGCGGAGAAAAAACAAGAAAACGTTCTGAAGTCATTAAAATATAAAGGCACCTAGATGAAAATCTTAGAACAAGATCGACTTGCGTCGCTTGGACAGATTTAAAGATTTTCTTGGTTTTCTTTTTTTTGTGATCTGAAAAAGGTTTTGGGGGGTTGGTTTTGGGGGGGGGGGGGGTCTTTCCAGATCGTCTTAGTGACGCCGTTTGAAGAGACGGATTACGGAAGATAAGCCCACCCGTTTTAATCTACGAAATCCACGCGGTTCTTGTAATACCAGTGCAGCACACGTTCTGCGAGCGATGCGGTATTTTATTTCTTTCATTTTATAAACTGCTTCAGTTTGTCCAGTCTTTTTTTCTTTTCTGCTTAGAGAAAGATGTAATAAAAAAATGAGAAGTCCGAGATCGTGGGATCCGCAGATATCAGAGCAGTAACTCACTGCATCATTAAAATGTTAAAACATAAATCCAACCGAAGGATCGAATTTGCAATGAATCGCTCGCGGGAACGACGGTATACGGTGCTAGTGTTATGGTCAAGTTGCGCTTGGGCGAAACCCCGAACATCACAACTGCATTCTGATAGACTGATTTCACCGAGACTTTATAGTCAGCGGTGCAGGCGACGGCTCGTGCCATCTCGTGCTGTTCACGCGGAGAGCTGTATAACTATACGGTGTCGCAAGTACAGAGTGAATAAAGTTTCCTCGACGCGCTAGAGCAGTGGCGGCGCAGCCAAACTGGCTAGCGATATAGTTCTATTGTATACCTTGATGTCCCGAGAGATGGCCGACCTAAAATCGGTAGCAAATCGGATGCAAAATATTGAGTAAACTAACTTTCGATGTGCCATAAAAAAAATAATAATAAGCAAATATGCATAAAATAGGGGTGGGCCATCTTTCGGGGATGGGGGACATTTTTCGGGGTATTACCGCAGACCTATCTCGTTCACAAAACACAACAACGAAGTAAAAAAAAAAATGCTAGCCGTCAAAAGACCAATATTTGATTTTGTAGCAAGTTACAAAAAAAAAGTTTCAGCTTTAGCTTTTTCAAAAAATTCTGCCTTAAAAAAAAAAAAAGTTTAGTCTCTTAAACTCTAGTCGGACAGCTCGATCGGGCAGTCTGACAAAAGTCAGACATTACTGCAGTGATATGACAGTCATCTACGGACAAGCCCAAAACACGTTCGAAGCACATTCGAAGCATATTCAAAGCATGTTTCTTTCGTGCGTATTACGCGCGCTTCCAACATGTCTGCAGACTGCATTTTTATGTGATGTATTAAGCGGTGTGACCGCGGCTTCAGAGTCACCTGAAGAACGAGAACTGCACGGCGTCTATAGCTCTTTCGAGTTTCCGGCCTCCAGCACGCGCTCGTCGCCTTCCGTCATGCTTCGGCTACACGGGTGCACGAGATGCCGAAGCATTGCCGAAGTTAGGAAGCTCGCGCTGGAGGCGGGACAACTGAATGTCCTCCCTGCCGTTCACATCATGTTGGTGACCGTAGTAAAACGTCGGCAACAATTTTGAGGTTAATCTTTGTGCATCATCAAGGTTTATAAAGCTAGATTAAAAAAGAAAAGTTTAATTGGGGCGCTTGTTTGCGTTAGAAACGAAAGAGGTGTTTTATCTTTCCGATACGAATACGGTGACGTTATCTCGACTGCTTATCGGAAATTGGGAGCGCCGGAAAAGGGATTCCCCGTCCCGGAAACAACGTACTTGCGTCGGTGTTCGTTTCGTTTTGTTCGTTTCGAGGAAATGATCTTTTGACCTAATTCGAATGCCCACCAGCGCTTAAAAACGGCTATAAAGCATATAGGCTTCTCTCTTTTGTTCGTTCGTGTCGTATAATAAGTTTTGTTCTTGTTTAAAAGTGAAAACAAAAGTAATGTTTAGATAACGGCGCGCGATTAAGTGAATTTCCTCTTATCCATGCAGTTTTCAGTGTTATCGGTTTTTTTTTTTTTCATGCGTTTTTCTCGAATTCGAGCGTGTGTGTGTGTGTGTTTTTTTGTTTTTTTTTTTGTGCGTTTATTTCTTTTAATTGGTTCAACGTCTCTTGGTGTCAATTTTTCGATTTCGTAAAGCTAGGGTTTTCCTTGTCAAAGGACGGCTCCAAATCGGGTTCTTCTTTCGGATTTCCCCGATTTTGATAAAACTTGCGCGGGGGTTAATACACCATTTTTGAAAAGTTCATCAGGCAACATTGTCGGTCGTTATTTCTTTGTTACTGTTTTTTTTTTTTACTAGGTAGGTGGCGCGAGCTACCGCCTGTTACAGAGGGTACAACCGTTATCATCCATCCACACGCACTTTTTAAAAAGGCCTATTTCTTGAGTTTATTTGTACTTACTGAACACAAAGAACCCTCTTGATTAGCCACTACAGCTAGGTGGCGCAAGACACCGCCCAACCAAAAGATTTCAGCCGTATCAACCATCCAGCATTCATCTATTCATTGCGAGTGGTTTCAGCTATAGGCGTCCACTTCTTCGGTGGACATGCGACCTGTTTGAACCTTCACGGGTGTGCATGCTGTGTTTGTGGCGGGGGAGTTAGACCGTAAACGCAAACACGCTGAAGGAGTCGACGTTCGAGGAGATATGAACCCTTCTAGACCTCACGCACCTGTGCCACCGATTCGTTGTGTGTATATCCAGGCAGAGGATTGAGTGTTCGGAAGAGATCCCGCACCTGAACAACTCCGCAAAGGCAAACTGCAGCTGACTTTTAACCGAGTTGACCCAAGGACTTAGCGTAAACGATGCAGACGACCGTGGACGCGGACGCTGTCCAAGCAGTATGCTTCTTAGAAATTGAAATTTGTCGTGAAGTGTCGCAACCTTACCTGGGAAACAAATATCGGTTTTCGATGTTTAATTACAAAAGGAGCCGGCTTAATGATTAAGCGTTTAGTTGAATTAACGAAATCGGCGTTTATCGGTGTACACATCTGAATGAGAGCGGGTACAATTAAGGAAAACATTGCCCAAAGAAACGAACTTATTCAACACCCCCCCCCCCCCCCAAAAAAAAAAAAACACACAAACACACACATTCTCTAGAATTTTTTTTTTTTTTTTAGATTGCAGTTTTTTTTTATATATAGTTATTTTCCTAGCGATCTGTAAAAGTAATATTTCGGTGCGTTTTTTTTTTTTTTGTAAATGTTGAAAACAGGAAGAAACCCTACGCGCATAATATAATCCGCTCGATAACACGAAACTTGACATTATACCACGAAATAAATGAGAAAGGAATGAAGTGAAGAGGCCACAAAACGGCATTAATTTTAATCCGTCCAGGTGTTTCATCTCACATTTATGATGCACCTGAAGCGGTAGTAACTCAAATATAGACCTGGAGGCAATGAAAGATACCGAGCGCAATCGAGAGAAAAACGATTTTTTTTTCTCTCGGTGAATTGTTATCGGTGAATGACGCGCATTTTTTTAACCCATCACAGGCGACAAATGTAGAATAATTAACCGGTCTTTTTTTCACGGATGCGTTTCGGGTCCTCAGGAAAGCACAGGCAAACCAGCCTTCCTTTGTAGATCTATACTTCATTTCAGCTTCGGTCCAGACGCAGCCAATGCTACAAGCGCGAGCTCCGGGCTTTCAGCACCCCTGCCAAGCACGCGCGCTCGTGCAGTGCAAGCACTGTTCTGGGCCACATGCTCGCGCTTGTAGCATCGGCTGCGTCTGGACCGAAGCTGAAACGAAGTATAGTGCAGCTAAATAAGCCAGGCTTCATGTAGGCACAGCACATGAAGCCATGCTTCGCGTGCTTTGTTACTGAAGACAGAGAAGATTGAGGTTGCCAGAACAGGCAGTCGCGTGTTCTTGAGTTAAGTACACGTACCGTTAAAGTTCATTATGGTCGCCTGGCAATTATTTAATTGCGCGTAGTGCTTCGCAGGTCAAGCTGCAGTCGTCCTTCTTATATAAAGGACTACTTTATTTCTTTCTTCGATTTTTTTTATTCGGAAAGATTTGTGATTGTATCGAAAAATCCACCTGGCTCCAAACGGTTCCAGCCACGTTATGGTTGGATGCGGCTCGCTAATTGGACCCGAGCACTCTGTCGCCGGTCGGCTTGCGCTCGGCAGCCAATGACACTCGGGTTTGCGTCTTTGGCCAGCTTCGTACGGTGACGGTATACAGACGCCGAGCCCTTACGCTGCGAACATACTGCTTATGCAGCAGACGTTTTTGTACGACTGTCTGCAATCTATCTATTTGGTGTATTAGCATGACCGCGTTTTTGACTCCGGCGTCTACCGTCGCCGACGCAAACTGGCCACAGACGCAAACCCCAGTGTCATTGGCCGCCGAGCGCAAACCGACCGAAGACAGAGGGTTCGTGTCCAATTAGCGAACCGCAACCGACCGTGACGTGGCTGAAACCGTTTGGTCCCGGGTGGGCATCGATAAAATCACAAAACCTTTCCGAAGGAAACAAATAAAAATAAAGTAGACCTCTTTAATGTTCTATAGTTTGCATAGAGGAATTTACGTTTCTGGCTCTTCATCCTCGCGTTGTCTTCTTGTTTTCCTTCACGTAATGTGCAGTTAGCAAGGTTCGAACCCAATATTGTTTCAAGGGTTCTTCTAAGAAAGCAATATTTGGTTTATCATTTCTGCGCAAGAATAAAGCAACGAGGAAAGGCGGTTTGTCGACATGAAGGCTCTTGGAGCTTCCTGACCTGCCACCGGCTTTAACAAACAGTAGAGCTAAAAAAAATTAGAATAAAATTACGATTCAATAAGCGCGTTTCGCAAACTTCCGTAGATATGCACATTAAGGATGGCAGCAGGGAAGGACGGACCGACGCAACCTGTATTAGTCTTTGTTTGTCCGTTTACTCTCAATTTGTGGTTCCCATTACCGACGCGATTGACCTTTATTTCATTACATAAAATGATTTGTGTAGATCAGTGGTTCTTAACTGGGGTTCGGGAAGGCATTCTAGGGGTCCGCGAAGTCCAGGCGGCGGAGAAGAGCTCACCGGAGAAAAGCTCACAGGAGAAAAGCTCACAGGAGAAAAGCTCGCCGGAGAAAAGCTCGCCGGAGAAAAGCTCACCGGCCTTTAAGCGGATGCGGAGAAAAGCTCACCGGCCTTTAAGCAGATGCGGAGAAAAGCTCACCGATTTTTTTTAACTTACTGGATTCTGCATCAAACGTGGCAATTTAACAGAATTCGCATTCGTCACCTCATTAAAAATGTGTCCTCTTTTTTTTTTGTAATATTCTTGAAGTTTATCGGGCATATTTATTTATTCCTTAGAAATTAGTAGTCACCCATTTTGTATAATAACGAAGCCGCAAGTATAAAATCAGAACATCGTACATAGGTAAAAAAGACAATTTATTGACAAATGATAGTGCGCCGTCAGTAGCTCTGCCAAATAAAGAGGTTTGTTCTTTGCCAGATAATGTGAATAGCGGTATGTGAACCGTTTCAGCTCCAAATATTGTGAAGTGCCTAATAGATAAATAGGTTTTAGTTGATGTAATCAATGTCGGCTACGCTGTTTTCTTTCTGTTAATTCAACTAAAAAAACTTTAGTTGCGAAAACAGCTTCGTCCTGTCTTGTTTGTTGTCTCCACTCCGTCGTCGTCGTTTGAGCGGTTTTCATAATGTATAGCGTTTACCAACTCGCCCTATTAGCTACATTACAGAAAACGACTTTTTATATAGGTCACAAGTAACAACGGCGCCAGTGTGCAGCTCGGAAGGTCATCAATGGCTTACCGTAGAAGGTCTCTATCATAAAAAGGCAACGTGTCGAAACACCAGCACGAACGGCTAGAAAACGTGCATGTCCGTGGAAGAAAGAAGTCTCGATATTCTACTGACTGTTTTATCCTGTTTCTAAAGGTCAACAAAGAGATTCAAAGAGAATTTCAGGCACCGCGTTGTTGCGCATGCACTTTCGGATTTTCGGCATTTACAGTTTTCATTTTTAGGTTTTAAGCAGACATTACGTTTTCAAACTTTTTCCTCTTAGTCAAGTTCATAAAGTTTTCAGGTAGGCTTTCGTTGCCTAGAGAGTAAGCCGCAGAAAACACTCGCCCGCAATTATTAGTTTGGGAGCAATATACCCAATAAGCTTACAAATAACACAGAAATTTACATTTTATTTTTTTACAAAGCTGACGAATTTTAATGAAAATAAATTTATATATGTTACGCATGATCCGACAGCCTTCATATAAAAAGAAGAAAAAAAATCGGTGAGCTTTTCTCCGCCCAAAGGCCGGTGAGCTTTTCATCGTATCCGCCGGTTTTGCAGTGAGCTTATCTTCGGTGAGATTTTCTCCGGAATTTGCGAAGTCCTGCCTCATCAGTCAAGCCCGGCAATAAAAGTTGTCTTTATCCAGGTCGAGAAGAAATGTTTCAGTTTTCGGGCGAGTTTTCTCGTGTGTATGTGAATAAGAGAAGTTTACTTCACACTAGCCTTCAGTTATACCCATTTATGAAATCATTATTATACTTAACCTATACCTTTCCCCTCTCACCCCTCTCACCACGAACGGGGTCCTCCATCATCTCCCCCGATCCACAATCGGTCCGCGAAACATCGATGGTTGAGAACCACTGGTGTAGATAGTTGCTATAATAAGTAAATGGAAGGAACAGTGAACACTGTACACTAATATTTCCATACCGTGATTTGTGCAGCACATTGACAGATACTAGTGTTTAACCGAATAAATTTAATAGGTCACATTATTACCATTAAATATAATTGCAGTTAAACGTTGCGCTAACAGTATTGTAGTTTGTTGCGGCTCACAGCAGTCCTTTGCAATTTGCCTGTGGCAAAGGACCAAGAGCGGGCTGGTGAAAATACAAGAATTAAACAAAGAATACAAACAGGTACGGACAAGGATTGACTTTTGTGCTGTCTGTACTGTCTGTCCATGTCCCCAAGTTTTTTTTTTAAATTTATTTATTTGATTCTTGTCAGTGGCAACGGGATTTCTCCAAGGCTTTCACGGCACGGTTTGAATAATCATGACTGCTGTATAACTTTTTTTTATTAATCAACATCTTTAAGAATTGCGAAAATTCATCCCTGCGTTTGTTGTTCTTTACTTATTTTTTTTTTTTCATGACTTGAAACATATAGTTTCCGTGACGAAAGCGCTGCACTGAATGATGTAGAAAATTCTACGGTTGCAATGCCCTGAGGTGAACGAAAAGCTCTGAATATTTACTTGTAAAATAGAAAGAAAAAAAAAGGCAGGCCTGTCATGGAAATATGTTTTCATGTCCGATTTTTCTACAGCACAAGATTGCGCTAGAAATGACAATTTTTTTTTTATTTGCGGCCAAAAAGATTGATGTTTTATGTTTCCGCTTAGCGAAACACACGACTCGCCGAAAAAGTTATCAATATAGACACTAAGACGTTTCCTTGACAATTGTGGGCAGAGATTAAACTCAATACCTATTTTTGGCATGTTCGAAAGGTATGCAGCACTTCTGATAATATTCCGCATTGATAAACCTGACTATCCGGTCGGCGTATTTTATAATAATAATACTTTTTTTTTTAGTCCGTGCCTCACAACGAACAAAGTCGTGATTTCAAGCACGTTTGTCATTATACAACGCGAACTACACACGCATACTAACTTGTAAAGGCCTGCCTAATAATACATTTTTGTAGAGCTTCAATTAAAAATCAAAATCTTATTCCATAACAATGAGACGGATAAGATTTCTCTTCACACACTTGGCTCGCTTTGCGATGTTGTTGAGGCTTTGAGCCTGCGCTTGCGTTGCACAAGAAGCTAGAGAGGGAAATCAGCGGTGACGTCAAAATCTTCGGCATCCGTCATTCGAGTTTGTGAACGACGCATGTAAACAGAAAGGCGTGTCTCCTGAAAAGGCAATCTCATTTCCTGATTGTAGTGTTCGCCGTCGTAAAGCTCGCACTGTTGAATGAACAATGTGCGTCAATGAGCTTCTTTCTTCTGTTTTTTTTTTTACTCATTTTTTAACGTTTTGAGGAAGTCCCGGTATAGCCTTATTTCCGCCGAATAGCCTGCGGGTTTAGACATGAAGATGAGGTTTAGCTCAGGTTATACCCTCACGTGTCGACACGTGAAATTGATAGTCAGTGCTGTTACTCGCGTTATCTGAAATGTCTGGTTTCATTTTCAAGAAGTATTATTGCACTAAACAATGAAAAAAAAAAAAAAACTGAGTGGGACGTATTTATCACTTTAGTCTTTTAGCAGAAATGCACCTTAGTTTTTGTTGCGAGTCTGACCGTTTATCGGGCTCGAGAACACATTTTAAACTTTCCAGAAGAATTGAGATTGGAGAAGCACAGCAATGAGATAAAGCACGTACGTCCTGACTTGATTGTTTAATTATGTTCTCCTATCTCGGGTGCTTGCAACGCGAAACGCTCAGCGTTTCTAGAATTTGAAGGTGATCTAGCCTGTGAATATTGCTAACAAAAGGAAACAGCGAAAAAAAAAAAAAAGACACAAGAACAACAGACGAAAGACACAAACACAGCATTGCGAACAGAGCGGTGCAATTTACTATCGGAACAGCTTAGACAATTTGTACTAAATTTGATAATATAAATTATGTTTATTGGAATCTATTACCGGAATTTCGTTAGTTAGGAAAGTGACAAGAAAGGTCATCTTAATGTGTGTGATAATTTTGTCTTCTTCAAATATTCCCTCGAATTCAATATGTTGAAATATGAGTTTACACAAAAACAATTCCTGGGTTTTCTTTTTTTACAAAATACATTTTTATTTTGGTAAGCGTGTTTTGTGATAACGTTAAAGTGAAATGAAATGCGAAGTTGTACTACGAACCACATTTTTTTACAACGGCCATACAACGTGAGTCTTGTTACTAAATCTAAGTTCTTGTAGTTCGTTGGAACTTTCGTTTATATTCACACCAATATCGCTCCAACATTAATTGATTATTAGCTCATCTTAATGTAGTATGTTATCAAAGAGTATAATATTCATCTAACTCGATCATCATAATATATCAGTATTTTTTAAAAAGGAGGCATATGTGCCTATAGCTGCTGTAGAAAACTATAATATAAAGAGAATATTATTCTGTCATATGCCGTATAACTACCTCAGAGGAATTTTAATGTTGCCCTTTGCGGATGCTTGCCTTCACAATTTCTTAACAGGATAAAAACCTATTGTCATTCGAGAATTACTGAAAACAATTTGATTATAAACTACAAAGCCGCTACAACACGGAGCTCCTTCTTCGTGTAGACCCAGGTGCAAGTTATGACCACTGATTTTTGTCTAAACGGTATTGCTATTAATATTATGTCTAACCAGCTTCGTGTTGAAGCAGCCTGAGACCTAGACAGTTCCGCTGGACCTATTTTTCTCTAGCGGTTTGTTGTAGAAAGGAAGAGAAAGGACTGCTGCTTTCCATAAGAAATCGACGTGGTCTTTCCCCCCCGAGCATACAGAGTCGTCATCGAGCCCATTGAAGGTACGTGATCGTCGTATCAATATCGATTTTCCGAAACTTGACGTATGTGCCGATCTAAAGATCTAGACACTCCTGATCTCGCTCGGGACAAAACCCAGGCACACAACCTGACCATCACGAAAAGAAAAGAAGAAAGGAACGAAACAATGCAGAAAAGAAAGATGCGAGGATGTATACCTGGTGTTCCATCATCATCCATAGTGACAAGCGTCCATTACCCTATCCTCGATGATAGCTGGTTCAAAGAGCACTGTTTACAACTTATCCAAGACGTTGAGTCACTGTTTAAGGTTATATACTCGTCGTGTCCCGTTTCTTATCTTGGCGGTATTTTTTAATATTTTTTTTTTATTTTATTTTTGGTTTAAGTCTCGGAGCGAGGTTGAAAGCTACCACTTTTCGTCGCAAGGACGCACGTGGTTTCCAAACTCGATTTCCAACAATTCGCGGGTGGCTGTTTCCGATTCTTTTTCAAGGTGAAGCGACTGAAAAGAATGATCGCGGGCTTTGGCGAAGACGGCGTATGGGGCGTCGTGGTCATTTTCGGAGGCGGCGATGCAGAACAACACTACTTGTGTTTGTGTGTGGTCTGTGGTCGGGAGTCCGGTGACCGCGCGACGCCCGCTTCTATGCAGATGCTTTCTTTATGTCCCTTTCTGGTGCAGTTACCGCCGTTTGCATTAGAGCGAGTTTGCTGAGCAGAGACTGACAACTACGTTTTAAGAGGTAATTTCTAAACCCAGTTTGTGTGTCGTCTCGGCGCTTCGGAAACTTTTGAGTTTTTCTTTTTATCTCAAATTCGCCTCTCGAGGGTTTTATAGAGTCAAACATTGTGCTTTCACTGCGCAAGCGTACGTGAGGTGAAGATGTAGTCATTCATCGTTGACCATGAACACCTCCCGTTCTTCCAAAAACGTCGTCCGTAATTAATGTGAGTTGTCCATAATAACGATACAGACGGGCGTATATTTACCCAGTTCATCCCAGAAAATCTCCTCTATATAGCGGCGTATCCCAATTAACGATGTCGGTATTGACGAGATGTTCCTTCTAGACTTGTGCTAGTTCGTTTTAAGCAGAAATGCTTGAGACAACGTCGGAACCATCTTCAACCTTTTTCGATAGTGCCGTTGAACCACTGCGCCATTCGTAATGGCGGCAGTCATAACGAAAGCTTTACACAGCCTGCAACTTGCCCAGAGTTAAATATACAATATTATGTGTAATCAGTACGCCCACGCTCATTTCCGCTTGACTTGATTAATCCAGTCCAATCAGCAGGTCTTTGCTTGAATTTAAGCTTGAATACAAAGCCTAATTTAAAGAAGAAAAAAAAACAAAAAAACAGAGAGGGTTCTCTTAGTACCAATAAAATGGTAACGAACGCTTTCCTAAGAAGACCTTTTTGTATTTAGGGCCCTGAAATACTGCATCTTTTAGCGAAAGGAACTGCTGGACACCCTTTTCTTCCAAAGCGTTCCTCTTTGTGTTTTTCACACAAGCCGTTATGCATAACTCGTGCTTTTGAATATGTACGATAGAGTTGGATCTTGCATTTAATATTAAGTCCGGAATTTTTACAAATCTTTATTATAAGCATCATTCTAGGATACAGCTAACCTGAGGCACACACAAGACGTTCCGCCATAAAACGAGTATAGGCGCGATTTATTTGTCCCCAATAATTATCTTCCCTTAAATTACATTTTTTCACTTATAAGAGGTTTTTAACCGACCTTAGCGTTTATTTATTTTTCTTCGCGCGCTTTCAATTAAATTAACATAACTATACCCATTCAGAAAGCTCGAACATAAAACTTCTTTAGATTATTTCATAGTACACTGCTGATTTGTACTCTTTCTGCAGCGTTCGAGCGATTGCGATTTTTTTTTCTTTTTGCGTGCACGTATATTGCCGCGTGCATGACCGAGAAGAAACCCTTCTCCGTGCATCTATAAGTTTCGTGTTTATTCTTACCCGGACTGTAAGAGATAATGAGGCGAGATTGACTAGGCAAGGTGATTCCGGCCTCTTACACTCGGGGTAAGAATAAAAACGAAACTTCTAAATGCACGGTGAAGTGTTTCCTCTTGGTCATGCACGCGGCAATACAAGTTCAAGCGCGTAGAAATAGTCAATTGAACGAGTTAGGCTCAGACGCCCATACTGTGATTTGGAGTAAAAGGCGCTATACCCGTCAAGCGAGGCTACAAACAAACGATACAGCACTCCCGCGGTGTATTTGGAGATTCTTGTAAAGAAAAGTCTTATCTAGGTGTAAAACAGTTCAATCCCATAGTTAGTTAGAGCTGTCTCCACAGCTTGGTCTACAGAACGTTTTGTTTTGTGGGGTGTACAGATTCACATATGAGATGCAGTAATCGCAGCATTCCACATTTTTTTTTTTTTCAAAATTGCGCGTATCAGTGGTTTTTTACTTTCGGGATAACCTAAAAGTTAGCATATTAAAGCTGAACACCCTGCGAGTTCGCCAAGGCTCTGCAATTGCGAGAGTTGTCGAGTCCAGGACGCAAGTCAACGCCAAAAGACAGATCTCAATGCCAGAAGGTTTTATGAAATCGGTGTTAGTCCAATCTGGTGTTCCTTCGTCCAAACTGCATGACCAAGGTTCGAAGGTTCGACAGTATGGCCTGGTCCAATTCCACAGATGCAGCGATCCAGCGCACTAAACCTTGTTCACTACTTTTTCTTAAGTGATGACCCAAACTAGCAAGAGAAACCGCACTCTAAAGGTGGTTACACACGTTCATTGGATACAAGAATTGATCAAATAAACTCAATAATTTATGTTATTCACCTTATTCAGTACTTATAGTTGTTTTTTTTTCAATACGCGTTTTTACTATAAAATCTTCTGGCAATCATCCTCTTGTAACGAATGAGACTTTGCTTAACTACTGTCAAAATATCAAGCCCCTCTCTTTTTCTTGTTTTCTCGTTGATTCGAGTGATTACAGGAATGTGTCTGACCTCCTCTGAGGTATATCAGGCCCTCTCAACTGGGAGGGAGCTTGCTATTGGTGCGGTAGGTTACCAACACGAACACTAACGGAAGTAATGATGTCCAAGAAAACCGCTGGAAAGAACGTCTGGCATTGTCTTGCTGAGGGGAAGTGTTCAGCATGCGAACGAACCAGAAGCTGAATCGAGGACGAGTCAGAATTTCATCTCACGTACACCGGAAGGGTCTGTCAGTTGACTGAAAAAAAATGACCGCACGTGAGAATGCCATATACTGAAGCGGGTTATAAACGTAACACGAACATTTTAGATATTACTGACAGCTCAAACAGTATAGGCGTAGGAAACATCTAGGAACAGAGCGGTGTTTTGGCTGATATATTGTAAAAGAGTTCAACGCGTTTCGTGGATGTTCTGGATTCGAAACGTTTGCTTCCCACGGGAGATGTAGAGAGTTTTTCTCTTTGTGTTTGCTTAGACGCTAAAAAGTCTAATAGCAGCAAAACCTCTGGTAAGGTGTTAACAGTATCTAGAATTTTACACTAAGTACTTTGATCTTGGTGCCGCGACTACTTTTATAAAAAAAATGCAATGATTCCGGTTGTGAAATTAAGGAGTATGACGTGAATTAAACAATCATGCAACTTCTTGTCCTATTGTGACTACCCCAAGGCTGAAGACTTCGTAAGAAGAGCATTGCTTTTAAACGTTTTGAGCAGCTCTATAAAAATCAGTTACACCCGAGCAAGCGGCAAGGTTATTCAAGGATATTCATTTGAACGCGTTCTTTCTGATCCTATCGGGATTGTAAATTGTTTGTCTCGATGTATCTTGGACGAAGTAAATCAGAGCGTTCGTTGAACTATCTTCCTACAACATCTTGAGGGCCGTTGCCTTCAACAAACAACGACCTCTCTGTGGTAGATCTCGGGCTCTGTCCAAGGACAAGCTCATTCCACATGTCGGGTTGCATACACAATATCATTGAGCCGCCCTGTGTCGGGTTCTGCGTCGTTGCGCCGCTATGCAAATCAAAGGAAGTACAGCGGAAAGGTATGAGGGGGGGTCTTGCCGGCCGATCACTCACCACCATCTAGAGCCTCGGCCCCTGCCAGGTTTGCGTTTGGCCACATTGTCGGAACCCAGGGCCTGAGACTCGAGGCAGCAGCAGGAGCACCACACCATCAACGACACCACCACGGGGACCGACCAGGGCCCACATCGTCGACGCACCACAGCAGTCCAGGAGGCCGAACCCATGGTTTCCCCTCGGAGGCCGCTCCGATGATCAGCGCCTCCGCGGAACCCCGGCTCGGACCCGGATCATCATCATCATCATCGTCATCGTTCTTCGGCGGGGGGAGCGGTTCAGGAAGATGCTGCGCCTCATGTCGTCTGCTCGCGTTGTTCCTGCTGTCCTGGACCCTTCGGGAACCTTTGCCGCCGACTCTGACCGACCCTTCGCGCAGCATCCGCGCGATGGCTTCCTTCTTACTCTCTGCTCTCCCTCCCGCACTCTCGCCCTCCCACCCGTCCCTCTCTGCTCGCTTGTCGTCGTTTTCCGATCGTGGTGTAGGACGACGACGCGGTACCAGAAAGATTCATCGATCCCCTTCCACTTGCCTGCCGTCTTGTCTCGTGGACCAATGGGAAGAGAGGCGCACCTCGGCTGCGTGCCTATGGGTGGCCCGTCGCAGACCCCCCAGAATGCCTGCCCCCTCCCGCCTTCTCTCCAATGAGAGCTCGCGACGCTTTTTTGCTAGCCGGCTTCGAACAAACGGACAAAGCAAAACGTCAACAAAAGGAGGCGAGAGACGTGACGATGCGCTTAACCTCTCCTCGTACCGTTACCTCCCTTGCCTGCATCGCGCACACGCACTCACACGCACACACACACAGCTCCAGGGTTGCCCACCGCCGTGATTCGACCGGATCATGATACTATAAAGAGAAAGCTCAATTATGGGAATTCTCCTCCCCCTACTTTAGTTTTACTTGTTCCCCGTCACTTTTTTTTTGTTTTTTAAGCACTCGAAGCCAGCGCGCTGGTAGGTTTGTTTGTAGGTGCGTGTGAATGCAAAAGACAAACATGCAGCGGACAAAAAAGCGTCTCCGCGTGGTCCCACAGACAGTCGAGCCGCATGTGCGTCTTATGGCTACACCGAGACACCGGGAGGTTATTGCTTAAAAACCTGACGTTTCTATAAAAAACAAAACAAAAATAAGGCGGCTTTTTTTAGTTGGGAGGGCCTGCCCACCTCGCCTTGATATCGGCATGCGCGTCAAAAAGAAATAAACAAAATGAAAGCAGCGATGCTCACTCAGAGAGAGTGCGAAGACGGAATCTAGATAAAAGTTTGTAAGAAGGGAATTCGCGAACGACAAGTCGAGAAGTTGTTCGCGTTTCGCTGTCTACGCTTCTTTTACTCGTGAGCGATTCTCTGCGTTTCCCTCCTCGCCCCTCTTCGATGCTGAATATCTTGGTTATGCGCGTTCGCTGCCGATGGCCGCCCGTGCGCGCGTCAATGTGCGTGCCGGCGCGATTGCGTGCGAGAGTTTCCCAGCGAGCGAGGGGGAGGCAACGTGTGTAGTTTCCGGTTTTTGGAGGCGCCCCAGCCGCCACCATGCACGGCGAAGAGGAAACCATTGTCCGCTACGTGTTTCTGGCGGGGCGCTGTCTGTTTACTCGGGGTCATTAGCTAAAACGTTGGCGGAACGTGTCTCGTTGAGCATTAAATTATGTTCAGGCTGGGGAATAAAAAAAAATCTCTTAATGAGCGCTCGCCAACAAAACTGGTGCCACTCAGGGACCGTGACGTCATCGAGAGTGGAAACGAGAGCACTCAAACTAATTGGTTGGGACGGGGTTATCCGTGACGTCGATAAATTTCTGGGGTTAAAGAAAGTGCATAGGATCAGAGGGTGTGGTCACACCCTCAAATCGCTACGTTGTCGGCGACTGGCTGGTTTAGTGTCCTTCTAGAACAACAAGGCGCGGCTACGTATGTCCGTTGCCTCGCAGTTGGTTACGATTGGTTGTTGTCGAGTGATCATGTGACCGGATAGACTTCATACCGCTAATTAGATGATTAAAATTGGTTATTCGTATTCGCATTTTATCTGTAAGACGCCGAGAAAAGCAGCGACCAGATGCCGACTTGACCATTTTTCTGATAACTGCATTTTTCAACAGTTAGGAACGACGGAGAAGTGAGCGTTCTCGTGTTGATGCCTAAGTTAAAGGGGCCATGAAACGAATTTTGGGTTGAGATGAATAATTTTAAATTGGGACTTTACTAATCGCATAGCGTTTAGTTGGCCAAAAGAAAGAGTGTAGAAAGTCAAAAGCCAGCTTTTCAGTACGAACATTTCAAAATATAGCGGACTATTTTGTACCTTCTTGCCTTCGAAAGCTCTCCGCCTTTTCACTGTGATACATCCGCGGTTCCCAAAGCGCGTCACCGGCGCCCAACTGACGTCAGCCGAGCCCAGCTCACGTATTGGACACGAGAACTGCGTCACTCGGACGTATGCGCTCGTCAACAATCAATCCGTCGACGAATATTCGGATTCGCGTTCGTGGCCAATGAGTGCCCTGATGGAACATATCGTCACTGGCGAATGACAAGTTCTATGGTGTGCATAAAAAGTACGGTGGAAGCTAGGAGTTATCGCACCGGTGCCGAAGAATGTCACGACGACGTAGTTTCACAATTTGCATTTAAGTTGAGGATTAAAGCTGAAGAGGAAGAAGTAGGAAAATCGTTTCATGACCCCTTTAACCTGACTTTACATCACATACTAATTAATAACATTCAATAACGTAACACAACACAACATAACTCAACTGGGATAAACTAACCCAGCCTAATGCAACCGACCCTAAATAAATCTACTCTACCCTACCTTGCTCTGCAACCTCGCTGTATACACATACTGAGAAAGAAATAACTCCTCTTGGCTTTATTTCTGAGTTTAGCGAGGAACACGAGCTCGAATTCATCACTCCGGAAGGTCGTGCTCATCACTGATGTGTTTTGTGAGTTAAGGACCCAGTGGTTAGCAGTCATACGCCACTGACAAATGGTTGATCTATGGAGGAGACATCTGATGCCATCGCGGATTTTCCGAGTTTTTAAATAAAAACAAGACCTCTGCATATCGTTTAAGCGGGCCGCGAATGGTCACAAGCGAAGGCCGTTAATAGCGAAAGGGCATAATCGGATTTTACATTTGTTGAGAAAAGGTTAACCCGCCCCGTCACAAGTGCACCCGCGAATTGGCTGTCAATTTCATTGTGTCAACAACGGCGATTAAAACTAAACTCCATAGAGCAAAAAAAAAAAAAAAGCGATAAATTTTGTTAAGTGGCGTTCACTAACCCTTACTTGGACAAAATGATGCGAAATCTGTCCAGTTTGGGCCTAAGTGGTGAAGTAAAATTAAACACAAAAGGCTCGAGTGCGACGCGAATCCATACGGAGGCGATCAGTCGGGAACGTGGAAAACTCCACGAACTCTGAGAACCATCGAGTGAATTTTATTCGCGTAATCGTTCTATACTGCAGGCCGTATACGTTGAAGGAGTGGAGTTTAGCCGCTATATTGTTGTATGGCATAGCAACCAAATTGAGCCTAACCACACAGTGAGTCAACACACTTTAATAAAGGCTGTTATTATTTTTTTTCAAGTATCTAAATCTAGTCGACACAGGCTCTTGTGAAGAGAGGGGCTGCGCATAAAACAATCTTTTTGCTTTTTACAACGCTCTTGGCATCGGTATGGTTCTTGGAGCTTCGTGACTGTGCATTTCTGACGTGTTCGCACTAGATTATCTGCGAACTTTTCTAAAAAAAAAAACGGAGTCTTGCAAAAAGCGCAGCCCCCCTACTTTGCCATGACGTCACCATAAACAAACAAGGCGTCGCCCATGGAACGGAGCGGACGCTGGTCTATAGCCTACTCTATCGGCGGTATGCGCCATCAAAAGCGTAGCTGTGGTCGGCCTTCCATAATTGACCGAATGGTGACTATGACATCAGCAAAGCTTTTCTCAACGACAGAAATAAGTCAGAAGTTCAATTTTGGCGGTGTTGGCAGTGTTGATTTCAAAACGGATTTCAAGCTTCCACCATCCTCATTACAAACACCATCGAACTTATCGTTCGCAAGGTAGCAAGCTAATGGCGTCACGAGAGGCAACCATATGAGGGCGCCACCGAAACATCTCGCCGCTAATCGTAGATGACAGATTAATAGTAACCTCTTTCCATTTTAGCAGACAGAACGCTGGAGAGGAGGCGACCTCCTCGCTTTGCGTTCGCTTTTCTAAACTGCAAAAAGGTGGGAGGACCTCCCACTTCTCTCTTGTCACCGGCTATAGTGATCGCATCATCAATTGATTTTTGTCTTTTACGTGGTTCTCATCAGTCAGCTCTCAAATCACACTGACTCATCGACAGCCTAAGCCATTTTCAGCAAACACGAAGGGAAAGTATAGGGAGTATTCACCGGCGCCCATAGCTCTGTGCGCGAGTGTTGAGCGCATGATGGCGGCGAGCTTCCGCCGTTCTTGTGCAACGTATACATCAGGATGGCCGGTCATAGCAGCCTATTAATGTGAGCTCGTTCTAAGTATGCGCTCG
The DNA here is from genome assembly GCF_016920785.2 of Ixodes scapularis. Taxonomy (NCBI): domain Eukaryota; kingdom Metazoa; phylum Arthropoda; class Arachnida; order Ixodida; family Ixodidae; genus Ixodes; species Ixodes scapularis. Next base: position 23,616,287 of record NW_024609837.1, read on the forward strand.
AAGCATCGCCCTCCAATGTGGCGTCCACAGCTACAGACTTCGAGTGTCATATTCCGGAATATAGGCACGTGATTCAGTTTATCGGTGGTTTCTTACGGGCCACGTGGCGATTGTCTCGTACATAGAGCCACTAATTGACTTATCGCTCTGACACTCTTTTCCTCGATTGTCTTGTGGGCGCCACCGTTTTGGTGCTCAATGGAAAGCGACCGCCATCGGTGATCGACCCGATTAGAAAATGTGGCTTTCTGAGCTTTAGACACGCCAGCAGAAAGCTCAGAGGATATCATTTTGCTTTGTCGCAGACTGTTTCAACATTTCTAAAGGGCAAAAAAAAAAAAAAGAACACACTTTCTGCGATTTTAGAAGAAGAAAAAGAAAACGTTCAATAACTGGCAATCATTATATTAAGCACCAGCTGACAGAAGCTACCGCTTGTTATAAAGGGTACAGCCATCATCATCCATCCATTTATCCGCCGGGTGGCTGAAAGTGTTGATCATCTGAAGCGTAGCCAATTTACTGGCCCTCGCACACGCCGGTCACAGAGCGAAAGGTAACCCGCACTCGCCTATTAAAGCGTTTCTCTGTCGAGAGTCCATGTTTCACAAAGGCAAAGCCGCAATCTTATGTTGTATCCTTTGCTGCCCTGAAAGTTTAAAACAAAGTACAGAAAACCACTTTTCTTTTTGGCTTGTTGTTTAAGTTGGCTTTGCCACTATGCACTCCTGCATAAGGAGCAGCACCTTGTTAGGGTGCACCGCCCTAACTCGGTGCTGCTCCTTACTCACTAGTTCATGGCAGCGAAGCCATCTTAAACACCAATAAAAAGGAAATGTATGGTATTTTCTTAGAAACAACAACAACAACATTGTGCTTGGTTTGTCTCTGAAAAGCATAACTTTCTCTAGTATGTTTTTAATTTAATTGAATTCACTGTTTCTTCACAGGCTCACGATTATGCGCGCACTTGCCCGCTATATTTTCGGGTTCCAGTTTTTCGGTATTCGTTTCCGACACAGTTCGGAGTATTAGGTAATCGTTTATCGGCGCTTATTTTGTACGTGTCACGTCAAAGCGGTGATTCGCTCTTCGAGAAACCGGTTTCAACGCGTGAGCGGTGTCTCCATCTCTGTTTGGCAAACGCCGCTTGTTTATAAACAATCATCCGGCTCGTGCATATATATGTATATATGTAAAAAAATCGGCGATAGAATTACTTTTTTAAACAACCACCGAGTTTACGTTATTTTTGGCTTTTTTTTTTTTCACCGATCTGTCAACATATTAGTCAAAGTGCACTTACTCATTTATTGATTTTTTTTTTTTTTGTTTCGGTAACTTCCGAAAATTCGGTACCCTATAACTCTAAGTATCATATCACACCATGTGTTAAGTTTGTAAAAATCCAGCTTATTAGTAAAGGTGATTTTTGTTAGGAAAGTTTATCTTTCCAGAGTTGCGGCGGCATTGTTTTTTTTTTTTAGCTTTCTATGTTTGTGTCGGCGGGGCCAGAGCGGCCGCGACGCGGGAGCGGTCCCCCCCGCGGTCGTTAAGAAGCGTCTCGGGTTTCGGAAGCCTGCTCGGACCGGGAGCGGGACAGCCCGCGCTTGGAGAGGCTTGTAGCTTTTAGCCGAATGTGCCTGTACATAGAGGTTTTTGCCGCTTAGTATCAAATTGTCGCTTTTTACCCGTTGTAATAATTTAGCTGTTGGCGCCAGCCCGTCTGCCTAAAATGCAGGGGTTGATTCTAGAAAGAATTTGGATTTGGCCGTTGGAACTGCTAGGCTGACAGCTTGTCAACCATTGGAGAACAGTGTACCACGTGGGAGTGGTGAAATTTGAAGGGATTGGTTGGACCCTGAGGGGAAAGGAGGCCCCTACGAGGCTACAAAAGGATCCCCGAGAGGGATTCTGGAAGATTGGCTTCGATTCGATTTTGGGAGACTGGGAACAAAAGTACGGGGTTTAATTTTGGGATTTTAACTCACTGTTGAGTTGTTTTGTTTCATAATAAACGTGGCCACACTGGCCACCGTAAAGTCAACCAACGTCGCAATGTGTTCAGCGGGATCGAACAACTTTTAGTTTTTTTTATTATCAACTTCCCGGGGGCTGTCATCGCGGGCGAGCACCGTCATCGGTCGTCACCATCCGGACCAGGACGCGCCCATCCCTACGCCACCATGTCCAGGCCCTCCCTCGGAAAGTTGACTGGCGCAGTCGACAGGATCCCGCTGACTTTCTGCGACCGGTTGCGAGAGGAACGCCACGACGTCAGCTGATGGTGAGCCCCGTCAATATCTGCGTGAGAAGTCGGCGGCAATAGCCTGTTGCGTCGTGTGCGGCGGACGGAGCGGCATCCCAGTGAGAGGCTCCGGGAGTCAAGGGACTCAAGAAGGACGCCACGACGTCAGCTGATGGTGAGCCCCGCCAATATCTGCGTGAGAAGACGGCGGCAATAGCCTGTTGCGTTGTGAGCGGCGGTCGGAGCGACATCCAAGTGAGAGGCTCCGGGAGTCAAGGGACTCAAGAGGAACGCCACGACGTCAGCTGGTGGTGAGCCCCGTCAACATCTGCGTGAGAAGACGGCGGCAATAGCCTGTTGCGTCGTGTGCGGCGGACGGAGCGGCATCCCAGCGAGAGGCTCCGGGAGTCAAGGGACTCAAGAAGGACGCCACGACGTCAGCTGATGGTGAGCCCCGCCAATATCTGCGTGAGAAGACGGCGGCAATAGCCTGTTGCGTCGTGTGCGGCGGACGGAGCGGCATCCCAGCGAGAGGCTCCGGGAGTCAAGGGACTCAAGAAGGACGCCACGACGTCAGCTGATGGTGAGCCCCGCCAATATCTGCGTGAGAAGACGGCGGCAATAGCCTGTTGCGTTGTGTGCGGCGGACGGAGCGGCATCCCAGCGAGAGGCTCCGGGAGTCAAGGGACTCAAGAGGAACGCCACGACGTCAGCTGATGGTGAGCCCCGTCAACATCTGCGTGAGAAGACGGCGGCAATAGCCTGGTGCGTCGTGTGCGGCGGACGGAGCGGCATCCCAGCGAGAGGCTCCGGGAGTCAAGGGACTCAAGAGGAACGCCACGACGTCAGCTGATGGTGAGCCCCGCCAATATCTGCGTGAGAAGACGGCGGCAATAGCCTGTTGCGTCGTGTGCGGCGGACGGAGCGGCATCCCAGCGAGAGGCTCCGGGAGTCAAGGGACTCAAGAGGAACGCCACGACGTCAGCTGATGGTGAGCCCCGTCAACATCTGCGTGAGAAGACGGCGGCAATAGCCTGTTGCGTCGTGTGCGGCGGACGGAGCGGCATCCCAGCGAGAGGCTCCGGGAGTCAAGGGACTCAAGAGGAACGCCACGACGTCAGCTGATGGTGAGCCCCGTCAACATCTGCGTGAGAAGACGGCGGCAATAGCCTGTTGCGTCGTGTGCGGCGGACGGAGCGGCATCCCAGCGAGAGGCTCCGGGAGTCAAGGGACTCAAGAGGAACGCCACGACGTCAGCTGATGGTGAGCCCCGCCAATATCTGCGTGAGAAGACGGCGGCAATAGCCTGTTGCGTCGTGTGCGGCGGACGGAGCGGCATCCCAGCGAGAGGCTCCGGGAGTCAAGGGACTCAAGAGGAACGCCACGACGTCAGCTGATGGTGAGCCCCGCCAATATCTGCGTGAGAAGACGGCGGCAATAGCCTGTTGCGTCGTGTGCGGCGGACGGAGCGGCATCCCAGCGAGAGGCTCCGGGAGTCAAGGGACTCAAGAGGAACGCCACGACGTCAGCTGATGGTGAGCCCCGTCAACATCTGCGTGAGAAGACGGCGGCAATAGCCTGTTGCGTCGTGTGCGGCGGACGGAGCGGCATCCCAGCGAGAGGCTCCGGGAGTCAAGGGACTCAAGAAGGACGCCACGACGTCAGCTGATGGTGAGCCCCGCCAATATCTGCGTGAGAAGACGGCGGCAATAGCCTGTTGCGTTGTGAGCGGCGGTCGGAGCGACATCCAAGTGAGAGGCTCCGGGAGTCAAGGGACTCAAGAGGAACGCCACGACGTCAGCTGGTGGTGAGCCCCGTCAACATCTGCGTGAGAAGACGGCGGCAATAGCCTGTTGCGTCGTGTGCGGCGGACGGAGCGGCATCCCAGCGAGAGGCTCCGGGAGTCAAGGGACTCAAGAGGAACGCCACGACGTCAGCTGATGGTGAGCCCCGTCAACATCTGCGTGAGAAGACGGCGGCAATAGCCTGTTGCGTCGTGTGCGGCGGACGGAGCGGCATCCCAGTGAGAGGCTCCGGGAGTCAAGGGACTCAAGAAGGACGCCACGACGTCAGCTGATGGTGAGCCCCGCCAATATCTGCGTGAGAAGACGGCGGCAATAGCCTGTTGCGTTGTGAGCGGCGGTCGGAGCGACATCCAAGTGAGAGGCTCCGGGAGTCAAGGGACTCAAGAGGAACGCCACGACGTCAGCTGGTGGTGAGCCCCGTCAACATCTGCGTGAGAAGACGGCGGCAATAGCCTGTTGCGTCGTGTGCGGCGGACGGAGCGGCATCCCAGCGAGAGGCTCCGGGAGTCAAGGGACTCAAGAAGGACGCCACGACGTCAGCTGATGGTGAGCCCCGCCAATATCTGCGTGAGAAGACGGCGGCAATAGCCTGTTGCGTCGTGTGCGGCGGACGGAGCGGCATCCCAGCGAGAGGCTCCGGGAGTCAAGGGACTCAAGAAGGACGCCACGACGTCAGCTGATGGTGAGCCCCGCCAATATCTGCGTGAGAAGACGGCGGCAATAGCCTGTTGCGTTGTGAGCGGCGGTCGGAGCGACATCCAAGTGAGAGGCTCCGGGAGTCAAGGGACTCAAGAGGAACGCCACGACGTCAGCTGGTGGTGAGCCCCGCCAATATCTGCGTGAGAAGACGGCGGCAATAGCCTGTTGCGTTGTGAGCGGCGGTCGGAGCGACATCCAAGTGAGAGGCTCCGGGAGTCAAGGGACTCAAGAGGAACGCCACGACGTCAGCTGGTGGTGAGCCCCGCCAATATCTGCGTGAGAAGACGGCGGCAATAGCCTGTTGCGTTGTGAGCGGCGGTCGGAGCGACATCCAAGTGAGAGGCTCCGGGAGTCAAGGGACTCAAGAGGAACGCCACGACGTCAGCTGGTGGTGAGCCCCGCCAATATCTGCGTGAGAAGACGGCGGCAATAGCCTGTTGCGTTGTGAGCGGCGGTCGGAGCGACATCCAAGTGAGAGGCTCCGGGAGTCAAGGGACTCAAGAGGAACGCCACGACGTCAGCTGGTGGTGAGCCCCGCCAATATCTGCGTGAGAAGACGGCGGCAATAGCCTGTTGCGTTGTGAGCGGCGGTCGGAGCGACATCCAAGTGAGAGGCTCCGGGAGTCAAGGGACTCAAGAAGGACGCCACGACGTCAGCTGATGGTGAGCCCCGCCAATATCTGCGTGAGAAGACGGCGGCAATAGCCTGTTGCGTTGTGAGCGGCGGTCGGAGCGACATCCAAGTGAGAGGCTCCGGGAGTCAAGGGACTCAAGAAGGACGCCACGACGTCAGCTGATGGTGAGCCCCGCCAATATCTGCGTGAGAAGACGGCGGCAATAGCCTGTTGCGTTGTGAGCGGCGGTCGGAGCGACATCCAAGTGAGAGGCTCCGGGAGTCAAGGGACTCAAGAGGAACACCACGACGTCAGCTGGTGGTGAGCCCCGTCAACATCTGCGTGAGAAGACGGCGGCAATAGCCTGTTGCGTCGTGTGCGGCGGACGGAGCGGCATCCCAGCGAGAGGCTCCGGGAGTCAAGGGACTCAAGAAGGACGCCACGACGTCAGCTGATGGTGAGCCCCGCCAATATCTGCGTGAGAAGACGGCGGCAATAGCCTGTTGCGTTGTGAGCGGTGGACGGAGCGACATCCAAGTGAGAGGCTCCGGGAGTGAAGGACTCGAGAGCGGCGGAAGGCGGCAACACAAGGGAGCCACAAAGACGCCCCGGGGAAATGTGACGGCACGGCAGGACCTTCGTTCCCAGGTAAGACCCAGGGTTGCTTCCTCCGAGGCTCACAATGTCCAAGGGCACAATATCAGGGGCTAAGGGCGGTTCTTCTGGGGCGGAGGACGGGGTAGGTAGCAGGTCGGCAGCTATAGCGCTTGAAATTCTTAGACTCCAACGCGAAATTAAGGAAGTAAAGCTGGCCCAGATTCAGGCGATGAGAAAATGGAGTTCGAAGGACCCGACAAAAATGAGAGAGCTCGCGAAAGAACCCCGCGCCGTCCTCGCGCCGATGCCGGAGTTTGCAGCCGTCGCTTCGGCATGTTTTAGGAGCGCTGAGACTGAAATGAGTCCGGAGAAAGACCGCGAGGAGAATGCATGCGGCGATGACTGCGGCGGTCGCGGAGTGAAAATTGAGAGGAGAGCTGGCGCCGACGAGGCAGAGGCACTCGCCAGTGATCTGGTGGCGAAGGGAGGCGAGGGCGGGAGCGATGGTGATGGCACCGACTCCGCTACCGGCACCCTATCGTCACCGAAGGTCAGGCCGGCGGTACATCGTAAGGTGACGATAAGGAAGAATGCTGCGTCGAGCGACTCCGGAAGGAGGAGTCCGGACGCATGGAGCTGCGGGGGTGGCAAGCGCCAAATGGGCACAGAAAAGAAGGGGAAGCCACTCCGGCCAGTGGCCAGAGCTTGCACGCGAGGACAGCAGACGTTCAGTTTGAGCTCGGGTTCAGCGAGTGTCGTGGAAGCGACCTACTGCGGGCCGCCTCAGGCAGTTCTCAGAACGTCTCCGACGGCAACGAGCTGGACGACAAGACGGCCAAGATTAGGAGGGTAGCTAGTAAGGCTACTGTAGTTTTGTTTCGCCTTTAGGTTACGTTTATTTCACTGCCCTCCTGATTAACTCTCCTTTTGCTTTTCGGTCGGCCCTTCAGTATTTTATAATCTACGTAATATTTTTGGTGCATAGTCTTTATTCTCCGCGGGAGAAGTTTGTCAGTCCTCACGTATGTTTCGAAACGTGCATGTTGAGGCACGAAAGAGTTTTGGGAAAGCGCTGGCGGAGACGCCGAGAGGTATGTGTAGTTTCCTTTCTTGGAGCACTTTGCATTTTTTTAGTCGTATCGTTTAGTTTTATTATAAATCTTTATTTTTACTATTGCGAACTCTATTAGGAGTAGAGTGTCTAGCGGTGTCTGCACCCATACTGTAGAGCTTTGCGATTTGCGGGTTTAATTATGCCTATATGGACATTGTGGAATCTGGAATGTACGACTCTGGGTCTTGCTCTGTGCTGTGTGTCTCCGAAGTGACGAACAGTGGGACTGATGTTGCGCGAACAACAAGTGTACTTGCAACATTCTTGGTGGGGAGGTGTTAAGTTTGTAAAAATCCTGCTTATTAGTTAAGGTGATTTTTGTTAGGAAAGTTTATCTTTCCAGAGTTGCGGCGGCATTGTTTTTTTTTTTTAGCTTTCTATGTTTGTGTCGGCGGGGCCAGAGCGGCCGCGACGCGGGAGCGGTCCCCCCCGCGGTCGTTAAGAAGCGTCTCGGGTTTCGGAAGCCTGCTCGGACCGGGAGCGGGACAGCCCGCGCTTGGAGAGGCTTGTAGCTTTTAGCCGAATGTGCCTGTACATAGAGGTTTTTGCCGCTTAGTATCAAATTGTCGCTTTTTACCCGTTGTAATAATTTAGCTGTTGGCGCCAGCCCGTCTGCCTAAAATGCAGGGGTTGATTCTAGAAAGAATTTGGATTTGGCCGTTGGAACTGCTAGGCTGACAGCTTGTCAACCATTGGAGAACAGTGTACCACGTGGGAGTGGTGAAATTTGAAGGGATTGGTTGGACCCTGAGGGGAAAGGAGGCCCCTACGAGGCTACAAAAGGATCCCCGAGAGGGATTCTGGAAGATTGGCTTCGATTCGATTTTGGGAGACTGGGAACAAAAGTACGGGGTTTAATTTTGGGATTTTAACTCACTGTTGAGTTGTTTTGTTTCATAATAAACGTGGCCACACTGGCCACCGTAAAGTCAACCAACGTCGCAATGTGTTCAGCGGGATCGAACAACTTTTAGTTTTTTTTATTATCAACTTCCCGGGGGCTGTCATCGCGGGCGAGCACCGTCATCGGTCGTCACCATCCGGACCAGGACGCGCCCATCCCTACGCCACCATGTCCAGGCCCTCCCTCGGAAAGTTGACTCCATGAATGCAGTCCAGCGCTACATAGCCTGTGTACCAGCGGCAGTTTGCGTTTTAACTTATTCCCGCCGCAGATACCACGCTCCTTATACAACGTTTCGATTTGTATTTACGAGGTTCTCGCCCAGTGACTTCCAAACACGGCAACGACTGGCTCCGGGAGTGGAAAGCAGCAGTCGAAGAGACTGTCAATCATATACGAAGATCACGGCGTTCGTCGCACACATGATGAGAGACACTTACATGCGTCACACACTCTCTCCAAACAACTTTTGTATGAGCAGTGTGACGGGACGCTCGTGCACAAACTTCGCCCGGTGGTACGTATTGGCGACTCCAGCAAAACCGACGCCGCATAGCGGCAACACCGAGAAGCTCAAGGAGAGGAGGTGGTTTCGACCTTGTCGTCTGCTCTCGCTGCTTGGTTCTCGTAGGCAGCATAGAAACAAACATCGTTTCCAGTAATTATTTTCATGCTTCCGCCCTGTCATTCCTACGTATTGACTAGAACAAGGTATCTACCGTCCAAAAATCACTTTGCTTTCATATGTAACGCCCGTTTTACGCTGCAGTGCAAGAAAACGACCTCCTTTCGGCCGCCATTTTTCCTGACCAGCGCGCCCCCTATAGTTCGCTAGGGCGAACCCTGCCCAAAGTAAAAGTTCGTTCGTTTGTTCGCAGCCCATTCGCTTCACGTCGTCCAGGCTTTTTGGCGCGCAGAAAATCTGGACACAAATAAATGCGAGGATTTATGGGTGTGTATCCCCGATTCGTCTGGAATCGACAGCGAGAGAAATAACTTTCATTGAAGGGACCTGACTGTATACTATAAGGGTGGTCGTTAAGAGCATTCGCGTACTTCTGCTCGTCGTAAAAAAAGATTAAAAAAAATATTGCAGTCTGGATGTTGTATTGCAAGCTCACGAAGTGGGAGCGTCGGTTGTGGCAAGAAAAATAACTCGAGCGGTCGTTTCTGTCGACCAAAAATATGTTTGTGACCGGGGGTGAGGATTGGGTGGATGATTTTTTTGTTAGTTCTTTATAAATATTTTTTTTTTGTCGAGTGCTTTTTGAGATATTCAAAGCTATAATGTGGTTGTTCGTCTTAGTTTTGCTTTTCAATCTGCTTGATTTTCAAATATTCGTTCTTAAATTTTGCTGAACTGATATCTAGTTTTAAACGATGTGTTGAATCTGTGACGTTTCCTCCGTACAAGAAAAAAAACTCAGTAAAAAACAATAAAAATATGTTAGATAACCAAATCGCGTTCATCCGCGCTTTTATGTGCCATAACGCAAGCTGTGATTTATCGCACAGACCTGCAGCCAAAGGAGGTAATGGCCTTTCTTCCTGAGAGGGCTAACTCATTCAGACTAAACACTCAAGAGAAGAGAGCCGGGAATAAACGCGTTATAAACCAGTAGGGTCCAGCGAGTTGGCAATCCGAACTTAAAAACATTCTGCAAATTTGTAAAAAATAAATTATTCTAGTATTTCTTTTACGAAATACTTTTCAGCATCTGTTTGTTGTATATCTGGACAAAGTGCGAGTTTAAATAGATTTTGATCCTCTAAAAGTCGAGAATTTTTAATTGGAGTTAATTATGTTTCCTTGTACGTTCTTCCAAATACACAAACCCACGATGTAATGTAACATCTATGATACAGCAAAGAAACGTCATTAAATTAATGAGCAATACTTGTGTATATCAAAACATGAACGAGCTCTCGAGAATAGAAGGAAACGACTGGAAGGTCTTCGTGGGAACCTTTTTTTTTTTCTTCGAGCATAGGTGTTACAAAGTTTGCGTGTTTGTCTGCGAAGGAGGGGAGAGGCGAAGAAGGGGGGGGGGGAGGGGGGAGAGGATTACGCCTTAAGCCAGCAAAACATTTAGTTTTCGTATGCCCTATCGAATGCCGAGGGTTACTTTAAACCCACTGGGACCCCGAACATGCACGATAAATCTTAATTGCAAGGCGACAATGCACCATAAAAAAACCTAAGTCGGATTGTTGGCACGTTGGCAATTATGATTAGAACTTGGCACAGCCTGAAGGTGATCCATCGGTTGGCCCCAATTACATTTGAAAACCCAAAGCCATGACATAAAATAGGCGGTGCTTTTTTTGCCGTACACTTAAAACCCTTAATGTTCGCGAGTACATAATTTGCGCGAATTTACTCTCGCAGGGCATCGGGAAGACGACCGGAGCAGCTCCCGTGAGCGAGCCGGCTTCTCTATCGGAGAGCGGATCGAGCCAACAGCGACACGCGCAGTGTCGCAGTTGGCTCCGCAGTTGGCTCCCCGTATATAGTCCGATATGACGCGCACGCCAAATGACACGCACATGCGCGCGATAAGGTGAGGAGTGCAAAATTGTTTTGTGTTACAGATGAGAATTTTCCGGGGTGTTGAGGGAGCGGGGGCGGCCAAAATAAATTTCATAGCATAAAGAAAAAAAAATACGAGGACTCTCGTAAAAAACGTACCACTTCATGTAATAGCAAAAAGCGCACCATGTGCTTCGAACGTCGTTAGACTTGGGCTATTCCTTCCCTGCAGCGATTGAACACCAGTGTCAACCCTGAAGCCGCGCATTCAATTCATTTCAATGTTTATTTGATGAGTTGAAGAATTTGGTCCCATATCCTGGGACCGGCTACTTCAAATTAAGTAATCTACAGTGTGAATGATGTATAACATCCAATTAAAAATCAGAACACCATGAATAATACTCTCAGTTACCGTACACGCACAAAAAAAAGAAGACGCGGTGAGAGAAGCGATTACGCAATAAAGGCATATGTACATATGAACAATAAATTACAGTAACCTAGTAATAAAATTACAATAAAAAACGTAGTTATCTTTTAAGGGCGCGTTGTGCGTATTTTGACCTTCGAATAATACCTAATATCTGTCAACTATCTTTGTGTCAGTAAAAAAATCATGTAGTAAAGTTGGTGCCCTCTTCTGGTTTTTTAAGTTCAGCCAAGGACCCAAAACTTTGGCCAAAAAAGAAGAGCGACTGTCGAGTATGCATAGTCCCGCTTGTAATCGAGTTCGTCACTGGTCGTACCTTGGACAGTCCATTATTATGTACTCGAGGTCTTCCACGGGGTGGCCACACGTGCAGCTCGGTGTTTCCACCTGTTGAATTCGGCAAAGAAATCTACCGCTGTACGCGACATTTAGTCCTAGGCGATGAATTAATGTTTCAATAGGTCTGCTCAAGTAACTATGAACTGGACACCGAAGGTCTCGGTCAATTAAAAGGAGTAGGCTCCGTACCGAGATGCTCTTGAGCCACGTGTCAGGGGACATTCTGTTTCTCAGACAACGAATGTACCGCTTGCCATCGCTTTTTGGAAAAAATGTGAGCTGGACGTTGTTGATTGTATATGCATCCGTGGCCAGTTGGTCAGCTTGGGTGTTTCCTGAAACACCGCTATGTCCAGGAACCCATTGAAGGTGTACCTAATGTTCAAATCTTATTGCTTCCCCAAGTACACAAGAGACATATTTTCGTTGTGAGTGTTCAGGGTCTTAATGGATTGCAGTGCTGGCTTGGTGTCGGTACATATAACCCAGGAATTCGCTGTCAAGCTATTTTTGATGTACATTGCAGCCGCGAGTAAAGCATGCAATTCTGCGGTAGTTGAAGAAGTATGATCCGACAACCGAATGGATGACCAAAGGTTGAAATGGGGTACCACAAATGCTGATGTCGATCCTTCATCCTTGGTTCATCCGTCGGTGTACACGTGGATGTCATCGTCGTATTTTCTGTAGATGTACAAGAGTCAATGTCCTTGCAACGTCTGTATTGACCGATGCTTTGGTTTCCATGCCTGGAATGTTCATATTGATGTCTAGTAATGATAGCGCCCATGGTGGCTTATGAATGTCCTGAACCCAGTGTGTTTGTTCACAGATTAACAGTGGCACGGAATTTAATGTTCAAAGAAAGTTTGTCCCTTTGCGAGAAAGAATTTCACTAAAATGGGGCCGCGCAGAAAGTAAAAAAAAAATCCGACATACTTCCTGGATTTTTAGGATAGTTATTGGTGGTTGTATGGCTGCAGCGAGTACAAGCGCACTGGATGTTGCTGGCGGAAGACCTAAGCATACTCTTAGACTTTTTGCAAGTATATAAATAAGGCGAGCTTCTGATGTGTTGGAGAGCCCCTGTAACACAGGTCTAGAATAGGCAATCGCTTGTCGCACTAGCGCCATGTGGAATGAAAGCATTGAATCTATTGAGGCTCCCCATTTTGCACCCGCGATGCATCGAAAAACATTTATTACACTATTAATTCTCCCTTCCAGCATATCTATATGTTTGGACCAAGTCAGGGATTGATTTAGTAGGACACCGAGAAGTTTGTAAGATTGAACTCGCTGAAATGAGTGTCCATTTACATTAAGTTAAAAACCAGGTAGCTTTTTTCTGGTAAATGGTTTAAATGCCGATTTCGTGGCAGATAGCTCAATTCCTCGTTCTCTTAAAAATATTGTTTGTCGTGTCTAAGGCTATCTGTAAATGATTCTTTAAAATATCTTAGGATGAGCTAGAGATCCAGATAAAAATATCGACAGCAAATATAGATATTCGTAAAGGTGGCTGGAGTTTCGGCGGTAACTGCGCCATTACGACATTGAAAAGAGTAGGGCTCAACACGCTACCTTGGGGTACTCCATGATGCAGTTCATGATGCTTGCTGTCTCCATCATTTGCAAACTCTTGTATCCAGCGAAGCATGCGTCCATGTACACCAAGAAGCACAAGTCTTCAAGACATGAGCGTGACTAACCGTATCAAATGCTCGGCAAATATCTAGGAACACTGCCACTGTAATATTTCCATTATCTCGTTCGTACTCTACACAGGTGGTGAGATCTAAGATGCCATCCATTGTTCATCTACGTGGACAAAATCTTGTAATTTTTTTCGGAAAACGCTTTACTAGTTTCCAACCACCACTGTAAGCGGTTATGTAAGATCTTCTCATGCAGCTTTCCGACATAACTGGTTAAACTTAGAGGGCGGAAGGAATCCAGGCTCAGTGGTGATTTTTCAGGTTTTAAGAGCGGAACTATTTTAGCTAGCTTCCACGATTCCGGCATTGTCTCTGTTCTTAAATCTTCATTGTATATTTCGAGAAGAGAGCTGATGGCATCGGGCGAGAAGAGAGCTGATGGCATCGGGGCCGAGATTTGCTAGTGCATCGTAAGTGATCTTATTTAAACCAGGAGCTGTAAACTTGCAGGTGTTGTGAAGCGCACAAAAAATTTCACGTATGTTGATTTCGTGATCTAGCTCTGCATGCACTAGCTGCCTTTCGTTCTCGAATTTACGAGTAGCCTGCGTCTCGCAAGATTTGTACTGGGAAGTTGTTACCACATCGCTTTGTTGTGCTAACATAGCGTAAAATTCATCCGTGATTGTCACTTCCGATATGCCCCTCAGAAGAGCTAGCGCGCGGAGAGGTTGTTTTTGCATAACAGGCGTGCGAAGAGAACGAAGTATTTTCCATAGTATTGGAATCGGTGTAAAGGGGGTCAGATTACCGCTGAACTTCCTCCATCGGCGGACTGAAAGAATTTGTAGCTCTCGATGCATAAGCTTGTGAATATGTTGGGCGTGGTTATAGTCTTCAACATTTCCTGATCGTCTATATAGCGGCGTTCTGCTCTTCGTTTTTCTGCGCGTAGCGTTTCGTATTCACCATTAACACCAACGTGTCCGTTAGGCACAGGTACAAGACGCGTTGCTCATTCGTAACTAAGCAAAATCGAGTTTGCAAAATCATTGTCTCTTTCAAATCGGTATGTATTAAAGTATTTAAATGTCTGAACATCTGCCAGTTGGTTATCCGCGCTCTATGTTGCTGCCTACGAGTATTAAGAAGAGGGTGTTGTACGAGAATGGGAAAATGGTCGCTACCTCGGGTTTCCCTGCCTGTCATCTATGCCATTTAAGGTGAGATGTCTGGAGAACATAGAGTCATGAGTCTAAACAGCTGCAGTAGGTAGGGCCACGAACAAAGGTCGGTGATCCGTCGTTGAGGATGCATATGTTATATTTGTCCACATACTCGGCAATGACATTTCCACGTCGATCGCAATGGTCACTCCCCCACATTGTGTGGTGTCCATTAAAGTCTCCTCATATAATAAAAGGACCAGATACGTGACGAAATATTTCAGAAAATCCAAATGAAGTTATTGGAGTTTGAGGTTCGATGTACACGCTCACAACTGTAACTAAAGACTTACCACACCGCACCTTGCAGGCGACGAACTCTGGTATATATACCAGAGTTCCAATCTTTTGACGAAGAGAATAGGTGCACTGATACCAGATCTTTCTGTACAGCTAGCATCGCTCGACTTTGACCATTTTGACGAGATGATTTGTACTGCACGTAGTTTGAGAGGCGAAAGTCGTCGACCACGTGAGCTTCGGTTAATCCAAGTATCCGTATAGTGATCTTTTTAAGAAATTGACAGAATCACCAGACTTTTGCCGTAATCCGTTGGCATTCCACTGACATATTCCAATATGGCTGTACAAATCAGGCATTGGGATACTTTTCATTATTCGACGTTCGCGAAGACTTGAGTAGTCTTTCCATAGCAAAACAGTGCTGTTACCTCAGGAAGATTGTTGGCTGTGGGCACGGTGCTGATAGCCCTTAATTAAAGCCGTAAAAAACTTGGGTACCAGCAAATGCGGGACGTCGCTCGATTCCCGTGTCTCAAAGTAACCCTCCCGATGATCGCGTCTGCGCATATCACGCTTCTGTGTGCGGGGTGCTGGCACAAGGGATAGGTTTGGTGTTCGGTCTCCTTGAGGCGTTTGACCAATTGTCGAGTTTAGGTGAGATGGAGTCTTGAAGTTGATCTGGGCGTTTAGTTGGCGTTTTAACACGTCACAATACTGCGACCTTTGAGGTGGTTGAGATACTTGTGTCTGCTGTGATGATGTAGAGGGACGAGGGCGAGGTGGAGGTGGGCGAGAAGGTGGTAGAGGAGGCAGCGGGGCGCGTGCGACCTCAAGATTCGGGGAAGGATAACGGTTATTTTGTATTTGTCCATTCAGGATTTCATGTTTTCTGGCTGCAGCTGCTGCCTTTTTGCGAGGACAGCCTGAAAACGAAGTACAGTGATTGCCTGCACACAGGCACGTAGCCAGGATTTTGTTTCGGGGGGGGGGGGGGGGGGGGGAAGGGGGGCCGCCCATAACAAAATGCTGTATGAGGGGGAGGGGGAGAGGAGGTCCCAGCAAAATGGAAGATTTCGGGGGGGGGGGGGGCCGGGCCGGGCCGGGCCCCATGGGCCTCCCCCCTGGCTACGTGCCCGCCTGCACAATTTGCACACTTTGGATTAGTTTTGTCCATGCAGTCCTTGTAGCTGTGTGGTCCAGCGCACACGTTGAATTTCTGTTGGACGCGACGGTGTCTTGCGAGGTGCCCATGTCGTTGGCATCGAAAGCACTGTACCGGGGTTTTAAAGTAATCCATCACAGGATGACTGGTGAGGCCCAACAGGACTCGTGCAGGCATTGGGTGATTCTGTGGAAAGTGAAGCAGGGCACCTTCCGTTGGTTGTTGCTCCATGCTGCCGTCTTCTTTCCTTGAATATGCAATTTGTCGTTGGACTGCGATGACACCAGCGTCCTTCAGGTAGTCTAGCAGTTCGTAGTCTGAGTATTGGACAAGAATGTTGTTGATCTTGCCAACATTGCGTGTGCATGACTCGGACACAGTCACTGTTACGTCGATTCCAACAAGAGATTTCATCATAAGAAGCCTGTTCGTTGAGTTCAGCGTCGCCGTGTTGATCGTGATTATGCCATCTTTCTTTATGCGTGGTGCTAGTAATTTTTCTTGTGATACTGTCACGATTTCTTTTGCTATTCTGTTGGGGTTGATTTTCCAGAACGAGGTTCCTTGTTCTTTTGGCTTGATGATCACCGGGATTCCGGCGGGGTGATTTTTTCGCACTATGATTTGAGTGAAGTCGTCTTTGTCTTCAGGAGTGCCGTCATGAAACGAGTATAGTTGGATGTCCTCTCCTCGTCCATTTGTTCCGAGGGAAGATTCACGCACTGTTTCTTCGATGGAACGTCGTCATTGATGTCCTTAGCCGTCAGTTGAGGTTCTTGTAGAGGTTGACGTGTTTCCGCTGCAGAAATGTGGCTCGTAGTCGCTACGGTATCCATTTGAGCGTCCGAGGTCAAGGTCTGGTGGATCGGGTCATTGAAGCGGGTCAACTCTGTCGCAAGTGGTCGCTTTTTAGGCGGCAGGGTTGTGCCCGGTAATAGCCCCGTAGGCACCAGTTACTAAAACAAATGTTGAGATAGCCAAATTGAGCAGAATAGCATAAAATTTCAAGCTTATACTAAGAGCGGCGGAAAATGGTACTGGCTATTCCAATCAAACATCGTATTGAAAAGAAACAGTTTTTGTTGCAGACACGACGAAACATTGTTCTGCCGCCACTACTCAAGAATGTCCCGAATTCGAAACATGTTTGCTTAACACATTTGTCCGCTTCCAACGTATGTCTGCCGACCGTCTTTTGTGCGATGTCTCGGCAGTGTGACCGCGGCTTTCATGTTCGCCAACACAATCATCGTAACCGCGCGCCCAAGCGCGGAGCGCTCACGCGCGGTGCTCGTGCGTCTAATTCGTATAAGTCGCTTTCGTTTGTCGTCACGTCCGGGTGATATCCCCCTTTTTCAAACATGCGTATATATAGGCTGGATGAGAACGTCGTGCACCTCTATACGCGCGATGCGCGTTTGTCGGCGACTGCGGCGACACTCCACGACTGTTCTATACACGTATTGCACCTGCACTTTATGCAGTTCGAATGCGAGAGCCAAACGCCGGCCTTCCGCGTTCTAAGGCGTTCGACGAGTGCTGTGGAGTCAGAGGCGGCTAGCGCAAGGTCTACCCACTAATCGGTCCAATCAGAGCTCGACGTTCTGACGTCGTCGCGCGCTCCCGCCTCCTCCTCTCCTTCACTTTCTCGGCGCGTAACATTTTTTATTTATTTTTTATTTTTAGTTTTGTCTTATGAAACTGTTTAGGAATTGCTATGAATATCTTAGGAGTATTTTTCGTCCACGTCCGTGAAGTCTTCCATTACCTTTAAGACCGATTGGCATAATTTTCGCATCTAATTGTCTATTTTCCGCGGACGGGGACTGCCGCGACCAACCAACGACTTTTTGTTGTAGCATTACTGCAGTTCGAAAGTTTCTCTCTCACTATTGACATGATACGTGCACGCCAACATGATAAGGTCCATGGTAACTGCATTTTTTTTTTATTCAGATGCTAATATATCGCCTTACATTCGTTGGGTGGACTATCTCCTGTGTGCATAATTGAGGTAGGCATATAAAAGATGCGTGTTGCCTGCTTCGTTGGTTATAAACCGAGCCACGGACAAGAAAGTGCGTGACGTTCATTCATTAATTCTGTCGCTTAACAACAAAAAAAACAACTTTTTTAAGTGCATTTATTTACAGCAGCCGATTCACATCATCTGTTGGGCTGGTTGGCTACACATCTTTGTAAAATTATCCTCCGTGACAGCCTCGTCGGTTGCGTATATAGACCCTCTTCAAGGGAGAGCGCTACATCGACCGGTTCGACTTTGTGGACAGTGTGGCCAGACTTTGATACAAGCGTGTCTAGGTTTGGAGAAATGTTTTTATACAAAGGGTTATTTTAATTTTATGAACAGTTGCATTAAAAGCAATTAATTCTACTCACTGAAGAAGTTAATAACCTAATTTGTTTATACTGTATTAACTGAAAATAACGAATCGGTGGTGCCCTTAGTTCACCCTTAGCCATCACCACCCAATCCAATCGGAAGCCAACTAGTCAGCCTGTCGCACATGCGCGTAGCAGTTGAACCTGAATCGAACCTTTGTCGAACTTTTCACAAGAAGGTCGAAAAAGTCGAACCTGGTCAAACTCGACCTCGACCGGATCGCGACACCCCTAGTTTGGACGCGTACTCTGAGCATGTATTGGTCACGAGAGCTATACGTCAGAGTTCGGTGCAGGGTGTAAGATAGACAGGTGGGGAAACGGCCCATAGAAGCCTACCACAGCGCCGTGACCGTATTGTGTACTCGTCTGCTTGCGGGTACCCCCGACTTGCGACAGATGGCGCTGCGGCGAGAAGAACTCTCATGGACTGTGTTGCAAGGGATGTGCGGGAGGTCGGAAAAGACAAGGATGTGCTCATCATGGGTGATTTTAACGGACATATGTATGAGCTTGATGGGTGGGAAGATGGCAACGGACGGCGGTTACAAAAGCTAGCGGAGGAGCTGCAGTTGGAAGTGGTGAACCTCCGGGAAATGTGCGAAGGACAATATACCTGGTGTGCTAGAGGCAGTAGAACTTGTATAGATTATTGCCTGGTGTCACAGGGCATTGGACGTTTTCTTGTGCAGGTGCATATAGACGAGGATGGGGAGCACAGCGTTAGTAGCGACCACAATCGTCTAAAGCTGGTCTTCAGCAGGGCAATCTGGAAGAAGGAGAGGGAGATATCGCCAAGCTCCATGCGGCCCTACCTTACCGAGGATGCTGCAGCAAAGGTGGCGGAACTTTTTGAGAAGAGCAAAGAAAGAATTAAGGCTGGAGGCTACATAGGATACGTCAATGTGCTTAAGCGTCTTATCAAGCGGCATTCGAGAATGCGCCCCAACGGACGCAGAAGAAGGAAACGTTGGTGGGACACTGAAGTAAAGACAGCGATTCAAGCTAGGCAGGCCGCAAACAGGGAACATCGCCAGTCCCTTCGAATGGGGCATGAGCACATGGTCGCACAAAACTGGAAGCTCTATCAAACGCGGAAGCAATACGCCAAACAGATCATCCAGGAAAAAATGAGGACGGCGGACCTACGTACTGTTCTTGACATTCGCTCCAGTGGAAAAGATGCTTCGAGGAAGTTTTGGAGCTACATGGGTACACTGGAGGGTCAAGACCAATCGACTCCCGTCCTCGATGAGTGCACAGGACAAGAAGTAGAAGACCTGGGTGCACACCTCACGACGTACCTGAAAGAGATGTTTTCTCCCGAGTGCATGCCCACTGCCACAAAAGCCGAATGGACAGCCGAGTCCTCATCCGACGGCAGCCGGTGGGAAATCGGTGAAGTGAGTGTAGTGCGTGCACTAATCCACCTTAAGAAGAACACCTCCCAAGGCCTGGATGGTGTCCCGGCAACGGTACTCAAAGCCCTAGGAAAGGACGCCCGACAACACCTCGCGTCTATACTAAACGACATCCTTTGTGGCACAGCATCTATACCAGATGATTGGAGGCTCGGCAAGGTGGTCTTGATCCCGAAAAAAGGGAACGATCGCCAACATCTCCGCAGCTACAGGCCTCTGACGGTGACGAGCACAATATACAGAGTATTCGCATACATGCTCAAGGAGAGGATGGTTGCATGGGCAGAAGAGGCTGGGCACCTTACTGAGCTACAGGGAGGCTTTCGTCGAGGGCGCCGACTTGAGGACAATCTGTTCACAATAACTCAGTGCATCGAGGTAGCCAGAAAGGAGAAAAGACAATTACTGTGCTGCTTTCTGGATATTGCCAAAGCATATGACAGTGTCCCTCATTCACTGCTCATTCAGTGTTTGGAACAACTAGACCTGCCACAACAGTGTGTTTCTCTCGTCCAATATCTTTATGAGGGCAATAAGGTGAGGGCAGAAATGAAAGGGGTAGAATCCGAAGACGTGATAGTGACTAGGGGACTTCGACAGGGGTGTCCACTCTCCCCGCTCCTCTACATGCTTTACGTGGCTGGGATGGAGGAGAGGCTAATTCAGTCAAGAGTGGGCTTCTCTTTAACCCACCTAGAGGACGGCGAGGAGGTGAACTGGGTGCTTCCAGGGCTCACGTTCGCCGACGACATCGTTTTAATGGCTGAGACAGCGGAAGATATGCAGCGGCTATTGGATATATGCACTGCGGAGGCTGCTGTGCGACACCTAGGCTTCAACGCAAAACAATCTGCGCTTGTACAGTTCTCAGGGGTCGAAGACACGCTTTGCTGCACACTTAAGTTGGGTGACGAGGTTGTGCCACTTGAGGACTCGTACAAATACTTGGGTGTCATCCTTGCCAATACGCCGGAATACCTTCGAGATCATTACGCTCATCTTCGCCAGTCAGCAGGGCGAGGGGCCAACGTCCTCCGAAAAAGAAGTCTCTGGAGCTGCAATAGGTTCCTAGTTACACGGGAAGTGTGGAAGGCAGTAATGGTTCCAGGCTTGACTTTCGCGAATGCTGTAGTGTGCGTCCCTGGTGAATTACGAGAATTTCTGGAGCGACGACAACGAGCAGTGGGACGACAGGCTCTGGCCTGCCACGGAAATGTGGCTAACGAAGCCGTCCAGGGAGACCTAGGATGGTCTAGCTTCGAAGCCAGGGAAGCCACCAGCAAGATAAGTTATGATACACGACTCCGCCACATGGATCGAAACCGATGGGCCAAAAAACTTTTTGTATACACTCACATGACTGCGACAAGAACAAGGTGGCAGAAGCGCCTTTATCAACTCCAAAAAAAGTATGGCTTCTTTGCAGAACCCTTAGAGGTAGTGACGGGCGAGAGGTTGGAGTCGAAAGTGAGAAGCAGAGTACGTGAGAGGGAAGTCTTCCAGTGGTTTGAAGCCGCTCAAGCGAAGCCAACGCTGCTTTTGTACAGTAAAAACAAGCAACTGATCGCGGCTGAAACCCTGCTCTATGACAACAGCTTAGGCAGCCGCCTTCTGTTCGAGGCGCGAGCGGGCGCTCTACGAACTCTGGTATACCGGGCGCGGTTTGACCCCAAGGTGGTTTCCACGATGTGCCGCGCGTGCAGAGAAGAACCTGAGACAGTTGAACACATAGTGCTCTACTGTGAGTGCCTGCTGCCAACCCCACTGGTAGATCGCCGGCTTCACTCAGAGGCGATGCTAGCATATGCACTGGGCTTTAAAACGACGGCTGACTCAAACAAACCCTACACGGGCGAAGCAGACGACCCTCCACAAGACAGGCATGAGATTTCTACCATGCAGTGCGTGCGAAGGACGAAAGCGCGTCTGGAACACTGGTGGAAGAAAATTTAGAACAGATAGCTTATAGTTTTTTTTGGCTAGGGCACGAAGACTTTTCGAGCTCGCCCGGTATAAAGGGAAAAGCCGCATCATCATCATCATCATCAAATATCAAAATTGAATTTGCGTGGAACTTTATGGGAGAGTGCGCAAAATAAACCGAGAGCACGGCAGTATTTCATCATAAATCCACGAGAAGCCATCTCCGTCAGTTTAGCAGGTCGCCACCGGTCGCCCAACTGGAGTGAGAGTTCGCGGTGCTCCACATAGATGGCGCCACAGAAAAAGAGAAAACCGAGGGGGACACAATGCGGTCACTCATTTGGCTCTCGTTTCCCCACCTGTCTATCTTACACCCTGGTTCGGTGTGAACCTGGCTCAGTTCGTAAGAATAACGAGTGCTGCGTCAGCGTTCGGTGAAAACTCGGATCCAATCACACGCTTCGTGTCCATAGATGGATGAATGCTAACTGCTGTACGCTTCCTAACGGGCGGTAGCTCGCGCCACCTAGCCCAGAAATGAAGTATCAAAAGTTTGATTTCTTTCCTTCGCCAATTTGCTTGGCCCGAAGAAATGGCAGCTGCCAGTGTTGCTTGATGGGGTTTTCAAAAGGGTCTAAAAGACCCTTTTCAAAACAGCTTTACTCAACGTTGGTTGTCCGGCCTTCGTGTAAGTAATCAATCATCGGGGACCCTCAGCGTCCCCGAAGATGAAGGCTACGAGTTTTCTGACGGATGCCAGCATTCGGAGTAGTTTTGCACGTAAAAAGATAAACTTTTTTAACCGTTTTGATTGCTGACGTTTGCTTCGGGGAGCAGCACCTCACACGTAAACAAAACGTAATGGGCAGTATTAAAAAAAAAAAAAAAAGTCCTGTCTATTTTAAAAAAAAAAAAAAGATTTTATCTTGGCTGTTTTACGTGTAGGCGCAATACTTTTTATACATCAAAATTATGATTTCCACGACTAGTCAGCCCATTTTTTAAAGAAGAGACTAAAAAAATAGTTATTTTATTTCTATAAAGCTACACCGCAACAGTGCACGGACTGTGTCTCAGTATAACGTTGCGTGGGATAATACAGATATTATTTAGAAAACAAGGCCTCCCCCCCCCCCCCCCCCCCCCCCACAGCGTCATCGTTAGTTAATCCACGCAGAGCCGTCATTGCTTGCGTCAGCAGATTCATTAACGATGACGGCATGGTCAGGCCTTGTCCTTTAAGTGGTATTGATCACGCTCGCGTCGCACTTGTGTCAGTATACGCTATGGAGGTGCACAACATTCAAATTCACTATTGTTTTATGACTCTTTTAACGAACGGAACGCAGAGGGCATGAGTTGGGACCGTCCCCTGGCTTGCCGTGTTGTTACAAAATGTGTACTTTCTGAATTTCTGAAGAGAAAACAATTTGTAGCTAATTTGGACAAACGTATTCGAAGAAACAAAGCAAGACGCTTTGCCACAGGCTTCGGGCTTATGTGGGGTTCACACACACACACACACAAACACACGCGCACTTGTTGTGGCTGTCACACACACAGCACTTACACACGCACATACACATGCGTCGGTCCGTGCTCTGGACTACATACAAAGGGCGACCTTGCGCCTGTATACGTTTAGTTATTTTGAGACGAGGCCCGATCGCGATTAGTTTTGACCCGAAGCGCAAGTCATCGGCAGGCAGCCTTTGTGTTTAAAGCCAAACGGCTTGCGACTCGCAGGTAAATCAGATCACAGTGTTGTCTCTAGCGCCCTCTGCGAAAAGACGCGTGGGATTCAATCTTATTACAACATGTCGGCGCGCCGTTGGGACAGACAAAAAAAAAGCTTGGAAGTTTTTTTTTTGTTGTTGTTGTTTTGGTTTGTTCTGCTTTCTTTCGCTCGAGGAACGTGGGCTCATTGCTGCGAAATCCAGTGCTCGTCAACGCCGTAGAGCAAACCTTTCATCGGGATGTCGTATAGTTTATGAATGGCACTGAGGTATTCCGGGAGGCCCGAAAGCGAGGCATGAATGGCGGCGTTTCTAGCGTACGCTAGGCCTAACGCATTGGGACGGGATTCCTCGAATGCCGATCGGGTAGCGTCAGTCGGAGTTTGGGGAACCGGATTGCCGACTGATTATGTTTGAACGTTCACGTTCTTTCAGCTTCTTTGCACAAGCAAATCAACAATAGATGGTTGTTGACATTTTTTTTTTTTTGAGCGCGTGTGGAAGTTGATTTATGGTATATTTTTATAATTGCAATTGGTGCTACGAAGATTTTTGGTACAATCGCATTTTGAATATACGTATTGGAGAAAACAAAGTTTGATGTGTCTATATACACGTTTCCAGCACTTACCATTCATGTAAAAAAAAATGCCGAGTCACTGGGCTGTGGACGCGCGCGCAGCGTCTGACATTTAGCAGGAGACAATTGCTGCGCATCCGCAGAACGCGCATGCACAGCCAATCTCCGAGCCAATCAGATCGGTGGAGCGTAGCACGTGACAGTACTCCGCAGGATGAGAGCTACTACGTTGAAAGGCGTGGTGTGGCTTTAGTCCGTCTGCATGCTTGAACGTTTACAACTATTAATGGCGCAATGTGTTTTGGAGTGTCACGCTTAATATTAAGCACACGCAAAAGTATACTGCCGCAAACGCTTTTGTCGATCGTTTCTAGATGTGAATATATTGAGTTTGAGCTACATTGCGAGCTATCGGGGGATCGGTGAACGTGTGTGTTAACGCGAACCACACCCAGGAGGAGGTATAGAGCCCGGGTTCCGTGAACCCAGGAATCCTACGTTCAGCCCCCTCCCCCTTTCCCGTTTCGATCCGAATGAACATCGTACCGGCGTGTGGTCGTGTAATCACTATACTGTGTGATGCACGTTAAAGACTCCCAGGCTAGCAGTCGTGCTTTAACCGGCTAAGTCTCTCGCGATCTCTCATTCTGCAGCGGAGAGACGAGACGCCCATTCGGGGCCGACCGTGTCTAAATATACACACCACACATTTACATTGGCGAGCTCTCTTAATGGGACGACGATTTATCGAAGCGCCATACACAAGCCAGGAGGAGGCTGCCGCTCTCACCAGCGAGTCATACATTTCAGTCGCTTGAACCCGTGGCCTTCAAGGCCGCGTTACACCCGAAATCTCCCGCTCGACGAAATCCCTTCTCCGTACACGCGCGCACACAGCAAGGCGTCAATGATTGCCCGCCCATCGTCGGCCCGACCGACTCGCCGCCGAACACAATTTCCTCCATCTCAGCTCTTTCGAACTGGACGACGTCCAACAACCATACATCCGCCACCGCAGACAAATTTCTTCCCAACCCGTCGGGTGTAGAGAGACGGGGCCTGGACCACCAACGAAACGAGAACGCGCGCGTTCGCGCTGACAACGAATTCCCAGGACCCCCCCCCCCCCCCCCCCCCCGAACTTCAAAAAGCAACGAAACATGTATATAAAAAAGAAACATGACGCGGCAATTACCAGTGTACGAGCGCGGCGCCTCCTTTTTTACAGCCGAGGTGTTACTCTTCGGCGGCGCCATTGTGAACGGCGAAGGGGGGGACTCAACGGCGGGCAATTTGCAGCACGCTTATTACGTCCCTGATGTCGAAACCGGCCCCGTGCGCGTCGTCTGCGAGTCGTCGTGGGCGAAGCAATGAGCTTCTCCGTTGTTCTTCGGCTGACCCGCGCTCGCGTTGTTTGGACAGCGAGGCCGGGAAGTCCGCGCCCGTGGGCCGAGCATGGCGGAGCCTTTCGGAGGTGGAGTGTTCGTTAGTCACCCGACCGTGAAAATCATCCGTGCCCCTCGTGGGGGGGATCGTGAGAACGGGTTCGACTTTTAGAGCACGTCTGACAATTGGCGTTTCGGAGTGCGTAGATGTTTACGGGAACATAACCCATTCTGTGCCCGACAATCGGGAAACACTATTTGCTGTTTTTGAATTGGGCGTTTTTTGTCCCGTGAATTTTTCGGGAGTCCCTCAACTTTGTTTATATCCTCTCTCGTCATTGCTTAAGATAAAAGGGCTTCATATTGGGTAGCATAAGAAAAAAAAATCGTGAAAGCCGAAGAGTGCATGCCATTCAGCATTTCTTAAGGGACTTGGATTCTTCAATCCAAGTTTTCAAGCCTAGTCTTCATTCAATGTTCAATCAAAGTCTTCAATCAAAGTATTCAACCCATCGTCTTCAGTCGAAGTCTTCAATTCACGTGCTCAAGTCAAGTATTCAAGCAAAGTGTTCAACCAAAGTTTTTGAAATCCAGTTTTTAAGCCATGACATCAAGCCACGTCTTCAAGGAAAGACTTTAAGCACAGTGTTCAAGCTAAATCTTTAAGCAAATTGTTGAAGACAGCTCTGCAAACCAAGACGTCAAACCACGTCCTTAAGCAGAGTCTTCAAGCAAAGTGCTCAAGCCAACTCTTCAAGCCAAGTCTTCCAGCCAAGACTTCAATGAAACTCTGCAAGCGATGTGATCGAGTGAAATCCTCAAGGAAAATGTTCAAGCTGCGTGTTCAAGCCAAGTCTTCAAGCAAAGCGTTCAATCCAGATCTTCGAGCCAAGACTTCAAGCCATGTCTTCAAGCAAGGTCTGCAAGGAAAGGTCTTCAAGCCAAGTTTTCAAGTCAAGTCTTCAAGCCAAATCTTTTTTTTAAAACCCACAAGGATTGCCCCTCACCGTGTTCTACAGGAACGCCGCATTCGCGTGGGCGCATCACCCAGTATTGTTGGTGCTTGTCATCAGTCAAAGTCGTCTGTCCCGTAGGTAACTGGCATAAAATATTCCGAGTCAAACAAAAACAGCGCGAGGAGGAGGCCGAAGAGCGTCGCTGCTCTGCCAAAATCGGTGACACAGGGACGCAGCGGGTTACGGACGGCAGCTCATGTAAGTGCGTTAGGGAGGAAGCCCAGGTCACGTGACACCACTGCGCACTGTTGTCTGCCTCCCGGGGAAACGGGAGCCGCCGTCGTCGCGCATTGTTGTCCGAGACAGAAACATGTGTTCGCGACGCATAGAGAGCCCCCGATCACAAAACTGGCGGCCGCCCCCTTTTCAGCAAAGCGCATCGAATCGCTTCTGCTGGGACACGGGAGGGGGGCCCTTTTGTGGGGTCCGCGAGGTGGCGATAGGACCACCGCGGTCGCCGTCGGACCCTGACAGAGGGGCGAGCGGACCCCGCGAGACCCCTACTCATGATCACCGCCCGGCTGGGGTCGGACAGCGGGGAACAAGCGGCCCGGTATGCTTTTCTTTATTTATTTCGAAATTGACGTTGTCGATGACAATGAGGATTGGTGGTTGCTTTTGAGGATCGGGGAGAAGATAACAACAACAACAACAGCAACAACAACGACTACAAGTAGTGGTTTAGTTTGCGTGAGTTTATAGATATTTGATTTTTTTTGCTTTTGTTTTTGTTCGGGGGTAAAGAAAGGGCTGGCGGGGCGCTTGTCGCTGTTTGGAAGTGTCGTTACACGAGTTGAGAGCGCGGGTGAGCTTTACTGCTCCCGCCGCCGCGGTTTTAGCCTTTCAGGTTCGCGCGACCACCAACGATTTGTGGGCTGAAGACTGTGAAGATGTCTGCTGTCCGATACGACTGCTGCTGGCAACGTAGGCGGTAAGGGCGCCGGATTTTCGGTCGTGACATTTTTCTTAACGCTTTTTTGATGATGTGGGCCTTATCTATAGCGAAGAAAAAAAAAGCAACAGCAAAAAAATAAATAAAACATAACTCTACTTTGTTTTGCCATAATATATCCGCGGTCGAAAGCTATAAGATGCGAAAAAAGTGACAGACACACACACACACATACTGCAAACGCAAGGTCACGGTGTCTTCACAAAGCTTGACTGATTTAGCCGATTATAGCAGACGCACATCAAGATGACAAATGCCGCGACGTTCCACGTTTGGCAGTTTTTGGTTGGCCCCCATCGGATCGGTAGAGTCGGCCACGCCTCATCCGAGGCAGGCGTATTTTAGTTGCGCACTTTCAGCACGGATTGCGTCAGAGGTGCTGCAAAATTATGCTCTTGCTAATCGTGTGCTCCGCAAAGAAAGTAACCGCCGAGGTAGGTATTATGGCCGCTGATGCTACTTGATAGATCCTTGCGAAATCTTAAAGGGAAGAAACCTTCTGTTTTACCAATTCTGATAACTTCGTCTCAGCTTAAAGGCCAACGACCAGTTCATGCTTTCCACTTTTCCCCCGCTTCCTCCTCTCCCCCTTTCTACCCTGTCCACCGTTGCCTGTTTTCTCCTTCCCCAAGGCGAGGAGGATATTCTGCCTTGCAGAATATCGGGTCTGGTCGTCGGCCTTCAAGTCCAGACGCAGCCGACGCTACGAGCTAATGTGACAAATCAGGCAGCGTGAAAAGCGCCAGTCACTGGGCCTTTTCTGTCCATGATTGGTTCAGCTATGATCATAGAACACGTACAGAAACACGACGAACGCCATGACAGTGCTTTTTTGAAGCTGATTGGTTGCATCAGCTCGTAGCGTCGGCTGCAGGTCTGGACTGAAGCTGAAACGAAGGATATGTACATATATTTTTTGTTTTCTCAAAAAGTCATCTCGCCATTGAAAATTAAACGCATAATGAATAAATATTGTTCATCGAAATGATATTGGGAATGCAAATAGAAACTCCGAATCCAGCATGTGCTCGTTGCCTTCCACCGGGCTATGGCCGCGCATGCAGCAAAGTGTTTTAAAGGCAGAAAGCGCGCACTGGGGGCATCTACTGCATTCTTAAGGGGGTCATGAAACGAATTTCGGGCTCCGATAAATGCTTTCAAATTGGGACTTTACGAATCGCGTATCGTTTAGTGGGACAAAAGAAAGAGGGTAGAAAGTCAAAAGCCAGCTTTTCGGTATGAACATTTCCAAATAGGGCAGTCTATTTCGTATCAACTTTCCTTCGGAAGCTCTCCGTCTATTCACTATGATACATCCGCGGAAGTTCTGTGGTAAGGGGGGGGGGGGGGGGGGGAGGGGGGAGGGGCGTCGGTGTCCGAGTGGGCTTGCGCACAACAGCTTGGAGCACGTGGAGTGAAAGCTCTCCTGGGTTCTGGGTCCTGGATGAGCATCATACCGGCGTGCGGTCGTGTATCACTACTGCCTGGTGCACGTTAAAGACCCCGGGCTAGCGTTAGTACTGCACTGGCAAAATTTCTCATCTACAGCTGGGAGACTCGTCGCCCGTTGAAGCAGACCAAGTTCTAGGCTGTATAAACATATACACACACCCCAATTTTGTTTTTTCTATGGTGCGCTTAAAAAGCACGGTGGAAGCTCGGTGTGCGGTGCCCAAGCTTGTCACGGCGACGTCATTTCTCAATTCGCCTTTGAGCTGAGGATTAAATTGGAAGAAATAGAGAAATCGTTTAATGACCCCTTAAACCTGACACCCACCACAACATTTCAGTTTTTCTTTTTTTAGGGCGAGAGATGTGTGAGGGCGCTCTTTAATGGAAAAATTTATAAGATAATTTTCAAAGGCCCGATTTCGGTTCGGGCGCGCGGTCTACATGTCCCAAAGTGTTAGCGCAAACTAGCGATGTCAAAAGAGTTTTACGGAAACGCAGTCTGTTGCAGCTCCCTCCCCCCCACTGTTTACAAATCCGGAGCCCAGCTCGCAATCTCGTACGCGAAAGCTCAACCAGCCAGGACCCCCGTCTTTCGTGTTTTTTTTTTCCCTTGCGTTGGTGGCGGCGCAAGGGGAAAATTATTTATCTAAAATTACTGTTATGTGCAAGAATGTAAAAAATAAAACAGTCTACAATAAACAGGTTTCGAAATTTTTGAAAAGCAAAGACAACGCAAATTATTAGCTTTCTAAAAAAAAGAACGATACATCAAGAAAGCACTGCAAAACAAATTGAGAACAATCTATCATCACATATATCACATAAAATGGAGCGATTTGCGTTTTTATTACTTTAACAACGCAGTGATGGAGTGCTGAAAGGAGGACACCGTTTCCATATTCACAATCTCATTCGGCAATAAATTCTAAACCTAAATAGTCCTCACAAAAAAAAAAAAAAAAAACTGCTGAAGGGTTGACGACCATACCCGAGATACTGCAAGGCAGAAGATCCACCTCACCATGGGGGAGGAGGAAACAGGCAAGGGTGGACAAGGTAGAAGGGGGAGAGGAGGAAGCGAGGGAAAACTGGAAAGCGCGAACTTCTTGTCGGTTTTTAAAGTTGTCTATACGGCTTTTGTCGGTTTGGGCACTCTTGTTATGTTTCAATCAAGTAGATCGCTTTGAGGTTGAGGGTTGCACGTATATTTTTTTATTTAAATATAGCTCGTCGTTGCTAATTAGGAAAAAAAAAGCAGTTTCAATTGTGCCATTTCTTGTCTTATGCGCAAAAGTACTTAGTTCTTTTTTTTTTTTTAACTAGCCTCATATACATTTTGTTTGCTATTGTTTAGATATCTTTAGCCATATGTTGCAGTCTATATCTAGAATAAACAGTGTTTTTCTATTCCATTATGGGATCGTTATCGGATAAAAAATAACTGTCGAAATACTTATTTTTTTAAATGTTCGTTTAAATCGTGATTAATGCTCGCTTTTCTCTATCTGTTAAATATGTCATATTGTTTGCTTTTTCTAATAGTCAAGATTATTAATGATTCTATCGTTGTGCGTTTGTGCTGAATGTTGAATTTTAATTGTAATATAGTTTGACTGCCCGCCTGCTATAATATCTTTCTGCGCGCCGCAGAGTACCCCGAACAAATAAATAAATAATCCCGAACACCTGCAGCGGCCAGTGCACACTTTTGTCTAAAAAAAACGAGTGGAAAAAAGGAAAAAAAAAAAAAAAAAAACAGCGCCAGGTTTAACTTTGTGTTCGTGGTTTTAATGTCTGTCTATGCTATCTCGTCAGAATCTAAACAAAAAAAAAAAAAAAAACGCATTGATGCGTTGTCAATCACTGATAGGACGAACACGTCGTCTTTCAGAGGCTCCAGCACGAGTCCTTCGGGAACTCCTCTGCGCCTCGTAAGCTTCAAGGGTGCACACGCAGCCGAAGCACTGCGGAAGGCGATGAGCATGCACTGCGGAAGGCAATAAGCAACGGGCATCCGAAAGATACGCCATGTTGTTCTTATCCAGTCGGTGACTTTAGCCTCCTTATGTTCGCGTTCTCGACACGTGTTGCGCCAGGCTAGGGACAAACGCCCGCGCTCTTGCAGGCACACCTATCTGAATTCGGGGTCCCGCCGTGGTCTGGACGCCGTTCGCGGTGACATACGTGACTCGTCCGAACACGATGCGCGTAAATTATATATCGAACAGTCTCCGTCAAAACTGTGGCATCCATGAGTGTTTTTGTGTGTTGGAGCTACGCTTCCTAGATGACAAGGCCGCGTGTGGTGCCGAATCTTGTATACGTCACCTAGCGAAGGCCAGGCACGGACAACACTCCCTAGAGTTATTCGAAGCCCATCCACTAGAAAAGCTTTTCACGTCATCGCTGCGAGATCGAGCGAAGACACAGATCGGACGCGAGTACGGCGCCGGCGTTCGGCTGGAGCTCGGGTCCGCGCCGATCGAACCGCAGTTCCAGACGCACACTGACATGACACCGCGATGGCCTCCCCTAGGTAACGTCATAAATCGAGCGCTCTGGCCCTGTTATAGGAGCTTTTGGTTAGAGTGGCTCCCCCAAGTGGAGGTCTGGTCTAAAGTGGGGCCTGATTTGTGGGAAAAGCCTCGTTGTCACTTCCTCTTCCGGTACAGCAAACCGTATCGCGCTGTGGACGAGGGGGGCATAGATGGAGGGCTCTGTCGAGGGGAGTTAGGACGGCGACTAGTTGACGAGTTTGGGGTCCACATCGTATCTCAGGAGGAAGAACCAAGAGGGAGGGATCGGGCAAGGAACTGGAAAAGACGAAAACAACACCGCGATAATGAACAAGACGACAAACAAGTACTTTTTTTTTTTTGTCGGGCATATATTTTTAACAAGGTTCATTTTGGAGATTGACTAT
This sequence comes from Ixodes scapularis, assembly GCF_016920785.2. Taxonomy (NCBI): domain Eukaryota; kingdom Metazoa; phylum Arthropoda; class Arachnida; order Ixodida; family Ixodidae; genus Ixodes; species Ixodes scapularis. The sequence goes on from NW_024609837.1 coordinate 23,647,650, forward strand.
ACTCGGTATCAACTATTTTGTGCTACGTTGTCACGGCTAGCTTAGCTTTGACAGTTCTCCAACTCTGTCAAAGCTAGTGGAACGGGCGGGTGCAAATGAGGCGCAAAAGACAAAGCCACGAGCCCTGGCAGCAGTGTAGGACTGCTGCACAATGAGTGATACGCTAGCTTTGACAATGCAGCATAAAATAACTGACGCAGAGTATGGATACTATTTAGGAAACGGTAGGTGATACCAACTAGTCCTGAGAGCGCGTATGCGGTGGCTATACCGCACCCGCAGGCTCCTAAAATAGAATGATTAAATCGCGTGTTACTTTCTCGTCACCACAAATTAATCCGCATCATCCAGCTTTATCGCAAAGTTCCATAGCATGTTTCGAGCCTCGTTACCAGATCAACGGGGTGCCTTGATTTGTCCGATCGTGTGATGACGTGACCGCCGGGAAGTTTGCCCGAGCAGATCTCAACGGTAGTTATTTTTCTTTTATTAAAGGGACCATGAAATGAATTTTGGACTTCAACAAGTGATTTCGGATACGGTTTTTACTAATCGCGTATCGTTAGAGAGCCAAAGGGAAGAGGACAGAAAGTAAAACGCCTGCTTTCCTGTACGAAAGTTTGAAAATATGGCGGACTTTTTCTATCTTCCTTTCCTTCGAAAGTTTTCTGCCTTTTCACTCTGACGCATCCGCGGTAACTTAAAGCACGTCATCCGAACCTAGTTCACGCATTGGACACGAACACAGCGTTACTTGGACGCACGCGCTCGTCAACAATCAATCTGCCGACGAATATTTAGATTCCCGTTCGTGGCCAATAGGTGCCGTGACGGGACTTATCATCACTTGAAAATGACAAGCTCCATTCCGTGCTTAAAAAGCACGGTGGAAGCTCAGAATCCTCACCTCCGGTGCCCCAGGTATGTTAATCACGACTACGTGGTGTCTCATTTTGCTTTTTTATTTGAGGATTAAAACTAAGGAGGAAGAAGTTAAAAAATAATTTCATGGTCCCTTTAAGTCACGTTTGCCGCAAGTTAGTGGGTTCTGATCAATTGTATACACGTTGCCTGAAAATTATTTTCATTATTATGTTAATTACTCCTAATAAGAATGTTTTCGATCAGATGTATTGATTACTAAGCACTGAATTCAACTGAAAGTTAGTCTAAAAGCATTCGCACGTTACATTCCTTTATCGGTTTAATGTCTCGATTATTTCTGCTGCCCGTCATCCTTTGTTTCCTCGGTTATTTTAGGAAAGAGGACCAGGCGAAGCAGGCAGTTTTATCTTTCGTAAAGTTTGTTGGTAATATAATTTTTATTTTCTCCGTTCTTCGCGGCATCCACTCGAATCCTCGTAAAGTGACCGATGTATCTGCCTGACCATTCCAGGCAGATAGTTAAGACTGGTACGCGCACACACACACACACGCACGCACGCAAAAACTTCGCCTCCTCAGAAGCTCTTATTTGCTGTCGCGACCTATCCAATGTGACAGATGACATCGACCACATTTTATAGAAATACCCATTACTCGTAGGCAACCTTAGTTTACTGGGCCGTGGATCCTTTTTTTATTTTATTTATAGGAGATAAACCCCTTGAAACTGTCACTGAAACAGCCATCTCCACTCCCATTACCAAAATTGTCCCGCTCCTCTAGCAAGATTATCGTGCAGCGACAACGGTCCTGCTACGAGCGCTACTCCATTTTATGCTATCAGCTTACCCGCGCCATCGAGTCTGTAAACTGGATTCCCCCTACTTATTTTTGTCTCCCTCCTTTACTCCCCCGCTCTGCAGGAGGGTCCAGGAGCACTTTTTGTACACCCTTCCAGCACTTGTCACTCGGGGTGAAAAATGCCGAGTCACTGAGCAGCGAACGTATGCACGGCCGGCGTCTAATATTCTGCGGACAAGAGCTACTGCGCTTGCTCAGAACGGCTTTCACAGCCCAGTAAACAAAGATGGCGGCGCGCAGTAGTCACACTTCGGAGTGGTCTATTGGGGGAAATAATTTTTTTATCCTGCGCGCGACTCTGGTTTTTATTTATCTGATAATATCATTACTACCCACGACTAATTGTAAATAATCTGATTGTTTATACGTAATGTACAAAACAAAGATGTGTATTATTTGTAAAAAAAAAAAGAAAAAAAAAACAAGTCGATATCCGCTCTTGAAAATTTTGGTTTGACGGCGTTGATATGCCAGTGCAGCACAGCCGCCATTGTCTCTTACGGTTTAGGAAATGCGGCTCATGCTATGAACATTGTCAAACCCGAGACGTAGGGCAAAAGGAGAAGAAAAAAGGGGACAACACCCCAGACACAGGTTTTTTCTTCTCCTTTTGTCCTACGTTTCGGGTTTCACAATGTTGAAAGTTCACCAGCTCGCGTGCATCTTTTCTGTAATTTCTATCATGCTATGACCTCATCGGCTGAGGAGTGGTAATGATATGTTCAAACCTCATCATGCCCTGCGTTTTATAAGCCATCAATAACCATAGGAACGCAGGCAAAAAAAAAAAAAGAAAAACGTGTGAAATACGTTGTGACACATTGACATGACAAATCAGACATAGCGCGGCAAAGCTGATCTCCCACGCGCAACACAATATGACTCGGGTACTATCATTCCTTTCGCAACACGCATTCCTCACTCGCATACTTTAAAAGAGTGAAGAAAAAAGAAGAAGTAATAAAAAAGGAGCTGACCGCGCGACATTCGAACCGGTCAAAATCAATCGGGCGTCCCCAGCGTCCATTCCCGCGTTGTACGGGAAGCGAAGCGGCGTGTGGTCGACTCAAAAGACGACACAGAGGCGGCTCTTATCCCCCCCATAATAGGAGGGATCATCCGTAATATAACGTCTTTATCCCTCCCTCCCTGCCTTATCCCCGTATTGAGTGGTGTTGGTGCCATAGCGGACGACGCCGACAGCGGCGCTTCCTATTCAAGCGCCCAAACAACACGTCGCGGTTTCGTCTCGACCATCGGCAGTGTTCGCGACACAACAATGCTTCCCGAACCCGGTCCGTTTATTTATTTTATTCCTTTATTTTTCAGGCGTTCTGGAAGGAGGGGCTGGGGTCGCGGCAGGAGGAGGGAGGAGGGGGGGGGGGGATATTTTCCTTCCCTTTAAGAAGGGGGATTACGTTTCCACGGTATCGACTGTCTGTTGTTGTTGTAAACGGCGGAGAGTGGGTAAGTTGGTGCCGGTTCCGCTGAGAGCAGTTGACGGAGAGCTATGAGAGACGGGCCAAGATGACTCTCTTCTTCCTTGCTGCAGCCTGAAAGACCCTAACGCGTGGGCTTGGCACGTCTCAGGGAGTGCCGTTGCGTATCTGTTTAGAGAGCATTTAGACGCAGATTACAATCGACTTCGCGCTTAGTCGACTCAAGTGCCGACACTTTGCCACCTTGATGCGTGTGTACGCGAGGAATTATCTTTCCACTGAATTAAAAGATTGCGCCACTAGATTCTTATTTATTCGTATCTTAAACTTGCTACTTGAATCCTAAAGCTCCTAAAGATTCTGTCCAGTGGTCTCACTCCCTTTACCCCTAGCATATATGATATACTGTATATATAAAAAAAAAATCTAGAAATATAGATTGTTAAGATGTGTGGGTTAGTCTGATTCGGAATGCATAAGGCTCCTGAGCATGTGCTCCTGAACCTTTCTTTGGTAACAGAAAGAAGTCCCCAACGGTCGTCACCACAAACTCTTGCAGTCTGTACTATAGAACCGAGAGGGGCAGTGGTCGAGGTTAATCAGAATTTCCCCGCAATCAGCCCTATTTTCTTCACGCCAATACCGGAAGGCAGTTGGCAATTAGCTGCTTAGGAGCACACGAAATAAACAGACGATAATAATGACGATGATCGTGATGATGAAACTGGTAGAAAAACCTGCAAAACCAGTGTCCCGTAGGTGGTACATCCTTAAATTCCTAGCTCTATTGTGCACCACTCCACTCTGGTGACTTGATTCGGCTACCTGCGGACAACTGATTGTGGTCTGTCGACGGCATCCCCCGTTTAATCCTGTCTACTTGACATTCCGACGCAAATATATGCTCACCAGAGCAATTCCGGTACGACGACACATTAGACTTATCCAAAAGGGAGCAGGGTACCGACAACGGCAAGAATAACGAGGGAGGACGAGGCGGGCGGGGTTGTCCCCACCCTCCAATTTTGAAAGCCGTCAGTGACTGTGTAAGTGGCGGAGTACCGTTGTCGTCCCAGGCCAGGAGGAGAGAGTCCTCCGAACAACTGCACCAAAGTGCCCGCGTGGAATGGAAACCGACAACTCGACCCGTCGTCCCCCTACTGTATGCCCTCGCCAAGAAAGAAGCGGGGGAAGGAGGGGGGGGGGGGGGTTCTTAATCCCCCGAGCCCTCCAATCATCCCCTCAATTTGTGCCGTCTTTTGCAAGTCATCCGAGCAGCTGTAAAAGGGTCGGGGGGAGAGAAGGGCGGCCCTTGGGAAGGAAACAGGGCGTCGTCACCGGCGGTGGCGGCGGCGCATACCGGCCGACGGTAATGGTTCCCGCGGCTATAGAGATCCCTGGCTTAATCCCCGGTCCGCGTACCTCGTGAAGCGCGTCGTAGATCCCTCGCCGCTTTTTGGTGCCCGGCCAGGACCCGTGTACGGGTAGTGCCGCTGCATGAATGATGGACGTCTCAAGAGCCGGATCTGTGCTGGAAAAAGGAAGGTTTTGGCTTTCTCCCCGCTGCCTCCTTCCTGACAGAATCTATTGAGCGGTCTGCCCCCGCGGCTGCTGCTGCCGAACGGACGCATAATAAAAGGCGCGGGTTACCACGGCGGCGGCGGCGTCTCTGCGCCGGGCCGTCTGGTGGTGGTCGCCAGGAGCCCAGGACGTGCGTCCTCTTTGACGCAGCAGCCAATGGAACTCGTCCTCGAATACAGGCGTTGAGAGGCGCGAGGAGTCGTGTGCGATAAGGCCGCGGTGCTCAGAGTACCTGGTCTGGAACCAATACCACTTAGAAGACAAGGCCGCCACATGACGTCATCGTTATTTGATTGCCGGTCCCGCCCCAAGCGGCAAACACGCGGTTCGCTCGCATTCGTGACAAAGGCCGTAAGATGGCGCGACATGTCTAGGGGCACCTTGATGGGACACTGACAGGGTATTTTTGATCGCCAGGGTTTTTATTTGAGCACGACATATGAGAGCCCAACTACCCTGCGGCTCTAAATTTGTTTTCTTTCCGCCCGAAAATCGCCGATCGAGAACTGGCCGGTTTGAGTCGCGCTCACTCTCTTCTCCGTGGTCACGTGACGTTTTCTATGGTTTAGACACAACCACCAAAGATTATCAAAGTCGAGGGTCATCGAAGGCATACACTCAATACTAAAAACAAACAAAAAATATGATACCCATTAAAAGAAAGAAGAGTTGCACAGCAACGTAACTTCTGGTAATTTTCTCCTTCGCTATATTTCTTGTTCCTTTCCAGTTCAGTTTCGGTTTTGATTTAAAGAAGTTGTGTTTTTTTTTTTTACTTTATTAAAAATAAACATGTCGCTGTAGCAAACCCGTAATAAATCTCTGTAGCAAGCATCGTAATAAATCGCCTGGCAAAATATAAATCAAATTTTTAGCCAGCCACGACAGCCACTCGAGGTACCGGCCTTGTTCGCGCTCATGTTTACTACGGAGCGCGGCGCGCTACTGCGCCTGCGCGAAGGACCCCAAACCAACAGTGCCCTCTGCCGGAAGACACGCGAAGGCTGAGCGAACGTTTGCACCTTTGCTGGTCTTGTACAGACACTACTCTCTTCTTCCACCGTTGTCTGGAATCATTTTGTCGTGCTATGGGAGAGTTTTTCCTATAGAACAGATGGAAGCGACCAGAAGCACGCGCAGTCCTTCGTTGGGAGTCAACCGGTGACATAGCACGGCGAAGAACCTAACGGGTGGACGTGGGATCGGAGAAGCCACTGTGGATGAAGTCAATGGATGTGTCTGCTTTTTCGTGATACCTTGCGGACCCATCGAAAAGAAGGACGATTGGAGATGTACGCTTGGGACTTAGGCCTTACAGAATCGCGCTGTTTTTGCATGGGTGTAAGCAGCCGAGGAATCCAGCGGAACTTTGTCATGTACAAATCATTGGGCATCCATGGGTGCTTGAACGTGACGAGCATAGAGGGACGTGGGCTTGTCCCGTAAATTTTGTCAACATTACTTTTTGTTTTACCATTAATAATACGAACTTGCTTAAAGGGTCATTGCCCCCCCCCATTCTTTAATTTTTTGTTCGGTAATTTATTATGGTTTCAGAAGACTACCCAATCCATATTTTGCAACAGAGCATGGACGTACCAACGGGGGGGGGGGGGGGAGGGGGGGGGGGCAAGGGGGGCGCTTGATCCCTTCCCCAGTTCTCATTCTCAGAGGGGGGGGCAAGGCATGTGTCTTGCCCCCCATGAAACAGCCGCCACTGGGAAGGGCAAACACTGTCTGGCGGCGCCCAAGACTAGAGGCACCAAGGGTACCGCCCCCCCGGCCCTGGGGGGGGGGGGGGGGGGAGGAATCTGGTTTGCCCCCCCCCCCCCCCCCCACCAGTCAAGAACAAGTTGGTACGCCACTGCTACAGCGTCACGTAGATTTTTAATAAAGTAAAATAAAGCAAACTGCTCGAAACCGAAACTGGACTGGGGAGGACGAAAAAATATAGAGGAGGAGAAAGTTGCCGGAAGTCACGTGGCTGTGCAACTTTTTTCTCCAATCAACGTATTTGCAACTTTTTAGAAGTCACAAAAAAAAAGGGTATCATATTTATTTTCTATTTTTAATATTGCCTGTGTGCCTTCGATGGCCCACGACCTTGATTATCTTTGGTGGTTGTGTCTAAACCACAGGAAACGGCAGGTGACCATGGGGAAGAGAGTGCGCGCCACTCAACCCGTCCAGTTCTCGATCGGCGGTTTTTCGGGCGTAAAGAAAACGAATTTCGAGCCGCAAATCATGCTATGGGTAGTTGGTCTCTCTCATATGCCATGTTCAAATAGAAACCTTGGCGAGCATATATAGACACCCTGCGTCTGTCAGTGTCTTTTTAACGACCTCCGTACGTGGGGCTTGCACGTGACGTCTTGACACCGTGCTGGCAATCGTTCTGACTTGTTCTTGCCAAAAAAAAAATTCAGAGGCATAAAAAAAAACAAAAAAAACGTATGTATACTTTAGCAGGTACGTGCTCAGCACCGAAACCACCGCGATGGTGGCTGATGTGAGGTCAGTGCGAGCCATGTGTACATTAATTGAGCCACACTACTCTACGCATGCTTGTCCGATTTGCGTACCATTTGAACCCAATCACCATTCAAGGGGTGTTTAAATCTCGCTTTGGAGGTGTCCGTAACTCGTGCTCCTGCCGGTTTTCAGATCGACATTTACTGAATCGTCAGATGCATTTCAATGTCTGCTGCTGCGAGGGGCGAATTAGCGACTACAAGATACCATTCGTAATGGACTGGCTAAATGGTCTCTATCCAGCAGCGAGACACCGGACGCCATTATGAAACACTCATAGAGCTTCCTTCGAAGGACACTGATATTATTTGAAGTTTGGAGTCGTCGACAGATATATAATCCACATCTATGGTATATCCACAGCGCTGGTGATACAGTTATGCGTCCTTACAGCGCCGCCGAACAAGGAAAAACGAAGGTATAAGCCAAATAGGACCAGAGCCAGAGGTTAAGGTGAAATGAAAAGCTTTCGTGGCGACTTTATTATAGCATGAAGACTAAAGAAAGGATAGCTTGTGGAAAGTTCTGTTGAATTCCCTGGAAGGGGTCTGTTGTTGCGATACGTGTTTTGGATTCGACGTACATGAAAACGTTTTGCACAAATCAACTAACTCTTTTGTAAAATAAATAATCGTTAGTTGATTAGACAGCAGGAGTATTGTCGGCCAGAGTATGGTGACGTTGTTACCATACTTTGGTAGATGAGAAAGTTAGCCAGTGCATTATACGACTGCTAGCCTGAGCTTTGTTACGTGCATTACGCACTAGTGTTACATGGCTGCCCTCCGGTGCGATGCTGATACATATCAAAACGGGCAAGATTGGGGACTGAACCCAGGATCTCCGCCAGCGTCATCAGTCGAGCAGTCGTTGTTTAATTCCTCGGTAAGTAGTGAAGATAAGGACCGCGATGTTTTGTTTTGCCCTGTATTTTGGTTTCTAATAACACCCTTTCTAGAAAACAAAAATATCTTGTCTATACGTTTCTGTAAGTGTACAGCAGATTCGGCACAGTTCCCGATATTTAAAGCAAAAGAAGTTAAGCATTGCAAATTGTTTGAGAAAATGTATTCAGAGTCGTTTTAAAATTTCCCGCGGTGCACATCGATGTTGTCGCCCAAGGCGCGCGCACCAAATAGAGATGTATGCACCTCAGGAGAATTGCCAGCGATAGCGGCGAGGTTTATTCCGCTGAACCAGGAGACGATGGATCGTTTTCATTGTTCCCCAAACGTTCGGATACGTGCTTGTTTGAACACGCCATTTTGCCCGGGCCACTTCAAAGGTGCCGCGCGTTCCCTGAAAACAACAAGGAGACGATGTTTCAACAACCTGACCAAACCACCAAGGAGGTCCTTTCGTTTCCTTCAAATCGCTACAGAAGAAAAAAAAGAAAAGCTCCCTAAAAGCTCGAAGTGTGGCCACAAAGTATGGGTGTTCCCCGCTTTAAAAATATAAAACAAAAATAAAGTTGTAAGCCAACGAATGCATTGGGGCTCGAATTGTTGGCGTGGAGCTCTACGTTTGCCGAAAGGTAACTTTCAACGACTTTCAAGCAATCACCGAAAGCCATTGTGCGCTTGCGTACGGCTAAAGATAGAAACGATAAAAGAAAAAAAAAATGCCGACCGGTACGAGAGAAGTGAGACAAATTCATGTACGCCGCTAGCCTCTAAAAAAAAAAAACAGGAAAACAGACAAAAAAAAGAAAAAAAAAAAGGTCATACAATGGTGGCTTGTCTCTAGCTTGTCATGACATCCGCTCTAAAAGACTCGCGGAGAAGGAAGGCGTTGCCACCGTCTCGAAAATACCTCGCAAACACGAAACGCCATTGCCGTCCTGCCTTTTTTTACAACCGTCGACACGAAGCCTGAAGCACTGTTCCTTTGTACGAGTGATTGCGTTTCAATCGTAAAACAACCTCAGCCATTCTCCCCTAAAAGCAAGCAACTCGGTGTGGTCCTTCCTTTAGCGTTGTCCGTGGCAATCCAGTACGAATGCGTTGTTGAATTATCCGTCGAATAAATGAAAATCACACGATCGTTTTTTTTTTTTCCTTTTGAATAAGGCGGCAGCTTGCGCCACCTACCTGGGGGCCAAATCAGGGTATAGGAGGGCCACTGGCGCGCCCTGGTGGCGGAAAGGAGAACTATATTGGTAGGCGGGCCTGTTTCGTTTGCTTGCCTATACAATCGGGAAGGCACAGACGCGCTCACGCACGCTGGCACCAACGAGACTGACGGTGCACGGTAACGAACAAATAAACAAAAAAGCGAATGGAAAGGTGTGAACACAGCCGACAGTGCGAGGCAGTCATGGTGGCAAAAGTGGAAGGGAGGGGGAATGTGCGGGGGGAGGGGGAGAAGAGCGGCCCCTGGTTGTCGTAATTAAAGTTCTTTCGACGTGTGGGGGCCTTCGGAATGCCTTGGGGTGCAATCTCGCCCGCCTCCGTTGCCCCGGTGCCCGCGAGCGCACAAGCACGAACGCGTATACGGGCTTGCACAAACACGCACGCATAGGTGTAGGTTGGCACTGTGGAAGGTGCATGACGTTCCTAAAATATGAAAAAAACGTGTTTCGAGGACAGGAAGATCGAAATAGCAAATAGAGAAAGATGAAAAAAAGAGACAATATAAAAACATGCTAGTAAAGGTGAGGCTTCTGGGCGTTTCGGGTCATGTATATGCTATAAGCTCCGAGCCCGGACAGCTCTTTTTTTTTTTTTTTTGGCACTTTAAATTACAAGCGATTTGTCCTAGTTGCTGCAGGAAAGCTTTGAGTGATTGAGTAAAACACACTTTTTCGCACGTCATACAAAATACATCGTGTTCGAAGCAAACGTGTTGACAGAATTACACGCGGGCACGCCTCGAACGTTTTGGAAGCATGTTTGCATCTTACATGTATGGCCTTTGAACATGTCTGCAGAGAGTGTTTGTCTGTGCAATGTGACCGTCAAAAAAGGAACAAACACGCCTCAGAGAGTGTCTTCAGGCCGTCTTTCGTATAAGATGTAGTCGCAGTGTGACCGTGGCGTTGTATAAAGCAAAAACTATGCGGAGCGCAAAGTTCGTCTGCTTCTTTTGCGGGGGTTGTGGTGACGTCACAAAGACGCCGATCTCGGATTGAAGAAGGATAGGGGGTAGACCTCAAGGCAGCTTGCTTTGAGGTCTATCCATGCATTCTTACATTTAGAGCCAATCAGAGCTCGGCGTCTTCTGACGTCACCACGACCCTTGCAAAATAAGCAGACGAAGTCGCGCTCCGCACACTGCTCGATTCGCAAAACTTATAATTTTTTTTATTATTACAGTCGTGCACACACGCAATAAATCGAATACGCCAATACATGTAAATATAGGTAATATCAACAATTATACCCGATATTTCGTGCACGTGCTTACTGACGGGTGTCTCGTTTGTTAGCCGGCGTCACTAGATTGCCTCAGTTGTGGAACTCCCCCAGACGGGGATACCCCCTCTCCCTCATTTCGCTTCACCTCCCGTCGTTTAAAGCGCCATCTGAATTTTCGTTTCATAACTGTATGTTTCATAGAGTACGGTGGAGCGCCATCTAGACGCTGTGCTTCGAAACGTACGTATCCCATAGAATACACTGCAGTTACCATAGCAGCCGTCCGGCGCTTCGAACGACGGAAGGCGAGTCGTGGAGAGGGGGGTACTGCTCGTGCTTGCAGGCATCTATGAACAGTTCCGTAACTGAGCTAATCTAATAACGTCGTAGTTAGCATGTAAGATTACGGGTGATTTGCCTGATGGCCCGGAAACTTTTAAGTTATGAAATAAAAAAAATAAAAAAACTGAGAAGCAAGGAATTCACTTTTCGATTCGGAAAACAATTTTGTTTTATGTAACGCGTTTGGGTATGTATAGTTCGAATCGAATAGTTTTGCATCACCTCAAAGCAATACAGTGCGACATAAAGCTACGACATTATTGGCGGCGAGATGTTTTGTTGGCGCCCTCCTACGGTTCCCTCTCGTGACGTCATTATTTCGAGAACAACAAGTCCGATAATGTTTATAATTAGCACGGTGGGAGTCAGAAATCATTGGGCTCTGAAAGCAACACTGCCAACACCGTCAAAATCGAAGTTCTTACACAATTCTCATTTCCGTCGAAGAGAAATTTTTTGCTGATGTCATAGTCAACATTCGGTCAATGGTGGCAAGCCGATTACTGCGACGCTTTCGATCGCTCACGTCGCCAATAGGGATCGTTTGTTTAATCGCGAATGCCGACCACAGCGCGCCCCAAGGTCAGCTTTCGCCACTACCCAGCATGGCCGCAGAGCCCGACGTAAGCCAGGGAAGCTACAGTATTCAACAGGGCACTGTTGAATACTGTAGCGATCTATAATAACGATCTCCACGCATTCAGCCCAAAAGCCTAAAGGCGCCTCTGCGTACGAAGGCGAAATTGTGAACTTCTACTTTGTGACGTGCGCCACCAAAAGCGTCGCTATAGGTTCTGCGGCCGCGCTGGCTTTTGTCGTTGCTGGTGCGTGTGTTGTGGCGTGCCACGTTTGGCGTGTTCAAATTGCTTTCATCTATGTTTACATTAGCAGGCACCGTGAACATTCTTTTTTGCACGGGATAATGGCATCCACCACACTGACCACAGCGTTAATGGGAAGGGGGGGGGGGGGGGGGGGGGGACAACAGTGGCAACATCAATGAAAACATTTCTTTCGCGCTCCACTTGAAGTTTTCATGGTTAGATACAGACGCACGTGCACCCAAATGTTTGAATGGGAAAGCATTAACTGTCCCATGGAACGGAGAAGGCGCTGTCCATAACCGCGAAAAACGGCAAGGAAATTCCCTCCGCGGAACGGCTCTTAAAATGGCTACGACGCGATGGTTTTTGTTGTTTAGCGTGCACCACACACAGACACAAACGCACATATGTGTGTGTGTGTGTGTGTGTGTGTGCGTGCGTGTGCGTGTCGGAAGGATGCTGCCAATTAAACATAAGGTGCGGCAGCGCAGATCTTCATGGCGTTGGCTTCATGCCTTACTGTGACGACGTCTATCCTGAATCAGCATATATATGCATCATTCTTACTATCATCTATTACTGTAAAATGAAAGAATGAAGACAACTCTTACTTGCTCGATCGCGCGTACTATGGCTGATTTTATTGTTGTTATGTTCAAACCCGATTTATTTGGACACCACGCATCGGCACGTGTCGCTTGACGACAATTGAAATCAGTTGTATCGAAGTGAACCTTTTCTGAATGCGAGTTGATCAGTGGTTCAGTTGTTTAAAATCTATGCATTGCTTCGGTATTGAAAGTCTAGGTTCTGCTTATAATCAAAGAAATTTCGTAGAAATGTTCATTTTAGCTGCTTTACTACCACGCATGTTGTTTCACCTACACACGTAACAAATGGAATCCATTCGTATGATGACAGTCCACTTAATTTACCGGTTCACTGCAATCCTGCAAGAAATCGCAACCGAGAAAAATTGATGGAACTAACCATTTCGTCGTTTACCCTGAGACTGGGGGAACTACCTTTTTACGCACTTACATACCTGCGAATGAATAATCCTTCAGCTACTAAGCGACGTATAATAATCAAGTCGTGTCAACATTGCCGGAATCTGGATTAAACGTCACGATTCAGTGATGCACAGCCCTTTACATTTTAAAGCATGCCCATGACAAACTCTTGGATGGCCAAAATGGACACTAATATCTTAAAAACAGGAAATTAAAAAAAAAAAAAAAAACTTCAGTTTCTTTTTATTTTGGGAAAGAAGGAAGACCAGCGAAGCTGTACTTTGGTGGGAATGAAGTAATGGCCGGACGCAAGTCGGCAAGCCAGAGTGGAAAGACTGGAGAGGTTGCCGCCATCTATGAGCGACGGCGGCAACTAGACAACCGGCAAGCTTGTTGTCAAGTTGTCGCCGTCGTTCACAGATGGCGGTAGCTGTCCAGAGTTTAGTGTCATGATTTGTTTGCTGACGGACACGATACCGGGGAAACTAGGCCTTAACAGCTCTGCTGTAAAAATGACGGTTTTAATCAAGTTTATCTTTGGTTACCTCGAAGACAGCCGGCAATAAATTCACTAAAAAATAAAAAATAAAACAAAATATGAGTCTAAGTCCCGTCTACTGCCGGAAGACAGAGAATGTCGAACATATTTTGAGCCGCGCTGGACGTTCACTTATTAGCTTTTTTGAGCTCCGGAATCGTGCTAAATTTGTCGGGTGATGTCTCGCTCGCCAAAATCATCTTAGAAAGTGTCTTTAGATCGTCTTGCTGTGTGACCGTGTTCACAGATTACATTGACTCTGACTTGACCTTTTTTTAAGAAAAACGTACAAGCGTTAAGTACTGCTGTAAGCTACACGAAGCGTGGGTGTGTGTGATACAAAACAGGCAAATGGTATTGCTTAGTGCATGCAGCTGCAGGGTACAGCTCAGCGAGCTTTCCATTCATGAAATGTTGCACGCACGCTCGATTTGATCGCGATGGGAAGAATACTTTCATTTACTACAATGCGACACACTGACGCCGTGGTTCCTGATCATACATCAAATCTGAGAAAGCAGGGAAAAAAAATTATATCCATCATTTGTTTCCGCACGTTTGGATCGAAAGCGAGCGTTCCATTTGGCAAGTGAAACACATATTTTGCATCATTTGTCCCCAAACTTTGAATGTAAGGAATGATCTAGCTCCATCACTTATACAAGTCAATTGTTGATTGTGTTCTGTTTGGTTCCAACGTACCAAATCCTGTATTTTCCGTTATTTCACTATTTTGTATTTTTCCACTGCTTTATTTTTGTTCTCTCACCACTCCCCACTGCACTGTCTCTAGCCACGATGGTAAAATAAATAAAGTAATTAATTAATTATTAGAACGCGACAGTCTCAAGTACCACACGCATCCAGCGAACCCATCCGGGTCTTTCTCAGGTTTGCCCCAACCCAGCGAGGAGAAAAGCGCCATGGCAGCCCGTTCTCACTTATCGCCTTCTTTCAGTAAAACGGACTATTGTGGTTAGGCGTTTCGACTAAACTCGTGGGCTCACCTCTTTTAATTCGTCTAAAAAAAAAAAAAAGGAAACTGAAATCACTCTTTGCATGCAAGGGGTAGTGTCCACACACCACAAAAAGATAACTAGGGTCGGTTTAACGTAATCAAAGGCGGCGTAACCAGAGCACGTTACCGGCAACGGGTACGCGTTCACGAACGAGGAACAGTCTCGGAGAAAGGTCAGGCGACGTGGGACGGGAATGGTTTTAAGTGGTTTGACCGCTCTGGGTTAGTCGGGCTGCGCACGCGCCGAGATGTCCAAGTGCGCCGAAGATCTGGAGCAGAGACGCAACTTCTGCGCATCATGCGGGGAAACAAGGCAAGAGGGCATTAACGGCTCTAGTAAACAGAAAGAGGTTGAAGACGATTATGGTGTGAAAATCCTTTTACCCTAGAATCTATGAAAACAGAAATGGTGTGCATTGTGCCGCATATAGTTCTTCCTTTTGTTTTTGTTTTTTTCATTGAAGATGGAGATAAAAACGCCAAGAGTTCAGCGCGTCCCTACCCCCCCCCCCCCCCCCCCCCCCCCCGGACATTTGGCCTAAACGAATTACAACTTTTCTTTTTTTTAGCTGTAGAAATACTACATTCTGCTTTACCGAAGGCTCAGCTTTTCCGCCCAAATGTACCGCCAGCGGTTCGGACCAGGAGCCACAATTTTAGAGCTTGCCGAACTCTTATTGAAAAGGTACGAGGGAGTTCCAGAAACTCACTCGAAAATGGGACCCGTTCTTGCTAGCTGACGCGCCATTCAGCTCGATGTTTTCGCGGACATTATCGACTGCCATTTTCCCTTTGAATCGTTTTGAAAATCCCTTTTAACCTTTAAAGAAGATACCTCAAACCCTGACACTTTGGTATCTCGTTTGGACAGCCAGCTAATTTGGGCAGACGTAGTCTTTTTTTGCAATGAAAAAAACAACTTCAACTTTTGTTTTTTGGGGACACCCTGTCCACTGAAGTGCTGTGAGCCAACGAGATAATATTTCGGTTGAAGCAGCTTACGATTTGAAGCTCGATCCAAAACTAGGCTCTCACCACTTCCTGTTTTTATTCGGAAAGACGGGTGGCCATATAATCATTAGTGTCATTTTCATAATGCACAACTGAAATTGACCCCAAGATACTTAGCTCCTTCAGAGCCCGAAGAAGCCCCCAGGAACCCCCTGAGAAAACCCAGAGGAAGTCCTGAACAAGCTCCGAAGAAGGCCTCAAGAAGACCTGAAGTGATCTTATAGAAACCCTTGTGAAGTTCTGAAGAAGTGCTGAAGAAGCATTAAAATCCGGAAGATGTCCAGAAGTAATCCGGATGAATCCTCGAAGAAGCCCCGAAGAAGGCCTCAAGAAGACCTGAGGTGGTCTTATAGAAACCCTGATGAAGTTCTGAAGAAGTGCTGAGGAAGGCTTAAAGTCCTGAAGATCCCCAGAAGTAACCCGGATGAAGCCTTGAAGAAGGCCCTGAAAAAGCCCTAAGCAAGTCCCGAAGAATTTCTGAGTAGGCCCTGGAAAAGCCCTGAATAAGTGCCCAAGAAGCGACGAAGCATCCCCTAAGAGGTCGTGAAGTCCCGAAGAAGTCCCAAAAAAAGTCTTGAAGAAGGCCCGAGGAAGTCTTAAAAAAGTCAAAGTTATCATTAACCCCTGAAGAAGCCCCGAAGAAGCCCTTAAGAATTCCTCAAGAAGCCGCGAAGAATCCCCGAAGAAATAAGCCCCGAAGATGTACCAAAAAAGCCCTTAAAAGGTCCCGAAGAGGCCCTGAAGAAACCCTGAAGGAGTTTGAAAGGAGTTTTAAATAGGTTCTGAAGAAGGCCTAAAAAAA
Organism: Ixodes scapularis; assembly: GCF_016920785.2. Taxonomy (NCBI): domain Eukaryota; kingdom Metazoa; phylum Arthropoda; class Arachnida; order Ixodida; family Ixodidae; genus Ixodes; species Ixodes scapularis. Next base: position 23,663,852 of record NW_024609837.1, read on the forward strand.
TCCCCGAAGAAACTTTGAAGAAGCCCTGAATTAGACCCGAATAAGTACCGAAGACGCCCTGAAGAAACAGTAAAAAAGACCCGAAGAAGCGCCTCCTGCCAACCTAGAGTTTCCCAAGAGCTTCCTTTTTCAATGTCTGCCTATCAGAGTTAAACCTTCGTGGTCTATTGAAGCACTAGATCACGATGCACGTTAAAGCCCCAGGTAATTACCTCTACCCCAGTAGCCGTTTTGGTTCCTTTAAAACAGTCATTAGACGCAAACCCAAACTCTTGGCTGCCCAAGTATCCACACGATAAACTGATTCCGGTAAATGAGGAGGCGAAGAGTTGGTGGCAGACGTATTAATGAGCCATCATAGATCGCAGAGGAGCAGACGGCCTTCCACGAAGTCACTGACCTCTCCCTCTCCCGATAAAATTACCGAACAAAGGTCAGATTCCTGGGTCCGCCAAAGTACGCGCATTGATGTCCGCGCACACTCTCACAACAGGTTCCAGCGCGCGGGGGTATCGCAACCACACGTCATGGCTGCGCGAGGAAGAAGGTAAAAGGGGAGGTACTTCACTCCGCAGCCGCACAATCGGTTTGAGAAAGCGCCGGGCGTGATATTTACGACCCGTGGCGGGCACCACACCACCCTGCCGACTTCTTTCTCTCCCGTCACACCGAGCGCGGAATCCTGCCCACGGGAGCAGCAGCAGATATACGACCTTCTGATTTGTTTTTTTCTTCTGTTTTCGGAATTCACTCAAGTGACACCCAAAACACCCTCGGAGATCTGGAGGTGCCCACTGTCTGTTTATGCCTTGTTTTTGGCGAACGGTTTACTGGGGTGGGGGCTAAGCCGCCTAATAAACCGCAAGAAAAAAAAGTTACGATTTTTTATGAAATAGTTTAGGGCTCTGATGACACGCTCTTGAATCACGAATTGTCAGGGAAGCGCACGAAAACGCTTCCATAGCTATTTTATGTTTATAATTTATCCTCTACCCAACAAGTTTTTAACTAAAACGCCGGAGGTACATTTTGATATGCCACGAGCCCCACGACTCTGCAAGAAAATTTATGAACATGATAACATACTATTAATTAGATTACTACTTACAATCCGCTTGGTGACTAGATTCTCAATGAAGTTTTCAGTACTCGAGGTTCATTATTGATCTCCTATTTAACACGCTTTCAACTAAAACTTTCGAGGCGTCAGGCTTTCGAGACTCCAGATAAAAGTTGACGCACAACAAATGCAGTTCAAATAGTAACACAATAGACGTTTCTGGAAGGGACATCTCTTTTTTGAAGAAACTAACACCCGTGCCACACGGGCAACTCGAATGCCATTTACAACGAATGACATTCGTGTGATCAACGAATCGGCTCACGACTTGTCGCGCGTGGAACGCCCCACTCTCGGAATGTCGCGCGCTGATTGGCCGATCGTTCAAATGTCATTTGTTGTAAATGGCATTTGAGTTGCCCGTGTGGCACGGGTATAAATCGGTTAGCGGGACATCGGCTGACCCCCAAAGGAGTTTAGGAGGATATCGTTCAATTGTCTTCCTGTCGGCATAACTCTCCTTGTCTTATCTTTGGCTTATTATTTAGTATAATGGGGTTATTAGTTAGTATAATAGACTCCGTACCTTTTCTGTGATGGCTGTGCGCTCCAGATAAATCTGTTCCGTGGTCTATGCTAAAATCGAGAAGAAACCCGGCTGAGTATCGAACTATAGTAAAGATCGAGCGAGTCGGCTCCTTTGCAGCGCAAGTATGTAAAAAACCGATAAGTTCAACTCGGAAAATAAGAAACTTTGAGTCATGATCGTAGCGTAAAGCCAAGAGTGTCATGGGGTCAGACCGGGGGGTCAGGTGCCCACACCGGAGGTGTTGGGTGGTTCGCCCCCCACACTCCCCCCCCCCTCCCCCTCCCTCGAGTGGAGGTCAGCGCAAGGTCGCCGCCGACCCCACACGAGCACACACGAAAGGCGTCTTGTCCGGTCGTTCTAATGAAGTTGTGTTCGGGGCGGTGCCCGACAGCTGCCCGAGCGTGCCTTTCCCTCGACCCCCCCCCCCCTCCCTCCTCTCTCGCGAGGCCAGTAATTACCGCAGCCAGGTCGGCCAGGTTCCCTCACTCTCCCTCTTTCTCTCTTTACCGACGAGGGGGGGGGGGGGGGGGATATAGAGATTTGTACTGAAAGGGAGCGACCTAATGATATCCTTCCGGAAACGGTCTTGTGTACTTCTCGATGCTCGAAAACGATGGGCGGTGGTAGCGATGGGGGAGAGGTTTGGCGGGGTAAGGGAATTAGGGGAGGGGGAAGCCAAAGGGTTGCATGCTGCTTCGCGCTGTGCCTGGCCGATGTCAACTAGAAAACAAGGCCTGCCCGTGACGTCATCGTTAGTGGAGCCCCGACACGTCTCCAAGCGGCAAACACGGCGAAGCTCTACGAGAGATGTCACATGACGTCATTATTAGTGGAGCTCCGCCGGGGGGAAGGGGGGGGGGGGGGGGGGGGGGCTAAGCGCAGGCCTTCTCTTCTAGGGGATATTGGTCTGACTCTTCAGCAGCCGGCGGGAGGTGTGCGAAGTAGGCGGTCATCCGGGCTGGCGCTGGGGGCGATCTTCTTCTCTGGGCACTCTACGATATGTGGGCTGGATGATGGGGGGCAGCTGAACTGGTGCTGGTGGCAGGAGTCTGTAGGCATCAGGGACTGGTTGCTAAACGTGGTTCGCGAAGTGACGGCACTGAGCTCGCGGTAGTGTATATACAAGCGCGAGTTAGCCCGCGCTTGTGGCTTTTCGAACTTCTTTTGAAAAATGTCTTTCTTAGCAGGAGCGCCTGTGCTATGAAAGTGCGTTTCAAAGTCGCGATCTTGTGCGCGTATAGCCTTCGCTATGCGGTCTCCTCGGGGATTGTACATTTTAAGCTGATTAAAAAAAATAATAAAGGATAATCGATAAAAATAACTTTTTTTTTAATGTCTCGTGGGTTGGCAAGCTGGTGAACGCGTTTGATGGGTGAAACCAAGATCAATACGCAAAATCAGAAATTAAATACTTTCTAATTTTTGTTGTACAAGCCCCGCAACGCAAACGGGGGACCTAATGTAATGGCGTCAAGCGTACATGATCATAGTACAGCTTGTTTCCACCAGGGGCGTCCGCTCGCCCTGATATCATTCAGCGTGCAAGCGATCTCTTTTTATTGTGCTGTTTCAAGGACCGGCATCCACAACGTCTCCTAAAAATCTTCAACAATAATAAGTTCCATCTTTCATGTGATATATGCAGAGCAGAGCAAGGGCCTGAGAATGGCCTTGCGTATATCCGCGTTCGTAAACCTCTCAAACCACAAAAAAAAAAAAAAAATGAAGAACTAATCTACGCGAATCTCTTGTGTTATCACCTATGCCTGTGCTGTTTCGTAAAAATGCAAATAATGTGTTGATTGATCACCACACTGAAATGGAAACACGCTCGCGTCCGTGCTTCTTGCAACATTGAACGCGCGCTGAGTGACCACGAGCACGACATGGGCACTTTTTTCTTGTTTTACTGAGGACGGGTATTCTGGTGGACGCCACACTCCACCAGTTATATTAGTGCTCCAAGTGAGTAGTTACCCGTCTCACTGCAGCAGGTGACGGGTTGATTGTTATCAAAGCTAGAAAGCTTGTGCTAAAGGCGGACCTTTCGCTGAGCTTGTCACCGACAATGGAGGTCTTTCGGTTCTAGCATACAAACCACATAAGCGCAATCATCCGTTCGCGCTAACAATGTCGCGGTATTTGCTTTCCGAGATTAGGAAGATGAACCTCTAGTCGGAATGTGTATCGATACGATCAAACTCACCGCAACTTTAACACCGATCGGCCAACTCTCGTGTGACGCGCCGGCCACAATCAATACTAAGTGCACACACACACGAGCGAAGCCTGACACCCCCGTGCATAGAATAGCTATTGTATACAAGCCTTCCCTCCCTCGTGTCCGGGGCCATTTAGAACCAGTAAAGACGAGGTGGTTCAATGAGTCGAGAGCGATATTCGTGTCAAGATGAAGAAGGTCGCCGGTGACCTGGGAACGGGACCATGCCCGATCAATGAACAGGGCCCCGTGTGGCCAAGTGGGCGAGCGTCTCTTCTTATGTTCTTGCTCGTTCCATTTTTTGTATACGTAGGCCTTCCCCTTCTCCGATAGCGCCACTCGACGGGGATTAAGGGGGGAGGCAGGATGAACGAAAATCCGCAAAGCCGATGACCCGCTGTGATGGCCTTCCGAGCTGCCTTTTCTGCTCTTGGGCTACTTCCCATGAGAGTACCCACGAACGCTTCCATGAGTTTTTATCTTACACGCGTCAGCATTTAAGCGACAATTTTTTTTTTCTTTTCTGGCAGACCGTCTTTGTAGGCTGGAATATCGCCTTATAACGAGCTTTAGATGTCGCGACGAAGTCTGTAGAATACCTTTAGCGAAAATAAAGATAAGTGCTGTTTCATGATAATTGAGCGGTACTCTCGATGGTCTTTTTCGTTCACATATGTTACATGTGCATGTTTTGGAGTTAGCTGTAACAAACTATGTGTCTTCTTCTCATCTACGTGTCTCTCTGGTTACCTCTTCCGTTCGAACTTCCTTCGTTCTCCCATACTGAGTCGACAAATGAATGTTTCCAGCCACACGTTAGCCGGTGCTTCTCTTGCTAGACGTCCTGAAGTCTTGCAGTGGTACAACATAAGAAAAAGCTCGTTGACTTTTTCTTGAACAGAGAAACGAAAACCTTGACAAAGGGGCTGTCCAAATGTGCAGCAAACAAAATCCAAAAATCCCGGGACTTTAATGTTACCAAATTGAATGTCTGACGTGCACAAGAGAGGAAATCAATGGAAGCGCGTTCTTTGATGGCGTTGTGTTGTCTCTCTTTCTTGGAGTGTAAGGGTGACCCTCTTTGTAAAACAATTCACGCCATTATGTTGCCCACGAGGCAGGGCATAATTTGCTTCTTACAGACAGACTTTTGTTGGTCTTCGGGCAGAACTTTAGATCAGATTTGGTTCGCGCTCTAGAAGTTTCTGACGTGCTTTGAATCTGTTCAGTTTTCGTAATTTTTCTTATCCTTATCAACGCGATAAGGATATGATAAACGCGAACTTGGTCAACAAAAAACCCTTTTTTTTTTTTTTTTAGTAACTTCAGGGAGGTTCCAAAAGGATGCAGGAAGTCCCCCACGCCTCCCGTATACAAGTGAACGTTCGTTCTATCCAGTAACGACGCATCTCTTCGGAGATAACGCTCGTCCTGGAAATGAAGAACGACGACGTCGTCTTACCGGCGACTTGTGCGAGCCAGCACACGTAGTAGTAGCAGCCTGGCGATAAGCGGCCGCAAAACGAATGGCGTGCATGGCCCGGCGTGCCCGCCTCATTCCTAATCCGCGTTACCCGAAGATACGGACGCGATTGCACGTTCCCGCTCTGCTGCGGCCCTGACCACGTGGGCTTTGGATACATTCGGCCGTTGCGTTCTTCGTCTCACAGGCAACCGTTTGAATGGTTTCCTCTCGGGATGCCACCGGAGTTAAGGGTTTCTAGACAATTATAGCTGGAAGTTCAAGGCGGGAGTGCAGAATCCGTGAAGAGGAGCAAGCAGAAACAATTAAAAAGCGCAACAAAAACTGCACTCGTCGCCAGAGTAGAAAGGAAACTGCCATTGAAAATGTATTTAATTACGTGAAACAAAATTAAAAAAAATTATTCCCCCCCCCCCAAAAAAAAAAAAAAAAAACATACCAGGGTTAGTAATGAACATAAGTCTGCCCGGAAGATTGTTCGAGTGCGCGATTATGAATGATAGGAATAATTTGTTAATAAATCAATAACTGCAGCCGGATATAAGTTGAAAACAGCAATGTCAGGTCACGAACAAACATGTGCGCTGCGAGTGTACGAGTTGCGCACAATGCGCGCCGGTACAACTTATAAACATCATCATGTTTGTCTTCTTATTGGAAACATTTGCAGCACAAGACATATTATATAGCCGGCAGCACACGTCTAGACACTATTGCTTTGTGACGTCCTATTAGCCCCGAGAGCGAACACAAGCGTCGCTGCGGTCGCCACGCCCTGATTGGGTGAGGCGAACCGTGACGTCAGGGAGGGGACTCGGCGCTCCGCGATCTTGCACCGGCTCGCTTTTCAGCGCCGGTTTCCTGGTTTGGCGTTGTGTGCCGCAAGCTCTTCGAGGAGCTGGATTTCGTTTACCCGGTGTACAGGACGTTGAGTTAGGCCGATATTGAAGTGCTTCCGTACATTTCATAAGCCTGCTTGTCCCCTTTACCTTTAAAATTGGGTTACAAATCCCGAAAGCCATCGGCGGAAGCAATTCCGCCGATGAACTTCCCCGTCCGTCCACACGACACAAGGCAATTTTGCGAGAGATCGGTGAAGCGATGGCGCAAGTGTTTCAGTCGCTGGATTTCTGTTCCTTGCATGTTCATAATTTAGGACGATATTACATCGCGCTTTAAGGCATTTGAAGTGGCATTTATATCATGGGCCTTTGGGTGGTCGGCAAATTCGCCCGGGACTCCGCCTTTGCGCTGCCACTCTGCATGTGCTGGTTCGCAGATGTTTTAAAGGCCCTGTGTCTGATTATCTTTGAAGTGCTCATGGAACAGGGTTGTTTTACATAAATGTAGCTTCTTCGTAAGTTAATTACTGTAAACGAATTAATTTTCGCGGGCTCAGATTTTCGCGAATCGGGTCAAAGCTAAAAATCTGAAATTATTTGCGGGTTCTAATTTCCGCGAATCGAGCGTAGCTTCCGTAACGTTCACATATTGGCCGAATTGTTCGCGTGACGTATTTCTCGCGGTTGTAGTTGATTCGCGAAATTCGCGAAAATTAGGCCTCCGCGAAAATGTAGTCGTTTACAGTATATAGTTTATACACGTACGCAGGCATATTAATTATGCACAATTACTGGAAATTAGTTTGTCTGGCAGCAGCCAAAAACGGCCGAATGGCCCCCAGTTGCCTGTATGATATGTATTAAACTGCCCAAAATATGCACAGCAATAGTGCCGTAATTCGGAATGTTTATAGTTTTTCCTGACATTTTTATTCCAGCCTTGGGTATTCGGAAAAAACACCGTTTAGTCTGAATTGTCATTTCCAATTAAAAGAGACACTGCTGCAGGTCCCCAAAAGCTTCCTTAGCCTCCAAACTCCCTACAGCTGGACTCTCTGACAACGGAGGAAAACAGGAGTAAAAGCAAGCATTCGAACGTCTGTCCAGCACTAGTAGCACAAAATGTGGAACCTGTGAAGGGCGACAGTCTACGTGAGAAAATTTTAGCTTCACGACAATTCAATTTAAGCAAGATCTCAATTTTAGGGCTTAACGGACGAATAACGAGCTAGACACCTTCGCTTACGTTTGTTATACATTACTTGAGGGTTGATATAAACAAGTCTACAGATATCACCCGTGTAGTCCATTGAAATACTATCCGAATCCAGCAAAGGTCAAATGCGAGCAATGTATATAATATAATGTTCCTTGTTTTGTTTTTTTACTTTGCCCCTGCACTTGAGCTGTCTTACTTGTGATTCTCTCCCCATGGCCCAGACTGTATTTAGCATGTTGCCCGAGCAGCATGCAGCTTTTCTGCTTCGGCGATCTTGTTTAAAAACGAAGATACAAAACAAAACATAGTATACATAACCTGCCAATTCATTCAGACCATCAGCAGCATTTATTGTGCGAGATGTAAATCTTCAGTGATGCTCCTGCAATTGTGGTCATATTTCTTTATTTTCATATGCCAGCTGCGATTCATGCGTTGCCTGCCCTGTCAACCATGCTTAAAACGTTGGTTGAAGTTTCGCATGTAGCTACAAACCATACCTCAATAAAGGCACATAAAAAAAAATTTACACTTCCTACGAAAAACACGCCAAAAAGAATTAAATAGAAACGAGCGCGCCGACAGCTGGCGTCGTCACAGCCTCCACAGGGCGAGCGGGGCGAGCCGGGGAAAAATTCTCTCCTCGCCGTGACGTCACCCCGGTTCGCCGTAAGGGGGCGCCACGCGAACTTCTCGGGGCTAATACAAACATTTTCTGAGATTGGTGCACAAAAAGGAATTAAATCGCAAAAGCGCGTTTCATGGACAGGTCACACCACCCGAACAAGCAACAAATATCGCTTGGAGACACGCAGATTCCACTTTGTTTGTGACACTCCTTACACGTAAGCATACCGTACCTCTGTTGCTCAAAGAACTACATTTCCGGTATAATCTTTGCTGATTGGACGATTCTGCAGAGAGTGTGTGTCTCGCTCTCGCAATCCACCTTTTGTTTTTGGAAACTACCGCTTTGAGGTGTTTGGTCAGAGAACGCGCGTGCTCACCACGAGCTCTGCCATAAAGCTCTCGTTTGAAAGCCTGCTCGACCATCTATATATATATATATATATATATATATATATTTTTTTTTTTTTTTTTTTTTTTTTTTGTACCCCAGAACCTCTAGAGCCATGTTTTCTAATAAAGTGAATTGGCAGCTTTGAGGCAAATGGCCGACTTTGTAGCTCACTGTCGGCGTGCGCTACCTCTAATTTTCGAGGCAGATATGTCGGGGATTGGATGACTCCATCACCATCGAGGCTAAAGTTTTAGTAGACGATAAGTGGGCTGAAGTTTCAGGATATGGTCTAAATGAATCCTTTAAGTGCGTGCTAAATCATTATTCGCTTGTTCCATTCAGCGACCGCTGTTCGGCAATTAAGTTCTTCCCTTTTCATTTCAGGCCATCATATATCCTCTTGCGCGGAATGAAAGAGCCTAAACACTCGCCCTCAACTTTCTTGTGCTTTAATGTCATCCTATGTACCGTCACACTGTATACAAACGAGCCCTCGCTTTGGCACTGCGGGTGCGCAGAAACCAGATTCGCGTGAGGCATGTGCGCATGCGCAGTTCCGACAGCAGCGCCACCACGGCGGCGTGACGTAGCGAACGTCACGCCGCGTTTCATTGGCCGACAAGCAGGAAGTCGATATCTGCGACCAATCAGTATCCGCGCGCGCCGCGTTTGCTACGCTCAACGTCCGAGCAGAACATACTCACGCGGTCTCGGGCGAAGGAGACGTCAAACCAAGTACGAAAACTACGCTAGCTTTGACTAATACCGTAACGTGGGACAACAAAGTTAACGCCGAGTATTGGTGAGGAGATGGAGGAGTGGCGCTCCCTAGTGGCCACCTCAGGAACTAACCCTGTGTGGCAAACATACCCTTCGACCGCAGTCTTTAGTGCATTCGCTCCCATAAAAATACAAAGACGCAAGGCTCGTGAAAGATACGTGACACTATTATTTTCTCATAAACGCATTTAGATAAAAGTAATCTAGCCCCTTTGGCGTTCATGTCATCGAAGTCCTCTTGAAAGGCAAAACAAGCACATGCGTGGTAGTGACGAATTCCGAGGGAGGGGTTTAAACGTCCTGACCCCCCCCTTGAATTCTGTATGTGTACAAATGTATAGGCGGGGAAAGGGGGGGGGGGGGTGTTTCTTGAACATATTATACGCTAAACCCCCCCCCCCCCTCCCCCTTCCCTTAAAAAAAACCAGCGTCCGCCCTCGCGCGCGCCTGCCGGGCAAGCCGCGTTGCGTCGGCCGCGTGCCCTGGATCGTACGTGGCCGGCGCGGCGTCCGTATTTTTCTGAATGATTCAGAAAATACGCACATCAATTTTCAGTTACCCCGTCTCTTGCGACAATCATGAACGACGTTGGTGAAAGCAAGCCGTGTCTCGTTTAAGGAGAGAACGTGCTCAACTGCGACCATGTCATCGAGTGTCCACAGTTGCACCAGAGCCGACGACGGACAGCGTTCGCATCGTCGCGCGTACGTGCTGCACTCCTCCGCGCCGCATATACAGGGTTCAGAAGCATGCTTCCAGCACTGCGGTACGCAGCAGGTGTCCACAATATCGCTACAAACAAATATGGAGCGAGCGCGGAAACGATGCGGTGTATACTCTAGGCGAGTGTTGGCGTCGGAGTTGTTTGCCACACAAGGATTCTTTGTGGTGATGATGATGATAATGAAACAGCACCCCCTATAGTTCGATCTCCTTGCCAATAGCGAAGTTACAGTGTCTCTGGTGGCGGTGCGTATCAGCGCCTTCAAACGAAGCTTTCGACCGCTCCGCGCCAACGACAGTCGGTGCCGTATTTTGTTTGTTTAAGAAAAAAAAACACACACACACACAAAATGACAACGAGACCAAACCCTTCTTCTCGAGAAAATACGTTCCCTCGACGCTTCGTGGTAAAAAACCACGACAATAAGGCGGTCGAAAATAGTCCCGCGAACAAAAAAAGTGCTGACATTTCACACACAAACAAAAAAGTAGAACCTTGAACAGTTGTATAAGTACAGAATGAATGATAGCGGGAACCAAAAGTCACGCAAAAAGAAAGATGAAAAGATCGCGGAACGGTGATCGCGAGCGCGGTGGTCGCAGACGAAATCCGCCAGTGCTCGAGACAACAGAAAAATTATCCAACGTATGGAGAAGAAAAAAAACAGGGAGGAGGGGGGGGGGGGGGGGGGGGTCGTCTCAACGTTGCCAACTTTTTCTTTCATTCTTATCTGACTTTGGAGGGACAGTGTGCGTAAGAGAGGGGAAGAGAGCGCCTCTGCTTATCTGATGACGAAAATGCGCAGGCAATAACTTAGCGCCGAAACCCTAATAAATATGTATTCGGTTCGGCCTCTGCGCCAACGAGAATAAAAAAAAAAAAAAAGTCCGGCAGCTATAGTGGTGGAACAACGCCACGAAAAATGACGTAATATAAAATAAATCTGATCCCTGAAACCGAAACAAAGACGCCTAAAAAAACCATGAAATAAATAAAGCACAGGCGGATATTTAGAGGTTTATTTTTGTTGTTGTCAAAGCTGGGATTATGTAGGAATGTCTGTGATCTCTGTCTGGGAGTGTGGTCTTTCTTGTATGGGAGCTTCGCGTGTGTGCTTTCATACCCTGAACACTCTTTGAGTATGTTCGTTATCTACTCACGTGGCAGCATGTTGCGTGTGTGCACGTGATAACGCGTGAATGGTTGTACACACTATCGTAGACCGCGTACTATATATACTTAAGGGGTGTCACTGCCCAAGAGGGTCGACTATTGAACCTTTGGCTGAATATGAATTAAATTTACAGTATATACTGGCAGTTGCAAGGAAGAATGCAGTGCAAACTTTCATCTGTGTACATGTACATGAACGTTTTTTCTTTAATAGATCTGCAGCAGAATGCCTGCAGAGAGCAACCCAAGCAGCACAGAGTTGGCCAAGCACTGGCTAATGGCTGGAAATGGTCCTTTGGCCAGTGGCCAGACAGTGGCCAGAGATTGGCCGATTACTGGCCTTTCTCTGGCCATTGGCCACTGGCCATTAGCCATCGGTCAAGCATTGACCAATGAATGGCCACTTTTTGGCCACTGGCCACAAGACCATCCCCAGACATTGGCCATTGCTTGGCCAAAATCCGTACTGCTTGGGAACTGTGAAAACAAAATTTTCAAAAAAGTGATTTATTTTATAATACCATCACGGTGAAAAATCAAATAATCTTTTTTTTTGCGTTAGATGTTGTCGACAAAATCTTAACCGCTTTGATAAAATACATCCAGGAAGTAAAAAAAGAAAACGATTCCACAGTTTTATTTCTTATAAAATTTCAGTTAGGAAAAACAATGAGTGAGTCTTTCCTTTTGTCCCATTAACAGACGATAGTTTTCCTACAATGAAATTTATGCCAAAAAGTGGAACGGAGAAAAATGCGTGCAAAGTGCTTCAGCCTCTACCATTTCTTTAGCACCGGTGGGCTGAAAATAATTTATAAAAAAATTAACTATGCTGTGTAAACGCGTGGGTATGGGTGGGAGAATGATCACGTAGTGAAAGAGTGACGTATGATTGGTCCGGCGGGCTAGGTGGCGCAAGCTACCGCCCGTTACAAAGCGTATAGCCATTAACATCCATCCATTCATTCATCAGGGCACGTGGCTTCCACTGCGGTCTCAACTTATCGGTGAATGAAGATACACGAGCCGATGGGGGCCGATCAAGGCGGCCCAAAAAGCGCGACGTCTCTGCGTCTGCCATGCTCCTTTGCGCCTGCTACGAACCGCTAAACCTAGCAAGTGCGGTGATTGCGTCGGGAGTTCTCTTTTTTAGTTTGTGTGTCTGTGTACTCCTCGCCTTTAACTGCGCATCTGGTGAATGGAAGTACAAAATGCGACACGATCGTGGGTATTGAGCCGACGGTCTGCAGTTTTGAAAATTCGGTCGCTGCACGTGCCTAAATCCCACTCATCACTCGTGTACCTTGTGTAACGTAAATAGTATACGCTGGTCGATCACTCGATCACAAAATCGGGTTGTGTACAAAATCTCTGCCCGTGGATGCTACTCGTTATATGTGAGGCGCTATAGACTATAAGAGGTGTCAACATACTCAGAGATCAACGAAATACACTTTAAGTGCGATTGTTTTTCGTCGCCACTAAACAGCCAATCGCGTATTCGACTGCTCTCTGCATGAAAACATTAAGTTTGCATTTGTTTCGTGAACCACGCGGTAGAAAATAAAAAAAACAAAAACAAATTGATGGGTATGAACATCCAGATTGGCTGCGCAACTTTTTGATGAGCGTGAACAAAACCTATTATTTTCCAGATGGGCCCCACAACTTTTTCACTGTAGGCTCGCAAACTATTGTATTGGAGGTTAACTTCTAAGCTGATTATAAGCGAATATAGTCAGTGCCAGTGACTCGGCTTATAGTTTTTATGCTTTGTAATTCCTTCTTCATCCTTACTTGGCAGATAATGCGGCCAACTCATTGATGGCGAATAACGCCAGAGATGCGAATCACGCCTTGTTTTGTCTTCTTTATTTGTGTGCGAACACCCTACAATATCTATATACGCGTGTGAAAAAAAAAAAGAAAGAAAAAAATTGCGAATAAAACAGGGGCGAAAGAAACAACGAGTTTGAGGAAGAGAAGGAGATATCGAGAGAGAAAGAAAACGAGACCGAGCGTTGTGGTTCCTCGCGGATTATTCCACAACTACGGGGCCTTCTGTCCGACAGACTGACGCCGGCGGTCCAAGTCCCTTATTTATGAAGAGGGTTCCGATGGTACAGTCAGTCCACGCACTCCCTCCGCTCTCCAGGTTGGTGGTGGCGGACAGGTATGTGATATCGCTGACGTGTCGCTAGACTCCACCCCCGTTCCCGCGCCGTCCCCCCCTTTCTCATTTCTGGAAGCCATGGCTTTGAATTGTGGTGAAGCTGTGCCCGCGAGGACAGGGCTTGGCTTCCGTTTTAATTTTTGTTGTAGCTACGGGGATCTTTTTGTTTGTTTTTAGCTTTACTGGCGTATCTTTTGTTTTTCTGTGCCGCGCTCAGCCGAAGCGGTGTCTCTCCAGCCATTAGGTAAGACTAACGTATATGCGCGGTAGCGGCGATCCGTTTGTTTATAAACGGCTTCCTGGAAAACCAGGGATATATTTGATTCTGTTTTTTGTTTCTTGGCGGTAACTCTTTGCGTACTTTGTCTTTACGCATCACCGTACGGCTTCTGAGTCATATTAAGTGCAAAACGACTTTTAGCGCCATCTCGGCGACGGCGATAAAGTAACGCCAGAGTTACTTTTGTCAACGCGTTGCCTATTACTCTCGTCGTCTGCTTTCTCCTCTCGTCTTAAAAGCTGTTTATTTATATCGAGTTTCTTTTCATACTACCTTTAGTTGGATTCAGTAAGCAATCAAGGTGGTGTATAGACCAGTATCTTTTTTTTTTTTTTATTTCAGCAGAATACTTTCTACAAGACATGTACGAATGCAAATTTAGAACAAAAGTTGATCAGATTACGCAAATTATTTCATGCTCGTGCATTGTTACATTAGATCATAATTCTTTCCACTTTCATACTCCCAAGAGGATGCTACCAAACTCTAGACTATTAAAAATCTTGCGTTAAAGTAGTTAACGTTCACTTCAAACTTTTCTGAATAAGAAACATCGATGGTCACGCGTGGAAATCAAAACGACCACACAAGGGCACCGTTAAGCAAAAAAAAAAACAAAAAACAAATAACTAAAATTAAGAACAAAACAAAAACAAAATGCATACAGCCTAGACAACGGCAGCAGCCGGAAGCACCATTATAACGGACTTCGCACGTTAGTATGGTCGGCGCTTTGTTAAATCGTGCCCTCTGGCCCGTATAATTTCAACCAGCCCGCCTCCATTCCAAACCATTGCGGAGCCCCCGGCCTCTTCGCACGCAGCGCCATCTATACCAAAGAAAGCGTACTAGAGAGAAAAAAAAAACACTAAACCTGAACGCCACGGCAGGATAGCAACACGAAAGCCCAGTGCGACTCTGCGCCAAAACAACAACCCCAAAAAGTTAAACACACTCAAACGGACACAGCGCGTCAAAAGGGCGAAGCGGGCGCCGCGCGAGATTAGAGGGGAAACGAAACTAGTTCACGCGAAGGTCCGGGTGCTAAGAACAGTGGCCGTCGTGCCAAGAATGAGACCACGAATAAGGGACCACCCTGACTGTCTCTGAGGGAGGCGGAGGGGGGGTCGTCCCTTAATGAAGACGTTCCGCGTTCCGTTTTTCGTGGAAACTGGATAAGTGAGCAGCGGCGGCAGTCGCCGTGCTCTCTGCCTCTGGGCTCTGCATGCTGCTGCCACCGGGGGTTCGTGACTTCCGCTAGGCCTAACTAATTGCCCGCTCGTGGTCTCGGGCCGCCGACGCCTCCTCTTGGTGTGCTATTGGAGAATGCAACGGTGGATGGGCGGGGGACGGGGATCGGTCTCGACCCGCGCCGCCAGGAGCTATTTGTAGACCTTATGAACTGAAAAAATCAAACAAACATAAACTGTGTTTTTACCTAAATATAGCCCTTTTTGTCATCAGCCTAGGAATGGGTTAAGGCTTGCAAGGCACAGTAAATCACGGTCTCGAATGTTTGATTGTTTTTTTAAACGCTCTTTATATTAATTTCTGCTAAAGTCTATTTTCGTTGAAGCTGTAAGGTAACTAATTCAAATATTTAAGTTGCTGTAAATAAATGAAAAGTGAAGCTGGTGTGCGATTTCACAATTCACTAAAGACACGCAAACAAAAAACAAGCTAAAAAAACTTCCCACTTATATAGTTCCTAGAGTATTCTATTAATTATATAGACCTGAGTAAATCTAATTAACTCACCTTTCAGAAACTAAATACTTCCCAAGTTTCAATCAGGTTTCAGTGCTTTATTTTCCGGACTATAGTCTGCGCACTGTACACGGTTTGGTATGTGTCTGGATCGTTTTCTGTGACAATACGCGAATCATTTTATGACTAACAGAGAATATTACTAGTGATTTACGTATCATGCAAGCTCATTTGCGAGCTAATACGGCAGGCATTTGTCAATAAGTGCCGTGTATGATCATTTCTATGTTCGGATTAGGCCCTAAGTGCAAACCACGCGCCGCGTGCGGACTATGTACGCGGTGCGGACTATCTGAGCAAAATCTTTCATTTTTGACCCCAAATTCGCTCCTGCGGACTTTACACCGGGTGCGGACTATAGCCGGGAAAATACGATAACTAAATGCGTTTGCGGTAACTAGATGCGTTCTAATTAAGTTAAGCATTTCTAAAACCCAAGACGGAGGCTACAAAGAGGGGACAAACACAAGGCGTTTTAAACACAGCTACTAAAATATAATTCAGGACACGTTTTTTGGCCGCGTTCAATTGGAGGGCGGTGTGGAGATGGAGGGTATAAAAGGAGTGCCCTGAATAAAATTTTAGTAGCTGTGCTTGAGACGTCTTCTGCTTGTCACCTTTTTGTAGCTTCCGTTTTGGGTTTTAGAAATGTTTAACTTTAACCAACTTGCCTGTCCTATTATGTTATCTAATTAAGTTGTATTCAAATCTCAGTAACTTGGTTATGTATACATTGCCGCGCACAGGGCCGAGCAAGCAATGTTTGGTCACGGACTCCTAGAAGAAACTTGATCGGGACGTAACTTTTATAATTTCGTCCTACTTTCTTGTTCTATAAGGTGCCTGTTCATTCTCACCTCGAACGCTCGACGCTCGAACCTTCTACGCCGAATTTTCGAGACGCTGGCGCACAATGTGTTTCAAAGAGCGGCCAAATTCGGTTTCTTAACCTATCGCGCTACGATTTTGTGCAGCTTTGCCCACAGGTGGTGTATTTTTTTCTATAAAATTTGCAAAGAGCGCACTTACGTGGGGAAAAAGTAAGCAAAAGAAGAAGGCTTAACTTTTGTGGAAACCCAGTGGAGCTAATGGTCTTCAATCAATAGGACGCCCTATTGTATGAAGACCGGTGACTTCGGTGCGTTTTCGTAGGAGTAAGGCGCGAAACACATGTACGACGAAACCGTCCGATCCGACGTCCGACCGCGCAATACGACGGTCGGAGGCGAGGGTTTTCAACGCTCTCCGATGCTACGAAAACCCTCTCCCCGCAAGGTCATTCCGGCAGTCCGCACGTCGGATCGGACGGTTTCGTCGTACATGTGTTTCGCGCTTTAAGCCTTCTCTTTTTTTTTTACTTTTCTCTCAGCTAAGTTCGCTCTTTGCAAATCTTATAGAAAAATTGCACCATCTGTGGGCAACACTGCACAAAATCGGAACGCGATAGGTTAAGAAACCGAATTTCGCGGTCGATTTAAAGAGCCTCGCCGCTACTTGAGACATTTGGTAGATAAGGAGTTGCGCGGGACCTTGTCGAGTCAATCTCGCTCTCGCTTGCTGTTACGCCGCCAAATCGTCGCCCGCTTTTCTGCTATCTCGACGCTCGTTCTTTATTTTGTTTGGCAGAAGTTCGCCGATTTGAACTTTTATTTTCAGTTCATTATTAATCGGCTTCTCGCCTTCATTCGTGACAATATTGCGTATCTTTTAAGCTAGTCCAATTAGAGTTACCGTTCTCCAAGTGATATTAAAGACAAACGATGAAATTTGTGTGGATTGAGTCATATCATCTGCGCTACATGTTGTCATTGCCTCAAGCCCTACCGTCAGTAGTTTGCAACTCCTAGAAGTCAATGGCAACACCGTTCAATATAGCAGTAACGTTTCCACATTGGAAGCTGAGTCAATATTAAGTTTTTACATCACACCTCGAGAACATATGACATTGTAGAAGTGAAAACTATCTCACTTAATTGCTCTGAGTAGCTGATTGTAACTAGACGCCCTTGTAAGCGTCTATTTGTAACTTATGTTACATATCAGAATTTACTTTTATAGTTCTGAAAGCCGTCCTGCCGAGATGCCGAGCCATTAAATATTGCGATGATGATTGAAGAAAATTTAAAAAAAAACTGCTTTGGTGATAATGACACCGTGGTATCTACCAAGACTACAGCATTCATGGGTACCCACAGTGAACGTGATGGAGACGAGTCGCAGGCAAATCTACTGCCTGAAAGAGTCTATGCGTTTCCTCACCAGCACTGCGCAGAGTCATGAAGTATGAGCGTTAACGTGCGACATTAGAAAATGCTTTTTTTTCGCTTTGGTGCTCCTGTGATAATTTAATATTGTAGGACTACGTTTTGACACCTGTGCCTTAGGCACTAAGGCTGACATCTGAGACGAACTAATTCATTCCCAGAGATAATCGCGAAGCCAAGCCATTACGCTATATCTTGGTTGTTAATAGTTCTCACTCATTGATTAATGGAACGTTCTCTTCGCAGATGTGTTGTTCTATGCTACTTGAAGGACATGTGTTATATATAACTTGTCTGGTTCGAATGTTTGCATTTTCCAAGAGCGGGCACACACACACACGCACCGCGAATTCCACGTGAACTTTTGCTCCTTCCAAAATTACGCGCTTTTCTTGGCAAAGCTAATAACACTGCATAGTGCCGTGTGCGAAAAACGACACCATCCATGTAACAAGCCTACAACGTCGACTTTCATGCCACGACGTGATCCTACACTCTGTTTCATACTTATCATAAAACACTGCCAAAGCTACTGCGCGAGAGCGTGGTAGCTTTGGCAGTTACCATGCGAGAGCGTGGTAACTGTAACAATCACTGATCTGTATTGTAGTAGGCTGGATCGCGGATCGGGAGCCCGTCGGTGTCGCCACCGGAGGCCATTGCTTGACACCAGGCAATACACGCAAGTCTATAGGAGAAACGCACAAAAGTAAGATTATTGAAGCATGTACGCTGTGCTCGGAGGCGAGTATTTTATGGTGTGCTGCGATCCTTATGTCGGGTGTTTGGAGATCGAATCGGCATTTGTCAAACGCTCGAATGTCGATTAAAAAAATCAAACGTACCGGAGCACCTACGGCTGAGCTGGCAAGCTTGCTCTCGTAGTGGAGTAAACAAAGAAACTTGCCGTCAACGAGACCGTCCTCAGGGAAGCTCAGAAGTTGATGAATGACAAACAAGTTCCATCTCGACAGCGGCTTTCCGGGAGTGAGCGAATTCCGCGTAGCAAAGCCTTGGAGCTTGTCGTCTGCTAAGCCCAACTCAACCAAACCGCCACCGACTCCGCGGTAACTCTAGGTAACTCTCGCCTCGTTGAGCTGCACTACAGCGGAGTCACTCTCGACCACAAAATATTAATTTATAAGAAACGCGAGGACTGTCAGTTTTAATGTTTGTACGCAAGCTATTTGACGGGCTTATCGAAAAGCATCCAAAAAGTTTCAATGCCGACAACAGCTTAGAAACGGGGGAAATTGCTCTTTTTCTCGTTCTTCCCGTTGGCTGAGTTTACATGGATGCGATCGTAGCGAATCGAATCGAGATTAACCGCCTATGATTGGGTAGACGAGGAAGGGAAAGGGGGATCGCGGGCGCGTGACTGGTCACAGCTCGATTCGATGCGCCATGGTCGCATCCATGGAAACGTAGCCATAGAGTCCCATGCATTAGCTGGTGTCAATCAATGGCGGGCAGTGGCGACACTCGGCCCCAGCTGCCGAGGCCGCGGACCGCAATCCAGCCTAGTACAATAGAGATCAGTGGTAACAATTAACTTTTTTTTAAACGCTACTTCCGTTTTATAAGCCGCGGTCACACCGCCAATACATTATACAAAAGACAGTCTGGACGAATGACGAAAATAATCCCTGGAGAAGGGAAACAAGAAGGACAAAGGACAAACACAAATCTCTAAGCACAGCTAGGCATTGTAATCACAGTCTGGAGACGCTGTCTGAGACGTGTTTGGCTAGGTGGCACAAGCTACCGCCCGTTACAAAGCCATTAAGATCCATCCATCCATCCGTTCCTTTTATGGCAGTTACATTGGTCATAAAATAACGGTCTGCAGGCGTGTTCGAAGCAGACATACTTGAAGCAGACGACCTTCGAGCATGCTTGAGGCCTGTACGTAGATAATTCTGTCGTCATGCCTGCAGTGAACACCGCGTCTGTGTTTTATGGTGTACGAGCAGCCTGACTGTATTAAAAAGGAGAAAGCAGACGACAAGAATAAAAGCCACATATAAAAGACATATTAAAAAAGTGCGGCTTTTATTACTCTTGTATTTCGGAAATCCCGCTTTCAACAAAACACATGAAATCTGTGGTATCACCTGCAATGATTGCCCACTGCCCCTTAGACTCTTTTTACAGAAAACACCACCAGGTGGTGAACCAGTCTTTGACGTCCCAGGGGACTTCCGGTTTATGAAAAGAATGAACGACGAGTTGCCGTAGCAACGAGGCCACCTTAATTAACACCACCAATTCTCCAAGTGAACGCCAAAAGAAAGAAGGAGCGCGAGATCTGTTAAAATATTTCGAGCATTCTTGTAAACCAACTTGCCTCCTCCAAGATGTAATATTGTACAGTCGAAGGTCCTCGTTAATTCTTAAACTTTGTTGTCCGTGTAGCATTTATGCTTTCTAGCACTGGTGACATGAGCAAGCTTGACAGGCTTGCAAAGACGGTGCGACCGGAAGGCGCTTTGAACGCGAGCGGCAGTTCATGTTTGTAAACAGCAAAAGGGTCTGTACCAAATAATTGACGAAAGAAAAGTAAATGCACTGCACCAAAACTTTTTTTTTTCATATCTGAAAGACTTCGTACGCTGCCGTTGCAGCGGGAGCTTATACAACCGCAATCTTTACCGAGAAACGCATGCGGGGAGCGCTACGTACTTATCATCTATCACGTGGTTTTCACACTTCTTTTCAGGTTTTCTTAATGAAACAAGTGTCAAAACCACATTATAAGAAATAAGACGCGCGTGAACAGTGATAAGGCGCACGCGTGGAATTTTTGTCGACTACTGTTCTGTCGACGGACACGAAAAAGCCCGACCAACGAGTCATATACAGCTTCACTGTAAAACTAAACAACAGGTGATAACAATAAAACGACAGTGATGGAATCTATTCTTAAACGCGGCGATGCCATGGCTCTCCTCCACGGGTCAGGAGCAGTTCAGGTACAATACGAACCGCGCACTTTCTTCAGTGGCACGAGTGCGAGTACTTGAGGACGGTGCACGTCTTGCACTCCAGCTGGCAGCACCAGACGACGCGACAGTGACACCTCTCTTGCACCGTCTCGGAGAAGCTCCGATGTCCACGTCCGCAGCACACCTGCTCGCAGTGAGCGTGGTCCCGGCAGCGTCTCTGACTCATCCCGCCGGTGAGGACGTTCCGTTCGCAGAAGGACGGTGATTCCTCGAGGTACACGAGCCTGTCCCTGCCGAGTCGCTGCAGCTCGGCCGTCACAGCCCGGAGCCATTTGGGCTTCTGAGTTGTCCTGGTCAAGAGAGTCTTTTTGAGCTTGCTGACAACCTCGGTGGAGGCGAAGTCTGGCTTGTTCTCCACCTGGGCCATGATGGCTTTGGAGTACTTCCGCTTCAGGGCTTTTGCCACATCCGGAAAGTGGGCCAACTCTTCCCAGCAGGTCTTCGCGGAGCAGGAGCCCGAGAGACCGTGGCACTTGCAGACTCGCCTGATGCCGTGCCTCAGCACCTGCGAAAGGTCAGCAAGGCCACGTCGACGTTACTGCGACATTTAAGTTTGGAGGAGATGTTACTGTGCCCCATTTCACTTCTGAGATGAACTGCTACCAATGCTATGAGGCATCCCAGCCAATTAAGTGCTGACAGCGGGTCACGTGACTTCACTTAAAACCAGGAGGTCCACACCATGCTCTCTCAGGATTAACTCCTTGGATTAACTCCGATGTCTCGCAGCATCTGTTGCGGTACATTGTAGGCTGAGACGGAGCACACAATTTGAATGGTTATATACCTGGTTCTAAATTTAGAACAGGGGATTTTCATTATAAAATACTTACGCTTCGACGTCGAATGCCAACATAGAAGCAGTTATATTTTTAACGAAAATAATTTGGGCGATACACAAAATCAGAGGGACTTTTCACGCGTTCACGTGCAATGTTGGGAAAGCATTCGCAACGTTGAACGTTGAAATTATCTTGCATCCTTAGAAATTGATATCACCTCACCGAAAAAAAAGCAGTCATGCTTCATTTTGTACAAAAAGAGTACGTTGTCCGAGTAGTTGATGTATTTTTATTATTATTTGAGAGAATGCAGAAGTATCTTTAAGTATCTTGGTTTACCTTCCTTCCAAAAGTTTTTCGTGAGTTCAGTAATTTTGCGCCACTTTTGAATGAATGATTTAAAAAAAAAACATTCAAGTCCTCCCGAGTTCTAAGAGATTGTCCTCGCTACGTTGTACCTCGTTTCTCTGCGGACAAGCTACTCCCGAAAATATTGAATTCACTTCCTGATAATATTGTTACGCTTACCTCAAAAAAGCAACTAAATCAATTGCTGATTGATGGGACTCTACCTTAACAACTCATTAATGTTTTCTTACCTTTATTTTGAGAACCTTGTCGGAACCTTTTCATTTTACCTATATATATATATCTATATATCTATAGTGTTTCCACCGGTCCACTGTGATTGAAATTTGAATATCTCTTTCCGTGCCATGCACAAAGTGACTGACTGCCCACCGCCTCCCACCCCCTGGACCACTATGATTGTTTATCTGTGTTAGTTTGTTAACTAAGTATGTATATATATAATGATTCGTTGCTTCTTCCCGGCCATGTCCCACGAGCCCTTTTGCGTTTCTCACGTTGTACCGCTCGTTATGCATACTCCAGTTAGAATATTCCTCAGTTGTGTGGAACGGAATCTCTAACACCAAATCACTGGAAATCGAATAAGTTCAGAAAATGTTTATTTCCATCTTTAAACATCGCTACATTATGAAGGATGTTCATTGTTCAGCTGATGGCGCAACATTAGAGCCTGTTGACTTGCTGAGCCTGCACCGGCATCGGCAGAAGGCGGACCTATTGTTTTTGTTTAAGACGTTGCATGGGTTGATTAATTCACCAAGCCTCTTGTCTGAAGTGTGCCTTAGGGTTCCACGTGTGCTTACTCGGAATCAATCATGTCATCCCTTTATATTTCCAAAAAAATTTAGTCTTTTAAGCTCA
Source organism: Ixodes scapularis (assembly GCF_016920785.2). NCBI lineage: Eukaryota > Metazoa > Arthropoda > Arachnida > Ixodida > Ixodidae > Ixodes > Ixodes scapularis. The sequence goes on from NW_024609837.1 coordinate 23,686,468, forward strand.
ATTATGAGACTGACTGAGTTTTATAACTAGTACTTTGAGAAACTCGATATTTTTAACTCGTGCTACAATGCGTTTGTAATTTCTTGAAGACCTGTCCGGCGGGTGAATAATGATTGTGGTCCACTTTGAGGTTGATATCGGAGAGCACAGAAATTGTTGGGTCTGTTCGTGTGCTACTGCTTCGTATATTATTTCTCTTTTAGTGCCTCTGAAACTTGTTTTGCATCACTGCAATTTCTCATCATTGTACACAAGACCTAGAAATTGCATTTTGCTATCACTCAGCTCACTGTATGTCGTGTATGATTATATGCAGTTACTGTATAGTGCCTTGCTCTTCTGTATTTATGTGTTTTGTGTATTCATTTCCATCCAGTGGACCACCATGACCACAAGGTTGTTCCTGGGCACTATAATAAACATTGATTGATTGAATAATATTTTTATCATTATTGTTGTTGCTATTTCTTTTTAGTGTCCCACTGTTGTTGTTTCCCTTGTAGGGGCAACAAGGGCTCGCCAAGCTAAAAGAAAGTGTTTTTTTTGTTGTTTTTTTCTCGGTACCTTCCTATCGCTCATGATCGAAACAAACAACGTTTCAAAAACTAGTCTTACCTGGCCAGAGGACGACACGAACTCAGGACGTCAGTCATCGTAACGTCACACACGAAGACAACCAAGAAGAAGAAGGGTTTACCCTAATGCCGACCACGAGGTTATGGTTGTCGACGGGCCTCCTGAGCGTCCTGGGCCGGCGGCTCTTGTTCCTTGCCAGCAGCTTCCTCGAGAACTTGGCGGAGAAGCTGTAGTTGTCCCCGCAGCCTCCCCACTTCCAGTTCTGGTCGCTCTCCGTGGCCGACAACGTCCGACTGCCGGACTCGTTGCACGAGCAGCGACTGCTCAGCCGCCCCGAGCTGCAACCTCGGGCCACGCTGTGGGTCAGCCCCGCTGCTGCCAGGGCGTACACCAGGGCTGTCTCCCTGTACACTGACCGAAGAGATTCTCGTTTAGGGGCAGGGGGTTTCCCAACTTTTTGACTAAGGGGCCGGATTAGCGATCTCTCGCAGACTCGCGGCAGGAAAAGAAGAGTACATATAAACGAAGAAAAACGCAATAAATAAACCTAGATAAACATTTCAACACGAAAATTAATGTTGGAGTAGGTGTTAAAAAAAGATGAATCGATACGTATACTTAAATTTGGAATTTAATAGTTGGCTAATTATGACATTACACAACACATGTGGCCAAGAAAACGCACCAGGCATAAATGAAAGCGCGTGGGAATTTCGGCACATTCCTGCAGCGCAAAAAGACTGACAACGCTAATGCTGACAAAGGACACTGAGCGCAATGCACAGTCCCAAACGAATAAATCGCGAACGCCAGTAGGGACAGCCTCTCGCGCTCCTCGCGCCACTCAGCGGTTGTCATTGGAAGGAAGTTCTCGCGGGGCTTGTGGCATGCTTCGAGAGTAGCGACGGTGGTGTCAGGCGTGTCGGTTTCTTCCACTCGTGGAAGAAACCGCATTCATATCACTCGTGGATGGAACCGCATCCATCGTTTTTTTATTGTTTTAAATACACACACTTAAATACCACAGCCCAAGCACCAGTACTACGAAAACCCAGAGCAAAGAACAACCCGCGACGGCAGAGCGGCAACTGAGCACGCCCGCATTCCACCGCGCCGCGAGGCAAAACCTCTCAGATAACAAAGCTGTAGTACTGAGTGAGATGGCGTCATCGGAGAAGGCCAACGCTGGTCACAGATTGGACACGACAATTACGTCAACGTTCGGCTTAAAACTTGACTCAAAGCCGAGCGCTTAAGCAGCACTTATTTCCAATCTGTATCCATCGTTGGCTTTCTCTGATGACGACACCTATTTCAGCACTACGGCTTTGTAATCTAGGAGGTGTCGTTCGGCGCCTCCCCTTCTTTTGCTCCACGCCGGCTGGGAGCGTGACATTGGCGAAAACGAAAGGGCTTGTTTTGACGAGAACTCGGCAGTGTCTGTCAGTTTGTCAGCGCCAAGGAGAGAGGAAAAGTTCACGCGTTTTGACGTCAGCGTCACACGCGTCACCTTCTCCCCCTCCTTCTCCCTCTCTCCCCGGCGCTAACAAACGAAAGTTTGATGAAAACGTTCGTTTTCATCAAAACAAACGTTCTCACGCGAATCTATTAAAAAAAAGTTGACCTTGAGGGGCTTATAGGGGGAGAGCCGCCAACCCCCCCCCCCCCCCCCCCGCCCCCTTCTTCCTATGTCTGCCCCTGTGCCTGGTGGTTCTGCCAATACACGGCATCGTTTTTTGTTAGAACTTCACGGGCATAATTATGATGCAATTAAATGCAAAGGTGCAAGCGAGCTGGACAAGTGAAAGACGAATTTTCGTCTTTCACGGGCACTTTAAGTAATGACACAAATGATGCCAGTATATTTGAAAAAAGGTCAATATTGTCGTAATCGAAACTCGGTATAGGAAGCGTGATCGTCGTTGGTTCGCTTAATATCGTATTTATTTATTTATTATTTTATTAATTAGTAACCACCCGGTGCCCTTTTTTGCGAAAAATACAAACAGATACCGGTCTTCATACGCATAAAAATATTTTTTTTTCTTTACAAGCAAAGCTCACTGGTTTAAAAAAAAATCAAATTACGAAAGTGTATAGTTAAGGTATGCAGAATTTGCGAAAACGTCAAATTTTAATTGGCGCTGAGGTGAAAATATTTATTAATTTTAACCCTTTGTATCGTAACTTTTATATGGATTTTAGGTAACCAATAATAAAACGATGTTCGCCTATATGTGCGGTGCCCCTTAAAGTGCCAGCGGTTAGGGAAGCGACCTTCGGTGTGCAGAAGAAAATACCCCAGTGTATATAAACAATTGGGTGATTTCGCGACTAGACGCTCTTAATAAGTAGTAAAAACGGAGCAATTCGTCACACTTGCTTACACTCGGACGAACCGTCTTTACTTAGTGCGCCTCCTATTAGATCATTTTTAAATCCAGGGGTAACCAGTACTTATTACATCGTCTGCTTTCAAAGTTACCGTGAATTATATGTAAAAAAAAGAAGAAACACGGACGCCATAACAAATGCTTTTGAACGGGATATGACGCCCCACCTTTTTTGAGAAGATGCCGGCGTTTGTCTTGAAGCAGGTCGCACTGCCAGGGCTCCCACTGGAACAGGGACTGGCAGCTGTCCACGGTCAGCCTGGTACCGTGCACAATGGCCTGCACCAGTCCTGGATCCACAGAACAAAACCGGCGTAGCCTGGCCTCCTTGCGGTGCTGCTGGCAGAACTTCTTCACGGACTGGTTCTGGTCGGAGTCCAAGACCAGAGGCTTGGACCGGGACAGGACTCTGAAGGACACAAGGGGATGATGTACAGGGGGAACACGGGTGATGCTCCTGGACTTGGGACGTACTAGAAAGAAATTCTGCAACCTTCTTTCGTTTTTCCAACAGTCTTGCAGACGAGCCACGCGCACGGTAAGCCGGATGCCATTTCGGCGTGGTATGCAGAGGCTTCGACTGCGAATTGGCTGGCTTTGCAACGACCGCGTCATCGACGTCACACTACTTATCATACATCCTACAAAAGACAGTCTGCAAGCACGAGTCACTGCAATATCGGTGGTTCGAATGCCGCGTGCCAAGTTTCTCCTTGAACTCATTGCCATGTGGCATTCGAAGCACGGACCTCGCGGCGACTCGCGTTTGAATCTGTATGCATGGCTGTCTTTTGTATGGTGTGTAAGCAGTGTGCCCCCGGCTTAAAACACAGTGTCATTTAGAACCGTTCATTGTGAGATGCATACTTCTTTTGCCCATGTTTGACGCCTCCGTAACTTTGACAGTGAATGCTCCCAAAGCTTCCCTGGGTTGCTAATTTTTTGGTCATTGCGTCCAGTGCCCAGCGTGTGACCGGGAAAAAACACGAAGCCAAGGGCTCGATTACACAATGATTGGCTGAACAATGACTCCAAACACTCGTGTCTAATCTCCGCTGAGACGGCGTGACAAACAAGTGTTCTGTGCGCAAACTCAAGTGCAGAGAGCGAAATCAGGCGACCAAGGGCAGTATAGTGATTTACCCGACAACCATGTCGCTTCCACCGTCTTGTCAACTGGTGATCAATGTATTACTTAATGGCGTACATTTTTTTTTTTCGTTCTCAACGGTCCGTTACAGATTTAACGCTGAGATGACGGTGGTAAGGTTGCGTTTTTTGCTCGCTCAAATTTGGTGCATCAAACTGACAAGAGGTTTTCGACTTGCATGGAAATATACGAGTCTATAAGGCTTGCCCATGACATTTCATGCGTGTTGGCAAAGGCCGCTTGGTCATTCGCGGGGTAGAGGTGCTCAGGGCGTTTCAACAAACCTAATAAAAAAAAAATAACTGGTTAGTTGTTTTATTTATCTTTATAGAGACAAAACGTTTATTTTCAAATAATTTGAAAATAAATGCTTTGTCTCTATTAGAAATAGCGACCTAAAAGAAACAATGTCATTTTTCTTTTTCAAGCGGGTTTTTCAATTTTGTTTACAAAACCAAGGTCAGTTCAAAGAGTTCACTGCATAATCGCGGATATTATCAGTTTTAAGTTGTCGATATAAACCAATTCATGGGGTAATTTAGATTTTTTTTTTTAAAGAGAATTGTTAGAAAAATTTGGAGAGGCACACTTCCACAGCTCGGTATACATTGCCAACTTGGCATTGAGCGGAGGGGTTCATTTCTACCGTCCCCAACTCGAAATCCACTTATTTGATGTATCATTAGCTACGATGTGTATAAACTGGCATGATTGAGTGAGTGGTAGTTATTTCTAAAAATGTTTTGTTTGTATGAATATTTGTGCAAGCAAGACTGTTCACGCAAGGCAAGCAAGGCTGTTCGTACATGTCCCACAACAGTGCAGGGAAAACTGTAGTCTTCATCGCGCATTCTTGTTGTGCATAGACTAGCTCTACCAAATGCCAAATAGTTCATAGCCAGACTTACTTTCACGAAGAACCACATGAAGGCCTCTGGGTGTCCAACGCTAAGACATATCCCTGAGCTGTTAAGTACTTGTCACTGAAGATGCAAGCCCTTCAGCGACACGTCGGCGGACACTCAGGGACATCCAGGAGATTTTACTAAAGTTCTTTCTGCCATCCTTGACTACCTTTGCCCATCTTGCACTGAACCTTCAGCACGAATTCCTCCGGATGTCCTCTGCGTCCAGTCGGGACATCAAAGACTCCCACGCGACCAGGCGTCTCCCAGGACGGACCTGCCACCAGCTGACTCACCCGAAGCTGGCCAGCGCCACGTTGCACTCCAGGCAGATGCAGACGGAGAGGACAAGGCAGCGTGGCAGCGTCGTCCGCATGTCGCAGCGCCAGACTCTGCCGTCGACGGGGCGCGTCCATCCACGATGCACTCGGGACGGCAACAGACTACAGGACTCCCGACCTCGGTGACTTGCATCTCCCGACACCACATCACAGTCGCCGGCGACGCGGCGACATTTGATCGGCGGCTTGTTTTTTGAGCGGCCTGGCGCCGGACACGCGCCCGCCGCACTCCGCAAGTGTGCACACGCGTCTCTACCCTGGCTGGGCTGAAGTTGACTTTGCGCGTCCGTCCTTTCCTCTCGCGGTGCGGCAGCGCGCGGCGCGTTCAGTCTCGCGCTCTCTCTCTCTCTTTGTTGCAGAAAAAAAGGGGCATCGGGAACCGTTACCTGAGCGCGCGACCGACCGGCGCCGTGGAGTCGCGGACGGTTCGGTTTACTCCGCCGACGTCAGACGAAATGCTGTCCTACCTGTCGTGTGGCGACGGCTGGACGCGAGCTCAATTCTGACTTCTGGGTGCATCGAGGGCATTCGAATGTGTGTTTCAGGGGAGGAGCTCTTCGCCGACTCCCCGCTCTTGTCCCGGCGAGCGTGTAGAACGAGGGTTACGCAGGTGTGACGTCCAGGAATGAAAAACATTGAGCTATTTGCGCCGCATGTCAAAATTATCTGCAGATATGCACCTCAAGTGTGTTGGAAAAACGTTTGCTTGATACATAGGCGAAAATGCATGATACATTTTTCTTTTACATAAAGATTGCTTCTGACGTGGACAACCGCTCACACACAAGCCGCTCACATATAATTGCGCGAGAGCCGCGAGGCCCGTGGCGTTCACTCATCTTCGCCTTTATCAGGAGCTAGCACACCGCGCATACACATATAGTATGTGAGGTTACAAATGACTTTCGCTCAAAAAGCAACGGATTACGTTGCTCGTTACGTTATAAATTGCTTCCACGTTACTTTTCCCGTACACCTATCAAGGAAACAATAGAAGCACTTGTTTTATGTTTTCAATCATGTTCTGCAACACTACTTTCCATTTCTCGTACGCCCGCATCTTCCACCATGACAACGCACCGGCTCACACCTCCGCCCTCGCCACGGCCAAATTGGTCGAATTGGGCTACGAACTGCTGCCCAATCCACCGTATTCTCCAGATTTGGCCTCGTGCGACTTCTTTTTGTTTCCAAACTTGAAAAAGTTACTCGCCGGGAAGAAATTTGAGTCGAATGAGGAGGTCATCGCCGCCACGGAAGAATACTTTGCAGACCTCGAGAAAACCTATTTTTCAGATGGGTTAAAAAAGTTGGAGCATGCTGGGTCAAGTGTATCGAACTAAAAGGAGACTATATTGAAAAAAAAATCGCCGCTTTTCCAAAACTTTTTGTTTTTCTTTTGTAGGCTAAGTACTTATCGGACCACCCTCGTACGTGCACTCCGTTCACCTCTAGGTTGACAGGGCAGCGAAAGCTGCGACTACACCCGCCATCCCGCTGGCTTATACGGCCACCGGAAATGAAACCCTGGAATTCTGCGGACAAAGGCATCGGTGCGCATGCTCAGTTGCAGCGTCTACGTCCGACAGGAGATCAAGAAGACAACGCCAACTCGGCGTTGCCTTCTTGATTTTTGTGTTTCGCATATGTGTATTATATCATGTGCCTTGCGCGTTTTTCTTAGTGGTTCTCCTTACCGGTTATCAAAAAATCGTGTTTTTTTTTCGGTTGTCCTCCTCTTCACGATGTTTTCTATTTTGTTGAGCTTGCTATCTTTACGCCGCTCATTGCCTGCTCATATTGCTCCTGTTTCTGTATTAAGTTCTTATTTTTATAAAGTAACGAGTAATTAAAGTAATTCGTTTAAAATATTGTATAACGAAATTACATTGCAAATTACTTGAAAAAGTAACGAATTACAAGGGATCCGTTACTTGTAACGGTTTACTTCCCAAGTTTGCTCACGCAATGAAAAATAATTCCTGCAGACACCTATCAAAAATAAAAAAAAACTTAAAAAAAACTTGGAAAATACGCGGAACGATTAACAACGCCAGTTATACACATACAGTATACAAGTGACATATGTAGTTGTTTCCAATTTTACGTTATCGCCATGTATCTCTTTCTTCAATAAATACGCGAGTGAAAAAATGTGCATTTGTTTTCTCACTCGACTATTATATAATTGATAAACTTGCCAAGTCAGCGACCTTTTTTGCACACACCACTGTTTAAAATTTTCGTTGCTGCCACAAGAAGACATGCTTTTGTTATGATGTGGTAGTAGCAGTTGTAAGACACATTTATTGTGCAAAAAAAAAACTGGAAAAGAGGGCAGGGGAGCACGTCGATGGCTATGAGGCCTGTACGACCTGGCGCACGACATTCGCACTGAACACACATAGGGAAACTCGGATGTGCACCTCCAAACCCGACTCAAAAACGCGAAGCCTGTTTCGAAAAACGAAGAAGCGTTTACGTTAAACACGCCGACTTGGCGGCGCAAGACGCCGCCCAATTAAAAGGGCACAGGTGTACGCATGCATCCATCCATCCACCGAGCCTTCGAGCTATAATCCCTGTATCGATTCATTCGCTGGTTCCAGGTAACTCGGAGGGACGCCGCGGAAACTTGGACCGGCCTAAAAGAGACGCCCTTGCTCGAACGGCGCTCGTGGTGTGCACGCGTGCCGCCAGTAGCGACAGTGCCACGTCGGGCGTATCTGGAGCGTCAGGTTTCGGACGCGGCCCGAACGAAACAATAACTGAGGTCGCGCTGCTGTCGAGCGCTGTTGCTGTGCGGTAACCTGAGCCCGAACTCGAGCGAAAGACGCACAAGAGGATCGGAATCGAGCCGCCTTTCCTTACGCGTGCGTACAAGGCCTATTAATATCCACGATGCGCTTGTGTCCTCACTTTTCTGCTTTTTTTAGCGTGGGTTTGGGGTTACTGTAACCTGGTGTACGCGGCCGGTTTTCTTTTTGCTTTCTTAAAATGTTTATTGAGGTGAACTCGATTTTGCGGGGGTTTTGGTGGCTTCACGCTTATATATATACATATTTATATATATACAACAACAACATAAGGAAACGATTAAACACGCGAAAAGATATGGGTGCCTACAACGTTGGTCGGGCGGGACGGTACGCCCTCCAAAAATGGAGACCCCGGAAAGCCAGGCCAGCACAGGATGTTTGAGCATGCACAGATGTTTACTAGAAAATGGTTCGTTATGTGTCCGAGAAGAAAAAAAATATCATCAGTCATTGCACTCTGTGGAGGTGGATGACCAGCGAAGCTTTTTAGCACGGGACACAGACCTGACACGGAATTTCGAACAGAGTTACGGACAGATTTATTGTCCTGATCGGTGGTCACCGTGACGACACACACATTTATTGATTTCTTGATCCGTGGTCATTATTTCGCGAGGACGACTATCGCCGCCCCGAGGAGCCGGAGAAAACTACACACGCGCGACGCTACCGCCACTCCGGGAGAGCGGAAGGAAAGCAAACTAGGCACGCAAGCGCACCGAATAAGAACAAAGAGAGGGCGGTGCGAGCGTATACAGACATGGCCGACGGAGGTCGCACTGTACCAAATCTTTGAGAAATTACCCAAGCATCAATGAGAATGCAGGGAATGGTGTTCCACGTGCCGCACGCGCCGGCGTCTGCAGTAGAAATTGTTCTAAAGCAAAAGCCTAAAACAACGGGCATCTTGCACGCGCGTTCGTCACCGCCTTATTTTGGTTATTTACGTCAACTCTTTTATACGGGGAAGGCGTGCGCGTGCGGCGCGTGCGGTGGTGCGGGCGTAGAGTTTTTGTTGACGTACATGAAAAATCCACAGAACCCTACACCATAAACAGCTTCGCTGTGAAAAAACAAAAACAAAAAAATCTTTAGGGCGTCAGAAACCAATGAAGCGTGCCGAAGGGTATAAATTTGAATGTGCACCTTCAACAGCTGAATTAGGGTCATTTAGTCTATACAGGCCGCCTTTACATTGTAAGGTGCGAGGAGCAAGGGGAAGCGTCGACCGTCTACAACCGTCTCCAAGCTTTGCTGAACTTCTGTACCCACTATATACTTTTAGAAACTTTGTAAAGCTCGCGCGCGCGCGCGCGTGAACAACTAATATTTGGCATCCTCCATTTCATTGAGGACGCCTGAGTTGCTTCCTTTGTGAAACCTAGGCTCTGTAGTGTATACTTGCGTTGGTGTCACCCCGTGTGAATGAAAAGTGGACGTAAACTGCCGTGGCGACACTTCAGGCGCTGTGGTCCGAGTGTCAACGCGAAGGGTAGGATATGTCGGACGAAATGGCGCGAGCCTATGCAGTATTGCATAGACTTCGCGTCTTTATGGAGCTGACGCAAGGGGCATGAGCATTTATGCGTTTCATAGAAGGGCCTTGGAAGTGTTTGCTCGCCCGCGCTCTTTCCTTCTGGAGAACAGTCTACCACAATCACTCAAAAATGCGTCGTTTCAGAAATAGGGATTTGTGAACACTCACCTGATCAGTAACGAGTATAATATTGCTAATTTTGTTTTTTCAATGATATTTTCGTGTTTGAAAGCACTTTAAAAAAAGAAAACACTTGCCGATAAATTTTATGGAATTCACTTTAGCTTTTTGAGTCTTACCGCTATCCTAAAACAGGCTAATTACACTGATTATTTTCAATTAAGACACTTATTGTTAGCGTGTGAGGAGTCTCAGGACGATAATACATTTTGTCCGGATTTTTATATAGTCGATTGTGTTTTGTACTGTCTGTGTCCCAAAACTCTTTTTTTTTTTTATATATATATATATAAAAAGGACGCTCCGCCCCGGCGCTGAAACGAGGGTCTGATATCCTTCGTCAGTAGGGGATCTTCAGTGTCAACTGTAGGTGAGCGACCATGGCCCGCTAGAAGGGGGGGGGGGGGGGGGGGGGGAATAGGTTTTCTACAAAATCAGATAAAAAGAAAACACTACTTATGTTCGTGTTTTGCTTCCGTTTGTCTGAACATAGACAGACTGCATGCTGCCGCGGTCCGGAAGTCAAGAAAGTGAATGCGTGAGTCGACGGCCTGCTGGTGTACGAACACTCAGAAGCTCGACAATAGACCCCTGACGACAGGCTGCCCTCTGTTGGCAGCTCTTGAATCCCTGCACAATGGCAGACTAAAACCTCAGCGTCACGGCACACTGGAAGAAACACACTCATAGAAAAAGGTGACGATCACAATGACGTTGCACTTTTGATGCTGTTTGATTGGCTCGTCGACTCCTAGCGTTGACCGTGCTCCGATGTTTGCTATCTTATGGAATGACTCGCACGTTCGTCGATGTCAGTGACTCCGCCATTGTGCAGTGGTTCCGATCTTCTAATAATCGACACGTGACTTTCGAAAGGAGTGCAAACATGCAGAAAGAAACTTGGGCTGCAAATGCTACAAATAATTTATCTATCGGCGGGAATTCGTGTGCTTGATGCACGTAAATGATCCATGACATCAACTCGAATGTTCTTCTCCAGCGTTAACTTTCCAGTTTGTATATATTTCTGAAGACGCTCTTTTCGCGGAACCATCGTTGACAGTCAGGAACAATACCCTAATAAAGATTTTTTTTTCAGCGTTACCACGCGTTAAGTATTCTTGAGACTATCAGCTCGTGCCTGTAAGCGCCCTTCAAAATTCCAGAAGCGGCACAATTGTATACGCCTCATTAGAATCTGTGTGCATCGTTACGAAAGCTTTCATTTACTTCCCTTATAAGGCGTGTCACTGTTTGTAAGATGCAATACCTGTTAAGCGCGTTTAGACACACCATAAACTGCAGGAAGTACGAACTCGGCAGCAGGACCACCAGAAAGGCGACTCTTGTGACGTCAGTGTGGGGAAGGACTTCTTCCCGGCGCCATTTTCAGCGCAAGTGCGTTTAGTGCGTCGTACTAGAGCCACGAAATGAGCTTTGCTTCACGAGCAACGCCACTTGGGCCATCTTGGCGCCTGAATTCAGTCTTGCTCGCCAGTTGTCCGATGTTTTTATCTGAAATCGGAGTAAATGCTTTTCCGTGACAATAGTCCCCCCCAAAAAAATGTGAAAACAATACATGGCTGAGCAAGACGATGTCGCCTGATGTTCCTGACCCCGTATCTGAGGCTTGGGATGTCGCACCCTTGATTTGTAACGATCACCAATGGCGCCGCGCTCTGACTGCACCGAGCACCAAAATGGCGGTGCCCAGAAGAACACGGGGGAGCGGAGTGCTGCTACTCTAAGCACACACATGTATACGTACATACATATATATATATATATATATATATATATATATATATATATATATATATATATATATATATGCTTGACTTGGTTGCACCGACAAACATTAAAAGGTAACGAACAAACGAAGAACGATGGTGCAAGCTAGATGACGGAGGTTAAACATGGTGAATTTGACCAGAAAAAATGTATCCCAACTTTTCACTTCTTTTCGTCCCTAAATGAGCTAATCACCACGGAGAATACTGTGAGTGTAGCTACACGGGCTGCATGTGCTGGCGTCTGTAGCAGTAACTATTCTAATGGAAAAACCGAAAACAAGGACACTTTGCCATGTTCGTTCGTCTTATTTCATAATATACGTCGGACATGTTTTACAGATTAGGCGAGCATCTGCGGCGCATGTAACTACCTATCGAGTGTTCTTCTTGGTGTCTGAGTAATTTGGCAAAAAGTCTATTGAACTGTCTAGAAAATACGTGTGGCTTTTTGAGAGGCAACGAGCGGTAAAAGTTTCTTGGCCGCTCTCTCCTCCGGTGCCCTCACTCACCGCGACGGTTGCGGCCTAGTGGCGCCATCTCGTAAGACCGACCCACACCAAGCCGCGGAATTCAAGGCCTCCGACCGAGCGTGCCGGCGCCCAGAATCTCGGAGGCCATGCCGAATCTCTCTCGCCTTCGGCGGGTTAAATTTTCATTCCAAAATATAGAGTTTTGATTAATTGAGTTCACCATTTCCTACACTGCATTTGTACGGCAAAACTACAATTCCGTAGTGCAAATACACCGGTGCTGTCGGTCGAACCCCACGATCAAAACAGTTGGTAACGATATTTTGTTTTTCTCATCCAGACCAGTTTTCCGCAATTTTAAATGTTAAAGTTGCTTCAGAAATAACGTAAGTTTTGTGAAAAAAAAACACGAAAATACCGAGTGTTGTTAAGGCCGAATGTATTTAATATATATAACAAAATATATTTCTCTCGTCCAGCGCCTGCATAGACAGAACCAGTCACGGTTTTGGCAGAGTGGTTTCGCGAAAGTGGAGTTGTGTATTTCTTACATTGTGCTTGCGTTGTGCTTACGTTGTATACTACCGTCTCTATTAAACAGTTATATGCTTGTGCATTTTGATTCATTCACCTGCAACTACAGTGAACTCCGTACAATGTATGAAACCGAGAGAGTATGATTTTTACGAATTTTTTTATCTAATCGTGTGCACCCTGAAGTTTTATGTTCACACTGTTTTTTCTTGTTGTTGTTTTCACCCAGTGTATTTTTGTTTTCTCTCGTGAGTGTGCTTTAGAAATATATTGTTAAAATTAGTTTTCTTTTCCTTTTTTTGCGAATATTTTAGCATGATGCTGCTTAGCTGCCAATATTAAGACTATGTAGACTCGTCAAGCTGCAATGGTTCAGCTATTTTTCCGCAACTCCTTCATCTGTAGTTGTACATAGAGACTGATTAACATAACAATGACAAACTTATTTGATTTGGTTGTAAAATCCTTTCATGCCACTCCTGCTGCCCTGCTCCCCCGCAGCGTGGCTCTTCATGCGGCAAAGCATCCTTCCACTGGGCATTTCCTCGAACCTTCTGTGTACGACGGACTGCAAGCGTTGTTATCTGCGCAGTGTATAGCGTGACGCACAATGCCGTCACCTTTAACGAGGCTCCCTTTAGTGAGCATTCGGTTTACGTGTGCGATGAGTGGTTCGAATAGAACGACACTGTGTCATTCATAACCTTCACCGTGCAAGGGAAAGTCACGGCAACCGGTTTTCCTGATAGTATCGAGCTAAGGATGACACAGCGCTTTTCGATTCGAACCCACTATCCGCACACTCCTAGTATTTATAAAACTCGCCTTTTTACTTTATTGTAAAAAAGGAATAATAATAGAAACACGAACTTCGATTTAAGCAAACTCTCCAAGCCTCGTAGATTATTTCTTTTTCCGCAATGAGGAACCCCCTTTTCCCCTCCGCACACCCACACACACACAAAATCAGAACAAGGATTGTATACATTTAATAAACTATTGTAAAGCACTACCTTGGAATATAATTACAATACATAGTTGTATATCTTAATTTGTAGATTTAGTCATTCCTGGGGGCTCATGACAGTTGTATACGAATGTGAACGATTGAGGGCGCGTAAGGCATGAACGTGAAATCCGTGTGTATGATATGTTTATGTTTATGTTTAGTCCGTGTACCTTATTCGAATTGAGGTGCGCTCAATACATTATGTTGGTTCGAAGGATATGCGTGCTTGTTCCTCTGAATCTGCATCCCGTGTTCATCATTTTCAAGGCCTCCCGACCCGGGATGAAGATGCTCCGGCACCTCGTCGGCCACAACACATGGACCAGCTCTCTTCGCGAAAGTGGAGTTGTGTCTTTCAACGGCGAAACCCATACGTGCTATTACTACAGGTGCACTTCCCCGCAGCACGGGTGTTATTGCGGCAAAGCACGCTTTTCGGGGGCGTATCTTCTGGGCACGCCGAACTGAAGAACTCTACGTACTGTCTCCCGTTAGACATAATACAATTAACAAATACCTCTATAGTAGAATTTGCACATTTGTGTCCTTTATTTTGTAAAAAAAAAAGTGAAAGTCGTTTACCACTCCCTGTAACGCCGAATTGGAGCGCAGCTCTTGAGGAGGAGGAGGGGAGGGTACTGAGGGCCACGTGTTCTCGGAAGGGGGGGGTCACGTGACCCCCCCCGAGGGCACGTGACCTTGGTGGGGTCACGTGGGGGCAAACACGTGCCCCCTCAGAGGTCACGTGACCTCGGGGTGTCACGTGACTCCCCAGGTCACGTGACCCCCCGGGTCACGTGACCAAAATTTTTCCGCTAGATTTAGCGGGGAAATTTTTTCCGCTAGATTTAGCGGGGAAAGATTTCCGCTAGATTTAGCGGGGAAATTTTAGAGCGCAGCTCTTAGGGGCCCGTTCCCGGCTTAAGCGGCGTCGGCGTCGCCGTCGGCGTCGGCGTAACCAAGGTCATCCCAAGGTCAAGTGACCCCCAAGGTCACGTGACACCTCCCAAGGTCATCTCAAGGTCACGTGACCCCACGTGACCCCCTGAAGGTCACGTGACCCCTAAGGTCACGTGACCCCTTCCAGGTCAAGGTCACGTGACCCCAAGATGACCCCACGTGACCCTTTGAAGGTCACGTGACCCCCAAGTCACGTGACCCCCGAGGTCACGTGGTCTCCTCCCCAAGGTCATCTCAAGGTCACGTGACCCCAAGGTGACCCCCGCGTGACCCCCCAGGTCACGTGACCCCTCTGAGGTCACGTGACCCCCAAGGTCACGTGGGGGTCACCTTGGGGGTCACGTGACCTTGAGGTGACCCCCAGGTCACGCCTCCCCGAGGTCACGTGACCCCCTCCCCGAAGTCACGTGACACCCCCCCCCCCCCCCCCCCCCGAGGTCACGTGACCCCCCCCCCGGAGCATATTAAAGAATGAGGGGAGGAGGAGGAGAAGGGGGAGGGGTCTACCCTCCCCTCAGTACCCTTCACTCCTGCTCCTCAAGAGCTGCACTCCAATTCGGCGTTACAGGGATTTGTAAACGGCTTTCACTTTTTTCCGCTAGATTTAGCGGGGAAATTTTTTCCGCTAGATTTAGCGGGGAAAATTTTCCGCTAGATTTAGCGGGGAAATTTTTTCCGCTAGATTTAGCGGGGAGATTTTTTCCGCTAGATTTAGCGGGGAAAGTTTTCCGCTAGATTTAGCGGGGAAATTTTTTCCGCTAGATTTAGCGGGGAAATTTTTCCGCTACATTTAGCGGGGAAATTTTTTCCGCTAGATTTAGCGGGGAAAGCCGCTAGATTTAGCGGGGAAATTTTTTCCGCTAGATTTGACGGGGAAATTTTTCCGCTAGATTTAGCGGGGAAATTTTTTCCGCTAGATTTAGCGGGGAAATTTTTCCGCTAGATTTAGCGGGGAAATTTTTTCCGCTAGATTTAGCGGGGAAATTTTTTCCGCTAGATTTAGCGGGGAAATTTTTCCGCTAGATTTAGCGGGGAAATTTTTTCCGCTAGATTTAGCGGGGAAATTTTCCGCTAGATTTAGCGGGGAAATTTACCCATAATGCACCGCGCGGTTACGCCGACGGCGACGCCAACGGCGACGGCGACGCCGACGCCGCTCAAGCCGGAAACGGGCGCCTAAGAGCTGCGCTCTAAAAATAATAATATTAGCGGCCCGAATTTCATTAATGGTTTTTTGCTTTGTCATAAGCCTGCTGCTAAAGACTGGTGTGGTGCCCCGATAGACCATAACGGCACCGTCTGCTCGGACGCGCCTCCCAAAACACCGACGCCAATAAGCCGCGGCGTGTCAGCACCCCATCGCTCGAAACACCCAAGACACCCTGAAGCTCCAAAAACTACGAACTTATGAAACTCCAAGCGAAATAAAGTTCGTTCTCGTTTCTATCACTTAATTTGGACGGCTAATTTGAGTCCTCAAATACTCAACGATTTTGCTTCTTCCCAAAGTGTGCACGTCGTTCTGTAATTGGAATGTTTGAATAGTGTTTTACTTTTCTGTGAAAACTGCCTCGTCATCCTTCATTACGGGAATCCCGTCCCCGAAAGTATTTAATTAACGGCTCTGAACCATCAAATCATTACAGCATCTGATCAAGTACTAAACGTGGACTAGCCCCATAATCATCAGTGGAGTTCATATTACAGCCGCTTTATATTGTTTCTAGCCATGGCTCAGCCTACCCGAGTTGTGGCTGACTATGTTTTCAGGGGCAGAATGAAACATCTGCTAGTGGCCGAGGTAAAAAGGCCATATCTGCCAAGTAATCGAAGTGCCAGCCGAACTAGTTCAGCTCTAGAACGACGTGAAATCAGGTAATGGCTTTCTGCCAGTAAGAAATGTTTTCTTTGCAAATATTTCATGTCTAAAGGTAGGGCAGCACTTTTGCTTTTATCTTTATTTAGGTACCTTAAAGGTTCGAAGGCATTACATAGAGGAGTGGGACAAACAAAATAGTATGGAATCAGAAATATAAAACAGCATAAGCCAGGCACTATAACTTAATGAAGAATACGTAAGGGTCGGCTGCGTCGTCAGCAAACCGCTATGGAGCTGAACTTTTTGCTGAAAGATTGCCGCAACCATAGAAAATACAAAGGCGGAAAGGTTCGCGTTCGCCTTTAGCATAACCTTCGCAATCAATCCGTACGTCACGAGTAGCGTCGGGCAAAGGCACGAGAAGTCCCACATAGAGCGACTGTATATAGCAGCGTAGCTGCCAGAGTAGCGACGCGAAGCAAACTTGTCTAGATGCACGACGTCAGAAGCGCCGTTAGTGATCTCCGTTTTGGGCCTGGGAGGTTGCCATAGTAGCCGTACAGCTAGCGACGCCGGGCGGCAACTTTTTTAGCCTAGTTGATAGCTCCATTCGTTCATTGAAAAGTGGTAAAAGAAGCTTGGCATGGCGCTACAGCACGGGCCTCTGGAGGAATGGTGCCTGTTTCTTCTGGAAAGGGAGACGATTTGCAGCCCGGGGACTGTCGGGTGATGAGAGCTGCTGGCTATCGTATGTGCACGACAAGGCGAGTGGTTTTCCGCGCCTGACGGGATGGCGGCCGCTTCGTGGGACGTACGTACCGTCCTTGTACTTTTGGACTTCTCGCCGATGGAACAAAATACGGTTACACCGGTCACGACAAGGCGATTGCCTCGGCACATGACTGTTGCTCGACTGCCCCATAGTCAGCGAATATGTGCTTAGCATCATACTTCTTCAAGACCCAGTCATCTATTCAAGATGAGACTGTCTCACTGACTGGCGAGGAGCGACGACGACGACGGTCTCACCTTCGTTTGGGCGAAGAACAACCGACGGAGTTCAACCAAGAAGGACAGAAAGGTGGTCTCCACAGTATCGTTAACGCCATTAAAAGAGACGGACGCTGTATATGTGGTGTTCTTGCCGACAGGCCAAGTGGTCGTCCGGAAGTTTACCGGCATTCAAAAAGCCAATATATTTATCTGGTGTAGCACATATATCCGTGTTAAAAAGGCCATGAAATTATTTTTTAACTTCTTCCTTAGCTGTAATCCTCAACTCAAATGCGACCTGTGATATCACGCGGTCGTGACATGCTAGGGCACCGGTGCTATGATCCCAAGCTTCCATCGTGGCTTTTAAGCACACCATAGAACTTGGCATTCGCAAGTGATGATAAGTTCTGTCAGTCCACTCATTGGCCACAAATGCGAATTAAAATATTCGTCAACGAACTGATTGTTGACGAGCGCATACGTCCGAGTGACGCAGTTCTCGTGTCCAATACGTGAGTTGGGGTCGGCTGGCATAATTTTGGCCTTTGTAGGCATTGCAAAGAGGTTATATAGAACCATACACACGTGATAACATCATAGCACCTTGACATTAAAAGAACAAAACGGACCCAGCTGAAGAAAATAAATATTACACTCGTAAAAAAAAATATGTCTGTAACTTGTTAATATCAAAGCGAACACATCTTTAAGCATCTAAGTTTAATAGTATGTGCTGATGCATTGTTATATAGCAGGACATTTCATATACGTCACTTGAGCAAACGCCAGCTTGTCACTTGAAGAAAAAAAAAACGAGATTAAATGCAAGCTATTGCAAGGAAAGCACGTTATATCAAAATCTTCAGAACTGCCAATCTATAAAATCGTCGATGAGTACAAAAGGCTAAAGATTGCAGGAGCTTCCTCGCTAAATGTTGCTGTGATTATGCGGTTACCTCGGGCTGAAACAACTTCCTCAAGGCCCGACATACGACGCATAGATTTCAAATCGATTCTCAGACACTCCAACGTTGAAACAAAGCTAAGAGTATGCGAAAATTGCATGCTAAAAGTTTAATCGATCCTCGAACACCGAGCACCGCTACGGCGATACGACTGATGCTGTCGCACAGGTGCTAATATCCAGAGCGATCTTGCACAGAAAGGGAATAAAGTATCATACTTTCAGATCTTCGCGTTATGCCTACGTCAGAGAGCACGAAGAAACCTGAAATTGTCGGTAAGCAGCCGCACATCACGACTGTAACGCCTAGAAAAGATAAGGAGCAAACGAGAGGAGAGAAAAACAAATCTAACCCTGTCAAGTGGTGGAATCGACGTTTTGATTATTCAGGCCTGCCAGTAACATCGCCCCACCCACCCACTCACTCACCCATCCACACACGCACGCACGCACACGCACACGCACACGCACGCACGCACACACACACACACATATACACACACACACACTCACTCACGCGCGCGCGCGCGAGACTTGTGGACGTGTGGAGCGTCGGAAGGAACGATGTCCACCATCCCGAATGACTTCGTATGTGAGGTCACTCAGGCGGCGAAGAACCTTGGGCCGAAATACTTTCGGAAAAGTTTTTCACTGAGCACTCGACGTCGGATATGGGTCCAAACCCACACTTCATCGAAACGGGCAGGGGTGGGGATTGAACCCAGGATAGAGTGTACTACCGAGGATCCTGGGGGGCTATGTTGCACGTTTTGGACTTCCAGGAGACTAGAAAGAAGGAAATGAAGTCAACAAAGCTCTTTGGATGTTGACTGGTGGAGTCGCTGATGACGCGTTGCGTGGTGCTGCTAAGATACGTTCATTCACACCTACGTCGCTTCCTTCTCCCTAGTCTCCTGGGAGTCCAAAACGTGCAACATAGCCGCCCTGGGTTCTGCAACGCAAGCTTTCGCTCCACATGCTCCGAGCTGGTGTGCGCTAGACCACTCGGCCAGCGATCCCCCCGAAAAAAAAAAAAAAAAAAAAAAGTCATTTGCTGGCTGGTATGAGGTTATGCAAAAACTGGCACGATCAATTACAGCTCGTGCTGGGTGACCATTCCTCGAACTGGCGCTCGTGCTTCGCCATGACGTCAACAACTCGCGGCACCGGCGGCACCGCGGTAATGGCCGCCGAGGCAGCGGTCACGCAGCCGCCGGCGCCCAACCTCAAGCCGGCCATCAAGGCCAAGCCCGCGACAGTGGCCTTATCACCCGTGCTGGAGTCGGCCGCTAAGCTCCTGCCTCGCTTGCGGAGTGTCACAGGAGCTGCTGCTCCACCTTCCTCAATCGTCTGTCTCAAAGACACCATCGTCCAGTTCATCTTGCTCGAGGCTGAAGACCTGGACACTCCAGACACCAGGCCAAGCTGCGATCCGTACGTCGTCTTCAAGATCGGCGATGAGAGCTACCAAAGCCAGGCAAGTGACCGCGAGTCTTGATTCTTGCCGTTGATTTTGGTCTGTTGGCCTGGTGGCCTAATAACTGCCGCTAGCGTAATTGCTTTTGTGCTGGCGATTTTACACCACCGACCACCTATTACTTGAAGCGAGCAAGTAGAGAGTGTTATTTCCCATCCCTCTGAAATTATACCGCGTGGTAGACCTGCATATAGTATATTAACCACACCGGTCATAGCCTTCACTGACATGAGTTCATAGTGATGAATGCTGATGCTCAACTTCCTGTATTCTGTGACTGCACATAGACGTGACTGTGTGTGCTTCACAAGGAACAGAACAGGATGCGATGGCAACTGGTAGCCTCAATATCTTCACGTGTGTCAAGACGTCCTTCGCTGAATTAAGCACTTCGAACGAGCTTTAAAATATCAATACACATAAAAACGCTCTTTGACCGCTTTTTTGTCTAATGAAAAGACAAGCAGAACGATTACCTGTATGCATACAGTCAAATAATTCAACATTTTCGAACAACATATAAGGGGCAATAACACGCACACCAGTCACACCTAAGGAGCCAGCCGAATTTCAACACTTTCTTGATACCTCCAATTGCACTTTCTTTATAAGGCATCTGGATTGCTGTGTATTGTTGCGTACGATTGAGGTCGGATATAATAGCAGACTACTTTATGTCTTCTATCAAGCGCGTAATCAAAACGTTGAGACCAGGTCGTGTTGCTTTCTTGTGCTTGCAGGTTATGCACGACACAAGTGACCCTGAGTGGTACGAAATCTTCGACATCTTCGTGGCGAAGGGAGGGCCCATGGCCCTGCTCGTGATGGTTATGAACAATGACCGCCTGGCAACTACGGAGTTCTTCGGAAGGCATGTGCTCAGTCCTGCTATTCCCTTAGTAAGCCCCCCCCCCCCCCCCAAAAAAAAAAAAAAACACAATAAGATCACTTACTTATAAGAACTTAAAATTCGACATTTTCACGAGGCAGAAACATTTATCAGAAGAGGGGTTGCCTGCTTGTCGTGTTCATTTCACCCCACCTGTCTTGGTAATGGTGACAATTCTTAAAAAAAGGACTTGAAGATCGTCTAAGTTTCCTGTTGCCTGACGACGCAACCGTCGTTTTTAGACAATGGACGCCTCCAAATATACCAAACACTTCAGGTTTGAAGTGATGCAGCCCTCCCGACCTAAGAGAAAACACTAAGTGATAACAAATGTCAGAGGATTTCCCGCGTAATGCTACAAAATGTCGCTATTCCGTGAAGAAAAATTGTACTAGCGCATCCAACGAGGACAAGCGTAAGTGGACGTTGCTATATGGTACACGGCGTCCCAACCCGAAGCTGTCAAAGTTTCCGTCAACTGGTCGGCTACAAAGCGAACTACAGCAGAGCCCGCGTCTGGCGTATACAAAACCTCCCCTGCTGTGCTTCCACCAGGGTCGTAGCGATCCGTAGCGTTTCCGAGTAGCGACGTCCCCAATGGATATCGGGGGAACAAAATAACGCGGCAGGAATCGGATACGGCCTCAAGCAACATTGGCGGTTGCCACTTATTTGCGACCACCGGTGTTTGTCTTTCTAGACTTATGCTAGGTGGCGCAAGCGACCGCCCGTTACAAAAGGTATGGCCATTACTATCCATCCATCCATTCATGGCCACGAAGAATTTGTTTAGATCCGAGCCCTCGACGAACGATGACGCAGAGCTCGTTTCCGGTACAAGCTGTGCTGAGTCAACACCGCCTAGAGAATTAATCAAAGCCTGCGCACTAGAATTTTGACGTCATCGCAGTGAGATCGAAGGCAGACGCAGATTGGACACGAGCAATGCGTCATTGTTCGGCCGGGACTCGTGTCCAATCAACGCGTCGAAAAACGCTCGGCGTCGGGCTCGGGCCCAATCGCCAAGTTGACGCCATCCGACTGTGATGAGGTTCCGTGGAGAAAGAAGAGGACGTTCGCAGGCCTTGAAGGGAAATTAAAACGGTGATGTATGTGAAAAAACAGACAAACACTTAAATCGTTTTTATTTGGCCTCCAGGACTACGAATATCAAAATTATATGTCAGATGGATGCGCCAAGTATAGCCAAGACAGCACTTTTTCGAAATAGCGCTGAAGCCCCTCCTCCCCGGCGCGTTCGGTGGGAGGAGGGAATCGTGACATGTTATACAGAGACCTCGACATTTCCGCGCCTTTCGCAAACATTTCCCCGAGCAGTCGAAAACGCTGCACATGTTCCCTCGAAAGCGGCAAGCGCAAGGCTGTTGAAACCTCTCGGTATGACGTCACACCCAGCAGTAGGTTTTTTCACTTTATCTCGCGTCTATTGGCGAAAAAGAAAATACTGTGTTTGTGCGTATCCAGCCTGAACTTAGTCTGCCTTAACGGGCGACTTGTCTCTCAGCTGTAGATCAGCAATTTAGCCAGCGCGGTACAACCGCTAGCCTGGGGTCTTTAACGTGCACCGCGCAGTGGTGATGCACGACAGCACGCCGATGCTCCTCCAGATCGAAAGCGGGCAAAAGGTGGGGATTGCACCCAGGATCCCTGGTTTCTGCAGCCCGAGTTTTCGCTCCAGGTTCTCCGAGCTACTCCCCATAGGCAGAGCCGTGCATACAGAGAGTTTGGTCAATGGGAGGCGCGGGCAGAGCCAGGGCGTGCACCAGACGCAGAAAGTGGGCTTGACAAGCACTCTTGGCCAACCAGAAGCCTAAAGGAATCCCCCAGCGGTGGTAACGAGAAACTGTTTAATGAAAGGTATATGTTGGTATATGGCTTTAATAAGCGCATAAGAGTGAAGTGTAGTAACCCTTCATGGTTGAAAATAGGGTGCACGTGATGTTTCGATTATGATCATGCAAAAGGTTGTAAGAAACGAATGCGCCGCTCAACTCTGTTTTGCTCGGACAGAATGTTGACCGCTTGGATGGCAGATTCCCGGCCCTCTTCGCTTGGCGTACGGATTATGTCGATCGTTCCTCGAGTCACACATTTCCACCATGATTTCGGATGACCGCGATTGAAACATAACGTGCACCATATCTTAAATCACCGAGAGTTACTGCAAAGCACATATTCAGTTCGTTTCTCTCGACCGCCGCCAGGCCAATGTCTCCGGCTTCTGGGTGGCCACATTCGAACTTGTGAAGACGCCTTGGAACACGCCCAGCCCACTCTCAGCCAATGGCGCCTCCTCATTTATGGCCAAACTTTCTTCATATACGGCTCTGCCTATAGGTGAATACCCCTATAGGGAGTATTTACTAGACGCCATATTTGTGGGTGCTATTTAGAGTGCATACTCAGAACGAGCTCATTATATTAGTCTTATAAGCATGTAAACCTTGATGGTGTGTAATTGCTCGTTGCAAAAGAACTGTGGAAGCTCGCCATCAGCACGCGCTCAGCAGTCGCGCACACAACTATGGCCGCTAGTGAATACTCCCTATTGATATGTTTGGGTCAAATATTTGTGATATCTAAATTCGTGGTACAAAAATACGATAAATTTTACCACTTACTCGTTAAAAAAAAAAAAAAACATTTATTTTTATTTTTTTATTATTATTCTAGCGATGGGGGGGGGGGGGGGGGGGGGGGGGGGTTGGTCAAGTTCACACCGAAGGCAGACGCAGCCCTCGTACCAAATGCGGAGCGCTATTTCGTCTGCTTCGTTTGCAGGGGTTGTGGTGACTTCAGAACGCCAAGCTTTGATTGGCTCTGATGGAAGGATAGTGGGTAGACGTCAAGGCACGTTGCTTGGAGGTCTACTCACTATCCTTCAACCAGAGCCAATCAGAGCTCGACGTTCTGACGTCACCACGATTCCTGCAAACGAAGCAGACGAACCTGCGCTTCGCTTACAGCGTGCCCAAACAATGGCGTGCTCGGAAAACTGGCATAGCCGCTTCTAGACATGGCGCGCACTTTTGAAAGCGGTCTATTCAGGCATCGTAGCCTGACTTCCTCCGGAATCAACCTTCCGACAGGTTCCTGATCAACTTGAGGAAGTACGAGTACGGCATCACTTACGAGGTGCAGCAGGAACTAGAAAACAACGCCGGGAAACTCTTCTTCCGGATGGTCATCCAGGAGGCGAGCACCATCGACTCAAAGGAGATCCTGGAGCTGCCGTCCCGGCGTACCCTCAAGTACACGCGACAGAGGCTCCACAAGAAATACGTAAGCTTCGTTCACCTTAGTGGTCAGTCGTGTTCTGCGTGTCCCCAACAAAAATGTACAGTTCTTTTTTTTCGCCACAAAAATAAAGTGCGTTTTACCGAACGCCCAGTTTCCGACCAAAGGTAGAACGAGCGGTCCACGCCAGAGGCCAAAGTTTCAGGACTAATCGCTATATTATTCAAAAATTATCAGCAATTTTTTTTTTCAATTTTTAAAGGTAAAATGGTGTCCGTTCTTAGCAGCTTGCGCCATTCAGTCCCATATGTATTCGTGAGATTTGTTGACCACCATTTTGCAAGTGAAAATTTTACCATTCATTATTGAGCAGGGAAAAGTATTTCTTTTGTGATGTGTCAAACTGGCTAATTAACTCAGAGGACTTGGACAACTTTTAAGCATTAATTTGTGCGTAAACCCTCCAGTACAAAAGCTGGAGACCGTGCTGATAAATATCCCATCGTGTTGTTTCCATCAAGGTGCGTTAAAATTTTACTTAAGAAAGAAAGATACGCGCTAAGTTAAAAAAGAGAAATAGCTAATTTTTATTAGAACAATCTTTTTGTAGTGTCAGAGGTCATACCCACCGTGACCTTTCGAAGTGTTTCGAGCTGTAAAATAGTGGATTAGTGGGCCACTTGATGATAGATCGGCGTAATGAAAAACGACGCAAAATTCACGGGACAAAGTCAGACAAAGGAACGGGACAAACGCGCGTCCTGTGCATTTCTCTGTCTTTATTTGTGCAGTCCATCTTGCGTTTCTTTTTTTTTTTTTATGCACAACATGTTTTATTATGCCTGAATTTCGGAAAAGAACTGTCACGTCGATTTCTCCACTGAATTTAGCGGGAAAATTGGTGTCACTTACGCTTATTTCCCCTTAAATTCCGCAGGGAAATTGACATCACGTGACCTCGAGTAAACTGACGTCAATTTCTGCAAGGTGCTATAGTCTGCGCTGAACTGCTCCCCGGTCTTTGTCAGCATGATCAAGCTTGTGTATTTCCTTTTCATTGACCTCCGCGTGAAGTTGTTGACTTCCCTTCACTTTATTACCTTAAAGCCCCCCATCGGGGGTACTACATAAGTGGTCGGATGTACAAATAAACAATCGGGAAAAGTGAAACAGGAATTCACTATTGTAAATTAATGGTGACACTTGCTATAAAACTTGATGGGCAAGTGATGGCAGCGATGTTGTAGGAAAGCTCGTTCTAGTCTTTGGTTGCGCGAAAAAAAAAGTGAGACAGAAGAAGTGATGGTGCAGGACCTAGAGCAGATGTCCGGTGCGCTGGGACCTTCACGCTTGGGGTACAATGTAAGGTGTTACCTCAAGCGGAGAGCAGAAGAACTTGTGAAATAGAGAGAGAGCTTGGAAATGCGGTGACGATAGGAAAGAGTTAGCAAACATGATTCAACTTTTAGGAACGATGCAATGACATCGTATGAAGAGCAAATTAATCTGGTGGCGCGATTTTGGAGTGCTTCAAATGCGTTGATAAGACAAACATTGTGTGGACTCCGGATTGCGGATGCGTATTCAAGTCTGGGTCTGATAAGCGATTTACAGGCGAGTAATTTTACGTGTCGCGGTGCGTGACGTAGGTGACATTTTAAAAGTCCCAGGGATCTGTTTCCAAAGGAAATGATGTTAGTAGTATGCGTGCGCCATGGTAGATCGTTGCAGAGGTTGACACCGGGGTACTTATATGACTCAACCAGTTCAATGGTAACGTTAGAGTAATTCTTGAGTTCAGTTTAAGACGTATATTTTAGGTTGAACTGTGTTAGTTTATATATAAATGGTTTATGAAGTATCTTGTCAAATGTTTCACGAAGTCAAAAAAAAAGGCGTCAGTTTGTATGTTATTGTCGAGATTGGTATGCAGATCATGAAGAAATAAGGCAAGCTGGGTTTCAGAAGAGAAGCTCTTGCGAAATCCGTGTTGCGAAGAATTGAAGAAATCGTTATTGAGGAATGAATATTAAAAATGTTCCCGCTTTCGGTGTGAGTACCTGCCTCACCGGATTCCTTAGTAAGGTTGATAGCGAGCGTATGCTCAGGGTTTATTGTCTTCCAGAACTTTTTATTGTTCTGAATTAAAATCCTAGGTAAGTCAACGTGAAAAAAAGGGATTGGCGTTACGGATTGCAGCTAGATAAGCATCATCAGCGTTGTAGTAGTTTTACCATTCATTTGTGTTGCCCTTTAGCCTGGCTGAGCGGAAAGATTTTTTTCTTGTTTTTTTTTTCCCTAGCCTTTTGAGAGTTTAAGCGAATCATGGTTTTTGGCGATTCGCACGAAAGCTGAATTTTTGGGATGAATTTTTCAGCCAGCGCGTTTATTTTGTTTTTGAAAATAGACCAGTCATCATGAATTGATCGATTGTGAAATGTCGGCTTCGAAACATGGAATAAAGTTGATCAGCTCATTATTAATAGTATCATAGTTTGTTTGTTTTGTAAAGACGAGTAGTCTTTTGTTTGTTTTGCATATTAACGGTGTAAACTCAAAAACAGCGTGAATAACTTTCTGGTCACTCATTTTTCGAAGCTTGTGTCGCCCGCTATTCTCACTACGTGCAGGCAGCATGGAACGTCCAAGGTGACCTGACGGACATAGGAGTAGCCCTCATCTCTGGTACGTGCGTGTCCGCGTTCACACAACATCGTCGTGAGTTGACTTACCGAAGGGAGCCGACATTGTCGATAGCATGTAAACAGAACTCAATCGACTTCCGAGATTTTGGGGTTAGTTCCGGCACACCGGTTTCATTTCCGGAAAGTGTAAACTAACGTCGTCTAACCTTAACACGCGAAACTAACCGCAAAGGCTACGAGCGCTAGAGCTCCGATCGGAGTGCGAGTTCGTACACTTTTCCTACTACTGCCCTCGCCACACGAACAAACGACGCGCGGTCAAAAAAGCAAGGAGAGCTTTCGGTTGGTTCACGTTTACGATGTCGAGTATACAACTTTTCTCGCGTTCCAGGATTCGGCTCCTATAAAACCACTTCGTGCAAACGAGCTTCCGTAACGCAAGAGCGTTACGCAAGTGCTGCGTCTCTGCGGTTGCAGCCCGACTGGAGACGAGTCCGAGCCGAGCCTCGACGCACCATTCGCGCTCAGTTCGTGCATCGCGCTGGCCTCCTTGATGAGGGTGACGTAGAAAACCCAGCACTCATACGGCCTTCTCATGTAGGAGATGCGGACTACAGGGACCACGGTGTTGACGGGCGAGGAAATTAGTTCGAACTTAACTGTTCTCCAATTCACTTTAAGTCCGACCTCCGCCAACACTACAATCCGATGACGTCAATCAGGCAGCATCAAATGTACATCATCACACGGCGCTAGTCGCGTTTTTGTGGGGTTTGTTCTCACCCGCTAAATCAATCACGCGCACAGAAAGAAGAAAAACAAATATTTTTTCGGGATTATCGAGTTTGGAACACGTTAGTAGCGGACGGCTCAAAAGAAGTGGGCGCGCGCTGTCGTCGCCCAGTCGGTGTGTCGTGTCAGAATGACGTCACTCCGAGCGTTGCGTGTCATTATTTCACAAAGCGTACGTGTAATTCTTTTTTTTTTTTTTTTTTTTTTTTTTTTTGCGCGCAGTGCACCGAGCCTCGAGCATCGCACAGCCGTACCTCGAAGCTGGCCTGGAGGCCGTCTGTTGCGTCGAGATAACTCCGAAGCTGCTGTGGCAGAAAGGACAGCCCGGAACTGTCGATCCCGTCTGGAACACAGTGTTCAAGATGTGAGAAGTGGATTTTATGATTCCATCGCGATTACCTCCATTCGTAACAATTTCCGTAACGCGAGTTTTGTGCAAAATTAGAAAAAGAAAAAAGATTTAATATTTAAACTATGCTTAAATTCGCACGTATTTCACTCGCAATCATTCTAAGTTTGGAACCGTTAGAGTGTGCGAATTCTGCACAATGAATGGTGAGGTGTATTTCCGAGTTTAATATTAATTAACGTTTGCTGTAGCTCAGTATTATTATTACTATTACTATTATTACTACGCTTTTTCATAATGAAATTGTAAGGACGGGTATGTGCACGCCTCATTTATGTCCACCGGGTTAGCGTCAATTTGGCCATATTTCTCGCTTTATAACTTCAAAGACACAAATATATTGCATTATGTTTTTGCAGACTCTGTTGGCACATATTATAAACGTTAATTTCAGAGAGTTTATATATTTTTTAATTATTTTAAAATACGGCATATTTAGTTAAATGCCCCTTTGCATTTATGGATAGGAAGGCCTTTGCTTTTATGGATAGGAAGAAAACAAATCTTTATTCCAGAGCGTTATTGCACAATGCGCCATGTTTGCAATTTGTTTTCTCAAAATAACGACCCTAATAGTCGGCGATCAATACGTTCTGTCAATCTTTCCTATGCCTAATTTGTCAGTAAATAAGTCTGGACCCGTAGTCAGAACATCTTCTTTGGGGAAGCCGCCCGAAATGTCAACATCGCGCATACGCAAAACACGCACGTGACTGAGAGGGTGCCTACAATTTTTTCTCGCAAAGACTTTTTTTTTTTCAAAAATAAGGGTTGGTTTTATTTTTCTGAACATGGAGCCAGGAAAATATTATTTTTGTTATCAAAATTAAAACTGGTCACCGGACATGGTTGTTCGATCTTATCTGAAAGCGCCCATTGGATTAAAAACCTCTGCTTTGTTTCTTCCCAAGGAAGGAAGGTGTGGGACCTCCATGCTGTTCTGCAAGTCACCGTGCTGTCTGACTCAACAAAACAGGAGTTCCTCGGAACGGTTGTCTTCCCTCTGATCGCGGTAAGACAGCGCCAACAATTTAATTTCCGCCGCTGCCCGTATACAAATCCAATAAGGCGGACAAATCGGCAAATACTCGAACATCTTCCCCTCTTCGGCTGTACAAAAACAAAACAAAAAAAGATAATACTTACCATATTTAGCCGCATAATATTATTTCGGTCACGTGAACCAAATTGAGAATGTTTGTGCAGCTGCGTTGTTTTTAGGTCGAAGCGTTTGCAAGAACCAAACAGGCTTCAACTTAATTGTCAAGTGTATTCATCGTTCTTCCGCCGCTCAAAAAGAACTATTTCCGAAGTTGTTTTGCGACAAAAAAAAAATAAAAAAATAAATGACTAAAACACGTTACCCAGTCACTTCGAATTTGGGCCGTAAAATTGACAATGAACCCCCCCCCCCCCTCTCTCTCTCTCTCCAGGCTGAATCGGGAAGAATGCAGTGGTACCCACTAAAGGACGCCAGGCTTTTAAAGCACACCGGTGGTTACATCCTCTTGGAGGTTGACCTCATCTACAGTCCAGTACGCCACTTTGAGAAAATGCTACTACGCAACATAGATTGTCTCGACCTGTTTCAAGGAATCTGCTAAGAACCTAATTAAGACTGCTTTCCTGCCTGGTTACGGTATTGTTGTAAGAGAGACTGTGTACAAGTAAAAAGGGGGGGGGGGGGGGATACCTTATACCCCCCCCCCCCCTTGGGTATAGTATAACCCTCAAAAAGCGGATGTTCTACGTGAAGTGTTCAGACATGGTCCACGAGCGCTAGTATTATCAAAAAACCACCTGGAAGCATCAAGGAGGCCAACCGGCGTTTCGCAAAGAGACGTGCAGACTAAGTTTTGTAGCGAAAGGTCAGCTTCCGGGAGCCACCAGAAGATCGAATTTGAAGTCCTTGTAATGCGTGAGCATTACAGTCAGATACAACATTAGCAAGACAGCGCCGGAAAGGAGGGGGGGAGGCGGAAACTCGGAATGCTGAAGTGGAAAGGAGCGACCTCCTTTCCACAACGGCTTCTTTCGTGCGCTCCCTTTCAACACTCCCTTTTGCCCCTCGCACTGCCTTCAGGGAAAAGCTGGAAAGGGAAGCACGTCGCGCAGAGAGGAGGAGAGTAGTGAAGGACAAAGGCGAGAGGCAGGTGACGTCACGGGGAGGAAGCCAATGGGCGCGCGGATGCTGGGGCGAGTCTGAACTTGCAGGTGTGCGGGGCGCGTATGCCTTGGTTTGTGAAACAAAAATGAAGCGTGAACCAAGTACTAGCGCTGGTCCGAGTAGGCGGCAAAGAAATTCAAGGAAGATCCATTGGGGATCTTCAGGGAATGCGTTAACATAACCCTTTGGGAACGCCACATACGTTTCCCTTTGGGAAACGCTAACACTGACCCCGTAACAAGGCCAAAAAGAGGCAGCAGAAAAGTTGGCGTTACCCAAAGGGTCATGTTAACGCATTCCCCGAGGATCCATCAATGGATCTTCCTTTAACTTTTATCATCCTCAATTTCCTTCCTGTTTTCCATATACTTATCATTTGTAACGAGGCACCAGATTCCTTTCCTAACCGTGGTGCCCCGCAGTGTCGTCACGCGAGGCGATGAAGAAATGATTGTGAGAATGTATGCACAGTCTGCACGATATCAGTATACCACTCGTCCTCGCGTTTGCGTTGCCTTTCATGAGGGCGCAGCGTCACAGCGCGGGGTACCGGTGGCCGAGTGTGTTAGTGAACCGCAGCTCGACGGAGCACGTGGAGCGAAAACTCCCGCTGCAGAACCCAGGCGTCCTGCGATCAATCACCTACGCGTTTCGGTCTGGATGAGCATCGTACCGGCGTGCACGGTCGTGTACCCTTCCTGTGTGATGCACGTGCTAGCAATCAGACTGCAGTGGCTAAATTCCTCGTCCACAGCGTAAACCAATGTCGCAGCACCTCAAAAGCAGACCGACCTTTCGCTGTACAAACAGAAAGTAACTGTCTCTTTTTCTTTTTTTTTTATTATTGTTTACAGTTTAAGGCCGCCATCCAGAGCTTCAAGAAAAAGGCACCTCCTCCCCAGGCCCTGGCTTCCGGAGACTTATCACGCCACGTGAGTCTCGAAACGATGACATGCGAAAACAGGGATATCGCGATAGTCACGTGGCACGTCCACAGTGGGCTGGGGTTGAACGAAAACGTACCTCTGCACTCAAAAAAAAAAAAAAAAAATCTTGGGCAACTTTGGGTTTGATCAAATCGTCCTAAAATCGGAAGGTGCCTGTACGGTAGCTATAGCGGTGAGACGGAGCGATATTTTTGTTACCCTACCGGAGATGACATCAATGTGCAATGTTCCGGTGAGGCGTTTAGCATGTATAGGCGCTGTCTATTGAATTTTTTTTTTCTACTTATGAATTTTTAGGCTTTAGGGGCAGATTTATAAGTCAGACTTGGGAAGGGAGCGTCTGCAGAGAGATTTGACGTCACGGACGGATGTCACGTCACACCAAAGCATTCTTCATATCTAGTTTGTTCACCTAATAACTGTCATTTCACCAAATGCTAATTTTTCTTCTTAAAAAGGAGAGTGTATGCACTTTTCATCCATAAAAATGTTTTTGAAAATCTTTCGTAGGGCGGTCGCACCCCCTTTATGTACTTGCGCCTCTAGCTATCTTGACAAATTATTTTTCTACAAAAATCTGTTTTTTGTGTGTTTTGGAAAGAAGGCGTACTCCATGGGGCACTCCGCCTTCCCTTTAAACGTGACCGATTGTTCGTGGGAAGAAATCACTCTTGCACACGTCGCTCGAAAAAAAGTAACCGGTTACAATTACTCTCGGTTATAACGTATTCAGTTAGATTACTTGATGACTTGAAAAACAAAGTAATTTGTCGCTATTTAAAAAAAAAAGAGACCTTTACTTTTTCCGATTACTTCTGATTTTCCTCTCGGTTTGAAAACGGGTCATTTGTACCGTTCATTGTTTGATTAGAATCACCGATAAATAGTTATTTTCTCGATCCGCCAATTTTAGTAATTCATCCTAAAACAAAAGGCGCAATAAAAAGGAGAGGAAGAAATAATAACGGTTACAAGTAATTTTAGCACTTCCAAAAGTAATCCGACATCCTAACAAAATTATTCAAATGATTACAAAATGAATTAAAAAAGAAATCGATTAGAAGTAAATTTATTACTAGTAATGAGTATCCTGGAAGAAATAGGGTGAAGAAAAAATATATAATTTCAATTTGATATAAATTTTCACAAACATCTCTTGTGTGCAAAGACAAGCGATGCGTGTTTATACGTTTAAGCGTTAATAAGGAGTAAATGTTTTACATCGTGAAGGGTGCTTCCCCGTCTTTTTCCCAGGGCTAAAACCCAAAGGGTGCGAACTAACACTCTTGCGGTGTCAGCTCTGTGAACATCTGTAAGAGTGTTCCAGCATTCTGCAGATGGCAGACCCTGTAAAGCGGAAAACAATTCTGCAGGTGCTACTTTGTAACTTCGGGTTCCGCTCCCTGCACATGCGGACCACGTATGTACCGTTTTCGCGTACACAGCACACACAAGCGCCGCACGCATTAAACCAAAATCACGGCCTGCTCGTCCCCGTTGTTAATTTGACGAATAAAATGCAACCATTTTCTCGGTTAACGGCAATTTATAACGTTGCTTTTTATTTTTTCTGGCCAATATTTTACACGAAACGTGATTTTCTGAGGCACCGCGCAGTCACCAAAATAAACTCTGCTAACGTGATTCCAAGTGGGTAAATGTTACGCGCTCTTTTTACATACGCTATACCCTACTCAAAAAAAAAAAGAAAAAAACTCAAGGGTTTACTGCGCGAGATAAATGTGGTGAAAGGGTGTAGCGATGTCCATAAGTAATCGGAGTACACCCTTTTACGGGTAATCCGACTCAATATCCAAAGTAAAGCAATCCGTTCCATGATTTCTTCGAATTTACGCGAGCACCTCCTCGCCTGTTTGCCAGGCGAGAAGCTACAGTCTTCTCCAATATGAAAAACCCACTCGAAGCGTGTGGCCGAGATGGTGTCTGATGGGGGTATGGCGCTCGTCTGAGTCGTCTCTCGGAGCGACGTATGGCCCAAAATACGCGCCCCAACCAGCCGTCGTCTCAAGCCACCCGCTCCGAGTGGGCCTTTTATACTGATAGAAACTGTACCTCTTAAATTATCTCTTTAGCATATAATACGAGACACTAATGCGCAGTGAGGCGCTGAAGACCCAAGGCTCGCTCTTTGCAGGCACTCACTCGCAACGTGTCCAGGTGCCGGGCGCTTTACCGCCGCTTCAAGGAGATCCAGGCCTACATCCAGAGCTGCTACATGTGGGAGTCGACGCCTCGGTCTCTCATCTCTCTAGTGGTAGGAATGCGCCGGAATGCGTCCAACACGTGCGCTCGCGAGCCTGCCTATATACAGCTATACTTTACGAACATTCCCCCAAAAAATGAAAGCCGCTTACAACTCCCTGTAACGCCGAATTAGAGCGCAGCTCTTGAGGAGGAGGAGGGAAGGGCACGGGGGGGGGGGGGTAAACTAACCAGGGGGGGGGGAGGGTCACGTGACCTTGGGGGTCACGTGACCCCCAATGCCGATGATGTCATCACTGACGTCACTGATGACGTCATCCGTGACGATGACGATGCGGGTACCGATGACGTCATTAGTGACGTCACTGATGGCTTCACCAGTGATGATGGCGATGACGATGCGAATGTCGGTGACGTCATCAGTGACGTCGCTGATGACGTCATCAGTGATGATGACGATGACGATGCGGATGCCGGTGACGACATCAGTGACGTCACTGATGACGTCATCAGTGATGATGACGATGACGATGCGGATGCCGGTGACGTCGTCAGTGATGATGACGATGACGATGTGGATGCCGGTGACGTCATCAGTGATGATGACGATGACAATGTGGATGCCGGTGACGTCATCAGTGATGATGACGATGACGATGTGGATGCCGGTGACATCAGTGATGATGACGATGACGATGGGGATGCCGGTGACGTCATCAGTGATGATGACGATGACGATGCGGATGCCGGTGACGTCATCAGTGATAATGACGATGACGATGTGGATGCCGGTGACGTCATCAGTGATGATGACGATGACGATGTGAATGCCGGTGACGTCATCAGTGATGATGACGATGACGATGGGGATGCCGGTGACGTCATCAGTGATGATGACGATGACGATGTGGATGCCGGTGACGTCATCAGTAATGATGACGATGACGATGCGGATGCCGGTGACGTCATCAGTGATGATGACGATGACGATGTGGATGACGATGACGATGTGGATGCCGGTGACGTCATCAGTGATGATGACGATGACGATGTGGATGCTGGTGACGTCATCAGTGATGATGACGATGACGATGTGGATGCCGGTGACGTCATCAGTGACGATGACGTCATCGGGGGGTCACGTGACATCGGCGGGGGTCACGTGACCTCGGGGGGTCACGTGACCTCGGGGGGTCACGTGACCTCGAGGAGGGGGTCACGTGACCTTGAGGAGGGGGGTCACGTGACCTCAGGGGAGTCACGTGACCTCGGGGGGGGTCACGTGACCCCGGTGGGGGGGCTCGCGCGGTGCATTATGGGACATTTCCCATGATGCACCGCGCGGTTACGCCGACGGCGACGGCGACGGCGACGGCGACGGCGACGCCGCTCAAGCCGGAAACGGGCCCCTAAGAGCTGCGCTCTAAAAAACGATGTTCTCCTTATCATCAATATCGTTGCACTCCAGGGAGCGCAATGACATGGACCGCTCCAGCAGTGACATGAGCGTATGGACGCCTGCACCGGTTGCCAGCTTTCATCGCTCGCGTGTCCACTGTTTTAGAGAAGATAAGCGACCTTAGAAATGATAAGCCTTGGATGGCGTCTGGAAATCTTGCTTATCCCGTTAGAGTTATTGTGAGGAGTTGCGCTGCGTAGCGTGACCCAGTCTGCTCTAACTTCTCACGTGCTTGACTTCGCTTGATCAAAACATTTTTTTTTTCTTTTTGGATCTAAAGAAAGGAGCAGAGCATAACACAGTAGAAACACGTAATTGCAATTATTTCTCTTTTTCTTCTTTTCTCTTTTTTATAGCTGGAAACGCGTGCCATTAAAACGTTTCTCGTCAAGAGCCAATGTTGTCTGGTATGGCGCAATGAACATTCGGCACGCTTTTAGGAAGACACGTTATAGTAAGCGGCTTAGTACTAAATTTTCCCGAATGGCAAGAAATTAATCTTGGCGAGTATATGGATCATGAAACCGTGTAAACCAGACAGCTGAATTTGAGCCACGCGGGATATCTTGACGAGTGCTACTCTATAGACCGACACGCGGAGCGGCTCTGTTTACCAACACAGCCGGAAGGCCGCGCATGCGCGGTAGCTATGTGGGCAAAAGCAGCCCGGCTCTCCGTGTTTTCGCCATTGCGCTCTATGGCGTGCGCTCGTTGTTGACGTTGTAGGGACGCTTGTATCTTTATTTGTGCGTTGTATTTCCTCATAACGTATGTCGTATGCTATGCCCGTCTATTTGAGCTCGTTGCCCGAGCCTGAACGGTAGCGGTATCGAAGCAAACTTTGCGTGGGCGGCGTTGCCTACGAGGATCCGCACGCCGTATAAACAAGACCTGCTGGACTTCCGACGCAAAGTTGCTGCCACCGACGTCGATGGCTCACGTCGTCGTTTATTTAGTTTTTTCGCCAAGCCAGTTCACGGCCGACACGGTGCAGGCGTACACGTCTCTCGAGGTCTACGATTACTTCGAGTTGGTTTCCGCACTGCCGGCGGGATCAGCAGCCTGTGGGTCCGCGGAAGTGTGTGTATTCATTAATTGATTAAATACACACAGCGTCTTCAAGTCAAGGTATGATATTTTCCCTGCCCTCGTGACCACAAGGCATGACAAGCAGT
Source organism: Ixodes scapularis (assembly GCF_016920785.2). Lineage (NCBI taxonomy): Eukaryota > Metazoa > Arthropoda > Arachnida > Ixodida > Ixodidae > Ixodes > Ixodes scapularis. The sequence continues at coordinate 23,722,355 of NW_024609837.1, forward strand.
AACGCTTTGTCCGTTCTGCAGTCTTGGCGGTAACATGTTACAAGTAACGGCGTTGTTGGTAACGTGTTACTTTTTTCAGTAACGTAGTAACCCACTCGTTACGTTTTCGACACAGTAACGGGTAACGTACTTATGTTACTATTTCAAGTAACGTAGTTACGTTACTCGTTACTACTTCCCAAGTCTTAAAGAAATTACACTTAAATTTTTTACGTGTTTTTTGGGCGTCAAACCATGTTTTTCTTTCCGTTTTTTCTCGTAAGTATTTTGGTGAAACCGTAAAAAGAGATAAAGTAATTATGTTTAGTTTCTGCATGAACATAATGTTTCTTGATATATTACCTGTATAGTCAAAACCGTAAAATGTGTTAAATCATAATTTAAAAAAGTAACGCAGAACTTCGTGCGTTACTTTTTATCGGTAGCGGGAACGCGTTCCTTTTATTTTTAGGTAACGTAGCTCAGTAACGCGTACCTTTTATTTGCAAGTAACGAGCAACATATTTCGTTACTTTTTTTCGGTAACGCCTACAACACTGCCGTTCTGTCGCCGTTCCCCTTCTGCTGGGTAGCACGAGTGTAACGAGCCTCCGACGAGCGCTTGGCCGGTGCTTTGTGCGCGAACACCACGGGAACAAAATCCGGGTGGTCTCGATCAGACAACGGTTTCCCTGCACATAAGCAAGCCTCGGGACGGAGATTGGAATGGAAGCCGCACTTGCCTTCAAGAAAGTGTTTGCCGCACAAACGGTCGTTCGCGCGAGGCGACCATACTTTTCGATCCACGGATATTATCCACCTTCTATGCCTTTCAGAGTCTGCCGGGAACTTGTGGAAATTCACTCTGCTGCTTTTCTTGTACATTTTGACGCAATTAACGGCAACACAGCTTCGCGGCATGCTGAAATGCTATGACGCCCATGCGAAACGTGCGCGCTTTTGCCCACACCCCCTGGCTCCGGCGCGATCGCAGCGCCGCCACAGCTCCGTGACGTCAAGCCCGCGTGTCGGTCTATATATAGGGCTCCGTGTTTTCGGAGTTTATTTTTCGTGAAATTCGGAGGGTGTTTTTCGGAGTTCATTTTTTAGCGAAAATTCAGTGTTTATCGGAGTTTATTTTTCAAATATCCCCAATTCTCCGAAATTCGGAGATTAATTTCGCAGTGTTTCCTATTAAAAATAATAAATAATAACCGGATGCCAACGTATGCCAGATAAAAATAAACGGGCTTGTATCAATTAAGATTTCTTCAGTTGAATTTGACGTTGGTGTCGTTGGCAATACTAATTTGTCCCACGACAAAAGTCGTACACAAATGTGGCTTCGATAAACGTCGATACCTTAAAATCAACAGACTGCCGGAGATAGCCGCAAGGAAGTTCGTAGTCATCCCATCAATCTATCCCGCTGCCGCGCGAGGTGGATGTAATAGAGAAGTTTCAACTGCCCCTCTTCCCTATTTTATACAATCTCTATAGTCCATAGCTTTCACTGTTACCCCCATAAACATACACTCTCCTTTCTATAAATCCCAAATCCCATGGCCCAAACTGGAAACAAAAAGAGTGGCTTTTGTCCTTACACGAATGGTACGATGACCTGTTTCCCCGAACCAACCTTGATGAGACAAGCCGTAAGACCCCCTTTTAACAACAGTCCGAGCCTTGAAAGATAATTATGGTGTCATTTTCCCAGGACCATTGAGCCTGCGCTGCCAAAAAATAAAAATCAATAAAAAAAATTGTTGTTGTTTGGGGGGGGGGGGGGGGGGGGGGAGTGGCATGGGCACATAACAATTCGGAGTTTATCGGATAATTCCGAATTTCCAAAAATTTTACCGGCGGGTGTTTTTCGGAGCTTTTCGGATTTATCCGAAAACACGGAGCCCTATCTATATAGTATTAATCAAGTATCTAGCGAGATGGTATACGGGCTTGCTTATACGGTCCTCTCGTAGAATTTGCCGCTGTCACGTTTCTCCCCTTGAAGAGGTCTGTTTATGCCGCAGTTCTTCGTGTGGCTGTCGCTGTGTCTTGAGCTCTACATGGTCCCGTGGCTGCTGGTGGTCCTCTTCTTCACCGACCTGCTGGTCTTCAGTCTTTGGGGCGTCAACACAATAGACGAAGTACAAAGCTCCGCCCAACAACTTCCAATACAAGATTTTAGCGAAACGTTGGATGCCAGTTTGAGGCTTCCAGGTTCTTTTTCCTACAAGTTCCGGTTTCCTTCGATCGCCTTTGGTCTGATGGATGCTCTTCTTTTGCGTCGAACGTCCCCGTGTGTTATATGATAGCGTTTTCAGAAAAGTGATTAATATAAGCACGTGTTCTGCGCGTCTGCAAAAAAGGCACAGATATCTATGCCGTAAAATCCCGAGATATAGCCCACCTAATATCAAGAGCAAATCGGGTGAGAATATGGAGTGGGCTAACTTTTGGCGTACAATCAAGACAAGTTAAAAAAAATGCTATTTTTAAGCCGTCTTCCTTGCAAGCTTGTTATGGTGGCGAGGGACAAAGAAGCAAGGATGACTACTTTCCACTCAGCAGCGTTTGCTTATAACCCGCCATATCTAACTAGCCGCATTTACGCCGAGGCCATCATTGATCCTAGCACTACTATTACGAGGAGTGGGCTATCTTTTGGGGGCGGGGCATCTCTCGGGATTTCACGTTCACGTCTCATGTCTTGTTAACATGGGTCCCGGTTATGAATATCCCACTCTACAAGCAAAATTTTTGGGGGACGAACTGGCTAAATACGCGCCTTGTTGCCTCGCTATGAACAGATCACATTATGGTCGATCTTTAGGGAAACGAAGGAATCTATGTTAACGAGACATCACTATATATTTGCATGCGCGCAGCCGCGAGCTGGGGCTCGAACATGACGGGGGATCATGGCCAGGCTATAGACGGCATGGGCGCGATATTAATTTAAGGTAAAGGAGGCATTGTTCAGTTCAAGAATGTGGCTTGCATTGGATAACCGATGTGCATAATTTCTTCTTTGTTCTTCCAGTCTTTGAAGGAGGAGGAGGACGCGGACAGTGATGAAGACACCTCCGTGAGTTTGTTATTTGCATTTTCTCCCCATTATGCAACTGGGTCGCATGGTCTAAAGTTCCCAGATAAGAACTTCCTACAAGTAGCGACATTCTTTGAAGCGCCGACTGGGTGAGGGTGCAGGTTTTAGGAAGCGAATGGCGATGCACAGCAGAATACACGACAGAATGATGCCATTTTGTTCGAGAAGAATGTGCTTTGTCATTTGCATTGGTTGTCATTACTTCTAAAATTAAGTATCGAGGGACTTTAGCATGGTCTATAGTAGTTCATCGTAGAAGGTGCACCTCACGTAAGCACATCGTTGACCACTCTCTTTGTGCTGCTCTCTTTTTTCAAATGCAAGCTGGGTTTCAAGGCCTAGTCCTTGAAACTGAGTTAATGGAATCCAGACAGTTTTCATCATTGACCTTGCATTATTTTTCTGCCCTTTTACTGTTTTTTTTTTTATTCCTTTCAGTCGAACTAAGTAAGCTATGTTGTCAAAACAAAACTAGTTGACAGAAGTCTGGTAAAACGACGAAATCGTCGACGACGAAAACAAGAAAACGACGAAAACAAGAAACACGAAAACCATATCATTATGTTGTTGTTTCATACTGTTTGGTGGGAGCAGCGCAAAAAAGACGTAGGACCAGGACGAAGAAACACACAGACAGGGCGCTAGAAAAAATCAAAGGCCATCCACCAGACCCGTCGTACTCCCGTATGTCCATGCCTTCTCCCACCGAATCAAGCACGTTGCCAGTAGGTTTGAGGTGCTTGTCGTCTTCTCGGCGCCATATAAGCTGTCCTGCCTTTGTGCCGCTTTGAGTAGAGCGGGACGCCCTTCCAGATCCTCTGTCCTGCGGCCGGGTGTATATTGGTCAGACTGAGCGGTGTGCAAGAGAACATTCGCTGTCTCACGTTCTTCGCCCTCAGGGAACCTAGCGGTCCATTGTGATATAGGCGCGGCTGCTCGCCGTCATTTCATAAAATAAAGAGTTTGTCTCGACACAAAAACAAGACTGCGAGGGAGATAGACGAAGCGTATTCTATGGCGTCTATCGGAGCTGACACGTGTGTGAGCGCTCCTTCTCTTGCCCTTGCAGATGTCGAGTTAGATTTCGTTAAAAAGTGGCAGGTCTGTGTGACAGCGTGTAGGCGTGTCTGATGCCGAATGTTATCGGTTTGCTTTGTTTGTTTTCTTCCCTTCCTCCTTCCTGTGTTTATTTCTGTTTTTGCAGAGCAATAAACTTTCGGCTGTGATCAGTGCCCTGTCTGTGTGTTTCTTCATCCTGATCGTACGTCTTTTTTGCGCTGTTCCCACCAAACAGTATGTACCACCAACTAGCCCAACTACATGCCTTGTTGTTGTTTCAGCCTGTAAAAAAACTTTCTTAGCATCTTCTTTCTAAGCTTCCCAGCGCTTACCAGCCAGGTAAAAAAGTGCTGAGTCACTGAGATCTGGACTTAAGCGCGAGACCCCGGATACTTTTGCACACGACAGATCGTTACTGCGGATGTTCAAGAGTTAAAACGCATTCTACGGCCCAGTAGCCAAATATACAAGATATAAGGAATATATAAGCGCGCAAAAATCGATTATGAACTTCTTTCGAAATTCGCGTGCCGATTATTAAAAGGACGGAACCCCTGCACAATGGCGGAACAACTGACATCGTGGAACGTGCAAGTCATTCCATAACATAGCGAACGTCGGAGCGCGGCCAACGCTAAGAGCCGACCAGCCAATCAAAAAGCGTCGAAAGGGCAACGTAGCTGCGGTCATCACCTTTTTTCTGTGGGCGTGTTCTTTCTTCTATTCCAACCGATATCGAATAAAGTGTGCCGTGACGTTGCCGTTTCAGTCCATCATTGTTAGAGGTGAAATCTAGCGTATTTTTGTCCCCTGAATTTGAACGTCACAACAAGCGCTTGAACCGAATTTGTAAATAGACGCGAGATAAACCGAAAAACTAACTGCTGGGTGTGACGTCGAACCCAGAGGTTTCAGCTGCCCTGCGCGTGCCGCTTGTGAGGGAACGCGTGCAGCGCTTTTGACTGCTCGGGATGCGGAGAGAGAGCCGTCTGCTTCTACCGCCGGAGTTGCGGTGACGTCAGGACGACGCCGAGCTCTGATTGGCTTTGATTAAAAGGATAGTGGGTAGACTTCAATGCTAGATACCTCAGGGTCTACCCACTATTTTTTTTTTTTTTTTTTGATCAGCGAGCTTGGCGTTTTAATTGACATCATCGTAACCCCTGCAATAGAAGCAGACGAACTTACGCTCCGCATAGACACTTTTGCCATATATCCTACTCTATTCTCACAAAGCCTGGCAGTTCGACGACGGAGCCCTAGAATGCCCGGTCGCAGATTTGGAGCGCGAGGATCTGGTAGCACCAGAGCATCAAAAGAGCCATTTCTCGGGGAACCTGGACGTCAGCGCACAGCTTTTGCAGCGGCGATGACCCGAAACACTCTTTGTTCGCTCAGAAGAAGTGTGTTTCGGCGTCTCGCCGCAGCGGGGCGCCAGTCACGTCCCTCTCCTCTCATCCGTTGTCTGCCGCTCCACCTTTTCCACTTTGGCAGCCGCTTCTCATGGTGATCTGCTAGGTTTTGTCATGGCGTGGAAAAAAAAAAGAAACTTGGAAGCAACAACAACCATGGCGTCGACGCTCCGTGGGCCTATCTGTTTCAATTCAATGCTTAGGCTTGCGGAAAGCGCATAAGTCGTGATTCCCTCGACGTACCGAACGCGACGGGAAGGAGGGGCTTGGGCGCTATTTTGAAAGTGATGTTGTGGCTATATGGTTGGTGCGTCAATCTTAAATATAATTCTGATATTCGTAATCCTAGAGGCCAAACCCAAACGATTTAATTTTTTTTTTTCTTCTTTCTTCAAATACAAAACAGCTTTAATTTCCATTTAACGTACCTCGCGATTTCTGGACACAAAAATGCAATCATACAACCCATTAAAAAAATATATATATATAAAATAAAAGTTCCGGTTTAACATTGCAAGACGGAACACGACTTGGTTCGAGTTAGACAAGTGCCCCTTTGTCATTTCTCCTCTTCCATCAGTCCAAGCGGTCGCTCAAGAAGAGGCTGGGCAATCTCCAGGACGCAGCAGCGTCGATGCAAAACGCGATGGGCAAAGTGGCGTCGTACGGCGAGCGCCTCCGCAAGTGAGACCCATCAGCTTCTTTCCTATGTACTCCGTTTCACCCAGACGCAGTTAACGCCACAATCCGATAGAGTCTTTTTAGACCTAGGCTAGGTGGCGCAAGCTACATCCCGTCACAGTGAGCGCGGCATGATCCTGCACTTTTTCCCTGCGCGTGGTCGGCTAAGACGGTAATATCAGACGCACAAAGACGACGGTCGAACGCCGTGACGATTCACTCTTGGCGCCGCCTGATTGGCCGCGTCGTATCCAATACCGAGCGCAAGTTCGTCTGCTGCTTTTGCGGAGGGTTGTGGTGACGTCACAACGCCGAGCTCTAACTGGTTCTGGTAGAAGGATAGTGGGTAGAGCTCAAAGTAAGCTGCCTTGAGGTCTAGCCACTATCATTCCAATCATAACCAGTCAGAGGTCGGCGTTCTGACGTCACCACAACCCCTGTTCGAGAAACAAACGAACTTGCGCCCCGCATAGCGTTGACTGCGGCCGGAATTACCGCGAAACGGAGCATACACTCGTCAGCCCTTCGACCTTAGGACCTTATACGAGCCGGTGAGACTAAAGTTCCTAGATCTTCCTACGAGTGGCGACATTTTTGAAGCGCCACGACTGCGTGACGGTGCAGGTTTTACGAAGCGAAATGGCGGCGCACAGCGGAAGACTCAACTGGAATGACGCCATTTTGAGCCAGCGGAATGTGCCTTGTCATTTGTATCGGTTGTCGTCACTTGTAAAAAGAAGTATCGAGGGGCTTTAGGCGGGATCCATCAAACAGCGTGAAAAGTGCAAGTCACTGGGCCTTCCTAAAGTTCCTAATTAATAGCTTCCTTCATGTAGTGACATTCTTTGAACCGCCGACTGCGTGGTGGCGCAGGTTTAGGAAGCGAATGGAGGCGCACAGCAGGAAAACTGAACTAGAATGACACCATTTTGTTCCAGTGGAACGTGCTTCGTCATTCGTAGTGGTACTTGTAAGGAGTAGCATTCAGGAACATTGACGTCCCGTGGTTAAGTGAGACAACGACATCACTTGTACTGTGGCGTCATACGACATGGTGACGTCACGGGACGCCGTGACGCGACATCGCGATGTCATGGCACGTGGTACCAGCACGACACTGTGACGTCAGATGGCGTTACGCTTATACTTCGTTTCAGCTTCGGTCCGAGCGCGGCCGATGTTATGAGCCAAAGGGCCAACCAAACAGCGCAAAAAGCCCAGCGTCATGGCGTGCTCTCTGCTCTTGATAGGACTAGCCGGCGGAGGAGCGCGCACAGAGAGAGACGGCGAATACCGGCTGGTCCTATCAACTGCAGAGAGCACGCCATGACGTTGTGCCTCTTTCGCTGCTTGATTGGCCCTTCGGCTCATAACATGGGCCACGCTCGGACCGAAGCTGAAACGAAGTATAGTGTGCAGTGCGTAATCTGTGCGGCAGTGCGCAGCGCCTCGGCTGTCGCCGCACCATAGCTCATTTGCCGGACATGGCAGGGAACCCGGATTTTGTTTGTTTTTTCCAGCTTGGTAGGCTTCGTGGACCCGTACGTGTCCAAGCTGTTCATCGTCAGCCTCCTCATATTTGGCTTCCTGGCATATGTGGTTCACGTCCGCTACTGGTTCTTGATGTGGGGTGAGTTCGGAAATCATCATGGTCCCCGGCATTTAATTGTATGCGCGGTAAATCCGAAATGATTTTGAGCAAACACTTGTAATTTAAAAAAGTAAAAAAAAAAAAGGAAGTTAATCGTCGTAAAAAGAGAAAAAAAAATCTGTGCATTTATTGGCTTTGATGCCGTGCTCCACAAATTTCGCACGCATCCACATTAAAAAGGAAAAAAAAAGCGATTAGAGGTGATTGTTGATCAACTTTGAACTCTTCGTGGTGGTTAACTAAAAAAAGAAAAGACAAGGGTCAAATGAACACAGAACCAAAACGCACGCATAACCACTACTTCACATGCACATCTAGGGTCAGAGCAATTGACCCGAGACAAAGGGGTGTCAAGTATGCAACAGAAGACCGAAGGAGGGGACAAGGCGGACAATTAAAACGTCGTCCTTGATTCTTGGATATTATCTTCAATATTTTCATATCCCCGCGACTCCTAAATGCTTCACGTAATTCCGCCTTGACATCCCTTACCCCCCATTCACACTGGAAGCGGATCCGCGTTCGCGAAGCGGTTGCGAACGCGGTTGTATGAAGATCCAGTGCAATTGCACGCGCATTTGATGTCATCAAATGCGCGTGCAATTGTACTGGGGGGCTAGTGTTTCGTCGTCGAGAAAGCGGTAGTTAGGATGTCCACCGGAAAGAGTTGAGCACGTTGGTTACACATATTTAGGAGACACCAGCTGAACAACCCAAGCACACAAATGTAAGAAGGACGAGAGAGACGCATTCAACCGCTGGACTACCAACTGAAATTTAATGAAACACTTCATCTTCATCGACAGGCTAGGATCAATCATACCTAGCTTGCTTCACTTCTTCCTCTTTTTCCTCATTATTAAACTAAGGCATCTTCCTCGTCTGTCTACTTGTGGGCGGTACTTCCCCTCGCAAGAACGTTCTCTCTTCTCTGGTTAAGGTCACAGAGGGTGAACTATCACACATGTCCCCTTTCTCTTGTATGTTTAAAGCTTCTAAAACCTCGCGTGCAAACCGGTTTCGATGGTGCCCCATGACGGTAACTTTGTCTAGGTTCGCCTTGCACTTGCAGTCGCGGCAATGTAGGGCTAAGTGACCTGCTGCCGTCAAGGTCTTCAAGCTATTGGCATGTTCCCGAGTCCTATCATTTATACAACGCCCGGTCTGGCCGATGTAACAGCGGCCGCATGTCAGGGGTATGTGGTATATAACCTCCTTGTCGCACTGGGCATAAACCGTCCTGTGATTGGTGCCACAAACCTTGCTGTTGCTGGTTTGCCCTTGATTAACCCTGCGGCACAACGAATAGGCCTTATTGGGCGCCGAACACAGCACTTGTACCTCATGTCGATTGGCCATCTTTTTTAACCTATGCGTAATCCCATGAATATATGGAACAACCACAAACGGTCTACTTTTCTTCTTTTGCTGTGTGGAAGGGTCGTTGCGTCCGCAAGTCGTCTTGATGGTGCGGCAAATTCTTTCGCACACGGAGGCAATTACATGTCGCGGGTAGCCCGCGTCTTCGAGTCTTCGAGCGCACAAAGAGGGAAGTCCGTTCCGGGCAATTATTTCGGAGAGGAACACGTGGCAAGCTTGCGTGTCCAAATTTCTCACCGAAAAGATCAACCTTGTTTTGATGCAAGACCCTTTCCGGATTTCCAATTCTGAAAATGTGATTTCTTTTCTTAAAGAAAAAGGGAACATCATCGTTTCTGGGTTTGCCGTGGACGTTCAAGATATGTACTACTCCCTCCCGCATGCACGTCTACTACAAGTTCTTCGGTCAAACATAGAAGATCAAGGCCTCACGTCATTCCAGAATGCGGCAGGGATGCAAGTAGATACCTTCTTAGAACTTTTGGGCTATTACCTATCAGCCACGGTGGTAGCCTACCAAGATCGCCACTACGTGCAGAGAAGCGGCGTATGCATAGGATCCAAAGTGGCCCCACATCTGTGTGAAGTTTTTCTCGGAGCGTGCGGGCGTGCCATCCAAGAAAGTATTAAAGATCCAAGAATCGCGGCGATATTTAGGTATGTCGATGATTTCCTCATTTTATGCACTACAGAAGTTGACGATCATATCGACGGGTGTCTCAACAACATCCTGAGGAGTTTTCAGCACTCATGTATGGGGCTCACTTTCACGCATGAGCTTCCAGAGAGGAAAATCATCAAGTTTCTGGATTTGGTCTTGGAGTTCAGAGCAGAACATGTTTGCTGGAGATACCAAGCCCGTTCAGGCAAAGGGTTTCTCCCCTTCTCGTCGCAGCATTCAAAAAACTGTTAAGCAGGCGGTAGCTTTCACAGCCCTGTTTTCTAGCCTGAAGAAATCCTGTGAGCATCAGCTCTCCCGAAGCTTTGAGTTGCAAATATCCAGACTCGAAGACGCGGGCTACCCGCGACATGTAATTGCCTCCGTGTGCGAAAGAATTTGCCGCACCATCAAGACGACTTGCGGACGCAACGACCCTTCCACACAGCAAAAGAAGAAAAGTAGACCGTTTGTGGTTGTTCCATATATTCATGGGATTACGCATAGGTTAAAAAAGATGGCCAATCGACATGAGGTACAAGTGCTGTGTTCGGCGCCCAATAAGGCCTATTCGTTGTGCCGCAGGGTTAATCAAGGGCAAACCAGCAACAGCAAGGTTTGTGGCACCAATCACAGGACGGTTTATGCCCAGTGCGACAAGGAGGTTATATACCACATACCCCTGACATGCGGCCGCTGTTACATCGGCCAGTCCGGGCGTTGTATAAATGATAGGACTCGGGAACATGCCAATAGCTTGAAGACCTTGACGGCAGCAGGTCACTTAGCCCTACATTGCCGCGACTGCAAGTGCAAGGCGAACCTAGACAAAGTTACCGTCATGGGGCACCATCGAAACCGGTTTGCACGCGAGGTTTTAGAAGCTTTAAACATACAAGAGAAAGGGGACATGTGTGTTAGTTCACCCTCTGTGACCTTAACCAGAGAAGAGAGAACGTTCTTGCGAGGGGAAGTACCGCCCACAAGTAGACAGACGAGGAAGATGCCTTAGTTTAATAATGAGGAAAAAGAGGAAGAAGTGAAGCAAGCTAGGTATGATTGATCCTAGCCTGTCGATGAAGATGAAGTGTTTCATTAAATTTCAGTTGGTAGTCCAGCGGTTGAATGCGTCTCTCTCGTCCTTCTTACATTTGTGTGCTTGGGTTGTTCAGCTGGTGTCTCCTAAATAGGATGTCCAAATTCGATGCGCAGGTCTTCGCAAGTACGCCAGGGGTCTTCTGGGTTCCAAGGAACGCGCAGAAGGCTTCCACCTGCGTAACCTCCTGAACAGGACGCCCGATGACCTAGAAAGGGTGCGTTATACCAGTGCTGCACCATAGAATTGCCACTCATCCTTGACCTGTGCGTTTACCGCAAGGTAAGCGCACCGGTCAAGGAAAATTTTCGCTGGAGTGTCACGTGACCTGGCGGGTCACGTGACCCCCAAGGTCACGTGACACCCCCAGGTCACGTGACACACCCCAGATCACGTGACCCCCCTCTCCCGAGGTCACGTGACCCCACCAAGGTCATGTTACCCCCCCCCCCCCCCGACGTCACGTGACCCCCTCCCCCGAGAACACGTGACCCTCAGTACCCTTCCCTCCTCCTCCTCAAGAGCTGCGTTCTAATTCGGCGTTACAGGGAGTTGTAAACGGCTTTCAGTTTTTTTTTTTTTTTTTTATTTTGCCCGCTTTCTCAAAAACCTCTCGTTCGCAGTTGGACCTCGCGCAATTTGTCCCATTCTCATTTGGTCCGTCTCGTTTGTACGTTCAACTTCTCATAAGATCCGAATCTGTTTCTTCGCAACTGGGCCCATTCTCATTTTGCCCCTTCGCGTTACGACCGAATGACACTACTTCGGCGGCTTCTACCGAGGTTATCCCTTCGCGCGGCCGTGTTGGTGAGTCTTACATTGTTCGAGTCCCCAGCATACCATCAGATATATGTAGGGTCTTTCGTTTTCGGGTTAAACCCGATATTTCCTTATATTTACAATCAGATTATGTTTCTTTTAATCGGGTTAAACATGATTTTAACCGAATATGGAACAAACCTTCCACCATTTTCACGTCTTTTCTTTTTTTTTGTGTTGTAGAAATGTGGAGCTCCTTTACGAAACTTGCTGAAAGCGCGCATGACAAAAGCGATACAAAACATATCCAAAAAAAATACTCTCTAATAAAAAAACATTAACTTATTTTTGCGTAGTCAATTTCGATAAGAAAGCGCGACCCAGACCACCGAACGGCTCACCGAAGTTGCTGTGCATTGTAAGCGGAAGCTTTGATGTTGAGAAAACGTTCTACTTTCGGAACAGAAACGCTACGCATGCAGATGATTATGTACGTCATTGTTAAAAAAAACCTTTTTGAAAATTGAAAGGACAAACTGAGTTCTTACACACCGTTTTATTCCCATTCTCTGCACATTAAAGACTGGTTCGTGTACATAATGCGTTCCATGTCCTAACACCGATCGCTACTTTTTATTGACAGAAGGCAACGATCAAGTGCTGAAGGCGGAACTTCTGCCTTCTCTACCTATCACAACTATATATAGTTGTGATAGGTAGAGAATGCAGAAGTTCCGCGGAGAAGGAGACTATTGGAAAGGTCTATAGGCCCCTCCAATAGTCTCCTGCGCGCTGCCCTATTTGTCTATTTGCCCTACTGGGCTGTGGAAGGCGTTCTGCGCATGCGCGGTAGCTCTCTTTCACGAAATATGAGACGCCACGCACGCGTCCACAGCCCAGTGACTCAGCATCTTCGCCTGGGTGATAAGCTCCATCGCCGACACCCTTGTTGTTTTTGGCAATTTCCTTAGGCAAGTATTAACACAGAATGTGTTTTATGAGCCGATTTTCATTGAGATCTTTAATGTTCTATACTGCTACGTTCGGCTGTAAAGAAAAAGCGACACCGAACAGCGTTACGCCTATAGGGAATTATAGGGGCCAAGTGAGAATGGCGAAACGAAAACGGGCTCAAATGAGAAGGGCTGAAATGCTAAGGACGAAACAGAAAGAGCCAAATACGACGGGGCAAAGCCAGAAGACCTTCTAGGGAATGGTTGTTTTGAGAAGTGCCAGGTGAGAAGGCGAAACGAGAACGAGCTCAAACGATAACCACCCGACCAAAACAGCTGCTGGCGCCAAGTCCAGCTCCCCCTTCCTTCCAATAGCGTCTCTTAGTTTTAGCAATCGTTGGGGACGTGTCACCCCACACTTCTGGATTCACCTCTGGCGGCGTCATGTCGAATCCGGAAGCTTCCTCCCTCTATGGCTTACCGCGTCCTAAGAAAGTGGTCCCTCGATTGCTGCCTGATGACGTCATAGAAATGTCGTTGTGATGATGTGGATTTTGGGAAGCGACCGCGAAGTGGAGAAGAAGAAGTTGGTGGACTTCAAATGAACGTAAAGGAGATGCTGGAGAGAAGGCACGAGGCGGGTTGGAACGACACCGGCGGATCAGCCTCCTGAGGCGCGATTCGTGTTAGAGGAGCTGTGCAACAATTTCAGGGCTTTGCTCATATAACTTCTGGAGTTGGTGTCTGTTGGTGTCTCGACCTTTCTGAAGTAAAGAATAAAAACCGCTTTTGCCTGCATGTCCCAGTTTTTATTTTAAAAATTGACAAAGATTGCGGTTTTCGGCACCTCTCAACTCCTTCAGCATCTTCCAAGTCACGTGCGCTGTGACGTGAATGAGGGACGCGCGGGGTTCCGGCGAAGCTCTCTCTCTAGAGCCATCAGTAACAGCGAGAACTCACCCGTTCGCGATCATGTGACCACGTGCTTACGCAGCGCGATCAACATGGCGAAAGGAGGAGAGTGCCAACGTACTCGCCCGGCTACGGCCATCCCCGTCCCGCTCTGCCCCCTTCCCCTTCCGGCTTATGGCGGCTGTTCGAGCTTGCAGATAAAGCTGACGGTTTTGTTGACCTCGGATAGATGGCGCCACAATAACTCGTATACTAAAAGTTTTGTCGATGATACCAGGTTTTTGACGCATTTATATTTATGTTGGAACGACAAGATTTGTAGAAAGATTACCTTTTATCGGGCAAGTATTGCACAACTTGCCATCGTTTTACAAGTCCTCCTTTGACGTCACGCCGCGTGGTTCTCATGGCCGCCGCTCGCGGCTGCAAATCGGGAATATTCTAATTTTTGCCTCGCGATTACGCAGCAGAATCGCAACATTTCAAAGGAAGGAGATATATTTTCTGTCCTTTGTGACAAGTTAAAGAATGCCAAAAGTAGAAGATGCAAATTCTTTCAACGTTAAAATCGTTGCCCAGCCCCTTTAAGGCATGTGGGAACGACACCCAGGCAGGTCAAGATCACCGTCGCTACCAGCTGAACACCATTAAAAACATTAGCATGATGGCTGCGCCCGAAAGGACTCTGTAAATATCCGTATATTGTTCTTCTTGCGAGTCATGTTCCTCTTGTTTCACATACATGGTTTTCGAAGTTCCGTGTCCCCATCATTTGCCATCATCATCATCATCACAGTCATGCTGTCGCCTGTCGCGATCCTGGTGGTGTCACAACAACGGGTGGGTGTAGCAGACGCCTATAATATTCTGCTGCGGGGCGCTCTCCAGCTTCAAAGTACACGGAAGCTTCGGCAGTCAGGAATTGGGACGCTGCTACAACAGCGATATTCACGTTCCCTCGTGCTTCCCCCCCCCCCCCCCCCCCCCAGAACTTTTACAACCAACCGCCAGGATCGCGACATCCGACAGGACGACACTCCGGCATTTGTGACCTGTTGCCACTAAGGGAGCACTTTCGACGCACGGGTGGAATAGGACACTAAGCATACCAGTCGGCGACGCGTTCCAGACACCGTATACCCATAATGCACTGCAGCACCGAAACTGATGATGATGATGGTGATAAAGGGTCTGACGGTACGACAGCAACGAAGGCCATACTGTGTCAAGAACAGAAACCCTACGGGGTTCGCTCGAGATCACAGTACACTGCACTTGTTTTTTGTTTTGTTTTTTGCCGCCACTCGGTAGTAAATCAAGAGGTTGGGAAAAGGTTGTCCAAGACGGCTCGAATAAGCTCCTTTCTTGTAACACCAGACAGAAACCCGCGAACAAAATCGGTCGAAAAAAAGGTTATAGGATTGAGCTTCTGTCAGGAATCCAACAGCTATCACAGTATCCGGTGTCTGGGAAGACGCCAGAAACGATGGCAAACAGCCGGATAGTTTGGTTTGTAACACTGTGCGTACAAATAATTGCTCCTCGTCACGCAAACAACAAAACAAAACAAAAAAACGCATATATGTTGACGAAACAAATGTGGCAGGCCTAAGCCTCCAAGCGGAATAAGTCGAACAAGATTGTCGCGTCTCATTGGTACACAGCGTTAACAATCCACTTTATACTTAGAATTTTTGTAGTACCCGATACCCACTAAACGCGCTCTCTGGAACAATACATATCGATAAAAAAGTGCTGTTATAGCACTATCAATGCCAAGAGCTGTGTCTATTTTGTGCTAGCCCAGCCGTCGCTGGGCTTGCACAGTCGATTAACACAGGGCTGCTCTGTTTTTATTTACCTCAAATACTCAGGGTCTGTAGGCATTGCAGAGAGAAGTGAATACAAGGTATATGAAGAAGAAAAAAAAAAAGGTTGTAATGCAAATAATTACCTGTCAATAAAATCTTTACGTCGTTAATCAAGGTCGTTTTAAAGGTGACGCCATGCGATAATGATACCACAGGCGCTGTTTCATGAAAGCGTGCATGGTTCAGGTTATGAATGAACCGTGCAAATTTGTTTTTGTCATAGTGATATATGCCCACTTTGTATCAGAAAGGAGGTTGGTAGCTTGACGCGCAAGAGCACAAGAGTGGATTTATGGTAGATTTTGTGAAACGAAAACAAACCAGCAATTTTTCTAGGTGATGCAAGGTTAGGCAGGTTCAAACTACATTTCATAGATGTCACGCTGCAGTGCGTCGATAGCAAGTATGATGCGACTAGATTTATTTTGAATCGGTTTAACTAGATATTAGTATGGCAGGACGGGTGTACCAAATTGAAAGGGCACGATCCAGCTTTGAGCTATACTTTATATTCATAATAGAGTGTTCATAAAATTGTCGCGGCTCCAGGATTGACATCCTGAAAGGTACGCCAACTAACACGTCGTGTGGTCCAAAACAAGCTATAAACAAGCCCAGCGACTTTCTGCATGACTCATCTTCTTTTCAATTTCAGATCCACTACACAGCTCCTCTGCAAGACATGAAGGATGTTCCACGGACGGACTACAAACCTTCATACTTGTCCGCGTTCAAACGAGCCCTTCATAAAGCCACAAAAAACTAATACGCAATTAAAAAAACAAAGGGGGAGGCACAAGCGACTTTGAACATACACGTCATTTTCGTGTATTCCACTCCAAATACGATGTTCGAAGTTGGCATCTTTGCTTTACCTCTCCTGTGCATTCCCTCAGACATTCTTAATGTTATGACAGGCCGTTGTTTTTACTTAAAAAGGACTATCGCAGCGGCCTTGGAAGGCACACATGCTGATTTATGAAAGACATTGTACGGTTAGGTAAGTAATCAACTCCAACAGTATTTCACCAAATAATGTTAAAATGTAAAATCATATTGAGTATCTACTTGAATGCTCTGTTCAAGTTGTCAAGGTTGCAATAAAAGTTTGCACTTCTTAGTTCAGTTCGAAAGCAGCGTCATTTATTTATGTGGAATGGAGATTTGGACAAGTTGGTATGAGTTCATCGTGAAAAACCACGCAAAAGAAACAAGGACAAAAAGGAAGGACTACACAGGGCAAGCGCTGACTAACAACTGATTTTTTTTTTTTTTTTTTTTTTTATATATATGCGGATGGCGTTATGTTCGCTCAGGCATAGGGCGCACCGTGGATTTTGCACTTCTTTCTTCTTCGTTTCACACTCCACATGCTAACCAAGATCCAGAAAATGAATCTCACTGTTCGTTAGAGTCAGTAAAATTTTGCTCATGCAAAATGATTTTTTTTTTTTTTTTTTTTTTTTTTTTGGTGGGGTTTGGTGTTCGCACAATACGGGGGTGTTGGAGAACCGCGGTTCGTACCTGCAATCTCGACAGTGCATCGCTAAATGCGAGTATGCGGTCCCATTCAACGAACTTTGGTGTTCTCTAAGTCGAATGTTTAGGCATTGCCCCGTTTGCCCAATATAGGAGCGCCCGCACGAGAAGGAGATCATGTAGAGTAGACCGTGCCTTTTACTCAGGTGACGAATTCGATGCGGTGCTTGACGCTGAAGCTGTTACGATCCGCTCGCTCCTTTTTGCCTTTGTGTCGGTTCACCACGGAGCGTAATTAGTCTAGTTCGTTGCGGGCAGACAAAACCACGTTCACTTCGTATCTAGATGCTACCTTTTTTAAGTCCGTGCGACATGCGGTGTATATATGGAATGATCGCAACCTTCTTATTTTCCATCTTTAACGATTCACCCCAAGCTAAACCGACCTTAACGGTTTTTTTTTTTTTTTACTAATTTCTCGCAAGCTGCTGAAATGACTGAGTCTGGAAACCCTGAAGCTTTGATCCTTTCAATATGGACTGATCTAATCAACTGCACTAATCTAGTCAACTAAGAATAGAGTAGTACTACCTCGACGCACTTCCATTATTCCTTTTACCCTCTACTATGGTCAATAAAGCGCTTACATATCTCTCTTCAATCTGCAGGTTGAAGCCTATGTTCATTTTGCGAATACACGAATTGATTAATGTGGATCTTAAACAGGAAAATGCGATGCCTTTCTTGATTAGTTCTGAATGTGCTTGCTGATAGTCTAGCAAACGTTTTGCTGATCTAGGGTGGTACGACCAGCATATATGTGTTCTTTTTCTAATTCTACAAGACCTAAAAACTGGATATGCTTGTCTTTTGGGGTCTATATATAAACCGAAGTCCTAGACATAGCTCACTGAATACTTTCAATACTCCATTTAACGGTTTTCTTCTTTTTTTTTTTTTGTTTTTAATGAAAACCAAATGTTGCTTAGTAAGGGTGCCACCCTCGATCCTATACAGACTCCTGACTTTTGTACGAAAACATTATCTTGTCATCCTATAAAGAAATTATTGAACCGAGATTCCGCATTGTGTTATGAACTTATTTTCGTCGATGTGCTCTAAAATGCACTCTCGAACGCTCAATATGAGGTCATCGCGAGGCATAGAACAGTATAAATCTTCCACACCAGGGCTAAAAGTACTGCACCCCTGGGTTATCTTTCAGAAATTCGACCACCGCCACGGAGCTGGGGTTTTAAAAAGGGGTCAAAGATTAATGGGGAGTAGATGTGTTTTTGCAGATATCCTCATATCGCATGTTGCCAAGTGTCTTTTTCAGAAACAATGGCACGTAGAGGAATTTGAGGCTTGTGGGTTTTTTGCCGTGAAGAATACTGTAAATTTAATTTTTTGTTATGTTAACGTAATTTAGTTATGCACACGAGTGGCCATTTATATGTAAAGTTTTCTGATGCTCAGCACGTGGGTGACAAACAAGCCTATAATAATAAAACTGATTCTGGAATTTAGGTTCAAGATTTCATTCGTCCACTGCAAAAGCGGATTCGGTGTCAGATTCAACATTATCACTGATGGAAGCGGCACCTTTTGTTGTAGGTTTCGTAGCAGACAAAATACTGGTTTGGAGCAGATATCAACATCTGTTTGCTCATCACTTGAAAATTCAAACAAAAAATGAATGCATCATTAAATGGAACACGCATCATTCTAAGAAATAAGTCCCAGGTAGGAGTAGGTCCTATTAATTGGTATTGTAGTATTTTTTTTGCTGAAAAATTAAGCATAACGCTGCAGCTCAGTTGAGATAAAGCCTCTTTCCCCCTTCCCCTTTCACACTCAGTAGCTTATTTAGCCTGTCATAATCCTCCAAAATGCCAGAAAAAAAAACCAGCATATTTGCCAAAACGTCTATAAGAATACATACCCCCAAAGTTTTCTGAACTTACCAAAATCATTACTCTAATATCATAAACTGCAATAACAACCATCCACAAATAGAACAAAAAACTACAGTCGTAGTTTGAAAGTGGCACTACGCTTTAGCGGCGCTGAAAGCAGAGTTTAGTCAAAGCTCGGTGCCTTTTCGATGGACCGTTGCGCCGTGAACTACCTTTACTACAGTATTTATTAAAATATAGACCCGCGTTTTTTTTTGTGTTTTTTTTCCCTTATTTTTTTTTTTTTGGCACACTTTTTAAATTAAAGGTCAACCTACAATAAAAAATAAAAAAAGTTCGAGGTACACCGGTACACCTAAGCATTTCTTATGAGTTGTGAATACGAAAGCGTGCAAGGCCGCTCGTCCGCTCCCTTTTTCGTCTGCTGCGTACTTTTCGTCGCCGGTCAGCGCGCGTGCTACCCTGGGCACGCTGACCTTGGACGCTCTGTGTTAACAGCGCGCTGATGGACACGCAGCGCCATGGGGTGAGCGGTCGTGGAAACTGACGAGCGCAGCGGCCAATGGGAGCCCCGTCGACGCGCGCCAGCCAAAGGAACCGAAGGAAACTAGGTGCCGTTTTCGCGCTTCATACTGATGACGTCAGCTCACTCCATAGCGAGTTTTAGTAGACCGTGTTTTCCGCCCCGCTAAGCCCCTCCGCTACCCGGAACTGTACAGCCAAGGCCATCGGCGCGCACGCGCAGTGTCGGTTTCTTCGTAGCGGAGGGCTAGCGGAGGGGGAAACACGGTCTGCTAAAACTCCCTATTAAAAGTACATTTGTAACGGTACTGTGCCTAATTTTCGAAAAAATCGCGCTAACCGATCGCTCCCCCATGTCAGCCACTGCTCGTAGGACTCCGGTGCAAAGAGATGAAACTCGACGCAAGCGCGATGGCGGGAGGCAGTGAAAATAGACATCGGGAGGCAGTGAAAATAGACGCCCGTCGCGCAAGTAGCCACATGAAGGCATATGGGTGGCAGATATATTTCAAATAATCCCATCAAAAGTAAAAAAAAAAAGTTTTGTTTTATACGGTAGCCGCCATTCCACATGAAAAATATGAAGTAGAAGTGACAATATTCCAAAGCGATATTAATGGATTATTGAATTGGTTTACTGAAAATCGTAATTTGTAAATTCGAAAAAGCCAAATTGCTGTGCTTTAGAAATCCCCTCAAGAGTGTTTTATTGAATCATTCTTTCTTGGAAACAAAGAGGTGCAGGATACTGCATTGAAATATCTGGCTCGCACAAAATTTCTGGGACTAGATTTCGACAAACACAACTTAGGAATGTCACGATGATTACATTAAAAAAAAAAAAAAATATTAAGAACTGTTTCCTTTAGATACCACATTGGTACTTCAGCATGTGCTCATGCAAAGAAAAATATTTATTGTGCCTTAGGTACCAAGATATGGCATTTTGGTTTATGGATCCAGCTCAAATAAGATTACGAACCGCAGATAAACTTATAGGATAGTAAACAATATTGCATATGACACACAAGTTCAACATATAGAGCTCATCCACAAAGTTGAGGCATTTAATATAATGCCATTATTTTATTTAAATATATAGCTATAACAAATTATTTTCCAGTGCAGAATATGAACATCCGGTACAGAAAAGGCTTCTCAGAAATATAGGCAAATATTATTTATCAAGGATACATACGCATTAAGGGAAAAAGAATGAAGTTTTTATGTCCCTTATATTTTCAATGAAGTACCAGGAGAAATTTAGTCTACCCTTTTAAAGAAGTTAAAAACAAATTCAAAACATGGTGTTCGAAAAATCAAATGTAGACATTTTTATATACATTGATGTTTTTATAAATTACTTCCGTCTTATCTGTGTAGCCTAAATTTGTTGTATTGAGGCAGAATTGTTTTGTTCTACGTGCTTACATTAAAAGTTGTCGTTTTGTTTTTTGGTTCCGATAGAGAAAATTCCTGCTTCTTCGGTGGGCGTGATATTTTGCATGGCAACTGCTTGGTTCTGGTAACAAAATAAAGCGGTTTTCTTTTTGTATATTTCTTGACTTTAAACCAGCAGACTTGTACATATGGCAGGATTATGCAGACGCCAAGGGCCAAAGGAACAAGCTTACTAAGCTTTGGCAGAAATGGAGACAGGCAAAACAGGAGGGTAAAAGCTGGAGTGCACGACCGCAAGAGATGTCAACTCCACGTTCCATTCCCACCTGGGCGCAAGCTTTGGCACTATGTTTACGCCGTCGAGGCAAAAAATGCATACCAAATTCACCCGTGCATTATAACGAAGCAACACACAATATTGTCAGCAATGTCTTTGCACAAAAATGCAAGAGTGGACATTTAAATACCCGACGCATGTTTGTGCACTACCCTGCTTTCCTAAAGTATGCAGCGTCAAAGGACACTTGGCATTTGGTCTAACTGCAGAGCTGGCACCATCCAGCTGCGACGACGTTCCACGGAGGAAGATGTTTGCAAGTCTCGATTATTTATTCTACGTGGTGTTGAACTATTGCAGCTCTGGATAGGTTGGCACGGTTCGTGGCATCCACTGCACTCCGCCATAAGGTGAAACGGAGCTTAGAAGGCTAAGTACTTCAGCGGTGCACTCTAGCACGGCGATCGCACCAGCGCCACTGGCATATCAGTGTGCCACGTGCCGAAAGCTGTTCTTCCCTCCAACGTGCAGAGGCAAACAAGAAAGGGGCGAGGTAGTGTGAGGTTTTTCTTTTTTAATGAACGGAGGTCTACTTGTGTTCCGTCTTCTCCTTGTGGGCGGCCGCCTTCCTCTGGGCCACCAGGACGTTGCTCAGCTCGTCCCTCTTCCTCTTGCCACGGAGGTGGGTGCCCAGCTGAAAGCACAATGCACGCCCCCGTTGAGCGCAACGGCCACCAAAACAAACGTCGACTCTTTATCGCGAGGCAGGAGGCAGTAAAGAGAATGGAAACACAAAGTGCATCTGATGTCGCAGGAATGAGTCTTGTACGGACACCGGGACAAACGGCCACTCTTACTGCGAGAGGAGACAATGAAAAGCTACCAATGCAAAAAAAGGATCTTCAGTGTCACACAAATGAGACCTTCACTCATCTCACACTACAAAATCAAGAGAGTTTTCAGAGCGTGAACCGTTAGAACAAACAAACATTCCATAAAAATAAAATAAACCGAATTCCTGACTGCCTTCAGACTGGCAAAAAAAAAAGCAGTTGTAGGTATATCATTTAGGGTCACAAACTGGATAGTTAATTTTCTAACTTAAAGGGGCCCTCCTATGATTTTTGGACTAGTCTGAAATTTGCACTGAAACTGAGTTCATCGTGTAGACGCCCAAAGAAAATATGTTTTTCCCGGAAATCCTCATTATTCTGGGGGTAATAAGCAAATAAAAAATACAAAAAACAAGCAAAACATCTTCACTCTGAGGCACATTAGCCCTTTTAATCGCTATGTACACAAATGTGCACATCTGAAACCCTCACTTTTATACAGGAATGTATTGCATATTGAATCATTTTAACAATTTTTGTGGGATTTTAGGCTCTATGTCTGACAACCAAAGTTTGCAAAGAAAATTCCAGTGAAATGTTTTTTTCGCAAACAAAGATTGTAAGAATTGTTTTCCCCCACGATCGATGGCAAACGCAATATCGAAAGGTTACAGAAAATTAATTTATTGGAGGGCCGAAGCAAAGCGGCAGGCCGAATGACTGTGGGTTAGGTTTGTGGCAAGAGTTGAGGACGGGTATGCACAGTCACCAAAGCCCCGTGCATCGCCCTAGATTAAGGCTTCGACCGATCGCACCGACGCAGAACGACGTCTGTCATTCATAACGCCACTCCTCACTGCGCCGAGAAAAGCTTGACAAAACGTGCCTAGAGTCCCGCGCACTCTGCTCCCCTTTATATCCGTTTCTACCAATCAGGATCGGTGTGATCAAAGCTGCAATTTGGTGCAGGGGTAAGCCACACCGCAACAGGTAGGCAAAAGAGTCAGATGATCGGGATAACAAGTGCAAATAAGCACAATCCACCGTCGACTTCCACAGACAGATCCACACTTGGCATTTGTTGTTTTGAGCGGGAACGGCTGCCGGCACATACTAATAAGTCATGATCCTATATGGCTTCTACGAGAGGTCGTCCTGGATTTTAATTAACTCTAACCTACGGTACATCGTCCACTTTCAAGCTCTTGTAGGCACCCCGGGCAAAAAACGAGGCAAGAACAACAAATTAAAATCACAGAAATGAGTGACCTGGCAGACCCGGGTTAGGTTGTTCAGCTCCTGGGAGGCAGGAGTCTCTATAGTGTTTTTTTTTTTTCTTCCTGTTTCTGAACATTTGAAAAAAGCTTTTTCTCTGCGTTTCATCTTTACCCCTCAATAAAAAAACACATTTTGGAAGAACGATCTAGTCTATTGAGTGATATGCTTAATTTCACCCGCATAAAAGAAATTAACGGCTGTCGCCAATGCTGCCAATCACAAAACCGTTCACCGGTTCTCCCATGACGTCACCACTGCGCCCGCAGCTGCGAGTTTTAAGCACACTGTGGCACCACCAGACGTTGTGCCGTTTTTTGCCAGATCGAAATAACATATGATGCGCTAATATTTTGCGGCTACTTTTCTGATTAGCCCGACCGACTGAGTTATTAGCATACCAAACATCGTTGGAGCGCCTCTTTAAAAATTTTGACTCACAAACATGTTTCCTCTTGCCATATGATTCTGCACGCATCTGCCGTTTTATTTATTCGGTTTGCTTCTTTTCCCGACTTCCGTAACGCTTACTACTCCCGTTATTTGAAGTGTTAGAAATGGGGCTAGGTGTCAAGCGGCCCACAAAGTTGTAAACAATGTCCCAAATTCACTACACAAATAATTGCCGGATACTCTTGCCGAAAAGAGATTGCTACTGCCACAAATAGCCAGTAACAGAACTGACGGAGCCCACAGACCTCTCGCAAAAACAAAGCAATCCTGTTTCGGTCATGATGACATCCCGTCGCAGCCATTTTTGAATTTCTTTTCATAAATTTGTGGTGTTGTCTACCAATACAAATAAAATGTTGCAGCAAGTTTTTTTTTTTTTTTTTTTTTTTTGGGGGGGGGGGGGGGGGCTTTTGACGTGCCGAACTGTGCGCGCAGGCAAAGAAAAGAAGAATATTGTAATGGGCCGATCATCCTGCTCCGTTATCTAAGGTCCTAGGCTGCTTAAATCATCCACGAGCCAGAAGGGTGGCGCTGCACTAGAGAGTGGTAGCCACAAACGCATGGCACGCGGCAGGCCTTACCCCTACTCCTCGCTAGGCTGGTACTTACGGCCGCTGGAGGTCCGTGTTTCAACGGGGATTCTCAAAGATGACGGGGCGCAGTGCAACCGAGCGCCGACTTCATTCTCATCCAGTGCTGAGATGCACAAGTTTGTCAACGGGGCAATCGAAATCATAACTATGGTACACCTCTTCCTCGTGGCCAAGGAGGTCCCATGATGCAACGTGCAGTGTTGCATGCAGTTATTTTTTTAAACTAGCCTATTGCTCCGCTTTTGTATTCTTTTGTAATTGCTACACTACAACATACCTGCCAACCTAGCAACATAAAAATTCAAAAGACCGCCGCGCGCAGGGGGTGGAAGGGGGGGGGGGGGGGGGGGGTGAAGTATTATTATTTCTTTTTTGTTTGACAAAAAACCCTGTTAAGAGGCACTCTGCGCGAATCACACTGTTTTCGCAGTTGTTTTGGAGTAAACTGCCGGTAGTGCCCTGCCCTTCTACGGCACGAGCATGGTTCCGATGCTTTTATGAAGTGATGTGCATCTTGATGTCAAGCTTGCCGCCGTGCAAAACGCTCACACATCACAGGCGCACATGGTACAGAACCCATAATTATCAGCTTACCGCCAAGCGACAAAGCACGGAAACACAGTCGCGTATGGTCTCAGAAATACTTGCAAGTACTTGTTCTTGGCTTTTGAAAGTGCCATCAATCGTTCCAACAGATCAGTGGTTCCAACTAGACTCGGGGAAACACAAAGAGTAGTTCGGCGTTCCGCACCTCACTCGACGACCTAACAAGGCCAATTGAAGCCTAGCGCACCCATGGTCATATAGACGCTTTGCAGCAGCTGTGCATTGACGCCGCCATAACTGATTATCAGTTTTGGTTTCCTCTTATTCCGTTTATTTCACTTCATCATTACCATGGCAGGCCAGGTTATCGCCACATTATATTCAACTGTGTCCTTTTCTAAAGCATCGGCCTTTGTAGAGGATCGTCAACTACCGTTTCAGTTGCTTGGCATCTCGGTAAGACAAGAGAAGGTCGGCTATGGCGGCTGTAATTTGGCGCGTGTGTAAAGCGTCTATAAGCTGTGTGGTCTGGGAATTCTTCTCCCCAACTGTACATAAAAAAATGGTTTATGTAGGAATGTTTTATAGTCAGATGAGGTGCGAACAGTGTTCGCGGTACATAAATGGACAGCAAAAAGCTAGCGAACGTTTTCTGGAAATCACTCGGCACCTGTTGTTTTTAAGGTGACAGAAGCGGGGCTCACCCTCTTCTTGATGAACTTGAGGGCACGTTTGTCCTTGGACACCTTGAGCAACTCCATGGCCCGCCTTTCGAAAGGCGCGAAGCCGCACACCTCGCGGATCAGGTCGCGGACGAAGCGGGTGTGCTTAGAAAGCGCCTGCGAGAGGAAAATGCGCATACACTTTTAGCAGAACCCATCTTCATTCAGCAAGGACTCTTGGGCAGGCTGCCAGTCATTTCACTGAAGCACAAATGAGCCATGTATTATTTTGCCTCTCGCTGCGAAAACGGACATGGCATGGAAAATTACCGCATCCATCAGTACTCGGCTTAGTCGGCACTTGGCATAAACAGATTTGGAAAACTCTAGCATTGCTCATCAACAAACATGACAGCAACGTGCGCACGCACACATCACATTGCCGTGAATCACCCACGTCGGCGTTTGCCTTCTTTTGCGAAGAAATCTGGATAACCACACGCGCTATTTGCAACAGACATGCCGCGACAGGCTAAAACGTAGTTCGCCAACAAAATACGTGGCAAACTGCCCTAAAACTGCTAGCTGCTCGCACCAACTTGAATCACGGGAGCAACAGAGGTAACATCGACTTCACTTACTCCCTTCCTTCGCGAAGGCCGAGGCTTGTACTCGTTCTTCGTGACTTTGTGGCCCTTTCCGAGGCCTACGGCGAGTTTGTACTGCACCCCCATGCCTGAAAACAAGCAAGAATCAAGTTAGCGAGGTGAAAACAGCACGTATGCCCAGTTAGCGGCGTACTACCGAGTAGGGTCGGCGTGAAATACTAATCTAATAATTTCAATCAAAATGAAATAATTAATCAGACTTATTAACAACAACATCCGTAACATAGCAGCGCGTAAACCGTACCTTTGAGGTTATAATTAAGTAAAGATTAACACGGATTCCTGTGAAAGATGAACGAAATACACACCTTGTTCTTTTAATGGCGGAAGCAGAAAGGAGCGCAGAATTCTGGGAAGAGTTGGTTTTCAAAATTATTGTCCCGAAAGAAAACAAAACTTTCTTATTATTAATCCTAGAACGTGTATTTACTAGAAATTAAGTGTATTTGTTGCATTTAAGTTGTAATTTTATTTACACTGAGCTACTTTTTGTTATTTCGGTGTGGCACAAATTCTACGCTAGGGGGCCAATTAGGTCAGTCAGTTTTAAAAATGGCGGCTGCAGTGGGCAAACATGTGTCCGCTACGCGAGTATTAAATTCTTTCACTAAACTGTACAGCTCCTATTTCCATCTTTCGCGTAAGTTCTCGTTGAATTGCGGCTCTCGTTTACGTAATTCCAAGTCTCGATTGGGATAAAAGGGAACTAAAAGCGAGATTTGCCTCTATTAATTCTTGATGAGTGTCGCAACTCAGACCACTTCAATAATTCAATAAACCGATAACACGCCCGTTCCTGTGCAACCGTATCGTACACTAATGGATTATATTGCGTACTTGTAGAAGTTATTAAGCTATGCGGTTCATATGCAATGGGGTCGATGAAGTGAGCAAACACTTGACAAAATGAAACTCCTAAAAGTATTCGCTAACCTCGCTTGATCTTCCTCCTGAAATCCAGTGGACTAACCTTCGATTTACTTTTTTCTCTTTTTCACAGATACACGGTCTTTATATGGAGCCTCGTTTCTAGGACTAGACAAATACCTGGAGCAACGGGAGCGAACCCGGCAGCAATTCACCGGCTCCAAAGGTGACCCACAAATTGCAGTTACTTAGTTCTACAAGTAATGTCGCAACTTCAATTATATATTGAAAAAAAAAAAAAAAAAAAAGCTTTTTTTATAGTTATTACTAAAACGTGTATTATATACGCCGGGGAAAACCTGCAAGTATGTGCACACTTTTTATATATATTTTTAGGTGTCTAATGGCACGGTTGCAACTAACTTACGGTTTGATATCTTTTACAAAATGACATATTTACTTGACCACTTTATCCCCTGGGACGCGTCATGACATGCATTCATTTACTGTGCCTTTGGCGACAATACAGAATTTTCGTTTTGCTTTCGTGTATGATAGAGTGTACTGTTGTACAGGTCTCTTGGCTGTTAAAAGGCGCTAAATAAACTTACTCTCTATATATCTATCTTCTCCCTAACCCAATTGCGCACGTGAAGCAATTTTTAAGGGACGCTGATGACGCTGCCCTATCTTTGTTCCAGACAAGTTCTTTCAGCGCATCAGCCAGTACTTCAATGCGGAAGGTGCGGGCACTGGTATGGTCTTCACGGAAGACTTGAAGCACGTCGTCTGCTTGTGCGAGGACAAGGAGGAGGACATTGACCTGGTCATTCGGATGATGAAGAGGTACCACATCAATGCCCTCTCTGAGGTTATGTTTGGCATTAATAGTCCGTAAGGAATGCATCATATTGGGGAAACAATGAGGATGACGGACAAGCACAGAGGTCTCAGCCACGATACGACAGCATTTTTCCGCCCTAGTTAGTTTCGTCGATCTCGGGTATTTGCCCTGAGCCCACATCAGCACATCTGCCTTCTTACTTCAGCTTTGACTGCTTAAAATAGGTGATTGAGTGACCGCCTTGGCAGCTTAATTGAAAAGTTAATCTCAAAACAAATTTTTGTGAAGGAATGTCAAATATTTTAGTTGAAAGAGGTGTTTACATAGATATCAAACTTAAAACAAACCTTCATCAAATTCAGCTCAACCCACCCTGTTGCACGATGAGTGGTCTTTATTTGTTGCCACTCACACACCTTGGTTCTTGCATCTGGTCACCCAGTTGTTAACAGTGATTATCACCTCTATCCAGTTTGAGTCTTAGAAAATTCTATGATCATTTCATGGGTGTGCTTCTCACGGGTGTACGCAGGTTTAACCAGCAGAACAAGGAACTTCGGTTCGGCACCTTTGTCTTTGGACCCGTGGCCCTCCGCCTCTTCTACCACCTCCGGAAGCCGGATATCGTCGTCCAAGTGCTCAAAGATGAGGTGACTTCAACTTAAATAGTTGTTTTTTCATGCGAGACAACTAACAATGCTAGAGGAAAGCGTGAATAACGTCCTAGAGCACAGTCGAAATGATGAAAGCTTGACAAGAGACATTATCCATGTTTGTTGTTTTTAACATTAGGTTCCCAACAGGTGATGGCATCAAAAACTTGACTGTATTTAGAATTCTTTTGTCAGTTTCTGTTGTTGGAATTGGTGCGGTGGGCCGTGTGAATGCAACGGTCTTCTAAATTATAAAAAATTAAACTGGCCAGACACGATGAACTATAACCCTGAGGCTAGGGAGAAAGACGACGACGAAGGAGAGGAGTCTCAATTGAGACTCCCGTCCGTCCTCTCCTTCGTCGTCGTCTTTCTCCCTAGGGTTATGCCTCATCATGTTTAATCATCACCTGCTCGTTTGCACCCTAACAGGCTGGCCACTTCTTGTGATGATTTTTAAAGAAGCTGAAGACATCTGGCACATTCAACAATGCAGACGGGTCTTTAAAACTGGTGCCAGCCGTTGTCTCCACAGCCCGAATGCGAGAGCGTCTTTCTTGTTTTGAAATCGCTCCCCCGTTCCCTGTCCGAGCCAAGACCCGTCGGCGTCCATTTCAGGAGCTGGACGGCTTCTTCGACCAGTTCTCCTCGTACCAGATAGCCATGGACCTCCTGTTCAAGGAGCAGCGCTACCAGGATGCCCTGGACGTCTTTGCCAGCATCCAGAACAAGCAGCTGTATGGCACCAAGTACCCCAGGGAATGCATGGTGCTTGCTCTGGCCTCCTGCTACAAGCTGGTGAGTGGCAGGGCACCACCGGACAAGGCTGACTCACAAATTTGCATTTGAGCATAATCGACCGTACGGTGACCGCCTACAACGGGAGGGAGTGGATGGATGGACACGGCCGAACCCTTCTAATTGGGTTGCAGCTTGTGCCACCTGGCCGGGGCACGCTGGCACTTTTGGGCCGCCCTGGAAGCTAAAGGTTTTGCGCTATTTGCGAGATCGTGTCTAGGCACTATCTACGAGATATTGTCGCTTCTAACATTGCCAGAATTATTTCGAGCCTACGGTGGAAGAACGACGCGCACAAAATTGTAAAGACGTATGTGCAGTTCGGAAGTGTGCAAGGGCTACTCGATAGGTGGCGCCAGAGTCTGTTTTTTCGTCATAAGCGGTTGCTAGGAGACATATTGAACTCAAGCACATTCAAGTGCAAATGTGTGAACCAGGCTTCGAGTTTCTTATGGCGTGCCGTCAGAGTCGCCGGAAGCATCCGGAATGCCAGGGGAAGCTGCAGCCGTCTCGTGTCCACTCCAAAGCCAAAACATAAGACCAGGAGATTTCTAGAATGTCGCATAGTTAGAGGATGCCTTCGAATAATCTGTAGATGTTTGGGAACAAATATTTTGAGCAATACGAAAAGGGTTAGACAGGACATGTCATGCAATGATATGGGTTTTAGTGAACCAGTATAGACCAGGGTAATTAAAATTGTTGCCAAGAACAATGTGCTAACAAGAAAATTAGCTGCGACGGAAGTGCTGCGACATTTGCGCCGAATTGTGCAACGAACAAAAGTCTGCTCCATCTTGCGCCGAAGTGCCACTTTTGCACTTCGGCACATTGCGCCTCACCTGCGCCGAGATTCATTTATTTATTATTTATTATTTGTGGGGATGATTTTAGGGAAGTTTTTGAAAACACTATGACAAGTGGAAAAAGAAAATGCCATTATCATCAATGGACACAATTTCTTCCGGGAGGTCGTTCCGCTCTCTCGCAGTTTTGACAAAGAATGAACTAGCAAAACTTTCAGTCCTGTAAGTGGGTAGAGCAACCTTTTAAAATGATCACTTTATAATGACATGGGCTTAAAGGAGCTGTGCAACGATATTCAGTTGGAATGTTTTTCTCTCTACACGAGCTTACTGGCACACCTGGGACTCAAGGATGCTCACACGCAACGCCACGGGCCAAGAAACTCCTTTGTTGCGGTGCCATTTCAAGGACAAAAACGATCATTTTCATTCAATCTCTCCTTTGCAAAATTTGATGACGTAACTCGGGGATCGCAGTACACCCAAGTGACGATATTTGAATGCGGTTCATAGATTGGACCCGAGCATTGCGTGGGCACTCGACTTGGGCTCGTGACAATTGCTAGCTCGAGAAGCATTCGGGTTGTGACCCGTGTCCAATCGCTGCAACGACGACAACAGCCGAGCCATAACAATGTCTGGAACTCAGCGCGTGTCCTCCGCTTTGCCAACCCCAGCGCGTGGCTATGATCAACACTGGCGGCATATAATCGGCTCCGGATCACATGGCCGCTTGTTCTGGCTGCGAGTTGAGGGGGTAAACGCTGCTCGTCTTTCTTTAATTTTTTTCTGGGACTTCTATTGCGTGGGGTGAAAAACGAACGCGTGTTTCATAGGTCATTAACATTAGGGATCCGTTTTAAGCGGTATTTGCGCAAAGTACAAAAATTGTTGCATTGCTCCTTTAATTAAGCGAAGCAAAAAATAATGATATTGATTATTGGTCAGTCCTATTTAATCAGAGAAGTAGGTAAAAGGAAAATTTTACAAATGTGTATTTCACAGCATCTCGCCATATATTTTGCTCTATTTTAGGTCCAAGCCCAGTTGAAGGCTCAAATATAGACCATAAATACACATACTAAAAGCGCAAGTCACGGGGCATTCGCTGCGCTTGATTGGTGTAGCCAATGAAGGAACGCGTAGAAAAATATGACGAATGCCACGATGTCGCACTTTTGACGTTGTTTGATTGATCTCATTCGCTCGTAGTGGCAGCTGCGATTCGACTTAAGACAAAACAAAACGTAGAGTACTAAGATATTGAGGTGGGCTAGTTGGATCCTCAATATCTTATAGCGCTTGTCCTGTCTACATGTTCTGTCCTTTGTCTAACCTTTGCGCTATTTAATTTTAACAAAACATAGAGATTGCTCGTGAACCGCGCTGGCCCCGTCATCGTCTGGATATTCACCCATGTCGGGGATGTCAGAAACTAAGAGACGAAAAAAAATTGCAAAAAGTGGGATGGTGGCTGCCGTGTTGACACAGAACCGGGGCCTTTTGCTCCCGACGAGATCACTCTATTATCATGTCTTCCACGTGCCTCCATGTCGTTGCTCCATGCGAGCTTCAACGCTGTGCACCAGAGTGCTAGGAGCAGCGCGGCTGGCTCGGAAGTTATGCTCAGTGCTATTACAGGACGACATTCTTTGGTCTTTGATTCTAAAAAACTGTACCTAGAAAGAAAGAAAAAGATTTTAAGAAACTCGAGTCTATGTTTGAATAAACACAGTAGTCGAGGTAGTTTTTGCGCAGCAGTCATTCAAAAGGGCAGCGAACTTTGACTCAACTCTGGTTCCGACACTGCAAAATTGCAGTGTCACTTTTAAAGCACAATTGTTGGTTTTCTTAATATTTTTGGGTGACTGTTTCTGCAGTTTATGTTAATTAGAATCTTATTTTTGGTAGATTCAAAAAATGTGTGTTTGTGTGTGGGGGGGGGGGGGGGGGGGTAACATATTTCTATTGATATACGTTTTAGCTTAAATGCTAGGTTCCGCTGGCATTTTACAGGAATTATGTTTATAGGCGAAATAAACTAACCTACTGTAAAAAGGTATTTACAGGTGAAATAAACTACCGACGGTATAAGTGTTTACAGGCTAGTAAACTACCGAGTCTAAAAGGGGAAGGAGAAGAGAGTCTCTATCTCAACTAAAGTGTTTTGCTGTTCTTCATTTTTCAACTATTCCTAATACCAATTAATCGTAAGTGGAACCTGCTCTGACCTGAGCCCTATTTTGAAAAATAAGGCTGTGAATTCCATCTAGCAATGCAATCATGTTTTTTGGGTTTTTTTTCATGTGATGTGTTAAAAGATGTTGAAATGTGCTCCAATAGTGTTAGTGGCTGCTGCATACTAATAATTTGTCTGCCACTAACCCTACTACAAAACGTCATGTGTTGCTT
The DNA here is from genome assembly GCF_016920785.2 of Ixodes scapularis. Classification (NCBI taxonomy): domain Eukaryota; kingdom Metazoa; phylum Arthropoda; class Arachnida; order Ixodida; family Ixodidae; genus Ixodes; species Ixodes scapularis. Next base: position 23,754,883 of record NW_024609837.1, read on the forward strand.
CCATCACTGATCTAGTCATTTAGTCTTTGAGAAAATTATGAAGAAAGTCAACGAGTTCAAGCTTGTCCGATGTGTGGAGGGCAGTAGAAGGCTCCTATAATTACGAAATCGTATTATATCCGGATCTGTGGTAATTTTAAGTAATTTGAGTTTCAGTACAGGACGTGCACTTTTTTTGCAGCATTGAGAGCGCGACCACCTCTTTTGGTTTTGCAATCATCCTGTTTGATCTGTTTGGTCGATTTCTCACCGACAGAACACGAGAGAGCACTACGAATACGCGGTGCGACTGGTGCAAGAGGCTAGGTCAGTGGGAGCTCTTGTGTTGCGCAAGGGTCTGGCCTTTGCAGCTGCGCTTGCCATCAACCACGTGAGTCGTTACTCTTTCTTGGGGCGTGCCTTTGAGTCGGGCGTCATTCCTGTGGTGGAACGGCCGGGTTTTTTTACTTTTTTTGCAGAATGAACCCAAGGTTGCCATGGAACTGTTGGCGCTTACAGCACAGCTGAACTACATCACTGTTCTCAACCTCCGTGTAAGTTGACAGTTGCCTTTTTTTTTTAAACTGGGTATTAGAACTTATGATTTTTTGCATGTGAACGCAGTTGTGATCAAAATGCAAGAGAATACAAGACCACTGTCAGTCCAATATTTTTGAAGTCCAACTTGGGTGTTTAGTTATTAAAATACCATAACACACAGATGCACACGACTTGCACTTATCATCACTGAAGCTGGTTAAACGTGCGTGTGAATTCCAGTGTCTTTTGTCTGTAACTGACAGGTCACTAATGAGAAAGCTTCCTTCATCTTTCAGACTACCAAAATTTTTAATTTATGGCACGCAAGAACACTACATGGTGTACATTGAGCGACATAGCATCTCATTATTGCTTCGAACCACAGGAAAACTACTATGCAGGGATTAATACAGAGAGATAAAGACACAGTAAAACCGACTACAGACATACAAGGTACCACCCGCCAAGCTAATATTTTTCTCGAAGAAAAAGACCACTTCACTATTAAATGGTTCTACTGCAGCAGAAATATTTTAAGAGTGCATTCGGAATAAAAAGAAGTAGAGAACACATAATGGAGCATCTTATAACCTTGGCTGTTGCAGCTTTTCCCGAGCTCCAATTTAAAGAAGTGTTAGGTCCCTTGGCACGTTTCAAGGCAACTTTGCTGACTTTGACGCACGGCCAGTAGGAGTAAATGGGAATATTCATTCCATGCACCATGCTGCAACCCCGCGTAACAGGCGACCCTCAATGTACACAGTCTTGATTTTGTCGGTGGCGCAGAGTGCAGACGTTCGAAGCTAATGGGAATCTGACTGTCCTATTCCATTGTGGCATTGCAGATGATGGCCCTGGCGGACCTGGACAGGTTAGAGGACGTGTTCCTGACACTGCGCTCCATCGTCCACCAAGACGTCCCGGTCCAGTCGCGGGTGGAGTACCAAGTGTTGCCTGAAACGGTGATTGGGGGCTCCTTGCTTTGAGACTCGTTGTCGCATCTTATTCGTTACCCTGATGCTATTGACAAGCCACTCGCGCAATCATTTGCCGTAGATTCTGGCGTAGAGCCACAGTTTCTCAAACACGAGGTTCAAACATCGACACACTTTGCATGCTCCTGGAACCTTGGAGTATAGAAATGAATCTGTTACCGACGTAGTGTGCAGTCGCTCCCATCTCTTGCCCACACAATGCTGGGGGCTGCCCTTTTGCTGAACACAAACAAACGTAGCTGAACTAGCAACCCAAATATTGGACCAAAATAATTTTTTTTTTCTCTCAAAGTTATTGAATTTTGGTTTTCACCGTGTTTTTCAAAGTGAAAGTCTTTTTTGGCAACGTTAGAAAAGTGACGTCGGGGAAGGCAGGTGTTCACTTTTTGGACTTTAGACTTTGTCCTTAACCGACCACAAACAATTGCGGGGTGTCAAATGAATGCTATGGAAGCTCGGTCCAGCACCCGCGCAGCAGCACGAAACAAATGCTTGGCATAGTCCATTTTTAGACTGTCTGCTTGACCTGCAAGCCTGCCTTTCCCCAACGTCGCGCCACTGAAAAGTTCGGGTAGTATATTTTAACGTTGGTTTTGGCATCATTTTCACTTGTCGATTTCACAATAATTATTATGAATTTCGCGATACTAAGTAGCCTACCGGAAGTAGGAAAGGCCGGTGATTCCGAAAATATAGCATTAGGGTAACTAAATAAATCACTCGAGTACCCCTTTAAAGGGATACTGACACCCTCCCCCCCCCCCCCAATCTTTTTTTTTATTTTGTGTCAAATGATTTTTTATGGTGTCAAAAGACTACCCAATCAATATTTTGCTATAGTGTCACATATATTTTTAATAAAGTAACGCAACTGCTCAAAACCAAAACCAAAACTGAACTGGGGAGGAAAAAGAATTATAGAGGAGGAGCAAGTTACCGGCTGTGCAACTTGTTTTCAATCAACCTATTTGCAGCTTTTTAGAAGCCACAAAAAATGGGTATCATATTTATTGTCTATTTTTAGTATTGAGTGTGTGCCTTTGATGACCCGTGACTTCAATAATCTTTGTTGGTTGTGTCTAAACCATAGAAAACGGTAAGGGACCACAAAGAGAGTAAGCGCGACTCAAACCGGCCTGTTCTTGATCGGTGGTTTTCGGGTGGAAAGAAAATGAATTTCGAGCCGGAAATTGTGTTCTGGGTAGTTGGGCTCTCATATCTCATGCACAAATAAAAACCTTGGCAAGCATAAATGCCCTGTCATTGTCCCTTTAAAGCTGCTTCACACATCTGCGTTCAAGCGATTGACTGCATTGCAGCCGCTCACGACTGCTCACGAAAAGCACCCGGAGCTCGTAGAAGAGACACTTTTTTCAGGTCATTCTAGGCTTCAAAAGCAATGAAAACAATCTTTGTCCTAAATCTGCTATTACACTAACAAAATGAAAAAAAACTGTCCATAGAGCTGCGCCTCTAGTAGCGAATGAACATGCGAGGACAGACATACACACTGGCGGCGAGGGTGGGAAAATGGTTCGAGCGCGAACAGAGCTTCTGAGCGTCAATGGACGTTCCTTCTTTCTGCCACGAAAGGTGATGAAGGTGGAGCAGAGCCTGGAGCGCCTGGGGGACAAGGAGAAGGCCCACATTTTCGAGCAGATGAAGCGGGCCCTGAAGGAGAACAACCACCTGTCGGAAAAGTCACTGGACGAGCTGCTCTGCCAGCCGCTGCAGCAGCGCCCGTTCAACAGGGACAGGGACCTCGACCGCACCGCAAGTAAGTCCGGAGACTCCGCTATTCATTCTTTGTAAAATAGGCTGCGCTTCGGAGTAGCAACACTTTGGCCATCTTGTCGTCTAAAGTCATTGTTGCCAGTTATGTGAAGCTTCATCTCTAATTGCAGGAAACGCTTTTCTGTTCTCCAGATACGTCAAACGCAGTCCGCGACAGAGAAAAATTATATAGCTTGAGCTCCCCAGCATGGTATCTAAAAGATTGTGAAGTCACAATTTCGCGTCACAACTATTGCTAGTTGCACGCGTTCTGCACCGGGCAACAGAATGGCGGCATCCACGAGACAGTCGGGATTGTTGACACTCTTAGCGTGACTTAAGTTAGTGGCTTTAGTTGAGGCTCGTCTCAAGTAGGGTTTGGATTTTTCCATCTGGATTACTTAACATTGATTGGCTTTAGAAAAATTGCCATATTTAGGAGTCTTGTCACTTGCCAAAGTGCAGGTGCCATACCGGCCATTCATCAGTGTGCACTTGTCAAACAAACGTACAAGCCAATCGACAGCCACGTCATCATTTGCGAGCCAAAACACAAATCTGTTGCGTCTTGTTGTGATACAAGTCGAGATAATACGGACAGCAAGGCGTCTGCTTCTTGCACACAAGTTGCGGTGACGTCAGAACGACTCCAAGCACTGATTTGCTTTGATTGAAAGGGTGGTGGGTAGATCTTGGTGCTGGATGCCTTGAGATCTACCCACTATTTTTTAATGCATTAGCATTAGAACGCTCATTTTGACGAAAACCCGGCGGTGTCTTTCGTTTGCAAGTGCCGGGGAGAGAGGAAGAAGAAGGGGGAGAGTGTGACGCGTGCGACACTCCCATTGGTTTGAAGCGCTGACGTCAGCACGCATCAATCTCTCCCTCTCTTCCCGGCAGTGACAAACTGATAGACACCGCCGGGTCTTCGTCAGAGTGAGCCCTTTCGTTTTTGGCAAAGTCACGTGCACGAGAGCCAGATAGGAGGCGCCGCCGAGCAACACCTCTTAGATAACAAAGCTGTACTGCTAAATGAGATGGAATAATTAGAGAGGGCCAACGCTGGACACAGATTGGAAATGAGTGCTGTGTCAGTGCTCGGCTTAAGTTTGAGCCAAATGTTGACGTAATCATCATGTCCATTCTGCCCAGCGTTGGCCTTCTCTGATGACGCCATCTCATTCAGCACTACAACTTTATCTAGGAAGTGTTGCGGCGCGGTGGAATGAGGACGTGCACAGTTGCCACTCCGCCGTCGCCAGTTCTTCGCTGTGGGTTTTCCTTAGTGGTGGTGCGTGGGCTGTGATGTATGTGTGTAGTTAAAACGATAGATGCGGTTCACTCCACGAGTGATATGGATGCAGTTTCTTCCACGAGTGGTACGGATGTAGCTCTTTCCACGAGTGATATGGATGACCGTATCCAAGGGTGTCGACGTACTCTGACAAGCAGACTACAAAAAAGGGGTGATAAAAATTACACAGGAAGATCCATTGGTGAATTTTTAGGGAATTCATTAGCATGACCCTTAAAAAATGCCCCACATGTCCTCCTTTGGAAAATGCAGAAAGAGGCAGAAAAAAATGGAGGAAGCAAAAGAGAAAGCCAAAAGAAGAAAAGTGAAGGGGTCAGCTTTAGCATTTTGAAGGGTCATGCTAACGCATTCTTTAGGAATCCACCAATGGATCTTCCTGTAATCGTTTCAATCGGCCAACAAGAGCTTGGCGTTCATCGCAACCCCCGTGCAAGAAGCAGACAAACTTGCACTCTGCACTGCATTGCAGTCTCTTTTCAACAATCGTATGTGCAGAGTTTCACTGTTTGGTTGATTCCAGGTTCTGGCATCGGGGGCACATACATGTCCGGGCAGCGTGTTTCAATCAGAGGTTCCCGAGGAGTGCAGCAGCACCCAACGAGGCACCGCCAAGGTCTCGGCGATGTGGACGATTAGCCGTGCACACTCCAGACGGGAGCTTAGTTTTGCTTTCCTACCGTTGTTTGCCAGGCTACCACGAGACAAGCAGAGATGCTCGCACCCTTTCATTAGCGAGAAGCAGTCTCTCAAATCCGCTTTTTTTTTGCGCGGGCGAAGTCTGCCAATGGGGAGCGTGCACTGGCTGGGAACGATGCAGCACTGCCTTGCGTGTGTAGTCCAGTCCATAGATCCGCCTGCTCTCGGAGCCTTGACCGCCGGGGCCACCTCAGTCTTTCATTGAAAGGTACTTTGTAAATAAAAGTGGACCAGCTTGAATATCTGGTTATTTGTTGGTCAGGGTGGCTACCATCTGTAGATTTGTTTGCCGAGAACTATGTGCCAAAGGTGCAGTTGTAAAGACGGTGCAAACGCTACAGTCTGCAGTTTCCATGGGGCAGAACGAGCCACCAAAAAACAAAATTGGTTCATAAGAAAAGCACTGCAAAGAAAATCTGGAAGTCAAAGACCTGGCTTACAATCAAAAGGACAGACGATATTGTAAAAGGTGCTAGTTATTCAGGCATTGAACGTCCTCCAGTCATGAATGACAAGGTTTTCTTTGTTCTGCTGCGAAATATTTGCTGTGTATAGGTGCGCAATTTAGCCAGTGTAGCATGGTTGCTAATCTGAGTGCTACCATGCAGTAGCAACTGGACGAACACATTCCAACATGATGCTCATCCAGATGAAAACTGGCTGGAGTGAAGATTGAACTTTGGATTTGAAAATATGCGATTCTTAGGGGTGTGCGAATATTCGTCATTTTCGAATAACGAATAGAATATTACCCTATTCGATTCAGTAATGGAATTGAATAATTATTTTCAAAAGTTTCGAATATTTTTTAAATAATTTCTGAATAGTAGTTGTTACAGTGTTGTGCCGCGAGATTCCCTTCACAGGTGTCCCACAACGCTCCGGCATGCCTGCCATACGTGCCCACAAGATGGCAGTACGTACCCTCTTCTCCTAGACAATGATTATCATCATTGGATGCAGCAGTTTCTCTACGTACGTTGCTGCTGCCTCCATTGGGGACCACTGTGTTAAGTATAACCCGCATGAAAGCGATTGGGCAAGAGACGAGACAGGCGACGTCGACCCGCTTTGCTGTCGCTCGGTCTAGGGTGCCTCAATGTCCTTCTGTTTAGGGTGATGCCACCCTTTGTAGTACCCGGTGCCGACAGCACGCGCTCACGGGAAAAATACAAAGAAATCGACGAAAACAAAATGTCGCCATAGCACAGTCAGCGCCACTAACGCGTGCAGGGACACGCTCTTTCACGCGCTTCTGAACAAAAAAGAAAGATAAAAGTGTGGGACAAAATGGCCAGATGTCTCCACCCTAAGCAAAGCGCACATGAAGGCACCCTAGCTCGGTCAGTCACGCGATGAGGCAAGCTGCATGAAAGTGGTGTGAGCAAGTGACCAAGGCAATGAGGATATTTTCTAGAAATTCAAACACCAAGCGACGCGACGAGCGACAGCAAGAAATCTCCGTCGCTCGCTGCTGACTCTCGTCGCTGTCGCTCGTCTCGTCGCTCGCTAAATCGCTTACATGCGGTTCAGCCTTTAGGGACCGCTTTCACTCGAGAATGCTCGTGCACACTTTCGGAAAGAGTGTCGTAGAGACGTCTCGTAACTGGTTGCAACGGTACCGCCGCTCTGTATGAGTGAAGTACAAGTGGTAGAAGCGGGAAGTTGTTTGAAGAGTAAGTGCAATAGTGTGTGGAAGTTTTTCGGCCGCTCCCATGTAACCAATTGAAGAAGCCACAACAGCTGCTTGTGTCGAGTCTTTCGCAGCACTTTCCATGGTTGTCCCACTTGTTCAGTGTGTGAAGATGTTGCTTTTTTAGGGCGCAATTGGAACAAGACAGTCCGTTTTCCCTGAATCTTCTCAGATCAGTGAAAATAAGGGTCTTAGACATAAGCACACAGGCACATCACACCCTTGCCACCTTTTTTGATCTTCAAGGACATTTGCTACAACAAGAAAAAAAAAAGAATGTAGAGTTCCTACCGAGTACATTGCTTCAGGATGTACCAGGCTCAAGCGAACTCGGATTTTATGTTCAACATCCGCGTGAACAGTGATTTTCTGTTTAGCATTCTAATATTTTAGCATCTTTAGACTATTTAATTATATATTGTTCAACTCTAGTCATTATCATCTAGTCGCGTTGTTACAATAATTTTAAACATTTTGGAACAATAAAAATAATTTTATGTCTTTGCTCTTCTTTAGTAGCTGTCACTTAATATTAAAAAATTATTCGATTCGTATTCGATTCGGTTTCAAAGATCACTATTCGCACACCCCTAGTGATTCTCCCACAGCGTACCAATTCCCATGAAGGTAGCCTTCTGGCAAGGCACACAAATTGCTACAGGTCTTTCCACCAGATTTTTACACGAGACCGATTCAGTGCAAGCAATTGGAGTTACTATGCGTATGTTCAAAGTATATACGCAAAAATGCAGTCACAACGTAGAACTGGGAACACCTGCTGAAGTTGATCGCATAAAGAGCAGAGGCAAAATGAAGTGCACACCATATATTGAAACAAATGGAGTTAGCCACTCGCTTGCATTCACATAGTATTCAATCAAACCAGTTCAGGTATGCATAAGAATAGTAATATTGTGTGTACGTCTATGCAGCCAGAAGTTAGTCAGCCCCGATGAGCGTCTGGTGTCTCGGTTGTAGATGAGCAATTCAGCCAGTTCAGTACAACTGGTAGACTGGGGTCTCTAATGTGCACCACGCAGTTGTGATACATGACTGCACGCCCAGTACTATGCTCATCCATACAACATTTAGCAAATGTCTCTTGTGGGGTGGTGGTGTAGAATTGAGTTCCCAAAGGAGGCAGAAGTAAGAAAACAAACATTTTATTTACAGTATAGAAGCAAGTAAGAAAAAATACTTGGCTCCCCCCGTCCCATGGAAATGTTATGAAGTGCCGCCCCGGGTGTTGTCGTTTGTGACGTTCCCCCAATGTCCCTCGGCAACTTATTCGGTCGCGTCGGCCCTGGCAGTAGCGAAGGGGGTCTCCACCGTGAGCACCCCGCAGTCGACAATCTTGACCTCCTTCGTCGGCTTGTCTCGGCTGTTCGTCTGGACCTTCTCAACCTTGCGCACCACATCCTGTCAGTGGCAGACAACATGGCCATTAGCAACCAAGCACAGCCTTCTTTCAGTCATGAGCAGGTTTCCAATCTCCCAGATACCACACAAAAACAGTCCTTGTCAAATTGCCTTGGAGTAACGGTTACATCAGAGCCACATGCTCCACAGACCTAAGTGCTGTAAGCTACAAGAATGCATCCCTCGTTTCAAATGCTCCTCTGGCAAACGCCACAGCAGAAAATCCAGTCAAACCTCAGAGTTCAAATCAGTGGCATTTGCTCCACTCCAACAACGTTGCCATTTGCAACCTCACTCCAACAACATTGCATTTGCAACCTCTGTAGCAGAACAACACTAATCTACGCACTGCACTTGCTCAAAAGCCTCTGCTTACTAGAGAGCAATGTCCCCCCCCAACTGCCTCCCTTCACCTCTCCAACTTATAATGCTCTTGCCATCCTTTTACCAGATGAAGACATTTCATTAGTTCTGTTTACGACTTTAAAGAGATACTTCAACAAAGTTTGAAATATACCCGTCGTGTACAGAAATAGGCTGAATATGATCCACATTATCCATAAATGACAATCGCAACTTTGAATTTTGAGCCTGATGGCTGCATTTTTTGTTATGAACGGCCCACTCTGGCAAGAGCTCGGAGAGCAGGAGCAAAGCTGCAGCGAGGCCGATGTCGACAGGATGTCTTAGCCGTTCCAGCGGCCGAAGCATGCCAGCGATCGGGCCACCGCAACTAACCGCAAAGCTGCTTTTGTATGAATTTTGAGTGACAAGTTAGTCTTCTATAATCTTGAAAAGGGACAATAGCGACATCTGGGACACACAAGAGAGAGTTCCGGTTGAGAGGGGAGTTCCTTCTTCCCCTCTTCTCTCGTGGCGGCCGGAGAGCTGGGGGGTGTTGTCGGGTTCAAGGCATGTATAGTTCTAGGCGAGACAAGCATCTTCACTACCTGTCAAGGCTCCTAGACTGGCATTACGAACGAGGCCTTAGCGACACCCATCAGGTGCTCTTTGCTAATTGTTTAATTCATTTTAAAATTCCTTTTGGTGTCTTTGTCAACAAGAGATTGGAGCGTCCGATGCGATACTGCTTCCTTGAACACGTAGGGACCAAGAATTAAGCGCCGAAACTTCGTTGTAATATCCATTTAAACCTGACATGAGGAGAGCTCGTATACTTTGCTTTGCCCTACGGTTAACTACAACCAGAGCTACAGACTGCCAGGTCCAATCACAAGTTGGTTAGACACCACGTGGCATCTGTTCCAAGGTGCATGTCGGAGCAGCACACTGATGCAGACGTCGAAGCAATATACCGCATTACTTTTAACTGGCCCGTAGCTTTGTCCGTAGGTTATGTTGGGCAAGAGAAGTGAAGTGCAGCTGTTAACACCAGATCGTGGTACAGTAGCGGGGCAATCGCTTACCATTCCCTTGACAACCTTCCCGAAAACTACGTGCTTTCCATCGAGCCACGAGGTCTTCTTGAGGGTGATGAAGAACTGAGATCCGTTGGTGTCCTTGCCGGCATTGGCCATGGAAAGCCAGCCGGCACCGTAATGCTTCAGCTTGAAGTTCTCGTCTGCGAAGCGCTCGCCGTAGATACTGCGACCTGGAAAGATCCGGCGCAACGCTTTATGCACGGGAGGTCGCTCGGAACTCAGTCGCCACACGACGTTTAAAAGGTTAGCTCAAAAGGTGCTTTCTCACTACCCTACTGTCTGCCATTTCTGTAAATTGCAACAAAACAATGCTCTGCACTTCCGGGGCAAAATTTAAACAAATTGGGGAATAAAAAAAAATACAATATGCATTATAGTAATTATTGCATCGACGACACATTAATTACAATAGACACTCTTCGAAATTTTGAAATGATACATATTTTATGTGCGGCTGCAGTCAGTTGGTCATGCAACGCATGCATTGGACACGAGCACTACGTCGGCATTCGGACCATACTCTGATTGAAACGCTTTCCACACGTGTGCCGCGTTGGTGCTAACTTGGAACCAATCGCGGGCTTCATGCGGGAAGCGACGGAACCTACTAATGGGGGCTGCACATAATCTATGCTTCATTTCACAGTTTTGGAAAGGGCCTATGAGGCGCTATGCGTGCATTCTCCAGAAACTGAAAATGCCGAAAGTTGGTCACCGACGGCTGAAGGAACGTGGAGCATGGTTTATTGTGTTCACGCGTCTTGCTCCATGATTGGTCTTCCAGCATTCTTATTGGCTGTGAAGAGATAGTAAGACACTCGGTACTCTCGACAGTTTGAGTAGACGTCGGCGACTCTAGTACAAAAGCTGAGGAAAATGCTTGCAGGCTGACTATCAGGGTGCCACGGTACTTATACGAAGAGCAAGTCGCCTGCTCCTTGCACAGGGGTTGCGGTTCCGTCAGAACGATGCTGAGATCCGACTGGCTTTGATTGAAAGGATAGTGGGCAGAACTCGATGCTAGATGCCTCGAGGTCTACCCACCATTTTATTCGATCAGCCAATAAGAGCTCGGCATTCTGACATTGCCACAACCCCTGTGCAACAAGTAGGCGAACTTGCGCTCCGCATAGCACCAGGTCATTACACAGAGCAAAGAGAATGTCATACCTCCGGTGCCGTCTCCCTTCGTGAAATCTCCTCCCTGAATCATGAAGTCTGAGATGACTCGATGAAACACGCTGCCCTTGTACCCAGTCAGGCCGCCGTCCGCCGCCCTCTAAAACGAGAACAAGAATGTGTCGCCAGAAGGCAAGTTTACACCACCGGACCAAAGCCTCCAGATGTCGGTGGCATCCAAGATCACCGGACGTTCAGATTATCAAAAGTTTGAGCCTTCCGCAAAACGTTGCTCCATGGTGCGAGCGGTCGATCGGCTTCGAGACAACTCCAAAGGGCTATGCAGTTGCATGTGTCCTGTTATGAAATTCTAGGAAAGTGCAAAGTGAGCCAAACAAAGCTGGCAGCTAAACCAAAGTGCCTACAACAGTCAAAGAAGGATGCTTCAAAGGAAGCAGAAGGAGACGAAAGAGCTCACTTTCATCACTCTTATGGACGATCAGACATTCTGCACAAAACTCCGGGCGACGGATTGAAAATGCGGTGGAAACCCCGCTTCCAGTGCAAGTCTACTGCCTTTGATAACACTTCGGCATCTTGCAAATGCACGCGGCCGAAGCACGACGGACAAGTGCAGACTAGCGACAGAGCTGCTACATTCGTAACCCATCGCCAGCTAAAGTTTGCCACCAATGCCACCAGTATTAAATCAACGAGCCCAATCCTTTCCCATAGCAGACACTACATACCAGATGCAAGTCGAGAGAAAATGTGAAAAATCTCACCTCCTCCGTTAGGTGCTTCTTTGCTAGCTCCATGAAGTTTTGCACAGTCTTGGGCACCGTCTTGCCAAACAAGCCAATCTCAATCCGGCCAGCGGGCTCATCGCCTATCGTGATGTCAAAGTAGACCTGAAAACAACAAGTTGTGCACTTTTGAACTTGCAAATGCAACCAAGTTATTTCAAGAAGTCCAGAGAACTCTAGTTTAGATAGCCGATGCTCGGCACGTCGCTTCAATACAACTAGCATGCCTGGGAATGATTGTGCACGGTTTATCTAGTTCACTGTTGGAACACCCAGGCATGCTTTCAAGTCTTCAAAATACTTTTTTTTTTTTTTTTTAAGGCTGACACCCAGGCATGCTTTCAAGTCTTCAAAATACTTTTTTTTTAAGGCTGATTTATTCAGAAGTTTAAGAGCTTAGCCATAACAGGAAATTATTTTAGCTTAAACACTCATTTAAATTTATGTTGATGCAAGCAGTATACATCTCTAAAATAAAAGCTTGCAAAGGTGCTTTAAAGGTCTTCATAAATTTCTGTTATTCTTAATCTGTTCGGTGCTTATTTTTGCCTGGGCAAGTTAGGAGGCACTTTCCAAACCCAGGTTTAGTGGCTCTGGCTGTTCAACTAAACGCTCGCTAACTTTACTAGCTTCTCAGTGTTGGCAAAAGCAGTTTCAAATAAAGGAGACATTTGCGCCACAAGCTCTGTTTTCTACCCTGGTAACCCGATTATGATCAGTTGGGGCAAGGTATGCAAAATATGACCGAAACACGGCTGCTCAATCTCTCAAGCAAGGTTCGCCTGCACTCAAACCGAGCACAACAGGTGTCTCCACAGCGCGCGCAAGCTTGCGCCAATAAAAGAAGCACGGACGTGGTGGGCATGCAAATTTCAAGTTGCCTTTCGAGGGGATCAAACAAGTTTATCTGTGTCATTGACTTCGTCCATTACACGTGTACAAGGTGAGTCGCCCGCCTACCTTGTCGGTAACTTTGGGTCCTTTTGGCTGCTTCTCTTGGGCGGAGTAGACCAAAGCGACCACAGAGAGGAGAGCTAGACCACCGATGATGAATTTCATGTTGGCACGGGTCTTCTTCCAGGCCAGGGACACGAAACGCTCCTGCCAACGCCGATCGTGTAGCGCAGGGAGTACGAGGCGGACTTCGCTCATGCAGCGTGTCGGCAAGAAAGCGCGTCAGATTTTCGGACCGTGGACGCTTTTGATTGGTCGATGCCGCCGGATACAAGAGAAACATAAAAATATCTGATTTCCGGCTCAGATAATCAGGTAGTTCTGGCAGTTTCGGTTGAGGGAGTGACCTCTTGGGCAAAATGTGGAAGTGTACCTGTAGCAACCTGTAGCATTTGTTTATCTATAGCTATAGTTTGAACATGAGCTAACTAAGCACTAAATTGACTAAACTCTAAAAGCTAAGCTGAAATATCTATCTACTGAAATATATCGGCGCCAGGGAGTGGCATCTTCTACAGAAAATTGATGTAGGTGGAAAACGGCAAAGAATAAAGAAAGAGAAGAGGAAGATCTGTCGAGTAAGACTCGAACCCAAATTAGCTTTAATTAGTTGGGAAAAATATAGTTTAATAAACAAAATAAAGTTACACGATAGGTGGCAGAAGCTACCGCCCGATAGAAAGGCAGCTGCAGCTACTGCGATCCACTTAATTTGTTCAATCGATCGTTTCGCCACCTATGTTGGCGTCCTAGAAATTCCTGGCGCGTGGTTTTGTTTGGTTTTGTTTTGTGCGGCAGTTTTGTCCGGCTCGCACGCTTCGGCGTGAGCTCCGTTTCAGTCAAGTGCAATTAGGCCCCAAGGAAACAGTTAAGTGACGCCGATCATTCTTGTTTACACAAAATGAAATCAACTTCATTCAACAAGACCGAATGCGGTCGGTTTGGCCGGTATCCAAGGAGCGCCCAAACGTGGTCACAGTTGCTCCCATAACTCCCGGATAAACGTTCAGTTCGTGCACTTCGTTGCCGCAATGAGTTCGAAGCTGCATGCCGTGTTTATGGTCAGCAAGATTCAAACACAAATGCGAGTATTTACGATATAAGCGTGCGCGACGGGTAACTTTTCCATCGCGTGCTCGCGGTCTGCTGAATGGGGGCGCTGTTTGGAAGCGGCAAACCGTTATCTACCGTTAATTAACGTGTTTTCAGTTTATCCTTAGATTTTTTTCTCGAGCCTTAAAAGGTCCATTCGCATAGCACCATTTCCTTATGTTTTGCTTCGTAACGTGATACGACCGTCGTGAGCCCAAGTCCATGCTTCGAATGAACTCGCGGTCGTAACTCTGCTTACGTAAATGTAACGTAAGCAAACGGTACTTCGCGAATGGGACTTTACTCCTTCATGCAACACTGAATTTCTGCGCTATTTTCTAAGCAAATTATTATTTTTCTTTTTTTCAGATGCAAAATTCAGAAGTACACTGGATATCACGGTTACCATTCTGGCTACTCCTCATTCTGCTCAGCGAAGGAACATCCCTAAAATGCGACGAGAGGTCGACATCTTGTTCATCTTCTTTATCAGACACCTTATACTGCCAAGCTGCAGACATTGTGTTCGATGTAGGAGGCCACACTTTACGAACTTACGGAGAAGCCGCAAGCGAAGAACCCTTGTGCCGAGCAGCCGAAACCTGGCAGCTAATGTCCAAAAGGAAAGAAGACGCAAGCTTGCTTGCGTGCGACCAAATCTTCGAAAAGGGACACTTTTTCACGCTTCGCCGAGGCAGAAGTACACCGAGCCTGCTCAGAAACACACTCTTACCTCTGCTCCACATTCTCTATGGCCCATCTACATCTGAAGAGGTGGACGGCACTGTGTTGCTGCCAGGGATTCAAGGAGCAGATGATGGGGTAAGCAAGTTCTTGTTTTAAAGCGATAGCTGCGTATGGGAACCCTGTAAGGATCACACTTACTCGTGTTAGTCACACAGGAGCGAAGTAATGGGAAAGGGTGTCGGAATGGGGTGCAGCTATTGGCTCAATATCATAGCCACCAGGGGGGGTTAGGCAGTACACTAGCACCCCCTCCCTCTTCCTCCCTCTCTATAGTACAGTCTGCGGCAATATGAAAGACCCACTGGGAGCGCGTGGCCGAGGCGGTGGCTGGCGGGGGCGCTGCGAGCGCTCCGGGCAATTCCATTCTGCTTCGACAAAAGGACGCTCACTCGGGGCTCAGCACAATCTGATAAGCGCATTTCGCTTTGGCTGAGCCCGAGTGAGCGTCCTTCCCTCGAAGCAGAATGGAATTGCCCGGAGCGCTTGCAGCGCCCCCGCCTCGGCCATGCGCTCCCAGTGGGTCTTTCATATTGCCGGAGACTGTACATTAGGAACTGCATATTAGTAAAGTGGCATAGAGGTATTTCACAGTCATATTGCATGTGTGGTGGCACATACAATTTTGGTAAGACGTTTTGGGGAAATTTCAGAAGGACAACAAACTCTTCATTGGGATCTTGATAAACAGGGAGATGGCATTTTTTTTTGCAACCTTCAAGTTGGCACATTTTTGGCGATGAGGATGGGATACGAGGAGAGGAGGAAAGCCTGATTTTTTAATATAAATAGATTGAATGTCGCTGAGAAACAAAATAATTAATTCCAAGTTCTCTTGTCAGCTGATTAGGCTGGTTAGGCAGATACGAGATGTGTTGTGTGTTTGAACCGGAGGCACCGTGCGAATCTTTCTTTAATTTTTTGTCTAGAAAATTGACTGGGACGCAGAAGAGTTCCTGGATTCAATGAGGCCTGAAAACCAGATGATTCAGGTTTGTTGCCTTTAAATTCTTTTCAATTTGCGAAATTTTAAAATATTATTTTTTAAACTCAGGGTATGGAAGCTTGAGAAGGAGTAAAAAGAATAATTGAGAGACATGTGAGCTGGTAAACTATATAAATAGCACAAAACCAAGACCAGGGGGAAAAAAACACACAAAGATAGACAAAATTTTATGGCCTGCCCATTTTTTTTTTTTGTTCCCAGGCCCCAGGAATTTTTAAATGTTGCTCAGGAAATCCAAGTATCATTGTGCATATGCTTATCTGACAGAAGTGTCTTGGGAACCATACAGTTGTGCCTGGAGCTCAAAGCTGTAATCTTACAACTTGTGGAATTGTACATTTGGTGTAAACCGAATTAGGCTTGTTGGTTATAAGTCCCATGTCCCTTCATAACCTCTACACATTCTCTTTGTTAGTAAGCTGCACTAGTATACCACAAACAAACTAGTTGCTTTTCTAAATCATTTCTAAATCATTTCCAGGGCTTAGCGGGACCGCACAGTGTTCTACCGCTTGATAAACGCCTCTCGGCTGTCAACAAGACCATCTGCTTCCGGAAGGCAAGTTTTGGGGTAAGCCAATCTTTAAACATTCTTCATGCTGGCAGCAGATTTTCAGATATGCTCACCAAAAACGCCTCCGGAGTTCGTCGGAAGTTTGCTCGAGTTTACCTTTCCTTCCCCAGATACCGATCACAGATGCCTCCGACCCAAAACTCGTCTCGGCATTCGTGAGCCGGCTCCGCGGAAACCTCGGACTGAAAACTCCAAAGACGCACCTGGGGTCGAAGCCTCGAGTGGGGCTGGCGTTGAATTTCGGTGGAGCGTAAGTGCCATTTTGCTTTTAGAGCTACCTGCATTTGCTGTGACCTCGTTCAACACCACGTTCGACCGCAGTCGACGCTACGATCTGACAAGGTCAATCGTGCTGTGCCAAAAGTGTATCATTGCAGCACTCATTGTCTTTGTGCTTCTGCTATCCCCAGCTAGACCCTTAGTCACGCACAATAAAGGCCCCATGATTCCGCACTTTTTTTTTGTGAAGCTACCCATTTGGCTTCTTGAGTCGTAGCGTCGGCTTCTGTTGGACTCGACGTGAAGCGGTATATAATAACTGCAATGTATGCGTAAGTTGAAACCGCATAATCACAGTTCACGTGCAGCCAAGAACGGAAGGGGGGGGGGGGCTATTACCTGCATCAGGGATTACGAGTTGACGTGAAGTCTGACATATCAGTCAAGATCTAACGACCATAATACTAAGAGATATTAGGTTGCAAAAAGGGCGATCGTAACTGTTACTTGCAAGACAGATAATAAAATGCATTTAGATCAAAATATGTGCAACACCTTGTTCTTTCTCGGAGATTGTAAAAAAAATGTACGCTAAATGGAAGATTTTGCGAAAAATGAGGACCCTAAGGCCTCATTCACACAGCCGGTGCCTCTTCCATCCTGGCACTGTCACGGGAGCACTCCGGGGCGGGAACGCGATGGCGGGGTGTCCGAGCAGGCTGCGCAAGCAAAGCGAAGGAGGCCGCGACAGCAGGATTGGATTGGATCGGATTGCTTATTTATTCAACTTAATTTACAAATAAAGAGATACTTGTGCCTGAACATTAGTGCGCATGTTTCTTTTTTTTTGTAAATTAAGGATTTGCGTCTGCTATTAGCAATTCCCGCCGAAAAGGAACAAGAAAAACAACACAACAAGCGTTGGTTCACTGTTGGCAACCGAACAATGAAAAATCTTCCAAACTTGGCGAAACTTTTCTATTTTTGTGATTGGTCGGTTTTCGATGGGGGCGAGACTCCCATCATCCGCCGGGACGCCGGTGTCGTAGAGCAGCTCCCTACGTCACCCGGCGCGGCACAACGTTCCGGCGAAAATCGGGCCGAAAATCCTCTCCCCTGACGGGAACGCCCCTCGCGACGGTGACGGGATGGGAGAAACGACGGCTGTGTGGATGAGGCCTAAGAGGACTGACCAGCTTTGCCCACTTGCTCAGGTTAACTGCCCCCAACTTCTTTTTTTTTTTTTTTGCAGGAACAAGGATATCAGTATGCCATACTGGAACCGAGCTGTCAAAGAGATTGTCAATTTTGCCGAAGTGGTTGGAATCAACTACAACAAGCTGTCGTTGGAGGAGCAGGTACAGTCCATTGATACATTCTTGGTTTTCTATGAGAAAACTTTCCTGGCAACTATCCCGTAAAAAAAAAACAAAAAAAAAAACAGTTTTCGATATTGTTAAATGTATTCATAATGCAAAAACAATGAGAGTGTTTTAGGAACTAATAGAATTCTGCTTTTCCTTCCTTGATCATGTAAATTTTTTTTTTTTTTAATTTAGGGGTGGTATTACACCATTTCTTGATTAAACTAGTCAACACTACACCATGTGTTGGTCATCTTTTCTTCAAACTTTCTGGGGTTTTTTTTCCATGCATTTTTATAACCATGTCATTAAAACTCATTGTTTAAGTCAGTTTTACATGCTTTTTGTGCAGATTTCACAAATGCAAGGACTCAATGTTTTGGTGGTGGCTGCGGACAACACAGAGGCATTGATGGGAGCCCTTTACCTGCCCCCATGGGGAGTGACCGTCTTGCTTCCTGGATCCAACGTAAGTGTTCGTTCACCACGTCTACAAGATATTAGTTTTGTAATACTCTGCGACCCCCCCCCCCCCCTCCAGTTAAAGGGATGCTGAACCGAAATTTCTAGCTCACAAAACAAGGCTGGACGGACAGGCGGGACACTGCAAGATCCTAAAACATCACTCATACAGCAATATCTCTAACGGATCGCCGTATTTACGGAAAAGAAGTGCGCGGTTGAATACGACCGAGGAGACAAGTCTTGTCTCGATTCTCATTCTTTCTTCTCCTCGCTACGTCCCGTTAAGCTGGTGAACCGGAGCAAGAAAGAGAGAAGCGGGGCCGCTTCCCCTCATTCTCAAATTTTCCAGGAGGACAATGACGTCATAGCCCTCGCTTGATTGCGCCCTTCTTTTCCAAAAGTACGGCCATCCGTCTGAGATATCGATGTACGAGTGATGTTTTGGAGCTCGTGGCATTTTGTTCAAAGCTTCTGCGACCTTATTTTGCAAAATCGGTTGTGAATTTCGGTTCAGTATCCGTTTAAAGAAGTATGGATAGTATTCAAAGTATTGTCTGTTTCTTGGGCACTTCCATGTTTTCGAACATGGGAATGTTTCTTGCATTGTCGCTGGCTAAGTTCCTGGAAAATGATGCAATGATTGACAGTCAGCATGCTATGTAATCAAGATACGAAATATGCATTAAGAGTTGAATGTTGATTGTGGCTTTATGGTGCAGCAGCATCTAAGGCTTATGCACACTGTGCTATATGAATTCAGCATTTTCTTTTTTAAAGCCAAGACTATGTATATAAGTACAACCGTGTACAATGTCTGTGTCACTGTTCTACAACCTTCATTAATTGGAAAGTTTGTGTGTTTCGAGACACTCATACACAAAACCACTGTAGACGGCCAAAAGCATTCTTGTCGGGCCAACGCACAGAATGATCCGAAACTCACCTTTGGCACACTGTGCGCCTAGCTTCCATGGACGAATGCCTCCCAAAGTTATTAATTTACAGCACAATCCTCGCTTGTTTCACAACGAGATGCTGACCGTACCTCTTAGACTAGGCTATATCTTATTCTAATTTCTATCTTGTGTACAAGTGAGCAAAAGATGCTTCATCGTTCTAGGTCAAACAAGACACGAAGGAAGTCCTGCACCTTCTGGAAACCTCCGGTCGCTTTCTTGTGCACGCCCCTCGGCCCCCACCCGCCACCAGCGCAAACGAAGTTGTTCGTTCGGACGATGAAGCGGCGACAGCGATAGTGCAAGTCATCCAGAAAGCAGTCGGTCTTTCGCAACATCCATCTTAATTAACCGAGCACGTGCACATTTCGTTCGGTCAGATTTATAATTCCGGTGCTGGCCGAAAGGGACCACAAAACAATGGTACCGGGCTCAAACTTTACCGAGCTGTGCACAACCAACCAAAGTGCAAATTATGATAAGAACGACCTGGGAAGAGGAATTGGGATAAGAGCCAATGTTTCGCTTAGAAGATTAGCTTTTTTGGGGCATAGTACTAACACAAGCGTACCAACATGTGCGAGCTGCGATTGTCTCGATTCACTTGCTGTGTAACTTCAATAGTGCAGTGGTGGACCATTTGTTTTCATCTCTTCTCGAAAGGTTACCAATGCGATAGTGAGGCTTGCGGCCACCTTTACCGCAGCTGAATGCGGCACATTGATTAGACACAAATGGTCTGTCGATGCTCGGCGGAGTGGGGTCTCGTGTCCAGTTGGTGTTGTGATAAGATTTGCCAGGCTCTTGCGATGTATGCGACATGCCACATGCTCGATGCATTGCCAACCCAGACACGCGGTTGCGATTGACGTCGATGACGGCAGACCACAACATCGGTTGTTCTGGCCAAGAGTTGAAATTTCTGCTGCGGGATAACAGTTCTTTGCACAACCACTAGCAAGTGGAGAAAAAGCGACGCGAGTGGAAGAGCGTCGGAAATACATTCTAGACAGTGTTTCCTGACGAGTAAACAAAACTGCTTCAGGGCCCCTTTGCTGTAAGGTAAAAAGCAGTGCCTTGGCTGGCTTGCATCGTTTCCGACTAGGGTTGATACTGCTGAATTTTACAGCTAGTGCACAGAGGAAGAGTACACTTTACATAGCCGACTTGTTAGATACGCTAATGTGACAGCAATGACCTGCAACATAATTGCACCTGGTTCTGCGAAACAAACAGAAATTGTGCCGATTTGGCACTTTCCCCGTTTGATTGTGGATCCCCTGACCTGTGGCTACTTCTTTTGAACAACTTTTAGTGCTTGTCGCCGACATTGTCATAATCCAACGTGTCTTTCGTAACAGACATCTCGTGGAGCTTTCTTGATAATGCAGGGGGGGGGGGGGGGGGGTTGTTTTTGTAGTCTATTACAAGACTGGCCATCTCTGGATGAGAGTACGCATTTGTATGGCACCTGCCTGATAGACGAGTCATGCAATCCAAACTCCTGGCGATATGGAAAAAAAAAAAAGAAGACTTCTTTTAAATATTAGTTAATGGAATTCTTAGAAAAGTAGTATAAAACATTTCCAGCCATCACAAATGCATAAAAAAAAAATCATGTGTTTCGTGTAACTTTAATTCTGCCAACATGGGTGCAATAGTGTGGAAAGTACACAACTTACTTTTGTTTTAGTATCACTGTGCCTTGTTTGATGATACTCATTTTTCTGTTTTTATGTTTGCTCATTTACCTTTGTTGGTAAAATTTTGAATTGTGACAGAAGTTTGCCTTCTAGCACTAGCTGATGAGATTTTTTATTTATTTTTTGTTTCCTTTGCGTTCTTATTGAAAATGTGTACTCAGGAACTTGGAACGTTTTTTGTAGCACTTTGTTTGTAGCAATTGTTTTTGTTTACATGAAGGTTCCACACACTGCAAGAAGTATACTTACAGACTCTTGTCTTTATAAACCTTTACCATTTACAGACCTCCGAGCGTGTCACATTTTACGAACCATTTTACAGTTCCTTGTACTACATAGGCATGCACAGATCACATACCCGTAAATAAAGACTCTACACAAGACTTTTGTATTCCTTCCTTTAAATAAAGAACTGCACAAAGTTGTAACTACAAATCAGTTACTCATTCCACGCTTCTGAAATCTTTCGCCTTCCGTGCATAGGACAACCCTCCCGCTGCACCCAAGCTTTAAAAATAAATTCCACCTCAATTGCACACCACGCAAAAGTAATTAAAGCTAAGCTCGCGTGCCTCCTAATATCTAGGAAGGCGGGCTGATTACGGCCCACAGAAAAGCACGATAAACCTGCAAGCACACAGTTCCCAAGAAACCTGGTACGCATAAAATTATAATTAGCCAGTTAAAACAAACAACGAAAAGGGGTCGCCGCTGGTAAAGAGCGAGAACGGAAACCTTCCGTAAGCCTCGGTTTGCCAGCCGACAATCCGCAAAGAGGCTCGGCCGACCAAGAAGCCGAGTCGCTAAACGTTGGCCACTGCCCCAAGGCTTCTGGAAGGCTCCTCTTCAAACGAAACAAGCTGTACTTTGTTTCGTCGTAACTTTCCAAAGAGCGAAACGTTGCGGCCCCTACGAGCCAATCGGAGCGACGGAGGTCGAGCACGTCACGGCCCTTACCAGACGTACAGGGGCAAGAGTAATCCGAGCAACTGGAGAGGAGGGGAAAGGGAAACTCCCTCTTACCCGGACCTTCTTTTGTATGTCCCAGACGCCGCTTTTGTACCCTTCCGTGATTAGTCTGTGACTCGGAATACGTACGAAAGCAGCTTTCCCCTCTTCCGCTCGTGGCTTTAACAGCACTTCGTGCTTCGACGCGCAGAGTGGCTCACTGGGACCATAGTCTTTGCTGTCTGCAAAGTGACGAGACGGAGTATAGTAGTTTGTCCTTACAACGCATATCTAAACTCATCCGTATCCTCACTCGCGAGTCTAAAATTTCACCAAAAGTTGTGCGCTCGACCCGTACCTCCTCGTCTGTTCCGTCAATGCTCCGGACACTAAAGACTGAAAATCATGTTTAAAGAGAATAACCCGTTCTCTTCGTTCCGAAAAAAAAAAAAAAAAGGAAGTGAGGTCCGAAAGCCTCTGGTATTTATCACATGCACACACGCCGAAAATCCAACGAAATAAAATTAAAACGAGCAGCTGGCACCGTCCCTTCAAAGCCGACGCGACCGGCATGAGGGCGGATCAGAACCTCTGGTTCAGGGGGTTCTCAGGGGACTTCATCCAATCCTTGCGGATCATTTGCTTCAGCTGGGAGAGCCGCAGGTTCGGATTCTCAGCTTTGAGTCCCGGCAGCATCCGGGCCTCGTAGGCCTCGTACGCCGCCTTCGCCCTCCGCTCCGGATGACGATCCACGGGAGCGTCGCCGACGCTGAAACGACGAAGTGAAGACTTTGGGGTGGGCTGGTGTTGCTGAACAAACTATGCTTCGCTCGAGTAGCGCAGCTTTTTGGGCCAAAATTTGGTTTTCGTCTGGGAACCTGGGGCCTCAGAATGCCTGAAGAAGCCGATGTAGGGCCGAATTTGACCTTTGGCCAGAGTCTGAGTCGGGCATGTACATGCTACTAAAGAGAAGTAGCTAAATGTGGTTAGTCGTTGCTAAAAATATAACTAAGTACTGCAAAATGCCGCACAAGTGCCCACTTCGTACAGGCACCCACTATTTCCCCTTTCCCAACTTGGAAATTCTGCGAATCGTACGCTAAGCGCACCCCCCCCCCCCCCCCTTCCTTCCGTGTCTCCTGACCAGTGCATTTACCGCACCCTATAAAGTGGTCCCTCGATTTCCGCCCAACGACGTCACAGAAGTGTCATGTCGTCGCCCGCTGCGATTGCGGTGGTGCCGCGGCAGCAGATGCGGATGCGACAGACGCCCGTTCTGCTTCAGATTGCCCTCCAGCTTGACGCTTTACAAAAGCTTTGGTAGCCAGTGGCCCTAAACTCATCAAACGCAGAGTTGGAGCCAAAATTTCGCGGAGCGCGTCAATTGGATGCCGGCGACAAAAGCACGAAGTCATCTTCCTGACAGTCCAATCGGTGCGCTCTATGAACTTCGGCCCCAACTTTGCGTTTGATGAGTTTAGAGTCACAGGAGCAGGGACGCTGCAACAACGGCAACACACACGTTTTTCCAGAACTTGTATGCCTTCCTGCTGGGAGATCACGACACCTGACATGACACCCCGGCTTTTGAGACGAAGTTTGTTGCCGCTTCGGGACCGCCGTCGACGCACGGGCAAAATGGGATGCTAAACACGCCAGGTGCCGTGGCCTTATTAAGGGCGGGACTTTTGGGAGCCTCACCTGAGTACGGCAATGGCTTCATCAACCGTCCGGGCCTCGTCCCCTTCTACCACGATCCGGTTGACATTTTCTTCTAATGGCTTCTCATGAAGCAACAGTTCCTCCTTTTGCGGCTCTGCGGACAAAACGATGCACCATTGTTGGTAAGTCTATGTCGTTGCAGCGGAGCTATAGTACCGTGCACGATGCGGGGGTCAGTAAACAAACGAAAAGCAGTGGGGCCGGGCCGGGGCGATGGTCAAACCTAGGCTTAATGCGTCACAAGTTCAGAACATGTTCTATAAGACGAGCAGGAAGAAAACTCGCAAAGGGCAAATGATGGACGATTATAAATCCACAAAGACAACTGAAAAGAGTGTATGTGTCCATTATTTTTTTTCTTCTGTGCAAATTCTTTATTGTGCATCACTTTTGCTAAGAGACATAGAGCTTCTTCAGGATGCAATCGATGTAACAGAACCCAAGAGAATTTGGCGCTGTAGCTATCACCGTTTCAGTACGAACAAATTGTTGCGGAACAACTTGCGGACACCACTGTATGTGTGCGCGAATCGTTGAAGACCTCAGGAGTGCTCTTTTTCTTATTTCTTCCATTCGGGATACTGGAACCATTTGTACGAATGAGGGCACTTTGAAACAAGGTAGAAGATGGTAGATTCGACGATGAGCCTATGCTGCCTAGGATGAACCTGCTATATGGACAAGTAATCATCTCGCATGTTCGACTTCTATAAAAATGAAACGCATCAGCTATATAAACTCTCTCCCGGCATCAATTCGAGCAAGAGTGAGGAGGAAGAGCCACAATAATTTTACCTTCACTCTTTTACTCATGAATGCCAAATGCAGGCAACCTATTTTTAAAGATGTTATTTTCTTTTTTTTAGCTGCTGCTCTATTTGAACAAAGTCAAGATTTTGTTCAGCACCCCTTAAAAAAATTTAGGTGAGAGTACTCGCAACCACTCTGGTCATTCTGAAGTTCTTCCTCATGATCGTTTGGTGCACCCAACTGAACATAAAAATGCATAAATTCTATTTACACAAAAAAAAAAAAAAAAGTCACAGAAAAAAAAAGGAGGGGACGAAGACATACACGGTCTGAGACGCTAAATGCATAATTTGTTCCCTCGTTTTCTTTTGTTTTCTCAAGACAAACAAACATTAGATTGCTTGTTTTCAGAGCATTATGTCAGTACTCACTCTGTTGCTTTTCAGCCAAAGCTGCAATCTCGGCACGCGTGACCTTCTCTGCAGCGCGGGCCTTGGCAGCCTTGATGCTGCTCATCTCTTCTTCGTATATCTGCTTCAGTGCTGCCTTCTTCTCCAGCATTTCCGTCTTCTTCTTGTCTTTCTCTTCCTAGAAGACGTACGTCCAGTGGGGACAAGGTTCTTTGGTTACCCAATGGTCAGAACACTTTGCTGTCCCTCTGCCAGAGAGCTTCACCTAGTGACTACTAAGCAAGCAACTACATAGCACAGCAAATGCCACGGTGGCAAACGGCACTAACAGCAGCAGTGAAACAACCCATCAATTATTTTTATTTTGTTGGTAGGCCCACAGCATTATTTGAACCACTATTGCAACTGATAATGCTGCAAACATGTTCTGAGGAACATTTTTGCAACATCTTCCCTCGGACATCAGATAATTGAGAAATCTTGCATTTAATGACAAGTCAATCACTCGTATTGAGCTTGCCTCGTCTTGCCTGCGGTAGCATGCATCAGCATGACCACAAGCAAGCAGTGAGTCAGCTCTATTATCCACCCTAGCCACCATCTGGTCAACCATATTTGAGCATGTTAACCGTATGCATCCTGTGTGCTCACTTTGCACAATAAAGATTGTGACCTGTACTTCTATGCACACAAAAAGCTGCAGCAACATAAATGTCTCAAAATCAATGCTCTGTGGGGCCATTTAATGGCCCGAGTAGTAACAAAGGGACAAATACAGGTGTTTCATTCTAAAGATCTGTGAGAGTAATGTTGACATCCATGCAGCAGAAAGAACCACTCAACGGGAACAAGTGGACACAAAAGTGGAATAGACCAGATAAAAAAATCCCAAAAGGCCGCGTGCAGAGCAATATTGTGGGAACGTCCTGTAAGCTCCTTGCTGCTCCAGCCTCTATTACGTGACACTGAAGAGAGCGAAAGTCCATGAGGGTAGCGTGGTTGCAAGGTCTGCTACAGTCGGTTCTACACAGCCAGTTCCCAGAATCGTTCTGCAACAGGTCTACTGACAGGCTCGGTACCTTGCGCTGCTGTTTGCGGGCAATGTGTTTGTCGTCGTCGATCCACAGGGCATCTTGGGCGGCCCGTTCTTTTTGATGTTTGTCAGCCTGCTTCAGCTCTTCTTTCTTAGCTCTGGCTTCGGCCGATTTTGTGTTGGTTCCGAATTTCTTAGGCATTCTGGCAGGATCGGCGAGTCCTGTCACACAAGGAGAAATGATTATAATGCAATATAATGCTAAGTGACGTAGGCAACTAAATACCTCCGTTACTCCTCCGAGATACGGTTACATTGACTTAGACACACCTCTAAAATATGCATTTAAAATAATAAAGATATTCCATAACAAAATTATATCAGCTGGTTCGGATCTCGGGAGGAATTCAGCCTAGGTTACAGCGAACGCCTTTGTGAGTTTAATGCAGTAAGCGGTTATAAATGGGCATCCTACCTTAAAGCCCTTCCTTGGCTGCAGAAAAAAAAATGTTTTTTCTTTTAAATGTGGTGTCAGAAAGGGTCAGTGGTCATAGAAATGGGGGAAGTAAGCTGCACAGCCGATCATCCTGCAAAATGTTCCACCATCTTTTGTAACTAAATGCTAGATGTACGGCTCTGTAAAAAATCCAGAGCGAATCCAGTAAAATTCGGCTCTTGCATAGAGATCAGTGGGCTCTTGTATGAAACGAGAACGATTAGAGTGGTAGCTTGTGCTACCTAGCGGCAAGCACGTTCGTTGTTTTGTGTTTTAGCTGAATCGCGGACCTGGGCCTCGGCAGCACTCGGCTACAGTGTACTCTAGTACACTGTAGCCGAGTGTCGTCACCGGCGGCCATTGATTGCTAAAGGAAGAACGAGAAGGCCGTCGAATAGCTTGCGTACAAACATTAAAACTGACAGCCCACGCAGTTCTTCTAAATAGATATTTTCATGGTCGAGAGTGACTCCGCTGTAGTGCGGCTTAATGAGGCGAGAGTCACCTAGTGTTACCGCGGAGTCGGTGGCGGTTTCGTTGAGTTGGGTTTAGCAGACGACAAGCTCGAAGTCTTTGCTACGCGGAATGGACTACTTCCAAAACCGACGCGCCCCAACGCGGCGAAATACCGCGCAATGCACTCTGGGAACTAGTTGGCCACTCAGTTTCGGTTTCGACTGAGCTGCTTCATCTCATGCTATCACGCCGCGACCGAACGCGCTGCTTGCGTTTTCGGTTGTCTGACTTTTCACGAACGTACAATACACTCATTCTCGAGCGATACAAAACGAAGACCGGGGCACTTTCCTTGGTTCCCAAAACACCGGATATTGTGCGTGCGTATGCGAACGTAGTAAGTCGTGGCTTAGTCACCTCACCCCACGAGTGCATGTTTGAGCTCAATTTCAATAATCCCGTCTAGTACTAGTGAACTAGAACTGAAATTTGTTCATATGGAGCCTTACACGTATTTTTTTTTTTTTTTTTGCCAAACGTCTGTTTCTTGTTACTTCATTGGGCGAAAAGCAAGCCGCATCCTCACAGGGTATAAAAGTTGAGCCCAGCGTTTACGCATAAACTTTTAAGGAAACGCAATAAATTCGACCTCACTACTGCACAAAATTACTATGATGTCTTCCTCGTGTCATCATATATCTCCCACTAAATTTTATGCTGATAGAAGATTAACTTTTCGCAAACGCTGAGATCGGCTAGCTACGACGGAGGCCCTATAACAAGCGTCCCCTACTCCTCGCTAAGCCTTTTTGCACGAGTTTTTACTGACGCCCAAGATCTGCGCCTGAACGGTGTGTCTGAAATTATATCGGCATACTCAGGCAGAAAGAAAACAAACACATAACACATATTATGGCCATTAGCAACCGTCAAATGCGCTTTCAATTCGTTCGAGCACTTGTGTGAAGAATGTCGCACCGTGCGCCGGACGGGCGTGAACCCCTGTGCGGTGCGCATAGGGGTTCATGCCCGACCGGCGCACTTCCGGCGAACGGTGCGACATTCTTCACACAAGTGCTTGACTTGCTTTCTTAAAACGGTCTGTATGTGCGAATTTGCCCATATGATTGCAGGATAACTCTGCGCATACGCGATGTTGAATATTAGTGGAAAGCAAGCGGGTGGGGGCTTCACTTCGTGCAGTGCTGCGGGTCAGTAAGAGATAAGAAGTGTGTTAAAATTGAGCTTTTCAGTGGCGCCTCCGAGGTTTACCTCACATACTCAGGCATATTAAGAAAAACAGTAATTGCAAAAGGTAATATTTTGTCTATGGACGCAAAAAGCAAACAAACTTCCTGATCAACAACACTAATGTAAAGGCGCGAGCTCGGTGTATGCGTACTAATTGGTTGCTACAGCTTGTTGATTCGTACACAAGCAAGATCCCCGAGCTTCGCAGCGTAGAGATTCCCAGCACTGGCTCGTCCACATACCTCGATAGGAACGCTAACAGGAAGGCTCAAGTACAAAAATACAACAAGCATGTGTTAAGACAAGCTGTACGTCTCAGGCTTGTGCTAAAGCTTCGAGGTCTGGCAATTTAGGTTAGCTTAGAGACCACAAATGACGCTCTCGGGACCAGAAAACGATCTCTTGTTGATGTGTCGATCGAAACCGAAACCATGCCACCCTCCTCCCTGGCCAACTAGTTCCCAGAGTGCAACGCGCGCCGTGTTGCATGCAGGGCTTTATGGAAGTAGTCTATTCGCCCACTCCTGAAAAGCCACTGTGGAGATGGAACTTCTTTGTCATTCGTCAACTTCTGGGCTTCCCCGGGGACGGTCTCATTGACGACAAATTCCCTTGTTTACACACCGAGAGCAAGCTTTCCAGCTCAGCCGTAGGTGCTCCGGCACGTTTGATTTTGTTAATCGGCGTTCGAACATTTGAAAAATACCGATTCGATCTCCAAACACCCGACATAAGGATCGCAGCACACCATAAAACACTCGCCTCCGAGCACAGCGTACATGCTTTTGTGCGTTACTCCGATAGACTTGCGTGTGACGTCATTTAAAGAGCGCTCCGACATATGCGCTCCGATGACCACCAGAGACGAGAGAAAGAAGGAGCTCCCCTCTTATCAGGACCCCCTTTTGTGCCACCCGGATTTGCACAGGAGCCCGTCACTCAAAATTCTTACAAAAGCAGCTTTCTCTCCTTCTCTTACATGGTGGTCAAAAGTAGGGGTGTCGCGAACCGGCCGAGGTTCGAGTTCGACCAGGTTCGACTTTTTCCGACCAGGTTCGACTTTTTCGATTTTTTAGTGAAAATTTCGACGAACCTTGTATTGAGGTTCGACACCAACTCATGTTTACAAACAAACCGGAGCGCCCCTAGCGGACGCCACCGGCGCCGCGCATGCGCGATGGGGGTGTGGGCAAAAAGCTCGCCGTCGCCCATAAACAAACCATTGAAATGCGATGTTGTCGGCGTCGGTGTGAGTCCCCCTGCCCTTTTTCGCGTTCGAATTGTTGATTCTACGTCTTCCTGGCGATCTCTGACTACTTGAGCGGCGTCAGCGAAATTACCGAGGCTCGTTACACCGCGAAACTTCGCGTGAATAATGTGACATGTGGCGATTCATTCCGCGTGGACGCCGCAGTATGTACGCTAAGGCCTGATTCGCATTATGAGATTTCGCTCGCAATTTTCAGTCGCGACGCCGTTCGGGCTGCAAAAGCGTGAACCGTAGCTGAGATAGTCGACGTCGATACTGAACATCGCAAGTAGAATCGGACTAAGTCAATTAGGCATAGCAAGTCAGTGATGGTCACTCGTTACAATGATCATCTTCTTGTATTTACTGTTTACATCGAGCCTACTTACCAACCTTCAAACTTAAGTCTTTTGAGGCCTGCACTTACTTCGTATAGCAAGTATCGGGCCAATATTTAATCTTTCCGGCCTCGTCTAAGAGAGCAGACGACAAGCAGAAACGTTTGAGAGAGCAGACGACAGTTCGACCGATCAGGCGGCCGTTTGAGCTTGAAGACGCACTGAACGTAGTCCACAGGTTGTCCGCACAACTTGACAGTTTTCTGGCGTTCATGTTGGAACAAAACAAATAAATCTGATGACCACAAGTGTCCGTGAATTCAACCCAAAGTGCTTCTCGCCCAAGCAGTCATTGTCCGACGGCGTCTGCTTTTCCCTTTTCACGGCACATATCCAGATTCTCGGACGAACCGAGCACGTGAAAACTGACCTTCAAACCTTTCTCGACACTTTTGGTACGGCCCCAGTCGCGGCGTTTTGACGAGAAGTCAGGTTTTTGTCTGGTTCCTTTCAAAACAACGCAGGAATACACGTCTGGCATGGGGACTTCTGCCCACAGCCCCAGACCGGAAGTGCGACCGACGCGCCACCACCGCGCCGTGACGTCACAGACTCCTACGGAGCAGAGTAGCGCAATCCTTTGAACCCCGTGTTTTGCCGACAACATGGCCGACAGAGCGGCTCGGCGCGAGTCACGTGGTACTCAGGGTTCCAGGAGGCGGCCCGCCCTATGGGAGAATACATGGAGATCGATACAACACGGCTGATTAAAAAATGAACGGCGAGTTCACACTTTTCAAAACTAGTCTGTCGTGAAGTTAGTAAAGCACTAAACATTTTGTCAAAGTTTTAATAATATCGGATGCGTGTGCAAATTTTGAGAAGGCAATTTCCAAGGCAATGGCGTTTGAAGCAGACGATTTTTGCTCGCAGCGGAGATGGGCTTTTCGGGTTGGCCGGAGCGGGTCACGTGAATGGTGTGACGTCACCGTGTCGTCTGCTGCATGATGCCGCTCAAGCAATTTTTTAAAAAAAGTCAGGTCCTTGCGGGGCACAAAACTTAGCGCAAATTATTCTAAAATGTTCCATTATTATGTCAAAAACGATTGCCATTCCGTATATTCCCACAATATTGAAGAAACAACGATTTTCTCACGTTCTCCATGCATTTCTGACCGCAGTTGGAACCTCCGGGCGTTCGCCGCTAGTCGCCGAGAGGCGGCGTTCTAGATTGCGCTACTCTGCTCCGAAGGAGCTATAGTGCTCTAGGTTCGACTTGTGTGCGCATGCGCGACAGGCTGGCCAGTCGGCTTCGGATTGGATAATGACGGCTAAGGGATAAATCAAGGGCAGCGCTGATTTGTTATTTCAGTTAGTAGTGTATAAACAATTAAGTTATTAACTTCTTCAGTGATTAGAACTGATTTCTTTTATTTGCAACTGTCAATAAAAAAAAATAACCCTTTGCATAAAAAAAAATTCTCCAAACCTAGACATGCTTGTATTAAGGTCTGGCCACACTGTCCACAAACTACAAAGTCGAACCGGTCGAATCTGGTGAAAAGTTCGAAGGTTCGTCGAGCCGGTTCGACCCAGTCGAACCCCGAAAGTTCGACCTAAAAATCCGGTTCGACAAAAGTTCGCGACACCCCTAGTCAAAAGGGTCAAAAGTAGGGGTGTCGCGAACCGGCCGAGGTTCGAGTTCGACCAGGTTCGACTTTTTCGACCTTTTAGTGGAAAATTCGACGAACCTTGCATTGAGGTTCGACTCGTGTGCGCATGCGCGACAGGCTGGCCAGTTGGCTTCGGATTGGATGGTAATGGCCACTGATCTCTATTGTAGTAGGCTGGATCGCGGATCGCGGCCTCGGCAGCTGGGGCCGAGTGTCGCCACCGGCGGCCATTGATTGACACCAGCCAATGCATGGGACTCTATGGGAAGAACGAGAAAAAGTGACGTTTTCCCCTGTTTCTAAGCTGCTGTCGGCACTGAAAGTTTTTAAATGCTTTTCGATAAGCCCGTCAAATAGCTTGCGTACAAACATTAAAACTGACAGCCCTCGCAGTTCTTATAAATAAATATTTTGTGGTCGAGAGTGACTCCGCTGTAATGCAGCTCAATGAGGCGAGAGTTACCTAGAGTTACCACGGAGTCGGTGGCGGTTTCGTTGAGCTGGGTTTAGCAGACGACAGACTCGAAGGCTTTGCTGCGCAGAATTCGCTCACTCCCGGAAAGCCGCTGTCGAGATGGAACTTCTTTGTCATTCATTAACTTCTGGGCTTCCCTAAGGACGGTCTTATTGACGGCAAGTCCCTTTGTTTACTCCACTACGAGAGCAAGCTTGCCAGCTCAGCCATAGGTGCTCCGGTACGTTTGATTTTTTCCTTCGGCGACCCGACGTTTGACAAATACCGATTCGATCTCCAAACACTCGACATAAGGATCGCACCGCACCATAAAATACTCGCCTCTCAGCACAGCGTACGTGCTTCAATATTCTTCCTTTTGTGCGTTTCTCCCATAGACTTGCGTGTATTGCCTGGTGTCAAGCAATGGCTGCCGGTGGCGACACCGACGGGGTCCCGATCCGCGATCCAGCCTACTAAAATAGAGATCAGTGGTAATGGCTAAGGGATAAATTAAGGGCAGCGCTGATTTGTTGTTTCACTTAATACAGTACAAAAAATATTAAGTTATTAACCTCTTCAGTGATTAGAATTAGTTTCTTTTAACTGCAACTGTTTATAAAATAAAATAACCCTTTTCTTTAAAAAACATTCTCCAAACCTAGACCTGCTTATATCAAGGTCTGGCCACACTGTCCAGAAAGTCGAACCCATTGAGACAAGGAGGTTAGAAGTACTAGGAGGGGGCACGTTGCAATATTGGTGAAGCCTAGTCATAAAAAGTTTAAACGATTTTGTGCCCAGCGTGACCGCAGGTCTGTCTGGCGATTGGTGCGCGTGACATGTCACGTGCGAGATGGATGGTTGATTGTAGGAAGATTCCTTGCAGGCTTGCGCGCGCTCCGTCCGGTAGGTTTTATCAGATCGAAGGCTAGACGAAGGCTAGCTACGGTCACGTGATGTGGTGAGAGTAAGGAGGAAAATGAGAAAGAGGCGAGGCGTCAAGAGAGCATGGCTTGTGGAGGCTACGCGGCTGACGTCATGCCCTCTCCTACCCTTCTATTCTCCATGCATTGAGACCAGTGGTCGAACCGGTCGAATCGGGGAAAAGGTCGAAGGTTCGTCGAACCGGTTCGACCCAGTCGAACCCCGAAAGTTCGACTTAAAAATCTGGTTCGACAAAAGTTCGCGACACCTCTAGTCAAAAGTATGCGATGACGTCGGGCAACCTTTTTGCGGCTCGCTCCGGTTGGATTGGATTGCATATTGCCACCAGACTGATGTCCAGCAAGAAAACTCTTTGCACCCTTTGCTTTGCACCTTGTACAGAGCAACGTTACTAAAACCGTGGTACAGAGTATAAAATTACCAACGAGCTTGAGTCTTACCTTAGAGCGGTAAACCGGAACCCACTGCCTGCAGCGGAAATGGTACCCCCCCGGTTGCCGCCATCTTGCCTGTTTGCCATATTAGTGATCACGTGACGTTAAGATGGCTGCGCCCAAAGGTGGGCCAGATCAGATTGGCCAGATCGCGGTCAGCAGAGGGGCACTCTGGGGCTGCGTTCGAATCTTACTCGAATGGCGCCGAGTTCATCCGGCGGATCAAGTCACGTGACAAGACAGCTGCAGCAACGCTGGACGCGGGTAAGTTTCCGAACGCAACAGGTACGAGAACTTCTTTCAGGAGTGAGCGGAGTGAGATAGAAGCTGCGTTCTATTTACTTGCACCTCCTGCAGCGGTGCAGAAAAGTGTGGGGCGGTGTACTTCCGGTCGTATCTCAATACATATACCGGAAGTAGACTGCCCTACACTTTGCTGCACTGGCACAGGAGGTGCAAGTAAATCGAACACAGCTTCTATCTCACTTTTGGTTGAAGTTATCGTACCCCCTGCGTTCGAAAACCTACCCGCGTCCAGCGTTGCTGCATCTGTCTTGTCACGTGACGTGATCTGCAGGAATAATTCGGCACCATTCGAGTAAGATTCGAACGCAGCCCCAGAGTGCCCATCTGCTGACCCCGATCTGGCCAATCTGATCTGGCGGATCTGGCCCACCTTAGGGCGCAACCATCTTAACGTCACGTGATCACTAATGTGGCAAACAGGCAAGATGGCGGCAACCGGGGGGGTGCCATTTTTGACCGCTGGTTTACCGCTCTAAGTTTACTCAAGCTCGTTGAAAATTACCAAGAAAATAGAAGCAAAAAAAAACAAAACACACAAAAGACTTGTTTTGTATCATCACCAGTACAACGCTAATATATTTACTTGACTTCAGTTGAGATCTGGCCATCTGGCTTCTCTCTAGCCAATCCGCAACTCGAAGCGCGTTTTACATTTTTGAAAGAGGCGACAGGTCGACAGCTCTCGCAGCTCTCGTCGCTGTCGTTAGTTCTACCATAGTTACGTCAGTTACGTCGTGCCCACGCGGTGAATATTGATATTTATGTAAGGCCCTTCACTGCACAAAAAAGCGAGATTCGTAGACATATTAACGGCGTTAGCGCACACGTATGAGGAAGAGAGAAGGGACAGAAAAGAGCGCTTCTCTCTTCCTTCTCTCTTCCTCATACGTGTGCGCTAACGCCGTTAATATGTCTAACTACCAACTAGCCCAGTTATCAACCCTTTTACGAGATTCGTAGATTGGTAAGCCCGCTATCTTTCTCCTTCTTGTTCGTCGGAACTTTCAGCATTTGATTCTACACCTTCACCGCGAGGACGTTTTGTAGGTCTCGTTTTCTACTAGCGAGACGATGCCAACGGACAATGGGTTAAGAGTCAGTTCTGTCAATAGTCAGCTCATTATTCACGGGTGACTGGCCATAGTTGTATTCTGATTATTATCGTGTGTTAACAGCGAGTTCGGGTTGTGCTCATTTCACATCAAGCTCTGATCGCGCCACGGGACAAAGAGATGAGGGGTTCGATCCCCGCCTCTTCCGATTTCGACGCGCACCGACGTTGGCGCCCAGTTCGTCAAACGACTTTTCATCTACAGACTGTCTTGTCGACATTGCGTCCGTTCATCGATAGTTCGTTTAATCGAGACCACGACCTACTGTAATCCTGAGCTGCCAACCATAGGCTGCCGACAGACGGGAGCGACAGCGCGCGGTGTTTAGTACACACGGAATCTGCAGCGTTTCGTAACGCTATGAGTGCATGGCACCACTTAAAGGTCTTTTTGCTTCCTAAGACATCCGCACGTCAATTTGAGGCGCGCAAGTCGCGGCTGCGTTTATATATAGGTAGAATATAGATTTCACATTTAAATATTCTAAGCTTAAATGGTAAAACAAAATGGCTAGGTGGCGTAAGCTACCGCCCGATTCAAAGGGCTCAGCCGTATTCATCCATCCATCCATCCGTTATCTGGTCTTGACCTGTACGCGGAATAGTTCTCCTACCATGATTTCGCCATTGCGCGTGTGAAATATTTTGCCACTAGGGGCACCAGCTGCCGTCATAGTTATTGCCTCGCGCCAGTTGCAGATGTGTGATGTCATCCTGATAACGGGCCGATTCCTCGCGAACTGTTATCACTGGCCACATGACCCGAATCATCTGTATATATTCACTGGTGTCTATAAACAAGACGGTTCTTTGCTTTGCCACGATGGCTTGTCTGACAGATGAAGCGTGGGTCGAACACGCGCATACTTATTAGACAGCTTCAATAGGCGGATCGTTACGGTTCAAGCTCAAGTACAAGTTGTAGAGCTTGAAAACGTAAAAGCACTTCGGTGCTGTAGTACAATCTCTTTCTACCTCCTGGCACCGCCCCCTAGCCCCCTCAACAGCCAGACAGAGACGATTTGATCAACATTGAAAAACTTTTATTGTCCTGCTACGAGCGAAAACGGTTGGTCCCGCCGCTGGCGCCGCCCTGCGGCGAGGTGGACCCCTGCGGAAGGGAAGGAAGAGCGGTAATCAGCTAGTGGCAGAAGTGGCAGGCCGCAGGGAAGGCAGGCTGTGAGCTGCGTGTGGGTCCCAGAAAAAACTTTACCGCACGCCCTCAGCGGTGAAACCAGGCACACCGCCGGCGACACTGGCCCCATAGGGGGCCCTTCTGTCGGCAGGTCAGGATTACAGTAGGTCGTGATCGAGACACTGTGTGACGTTTCACCAAAAGCGGTTTTCCACGCACATCGCCTCGGTCGCCGGCATCCAGTGGATGGATGGATGGACGCTTATGCCTGTACCCTTTATATGATGATGATGATGATGCATGTGGCTTTCCTTTTTGTAACGGGTGATTAGGTATTGACGTTCCAAGCTTGCGGCCTTAGTGCCCATATTAGTCTTTTTTCCTCCACCCATCTTGCAGTCGTCGCTTTGTAGTGTCGACTATCCACCTCTCGGTTCTGACGTTGCATTGGCTTGTGGGTGGATGGAAGCCCAGCGCCTGCTGTAGCATAACTGGTGCCGGCACGGGAGTCGGCGGCATGCTCCGCCCTCCGTCGTGGTTGATCGACCCTTGGTTGCTGTGTGTGCCTCATCATATCATATCTGAGTCAAGCCCAGACAGTGCAGGACCAAGTGGTCGATTGTCTCCTCCTCCCGATCACAGATGCTACACTGGATTGTCTCTATCGAGGGGTCAAACTGCTGTCGATATAGTTGTGTTCGCAGTGCTTCCGCTCAGGCCTTGAACATGAGACGGCTGCCCAAGCTGTTGTCGTAGAAGCTCTCTGATTCTATACTGGGTTTTTGGGCGATGTAGAATTGGAGATGATTTTGAGCCTGCTTCCTTGACCCAGTGTACTGTCTTCGCTTCTTGTACTCGTCGTCTTGCCTCACTGGCCCACTTGGTCACAGATGTCTCGTGGATAGGGTCAGAGAAAAAACCGTACTTGCAAAGATGGTAGACACGCTTCACCCAGCCTGTCTGAATGCAGTTAAAACTGATGTAATCAAACACCCGCCGGGCCCATCGGCTTTTATTCATGTGGAAAATCCGACCACGGTAGCTGAGCTTGCTGGAGGCCTCCGTGCCTCAAATGTCGACCATCCAATGTCTCCTTGTATGGCCTCAATCGCCACATTGCCATGACAGCTCAGCACCTGACAACCGACATCTCTTTGTCTTTGTCCTAACCGGGCATGCGTGTCGGTCGAGATGTAGACGATCGCGCTTGTAAATATGAGGCCGGGCACTGGCATAGCTGTCCCTAACTTCCTAATCATCATGTACTTGTTACAACTCCATTGAATGTGCCGACTTAAGATGTTCTGCCCTCTCTTTACCGCCTTTCAACAATGTGCTTGATGTTCGGCAGAGTAGTCTGGTGCGTTGGTCAGTGTAACTCCCAGGTATCTATACTTTTCTTTATCATCATGACGTCTTCCGTCTGCAGTTTCAGTACTTTGCTGTCAGCGCAGTGCCTGGAGAATTGTACCTCCGCTGACTTCTGGATATTAAAATTGAGTTCAAGCATTGGGAGTTGTTGCCCGCAAATGTTTGCTAGCATATGTAACGTTTTAATGTCACCTGCCATGAGGACAACATCATCTGCGTATGCAAGACCCAGAATAGCCCTGTGCGTCACACATTCATTTTCAATCCGTCAAAGTATGAAACCAAGTCCAGACGTCGGTAGTTGCTCCAGCTCTGCTGTGCACAACATATACAAAAGTGAGAGTGGGCAGCCCTGTTTCAGGTTGGTCTCCACTTTGACGATTGTGGACACCACACCTCCAAACTTTGCTGTAACTACGCCCCCGTTGTAGAGTTTCTGTAGCAAGTCTGTCTGTTCTTCGTGCATGTCAAGTCTCCTGAGGCATTGAAGTAAGGACCGGTGAGGCACGCTGTCACAAGCCTTGGCTACGTCCAAGGAGCAACATATAAAATCCCTGCCTTCTTTCCTGGCTATCTTTATCAGCTGTGTTAGTACAAAACAGGTTCTCCTCCAGTCGCCGATCCTTTCAAAAGCCGTTTTGGAGCTCTGTGAGTTTTCCATTTCCCTCCACCCATGCACACATCCATTCTTTTATCAGATTTGTGTAAATGGCGCTAATCACAGGTAGAGGTCGGTGGTCCTGCAATCACTTCTTGTTGCCTCCTCGTTTTGGCAAAAATACTACCCTACCCCGCATTTAATCGTCTGGAACTGGGCTTCCCGAAATGATGTCGGCGAGGAGGCCTGATAACTGCGTCCTCGTTTCTTCACCCATGCACTTGATTAGTGCTGCAGATATGCCATCTTTGCCCTTTGCTTCTGAACATGTGCAGTCGCTTTGTTGAAGGGAATTTCCGTTACCTCCAATGTCAGGTCTCCCGGCTGTCCAAGTGTTTGTGGATAATCTGGTTTTGTCACTTCGTTTGGTGTCCTTGCTGGTGTCTCTTGTGCTTGAGGCACTATTGGTGTGTGTGGACCTTGTGACCCAAATAGATTGTCAGGTGCTCCTACAGGTGCTCTGCCAAGTCGTGTACCACTTGTACTGCATGGTCCTCCAGAAGCTTTAGCATTGGGTCTATCCTGTCCATCGACCTGACATATCGCCAGAACGTTTCAACAACTGCTCTCCCGCCATCCCGGAACTCTTTTATTTTGACCTGGTTAGCCTCAGTCATTTTAGTTTATATAAAGTGCACGCCGTGTCTGTCGTTACCTCTTCTACTCGTCTCTCGTTTATTTTCGCGCTGTTCCTGTTTTATGATGTCAAACCAACTCGCCCAACTTTATGCGTAGTTGAAGGTTTTGGAGCTTGCGTTTAAAGGTGAAAAATACCTGCCAGGCCTCCTCCACCTCGCCACTATTGTCGCGCTTGACGGCGCGCCGATGACCCCGACTGGCCTGCCTCGTTAGTTTAGAAATTAGTAACACATCGTATGATTCCTCCCCTCGCCTCTCTAAGCTAATTTGCTTCCCTTCTGCAATTTTGTAACTGTCACCAGGCAGGGCCAATTATTGCCAGAATGACTTTTGGGGGATTGGGTAAAAAAAAATTAAAAACATAACCCCCCGCCTCCTCTCCCTGGCGAGGGAGTCGCCAGTTTTCCTCTGGTTAAACCTGGTTGGCGTTACCCCAACACCGGACCCACTGGGAGACAGGGTTGAGAATTAGTGCCGGAGCCATGCGGGAGGGAGTCCCGATTTTCCTCCATCCCACCTGTCCCCAGCTGTGCTAGTTAGTTATGCGTCATTCAATTCTCCCTAGATAATTACCACCAGTCTTCCAATCTGCACCCCTACACCACATGTTCTATCGTCTCGTCCTCCCCTTCGCATACAGGACATGACATACCCATTTCCCCATACTTTGTCCTCTATATCCTAGCCCTCAATACTCCTGTTCTAGCCTCAAATAACAACGAGCTCCCCCGTGAATTCTCATACCGACATTCCTTTCATATTTCCAGTTTTCATCCTTTATACATACCTAAAGCTGATTTTCCCTGCATTCTTTCCTCCCACTTTTTTCTCTTGGGGTCTTTTACTTTCTTTTCCACAGGAAGGTTATTCTGCCCCAGCACTTAACTGTTTGTATTAGAATTTCAGGTCTTCGGTTTGGTTTGTTTATTTAATATTAAAACTTTTCATACGTACCGTAAAATACCGAGCAAGTGCCCACTCAAAATTTGAAGATAATCGCGAAAAAATAGGGGATGGGCGCATGTGAGGTAATCAATTTTACATATGCACTGTGCACACTTTTTCCGGTGTTTCAAATTTTGGGGAAGGGCGCTTAGTGCGGAATAAGCGGATGCATGGTATTTTACAGTAAATGCTTTTATGCCTTTTCAGCCCATCGTGTATCCTCCATTATGCCTAGTCTTTGTTCAAATTTCAACTTGCTGATCGCCTCTCTGACCTCGAAAGATGCCCAGCCCATGTATCCCTGCACTCCTTCATTTGGTGTATTCCCATGTACCTGCAGTGCCAGTATGCCCAGGCTCCTCTGCCGGGTCTCCAAAAACCTCAGAGTTAATGCATAATACCACATTGCCACAAGACAGTCCCGGCACCATAATTCCTTTCCATATTCCCCCAACACCTTCGTATCGGTTGGTAGCCTAGTTTCAGTGTTGTTAGATGGTCTGGCTAGCAAACCGCCAAATGGCTGGCAGAAATAGCCCAACATAGCCAAAGCAAAAGAAAAGTAGTAGACAAAATGGTTGAACACAGAAATACTGTTTTGAAACATTTTTATTGATACCTTCCGAGATGTGACAACACACTCGTTTCATTTTCAAGTGCATCCATCCCTCAGGCGTGTCACAATTTGCATACATCATTTTAATTGAGAACTTGTCACAAAAAGCTTTTGATGGATCACGAAAATACAGTGAATGTGCAGGCAAGCTGGTGGACATTGATTGTGTTGAAAATTATTCGAAACTGCAGTAAAGGGTAAAAACTCGGTAGATGAAAAAGGAAAAGGGACATCTCAAATTCAGCTACCTTGTTTATTTCCTCAAATCCTTATCCAGCCACAATCTTAAATCTGAGCACCGACATCACAGAACCATTCTTTGTTACATTTTTCACTTAACCTTTGTTATACAGTTTGAACCATTCAAGGTCTTCAGTTGAACATCAAATGTTGAACCCCTTTCCGAACTGGGAACTTCGGTTCTCGAACAGTACAACCCCAACGATAAGAATGGCACTCTTCCTAAATAAAGACCAAACTTCCCCAGACTGCACTCTTTGCCTCCGTAGTCCAGCCTAAAACTTTCAAAACACACAAAAAGTAATTGCATGGAACACAAGACAGGAATTCTTGTCATGGCTGTGCGGATGAAAAATCGTATAGCATTGACCATTAAACTGTTCTGCATACATTGCCTTTAAAACGGTAGTTTTCTGGAATTTTTGTGAATTGAAATTAATTTAGGGTATTTTTCCTGCTGCAGCCAAGCAAGAATTAGAGATAGCCCAAGAAGAGCCACATAGCCAACCACCTAATTTCGATGCCGAATTCAACAAAAAGTAGTCCAATTTGGATATAAATAGCCCAGTCTGGCAACACTGCCTAGTTTGCCAAACCCGAAATTATCTAGAGAGAACTGAATGACATACAACTAACTGACACAGCTGGTGACAGACAGAACAAAGGAAAATTGGGACTCCCTCCCGCGTGGCTCCGACCCTAAGTCTCAACCCTGTCTTCCAGTGGGCCTGGTGCGGGGGGTAACATTGACTAGGTTTGACCAGAGGAAAATTGGCAACTCTCTTGCCGGGGAAGTGTGGGGGGGGGGGGGGGGGGGGGGTTTGCCTTTTTGCTTGATCCCCCAAAGGTCGCCCTGGTGATAGTTGCGAAATTGCAGAGGAGAAGCAAATTGGCAAAGAAAGAAAATCATGCTTTTGGTATTTAATTTCTAGTCTGGGTCGCGCAAGCTATTGCCCGTTATGAAGGGTACAGCCGTTAGCATCCATTCATCCATCCCGATGAGGCCTGTTGCAAGCTCGGGCCTGAGATCACATTAAAGTTTCCCAAAGCGGAGCAATGTGTGCTCGCGCGTGGGCCGACTGTCTCCTAATTTAAGATTAGGTAGGGTGACCAGGCATCCCGTTTTGGGCGGGACAGCCCCGTTTTAGAGGCTCATCGACACCGTCCCATCATTTTGCCTCGAAAAAGCCTCGCGTCCTGTTTTTGCGGGAACGTTCAGTTGAGAAATCGGTACTAAGCGAAAGGAAGCAGACCGAAAGAATGTTTATTCCCATGAGACGGAATTTTACGAAAATGAGCATACTATGAAAATGTTACCTATACAGCACAATTCTGAGCTCTTTCCCTTGTTAAATCTCCCTACAAATCTGCCAGTGACTTCTCTTTTGTAGTACCACTAAATTTGACATGTTAGCTTGGCAAAAATGAGCCAGTGACGAAAGGCACTTGTCTGACTCCGGAACAATATGCGTCTCTACGTTCAGATGAGTATAGTCAGTTGCAGGTTAGGAGTTCAGAGTAAGCTTCTCCCGCCTCTTTAGCAAAGCGAACGCTGGAGAGGAGGTGCCCTCCTCTCCAGCGTTCGCTCAACTAAAGTGGAAAGAGGCGGGAGGAGCTTCCACTTTACTCTTAACCTCTCATTGAATATAGTAGGGCGTTTCCACGTCGGATCATACAATGATCGTCCATGTCATATTTTTTTATATTTCTGTAATAAATACCGTATATGGAAAAGCCAGGCTCTTGGAAAGAACATTCGGCTCTATGTGAACGGTGTAGCTAAAATTTTCCCAGCGATATAAAATTGAGACGCTCGAGGCATGGACATTGCCAAGATTTCACTATGGTAATTTGCGCAGCCGCCAATGTCGTACCAATGCAGGCACGTAATTAAAAAAAATATATTTCTTTTATTTTATAGACAATTTATTACTTGATTGCTAAATAATAACACTTACAACTATATATTTCTATGAAAAGAAATTATGAAACGTAAAAGGAAACACGTTTTCCCAAATTACTTACCAACAAACAACTTAATGGAAAACGTGCACAATATATCGAAAGTTGCATCTTGAAATGACTCTTAATAATATATAAAAAAAATATTTGCTTAGCCATCATTGTAGTTTCGTTATTATTTCAGAAGCGTAAGTCATTTCGCTAAAAGTAGCAAAATTGCACAGGAATATTTAAAAAGAAACTTTATCTTTTATTTCTTTTAAACTCTAACTCCTCGCAGTGACTTGTACTAACTTGTGATTGCAAAATACTGAGTAGCATATAACCTCCAATCGAGAAAAGTGACAACAAACCATCAGTCAAATTGAGCTGGCTTGTTTTCGTTTTAGTTAGGGGCTTTGCCTCACGACATTGGCTTCAAAGAGATATTCTCTAGAACTGACAAAGTGTGTACAACGGTGCTGCTCTATTGCGGAGCGCAGAAAGTCATCATTACTTAAAACCTTGGGACTAGGAAGACCAAAAAAACGGACAACACAACACAAAATCTCAAGAACAGCCGAGTTTATTCGGCCACACCAAAACAAGAAAAGATAAAGAAAACGG
Organism: Ixodes scapularis; assembly: GCF_016920785.2. Lineage (NCBI taxonomy): Eukaryota > Metazoa > Arthropoda > Arachnida > Ixodida > Ixodidae > Ixodes > Ixodes scapularis. Next base: position 23,797,488 of record NW_024609837.1, read on the forward strand.
TACGTGACGTAGCGAAGATTTGACCAGACGGGGATTGACAGGCTAAAACATGCTTCCGATAACAAGTATCTGCTGCCAAGCACCCATAAAGATAATCTCCATCAAGACTCGAGACCCGACCAACTTTTTGATCTCAAGGTGTTAAATTATGATGTTTCGTAACCACCTTGTTTCGGTGCATTCACTTTTATGAAATTCATACTGTCCCAAGCTTTGTTTTATCTTTCTGTTTCCCTGTGTTGCCTTTTGTTTTGGCACACACCACTGCTGCTGGTAGTTGCAAACAGAACAAAAGGCAGACTGCCGTGAAACTTAAGCACCATTCACACACTTGCAACCGAGTGAGAGAAGACCAGTTTTTAGCCCCTTGCGACAGCAAAGGACCGGATACGCTGCTGCGAAGCAGGTTGTACGCTGTCGCAAGAGATTAAAAACCGGTATTGTCCGTCTTCATCCTACTCGGTGTCAAGTGTGTGAACGAGCCTTAACGGATCTGCCTGGGTGAGTCCGCTTTAGTTTCGGTATGCTTCCAGCAAACAAAATGAAGCCACTGATTCAATCCAAACCAGTTAGTAAAAAAAAAAAAAAAAAAAGATGATGAAACTTTTAAGAGCATATGTCCACAAAATGCAGCAGTGTCCACAAGACGTGTGTGCATAAAACGTTGTCCAGGAAATGTATTTCCACAAAGCGTGCTTCAAGGAAGCGATACTATTGTGGCGACCAGTTCGTCGAACGAGTTTTGATCAACAGTTTGTTCCATCGAAAGACGTCCTGCGTTTGGTTCATCGACAGGCCTTGCAACTTTTCGTCAAACACAACCAGTTTTCGCCACAAACTTTTTACGTCTCGTTTAAATTAAGAGAGAACGGAGGGGGGGGGGGGGGGGGGGGGCACGGCAAGGCTTGGGGGAACATGCACCAGTGAATCAAATGCTAGCTTTTCGCGGCTTAGTAAAAAAAAAATTAAATGTGTCGTCGACGAAACGTTTCAGGGGCCTGTGTTCAAGGGGCACGAGCTCCTACAAAACAAAGTTGTCGATGAACCGTATGTGCATGAAACGTGCCCACGAAACGTGTTTCCACAAAATGATAGGGACCCGCGAAACGCATCCCTGTTCAAACCGCTATCGGTCATTGAATGAGAAATATGGTGCAGATTAAAGTCACTGGATCCTGGGAAAGTAGCGCCATTACCTTCCCTACCTGCTAGCCGGACACAAACAGATACTAACATACAGACGATCCAAACCTCGCAAGGCGATTGGCTAATTGGCCTACGTTGCCATGGAAATCGCCATCTTGGTCCATTTAAATCTTCGAAGTTTCCAGGGGGTCGTTCTAAACCAGTCACGCCAAGATCACCATGGAGCATCATCGTACTGGAAGCGTTCCTCGCCAATATAAGAGTCTTTGGCACTTTGTATGCGATCAACTTATTAATCATGCCCATCTCCATGGATCTCTTACAGTTATATTGTTGACTTCTTGCGCATTTCAAGACAGTAAACTTATTTTTCAGTGCCTCCAAGCACCGACACAGCATCTGGTGGAGGTACGAACATGTACGCTTGTTTCGCCGGTGTGTGGTTAGCAAAATCTCGGTATACAAAAAACGACTCAATAAAGCTACCCGTCACCAGCGAATCTAAATCGGCTCACCAAGAACGGAGGGGTCAAGGAGAAATTGCTCATTTCACGGACCAAGATGGCGACCACACGGGGAGCTTGGCGTTACTTTCCCAGGATCCAGTGACTTTAGTGCAGACAATAGCGACTCCCTTGCCGGAGAGAGGAGGCAGGGGCGATGCTTTTAGTTTTCTTTTTACTGGATCCCCGAACGTCATACTGGCGATCATGGCCTGGTGGTAATTACAGAAATCTGTCGGCTTAAGCTACTGCCCGTTATAAAGGGTACAGTTATAAAGGGTACATCCATGGCTGCCGCTCTACCGCTACTCTTTGTTAAAGGGACACCAACACCCCCCAAAATGTTTTTTTTTTTTTTTTCACTTTTTTGCCAGGCAATTTGTTATGGTGTCAGAAGACTAGCCAATCAATATTTGCTACAGCGTCACATGTAACTATTTTTAATAAAGTAAAAAAAACGAAACTACTCAAAACCGAACCTGGACTGGGAGGAAGAAGTATGGGGGAGGAGAGAGTTGGCCGAAAATCGCATGGCTGTGCAACTTTTTTTTTTCTATCAACATAGTTGCGGCGTTTTAAAAGCCACAAAAAATAGGTATCATATTTTTTTCCATCTTTAATATTGAGTGTGTTTCTGCAATGCTTCGCGACTTTGATTATATTTGATGGTCATGTTTACACCATAGAGAATGGCATGTGACCACAAAGAAGAGAGTGAGCGCAACTCAAACCGGCCAGTTCTCGATCGGTGGTTTTCGGGCAGAAAGAAAACGAATTTCGAGCCGCAAATTGTGTTCTGGGTAGTTGGGCCCTCATATGTCATGAACAGATAAGAATCTTGGCGAGCATTTAAGAACATTTTCATTTCAGTTGTCCCCAAAAGTTCTTGGGCAAAAAGGTGCTACACATATCAAGAATCAACCAAAAGATGCCTCAAACATAGTAGCATTTGTACAAAAACGAGTGATGTCAGTTTTTAGGTTCCCTGCTTATTGAAAATGCTTCAAGAAAAAGTAAAGCCATAAAGAATGACTAAAGAAATTAGGGAAACAAAAGAATTTTACATTGTTCTCCTGAACAAGATGCCTGTACAATGGATATCATCTAGAACATAATTTTGGAATGCACTCAACCAAATTTATTTAACAATATTCTATGGTCATCCGATCTGATGTTTTTAATCTCACAGCATTCTATGCCTGCCATCAACGGAATGGGCGATGGTGCCCAACTGGAAATGGCATCCTTCAGGGTTGCCGAGTTCTCCGAAGTCCTCGACTGGAGGCCCATGCTGTTCCAAGAGCCCATCATTGCACAGAGAGCCTGTGTCCTGTGCGGCGTCGTGTACAAGAAAGCAGTCAGGCTTCCCTGCGTACACACACTGTGCGCAAAGTGCCATGCCCAGTGCGTCGAACGAGGAAGCGCTTGTCCTGTCGACCAGAAACCATTCTGCGAAGATGATGCTGAACAGCTGGACGTCTCTCTCAAGTATCTCCTGAACCGTACGGTGAGTTGCCGTAACCTCTGCTACTGCTCTTAGTTGAAATGCCCCATCTTCACTTCCGAGCTCTCAATATGACCAGAACTACTCCACGTAACAGTTAGCACCCTCTACATAAGTGAGTGGAGACCAACAGTACACAACAACAATAGCAACACCAGAAGTAGGCCTCTTTGTCACCTACACATCTGACGTCAACAGCATTTGCACAAAATTCTACTGTTTTTCGTCTTCGATTTAGAAATCGAACGAAGCTACTACATTTTTGGCATATACATAGTGTAATTGAATCATGGCACATACTTTTTCGACATACTTTGTAGATTTTTCCGTCCTTCCCAGGTTGCCTGCTGGAATGCACCTAAAGGCTGCTGCTTCATCGGCACTGCAGCCAGCCTCTTGGACCACTACAAGGAGTGCGGCTTCAGCGTCGTGCCTTGCTGCCTGTGCCGCTCTTCAGTGTTGCAGCGCGACATTATGGAGCACTTCAAGAGTGGATGCAGCATTCGCGGAGCAAAGTGTGCGCCTACTGACAACCCTGCCACAGAAGACCTCAAGGACGTCAGCAGTGCTTTTCTCGAGATGAAGAGAGCCACGGGAAAGATCTCCGAGGACCTCATGTCGCTGCAGACCAGCCTGAACCGGTGCAGCGAAGACGTCAGGGCGAAGGGTGCAAGATGGAAGGGCCAAACGGAGGCTGAGGCTTCCAAGCTTGCTGAACAGCTGAACAGCCTTAACACGGTCTGCACCACCGGTTTCGCCGAAGAACTGCGAGTTCTTCAAGCAACAATGACCGACTACAAAGAGCATGTGAGCAAGGAGCTCTGTTTGCTAGGCCACTGTAAGCCTGTGAGGGTCCACTGGTACATTGAGGGGTGGACAGACCTGAAGAAGAAAGCACTTGAGCTAGGGTTGCAGTCGATAGAGAGTCCCCCAAGGGTCATTTACGGTTATAGTATATCCCAAGTTTTTGATATCGACCTAAAGGAGGGTGAGGGCGCCATTGGGTGCTACATACAGATACACCCCGGGAAACAAGACGAGCAGCTGGAGTGGCCCTTTCGCAAGGTTTACACGGTTGGTGTCATTCACCCCAAAGACCAATCAAGTGTGATTTCGGACAAGGTAAATCCTGGTAACTGTGGAGATGAATACCAGGAATGCTTTCTGAGGCCCAAAAAGCAAGCAAATTTTGGATATGGAGCACAGAGCCTGACAACAGTCGAGGAGGTTGAAACGGGTGGGTTTATAGAAAGCAATACACTCCACATGTTCTTAGAGATAGAGTCATAAATTCTCTTCATATTTGTTGTACATTAATTAGGATTCAGCAAGTACTGGTTTGCTTAGCTTTGCAAAAAGAGCTTTTAACTTTTCTGAGAGCCTGATGTAAGAAAAGGATTGCAAGTTATACTTTCCTTGCATGTATTACAGTGTATTGTTAAAAAAAATGTTGCTATGTGAGTTGGTGTTTTAACTTGAATTAACTTTGTTACTTTTTAGAGATCTCCAATTATATTTTCTAGCTGGTCGAGAGCCTCCAAGAAATACTTCTGTGTCAGAACTCTAATAGTTTCATTCACTATCAAAATTGGATTGTGGCTAGTGAACAGCCCTTAGGCCTGCTTAAATCTGTTTACATTTTAGAGTGCAGCTCTTAGGCGCCCGTTTCCGGGTTGAGAGGCATCGCCGTCGGCTCAACCACGCGTTGCATTATGGGACGTTTCCCATAATGACGTCGCACGTGACATCACTTGAATCAATGTGTTGTCACGTGAAATTTAGCAGAAAAACTTTCCCGTTTAATTTAGTGGAAAAATTTCCCAGCTAAATTTAGCGGGGAAATAGACGTCGCGTGACCTCAACCTCAATTTAGTTTCCCACGTTTTCTGCGTGGTGCATGACGGGTAAATTTCCCCGCTAAACTTAGCCAAAAATTTTCCCCGCTAAATTTTGCGGAAAAATTTCCCCGCTAAATTTATCGGAAAAAATTACCCGCTAAATGTAGCGGAAAATTTTCCCCGCTAAATCTAGCGGAAAAAATTACTCGCTAAATGTAGCGGAAAATTTTCCCCGCTAAATTTACCGGAAAAATTTCCCCGCTAGCAGAAAAATGTCCCCGCCAGATCTAGCGGAAAATTTTCCCCGCTAAATCTAGCGGAAAAATTTCCCCGTTAAATTTAGCGGGAAATTTTTCCTTAAATGGGCGCGAGCAGGAGAGGAGCAGGGGCATGGCCCCCTCTCCACACCTTCCCCTCCTCCTCCTCAAGAGCTGCACTCTAATTTGGTGTTACAGGGAGTTGTAAACGGCTTTCAGTTTTGTGTTAGTTTTGTTTTAGTTTTGATTGCAGACTAATCAGATTTTGGACTTCACACCTAATTTAGAAAGCAAACAGTCAGGAGTGATATTTTAGTTATGCTTGTATATATGTTGTTGCTTTTGATGGGAACTTCATTTTTTTAAATTCAGCTTTTGTTGAGAAATTTTTTAGTTCAACTTCATAGTGCTGTATGGTGTTATGATTAGGGGTTATTTCAGACACATGTTTAGAAAATCGTGCACTGCTTATAACGGAATAAAAGTTATCATTTTATTTGTTGAGTAGCATTACGACTCAATACAGCTTTATCTATCTTTCATTGCGCTATCTCACTTTCTGAAATATAGCAACTCTCAAAGTATTTACCCCTTGAAATTATTAAAAAAAAAAGAGAACAATGAATGAAAACAAAACTGACACTGGTTTATCGAAACCAATGGATAAATACTGAAATTAACTGTTAGGGGCGAAGCTCCTTAGGGTCTAGCCTTGTCCGTCCGTCCGGACGGCGTCCATGCTCACATAAAAAGAAAAAAATGTTTGTGCAGTAGACACGATTCGAACCTGTGCGGGGGGACCCCAATGGATTTCTAGTTTATCGCCTTAACCACTCGGCCACGACTGCGGGACAAGTAGGGGGCTCTGAGATGTGGTACTAACTCAAGAGCTGAGGCTTCTGTCATGGATGAAACGTTGCATGTAGCCACTCAACGTCTATAGAGGAGAGGGCGCTGTGGTCAAATGCGTATATAATCGCGTTAAACTTTGCATACATTGGCTCAACGTTTATAGACGAGAGGGCGCTGTGGTCGAATGCTCAAATGCGTATATAACCACGTTCCATACCACACATTCTCTTTCTGACATGGACCGTTAACTTAAAGGGAAGCTGAAGCACTTCTTGAAAAAAACGAGTTAGAGGTGAATTCTGGCGTATTTTTATCCCGTGAATCTGAATATCACTTTTGTTTTCCCCGAAGATGCAACTAAAAGCGAGAAAAAGCGAAAAAACATTCGACCAGTCGTGACGTCATACTAGGATCTTCGGGCCTCCAAGCGCGTGTCGCTCGTGTGTTCAGCGCGTGCAACGGCAAGCTTGCCAGGTATATTTCCCAGCACTGACACCAGTCGTGACGTCTCTTTCTGACCTTTCTGAAAATAGCAAGAGTGCGCGTGCATAGCTTTGACAGGCGCTGAAGATGCGCGAGAGCAGATATTCCGAACGCTCCTAGTGTGACGTCACGCCCCGGGAAGGAGGGGCTTCGGCGGTACTTTAAAAATTAATTTCTGAAGCCTCCGTGCACCAAATTGAAAAATAATCTTGATATTCCTGATCCTGGAGGTCGAATGAAGGCCATTGAAATGTTTTTTCTCAAATAGAGAACCGCTTCAGTTTCCCTTTAAGCGGTGGAGATGCGCTCCCACGGCTTCTAGCGGATCCAAGGTGATCTGCTAGAAGAACCACTGGCTCTGCATTTCACTGACCATAAAGCAGTAATAATGAAGTCGAAACGCAACCCGGAACTCAGCACTACCTATGAGCAATAAAAAAAAAAATCAGCACCATCGGCACACATATGAACAATAAAATCAGTATCATCAGCACCACCAGAGCTTCGCCCCAATCAATATCATTCACCACGTGGAGATGCAGTCTTTTTCACATTCATATGTCTTCGGTGGCAGGGCTGTCGGTAGGCAGACGTGTGGCTTGAGGAATGCTGCTACCATTCTTGAGGTGCTCCAAAACGTCACTCTACAGCACAGTTGAGTGACCACAAGCAGCAAGGCACGACGTTCAAGTCACATTCCTTGTAGTGGTCGAGGAGGCATGCTACATGACAAATGAAGCTGCAGCCTTTAGGTGCATTCCAGCAGGCAACCTGGGACCAAAGAAAAGGTATTAAAATTGGGTGAACTGTCTTTTGGTTAAAAAATGTTTATGCTAATAATATAGGAACTTAGGAAAGGTTGTTAATGACAGTCAATGAAGCAGAAAAATGGTGCAAATACCATTAGTGCACTGATACATAAGGAACCTCATTGTGCTTTACTTCTTGTGTCACTAGTTCGGTTGTTTTCCGCTCTTGAAGGATGACCCACAAATTAATTAATTGGGTACAGACCCATACATGCAACGTTTCTGTGCCCAATGCACATGGGCAGAAAAGAAGGGTGGACAGCTTAACTAGTAACTGTGAGGGGGGAGGTTATGTACTCACAGTACAGTTGAGGATGAACTTGAGAGGGACCTCCAGCTGCTCGACCATCTTCGCAGACGAGTTTCTGGTCGACGGGACACGCACTCCCTTCGTCAACACACTGGGCCTGGCACCTTGTGCACAGCGTGTGGTTGCAGGGCAGCCTGACCGCTTTCCTGTATAAAACCCCGCAGAGGACACACGTTTTCTGCGCAATTATGGGCTCTTGGAACAGCGTGGGCCTCCAGTCGAGGGCGTCGGAGAACCCGGCTATTCTGAAGGACACCATCTGCACAGGGCCAAGGTCACCGCCTGCCATTCCTCAGTGGTATGCAAAGAAGTATGTAAATTGTGCAGGTTTCTTCTTCAAAACACCTGTGGAGGACATTTGAAATCATGTAAGCAAGATGTCAAAACAAGGAAGCAATGACACAAACTCATAAACCAATAACACATAGCTAAAACAGATCAAACAGTTGCTTGACTCTCACCGGAAGACCAGCCTCCCAGTAGATTTTGCACACAAAGTCAGCGTTTACAGGGAAACAGTGGCTGCTCCAATTGCACTGTAATGCCAAAGCCAGAAAGCAGGCACCCTTTAAAAACACTGCGGGTGTTCTTCCAGACGGAAATCTGAGCCTCGCTTTTAACGCAGTACTTACATCAGTGCAGTGGCATACCAACTTGTTTTGAGTTGGGGGGCAAACCTAATACCGACACCCCCCCCCCCCCCCCCCCCCCCCCCAGGCTGGGGGGCGGTACCCTTGGTATCCCTTGGGCATCGCCGGCCAGTGTTTGCCCTGCCCAGTGGCATTGCTTCAGGGGGGAAAACACATGCCTTGCCCCCCACTCTGTGAACTCTAGGGGGGCAAACGCCCCCCTTGCCTTCCCAGTTGGTACACCCATGCACGAGTGCTTGCCATGGGTTGTTGGGAAGCAAACGTGTGGCTTGGGGAATTCTGCTATCATTCTTGAAGTGTTCCAATATGTCACTCTGCGGCACTATTGAGTGGCACAGGCAATCCACCCAAGTATGATTACAAGTAATTCGACTCAAACATTTGTGTCCTACAGAAAATGCTCACCTACCTGAACGGCCAGTAGCTTCTTTGCCGAGGGAGGAAGTTGTGGATAATGCTCAAGACAAACTGAAACTTCCAGTTCATATCTATAACAAGCCCGGACTTTTGACCGTGTACCCATATTGTACGGAGACACCATGTGAGACCATCGGAAGACAGATTAGTGCAATCTACAAGATCAAAGTACAGAGAGTGATATTATTGAAAAAACGTTTCAGCTCCATGTGAAGCCAGTGAATCGACACTGCTCATGACGTTTTGCATGTTCATGTCATGCTGCTGTCAAAAACCGTGCTAGTGTCAGATCGTAACAATTTTTCTTTTCTCGTCATCCTCGTCCACCGGTCACTCTCGAGAAATAGATCTTTCTCGCAAAGTTTTAGGGTGAGTTTTATATTTGTCCTTTGTTAAACGAAAAAGGGTGTGCATATATCTGCTTGATCCAACATCGCCATAAATTAATTACCCAGAAGTCCCGAGCAATTGATTTTAACACGCGTTTTATCAGCCGATTTTCATGGAGTTCTGGGACGTTTGGCGGCACGCATAAAAAAACTTTAGTCCCCCGGCAGAATTTGAACTCGCCACCTTGAGCCAAGTGCTTTGCCGACTGAGGCTATGCAGGGTTGGTGGTATGGACCACACAAAAGCGAGCTCATCCGCACGGCGCGTGAAGGCGTAGTTGCGCGTTTCGCTACCTTTCCTTCCTGTCGTGCAATGCCATCTCGCAGCGTTTGTCAGAAATGAAAACGAACCTTCGGTAGGCGGTGCCATTCAGACATCCTTCTCTTCTTCCCTGGAAGGCTTATCGAACATTCTGTGCTTACCAGTCTTTGTCAGCATCAACAAGCTTGTACAACGTTTATTTCATGCTTGCCTTCGTTTGTTTGTGGTGTTTAGTACAATCCGTCAAATTTAGGACATAATTATACAAAACGTTTCGCAGCTTCCTCATACCACTGGATAGTTAAAGGGCAATATGCTAGATGACTGCCCACCGCACGAAGAGCACAGAGCAGGATGAAGTCGTGCAACTAGAAATAAAATATTCTGATGTCCAGAAGCACTCCATTACAAAAATTAGAATATGGAAGAGTATTTCCTATAAAGTAACTCAGTTTATTGACAACCACATAAGATACCATTACATGCAAGGGAAGTATTGCTTTCCCACTCGTTTTTCTGCATATCTCGGCAAAGTTGCAACGGAAGAGTTGAGCAGCATCAAGCTTCCGATTGCCGAGGTTGAAGACGAAGCCTACGGTTCAATTTCCAAGAACACATGAAGCGTGTCATTCTCGATAAACCCGTCAAATTTAGCTCTTCCACCGCAGAGAGGCACCCTGCTCCAAAGCCTCCATTCCTTCTTCCCTTTGGCCTGAGGAATATGTTTCTCTGACATATATGCCAACCAGAATTTACCTTGTAGGAAACCACATTTGACTGGCCCTTCGGGTGAATGACACAGACCGTGCACACCTTGCTGAAGGGCCACTCCAGCTGCGAGTCATGTTCCCCGGGGTGTAAATGCATGTAAGACCCGAGGCCCACCTTCCTGCCCATACTATAAGCTGGACAGATTGGGATACACTGTAATCATACACGGTCCTCTTGGGGCTATACACGCTCTTCGAGCCACTTCTAAGTGCTTCATTCTTCAGGTCTGCCCAGTGTTCAATGTACCAATGGATTCTCCCATGCTTAGAAGGACTTGGCAAACTTTTGTGCACCACATCCAAGATGTCAGTCAGCTTGTCCCTTTGCACACAGAGCTCCTCACGCACATGCTTTTTTTAGTCGGCCATTGCTTCCCTAAGAACCTGCAGTCCCTCAGTGAGTTCAGTGGCACAGACTGTACTAAGGCTATTTAGCTGCTCAGTGAGCCTACAAGCTTCAGCCTCTAATTGGCCCTTGCATCTTGTTTGTACCCTCAGCTCTTGCATCTTCACTGCACCGGTTCAGGCTTGACTGCAGCGACATGATGTCCCCGGAGAGCTCTGTTCGTCTTGAGACAAACTTTGGTAACATTCCCAAGGTCTTGTGTGGCAGGGTTGTCGGTAGGCAAACTTGTGGCTTGGGGAATGCTGCAACCATTCTTGAAGTGCTCCAAAATGTCACTCTGCAGCACTGTTGCGTGACACAAGCAGCAAGGCACGACGTTGAAGTCACATTTCTTGTAGTGGTCCAGGAGGCAGGCTACAGGACCAATGAAGCTGCAGCCTTTAGGTGCATTCCAGCAGGCAACCTGGGCTCAAAGAAAAGATATTGGAATTGGGTGAACAGTTTTTTGATTAAAGAATGTTTATGCTAGTAATATAGGAACTTAGGAAAGTTTGTCAATGGCAGTCAAGGAAGCAGAAAAACGGTGCAAATATTGTTAGTGCACTCGTACATAATAAAACTCCGTTGTGCTTGCCAACTACTTCTTGTGTCACTAGTTCACAGCTGTTTTCCACTCTTGAAGGATGACCCACAAAGTAATTCATTGGGTACAGACTCATACATGCAACGCTTCTGTGCACGATACACTCGGGCAGAAAAGAAAAGTGGAAAGCTTAAAGGGGCCCTGCAATCATATTTAAGCGCCTAACTTTTTGCGGTTTCCATGTCTCTTGCGGTTCAGGCCAGAGCCGTATATTGGGAGAGTTTGGCCAGTGGGTGTGGCGACGAAGGCGCCGGAGAGGAGAAAAATAAATGAAAGGGAGGAGAGCGCCAAAGGAGCAAGAGAGAAAGAAGGGAGCAGAGAGGAGACGACCGCCATTTTTTAGCAACGCTGTCGGAGAAGAGCACTGCTGAGGCTACGCGTCATCTGCTACAGGCCGACTTCTTTTTCGCCTGAATAAAAGTTTGTGGCCATACGCCGAAAAATCTTCATTTATTAGCTTTTTAACCCACCGAGGAATAACAGAATGTCATTTTCTTGCCAGAGCCAGCGATATAAAAGGCAATAATCGAGATTCAGATGCCGATCCCACGCATTCCGCCGGGCGAATGATCGAAGATGGCGGCCCTTCCCACTCAGGTGGGAGCAGCCGGGAGGTCACGTGCATGCGCTCATGCCTCTCGCTCTATGCCGCGTTCTGATTGGCTCACTCGCGAGGAGAGCGTTGCAGCGGCGAGATCATAGACTGACCGAACTCTCCCCATATACGGCTCTGGTTCAGGCAAGCCAGCGGGCACGGAGAGAATAACTAAATATCAGTGCGTCATATTTTAACCGGACAATGCGGAAACCTCCTCCACCTACGGGGGCGACCCGCGGTGCCGAAAGCGCGCGATGTGTCCTTACTACTGGTCAGAGCCACTGAAAGCTTCTTCTTAATCGAAAGAGAAAATAAAAGTGGCTACATGAACTGTTTCAATTATTTATGAAGGTAGTTTTAGTTCAGTATTTTAGATCAGAAAAGAAACAAATTCAGTTTATAAAGTAGGGAAACAAGAAATGACCCGTCGACATACCCGTCACCAAGCGGTGGTAAAGGCGGCGCATGCTAGAAAGGGGTAATGGGATCAGACACCGACTAGCGGCGAGCGTAGAAAGGTCGCGGATGTACGCGGCGGCGCTGCAGTCGTATACGGGCTCGAGGATCGAACCGGTTCCGACCGTTCCGAAGGCCTTTAGCAAGCAGGTTTGGCTTGCGGTTTGGCCGTTTGGCGGTATGGCAGTGCAAAGTGGCTCCTGTTCTGAACTTATATCTACCCCGTGTTTGTTGTCGTTTGTGGCCAATTAAGTGTCATACCGAAGTAGTGTTTAATTGCGCTGCAAATGCAATGCGAGCTGCCCTGGCTGCCCGCTTCATACAGCCTATCCAGAACATGCTTTAGTGGTGCCCTCTTGAGCCGTCGACACGGAGTGCGGCAGCCGTGAGCACTCGCTGAGCTCCTCTAGCTGACGGCCACTCAACCGACCAAGGACTTTACGAAGGAGGTTATTCTTTGCTCGTTTTTGTAACTTTATTTTGCCTATAACTTTTAAAACAAAGCAAAACTCGAGAAAAGAAAAGTTTCATTAAGATACTATGTTCGGTGCAAATTAAAAAAAAAACAATAAAAACAGTCAAAAAGTTGTTGCACGGCAACTCCGGTTCATAGTTTCAATTTTGGGATTACGACAGTTTTTAGCGCAGTCAGCGTCCCTGAATTACAAGGTGTTATTTTTTTCTGTGTATTGTGCGTAGTTTTAAAAATATAGACACCTTAAAGTTTTGTTTGGGGCGCGGTCGACAAAACCGAAACTAGCCGCTTGAGGCGACAGCAACACTAGTAATTAGCCGCTAGGCGGACGTGACGTCACGGTTGTTCTCGTCCCTGCCTTGTTCTGGCGCAACAAGTATGTGGTCCAAGCGGCAACTACCTCTGTTGTGCTAGCCGTTCTTGGCCAGTAGTTACTAGTAACATGTTACCGGTAACTAGTTACTTTCTTCAGTAACTTGTAACTCTATACCGATTAGTGAAAAGGACTTCTAACTGTAACAGAGTTACTATTTTTGGAAGTAACTGTAAAAAGTAACTTCGTTACAGTTACTTCTCAGATTGATCTGGAAACATGTTGCAAACACGACCACCAAATCGTCTCGCAACTCGTGAGAGTCCCAAGTCCTGCTACGGAAAGGGCACAGCAAAAACTGCTGCAGAAATGTCTGGGGCAGGAGGGGAAAAAAGAAGAAGAAACTAAATTTTGGATGACCCTGCTTGGCCAAGCTGGTACCATTAACTAAACAAACAAAATTTGGGGGTTTTACGTGCCATACCAACGACGGGCATCTGGCATGCCCCAGCAGAGGACTGGGGATTAATTTGGACCACCTGGGGATCTTTTGACATGCAACCGAAAGCTCGGTTACACGGCGCCTCCTCCGCAATAAGCCTTCGTCAGATTGCGGGCACGTCGGCCAAAATTCGAACCCGCCACATGGGGATCCGTAGGCCAGCGCTCTCGCCTCGGAGCCACCGAGGCGGCTTGGTACCGCCAATTGGAAGGATGGGGACATTAGTGTCCGCACCAGCCGTATATGGTACATCGCCCACAGCGCATGCAGGTGTAACAAAGCAAGGCATCTATAGAGCGTTTTTCTTTTCTTCGTCCGATGGAGGGAGCAAGTTCTTTTTGGAGAGGACAGCTTTTGGCGAATGTCGCCCTAAACGCCCGCAGGATTACGGCACAAACCAATTCTCCGAATTTCGTCTTCTTCCCGCCAAGCATGTTTTTTTCCCCTCTCATTTGAATTGTCCAAATTCCAAATGCACTCTGGCTGGGTGTCTACTTCAGGCCCATTTTCTCTCCCTTCCTTTTTCTCTTACAACCCAATTACCAGCCTTGCCTCCCGTCACCCACCTGTCCCGCTTCAGGTCCCATCACTTGAGAAAAAGTATTCGCTCGAAACGTCTGTTGTTCTGCTCGTTTGTGCGTTTTCTTGAAATTGAAAGACCGCCCTTAGCCGGGACCAGAGGCAGTTGGCATCACTTGATTTTTCGATATTCACGTCGTGGGCTTTCCGGGTGGTTTCTTCTATTTTGGGTGATGAGGTGGAGGAACACAAGTGTGTTCGATCTGGTTAGGAAGTGGTGGAGAAAAGATTGCAACAGCTGTTTGGAATTCTACAAGCAATGGTCGTTTGTACCTTGATCAGCACTTATTTTGTCAGAGGAATGTTGCTTCAACATTGCTCTTCAAGTGTTTCATGAAAGATTGTGCGCGTGCAATAGAAAATGATTCGACCGACGAGTGGATTGGAGTGGCATAAGAAAACATCTACAAAGCTGATTGCAAGGTATAACTTATATTATTATTGACTTCACATTTGCACAACTCTTATTGCTTCCGTCCGATTTTGCCTCATCAAAGAAATTTGAATTGGTCGATTGTAGACTGGCACCATGGTTGTATATATACGAGATCTGGACACCAGTTGTTGTGTTCGTGTATACCTTATGGACGTCGCACATTTTTTTATGTTTTTCATGGACCAGGTATCTGCTATGTTAAAAAATTGAAAAACTAAAGTTGCCTATAATTTCCCAAAGACGAGAATTTAAATCTTTTATCATATTGCGGATTGGCTTGGATACTGCCTTAGATTATGACCTTGTTCAAGGAGCTATTCATGGTAAAAATTGAAAAAGGAAGAACAAAACATGTTAATATTGATTATTAAGAAAATCTTAGTTTCTCAAAATAATCAGATTCACTACCATGAACGACACAATGTCTAATAAGAAATCTATGCTAATTTAAAGGCATATACATGAATGATAAAGTAGTGAGTGCGCAGGCGAGCTGGTGGATGTTAACCATTTTGTTCATGGCCCGAGAGTGAGGCAGGAAAAGAGGAAAGCTTCAAAGTAGAAGAAAAATGAACAGTCGACTGTTTATTTTTCTTCTACTTTGAAACTTTCCTCTTTTTTCTGCCTCAGTCTCGGGCTAAGAACAAAATGGATATACAGGAATGTTCTTTTTGATTGTTTTCTTATGTTTCTGTGTAAAGTAACGACGAAGTAACGAGGTTACTTTTGCAAAGTAACTAACTGTAACAAGTTACTCTTTAAATAATGTAACTGAAACAGGGTTACTTTTTTGCCTGAGTAACTGTAACACTGTTACATTTTAGCAGTAACGTGCCCATGACTGCAGCTGGGTCAGTCCTGACACCACGATGCGCGCACCGAGTTGCTTGCTAAAACGAGCCTTGGAGTCCTCCTCACAAGCCAATAAACAAAAGGCTATACCGATGCTACAAGTGCTACAGATAAAAGCAATGGCTAAATACGCCAATCACCAGCCCGGCGCCGTTTTGCACAGGAGACAAGAGATGGTGCAACGAACAGCGGCAACGAACGAGCACACGGCGCCGAGAGCCAGTGTCTTTAGCAGACAATCTTTTTGACTCAAAAGCGGCGCGCGTTCTGCAGGCAGCGACAGTCGCAGAAACAAAAACAGGCGCGGTAACAAGAAACTGCAGTTTCTTGTCTGCTAAGGACGCCGGCTCTCAGCGTCGTACGCTCGTTCCTTGGCAGCAGTTGGTGTCGCGACCTTTCCTTGCATCACCCTGCAGGTATTAGTTGGCAATGCGGCGTCCCCTTTATGTAATATTTTGGCTTGGGTCGTACTTTGTGTCGCTAAAGCGACACCAGTAATTTATTTCCTTTGGAGTTTTGGCCGGAGTTGCCCTTTAAAGGGATGCTGAACCGATATTTGGAATCTCATAATTATTGCCCGAGCGGGCTTCACGGGATGGTACTGTACCTAAAAACGATATTCAATCAGACGGATGGGGCCCGAATTATTAATCCTCGGCCGGAAGCCGTTGGCGCGAGCGAGTCCTTCTGAGAGCAGGCGTAGCGGAACTGACATGCGCATTCTCGGCGCCCGCAGCGCCCCTGGTGCCTCTGCGCATTCTCCTCGTTCGTTGGTGCTCGCCTTGATTCTTCGCTCGGCGGCTGTTCTCAAAGTGGCTGGTACTAACAATAACAAACGCCACCCGGCTTAGCGTCTGGCTTGGCTTGGCTCCGTCCGTCTTTTGAGGCGAATGAGAATGCGCACGTCACGAAGCGAGCTTTCCACAACGCTCACCAGGGGTCGCGTAAAATTGTATTTTTCGTGTTTATTCAATTTTATACGCCTTCTCGCTCAGAATAACGTCATTTAGAAGTAAAGGACATGCTATGTATGCCATCGTGACCAAGAATTTCCACCCAAAATTTCGGTTCAGCATCCCTTTAACTAGTAACCGTGAAGGGGAGGGAGGTTAAGTACTCACAGTACGGTTCAGGATGTACTTGAGAGGGACCTCCAGCTGCTCAACATCATCTTCGCAGAAGGGTTTCTTGTCGACGGGACACACACTCCCTTCGTCGACACACTGGGCATGGCACTTCGTGCAAAGTGTGTGGATGCAGGGCAGCCTGACCGATTTCCTGTATAAAACCCCGCAGACGGCGCATGTTTTCTGCGCGATGATGGGCTCTTTGAACAGCGTGGGCCTCCAGTCTAGGGCGTCGGAGAACCCGGCTACTCTGAAAGACTCCATCTCCACAGGGGTAAGGTCGCCGCCTGCCAATTCCTCCGTGGCATGCAAAGAAATATGTAAATCATGCAGGTTCCTTCTTCAGAAGACCTGTGGGGGACATGTGTGCGATCATGTAAGCAAGATGTCAAAACCACAAAGCAATGACACAAACTCATGAAACTATAACAAATAGCACATACAGATCAAACAGTTGCTTGGCGCTCTCCGGAAGACCAGCCTCCCAGGAGCTTTTGCACATCAAGTTATGTTAGCGTTGATACGAAAACAGTGGCTGCTCGAAATGCTCCGTACTGCTAATGCCAGAAAGCAGGCACTCTCCAAAGTACTGTGGGTGTGGGTGTCCAGTACATCAGGAAGTCTTCTTCCTGACTGAAATCACAGCCTCATTTCAAAGCGGCGTTTACATGAGTGGAGGGGCTAGCGTCTGGTGTTAGTTTATTAGTCGTGTGGTTTGTGGATAATTTTCTGATGGCAGACGGCTGCTGCGAACGACTGATAGCCCCCTTCTACACTTTCCCATCTACATCAATGGCTCTTCAAAGCTTTAGGTTCCTAAGATTAATTGTGTTGCGTGCGGTAACAAATTCAAAAGAGTAAAGCTATACGCACTCCGGAGTGCGCTTCGCGCGGAAATGGCTATACGCACTCCTCCGAGAGATCATGCCGCTTGGGCCACCCTTTTCGAACGGCGCGTGAATCACTGGAGCGCTCGTTAACACAGCCCCCCGCCTGCGTTCACGCCGCTTCGCGGCGACAGTATCGGCTGCTAATTACAAAGCGTAACCAGTACACGCCGCTTCGCGGCGTCCAGCCGGCAATCCAAGCCCCGCTGTCCCCGATCGCACCTCCGGAAAGGGAGTCCGATACCATTTAGTTCTACGAAGTTTCTTGACAACATTCGATTTTTTTTTAGAGCGCAGCTCTTAGGGGCCCGTTCCCGGCTTGAGCGGCGTCGCCGTCGGCGTCGGCGTAACCAAGGTCATCCCAAGGTCACGTGGCCCCCAAGGTCACGTGACACCCAAAGTCACGTGACCCCCCCGAGGTCACGTGACCCCCCCCCCCCCCGAAGTCACGTGACACCCCCAGGTCACGTGACCACCCCCAGGGTCACGTGACCTCCCCGATGACGTCACCGGCATCCGCATCGTCATCATCACTGATGACGTCATCAGTGACGTCACTGATGACGTCATCAGTGATGATGACGATGCGGATGCCGGTGACGTCATCAGTGACGTCACTGATGACGTCATCAGTGATGATGACGATGCGGATGCCGGTGACGTCATCAGTGACGATGACGTCATCGGGGAGGTCACGTGACCTCGGCGGGGGTCACGTGACCTGGGGGTGTCACGTGACTTCGGGGGGCATCCGCATCGTCATCATCACAGATGACGTCATCGGAGTCCGCATCGTCATCGTCACTGATGACGTCATCAGTGACGTCACTGATGACATCATCGGCATGGTCACGTGACTTCCCAAGGTCACGTGACCCCCCCCCCCCAGGTCACTTCACCCCCCAGTACCCTTCCCTCCTCCTCCTCAAGAGCTGCGCTCTAATTCGGTGTTACAGGGAGTTGTAAACGGCTTTCTTTTTTTTTTTTTTTTTACTGTTCATTGCAAAAAAGGAAATGTCGTAAATATCGCCAAATGCCTCGACAAAACAAAATGTTTGAGAAAAAAAAAAAAAAAAAAAAGAAAGTAGGCCCACCGCGGATTGAACCCGCGTCCACTTGCGTATGAAGCGGACACCCTAACCCCTATGCCGTGGCACCGCTTAGGAAATAAAACAAAAAAAAAAAAAAAAATTGGCTTGCTCTTTATGTTTATACAGCCTTGATGGAGATGCGCCTCAACGGGTAATCGGTCTCTTAGCTGTAGATGAGAAATTTAGCCAGTGCGGTACAACCGCTAACCTGGGATTTTTTTAACGTGCATCACGCAGTAGTGATCACACGAACGCGTGCCGGTACGAAACTCATCCAGATCGAAACGGGCGGGGGCGGCGGGGATCGAACTTGATCGAACCCAGGAGGTTCCCAGCGCAAGCTTTCGCTCCACGCTCCGAGCTGAGACGCGTTAGCCCACTCGGCCACATTTGCACACCAAGTAAAAGGAGGAGAGGGAAGCTGCTTTTGTAAGAATTTTGAGTGACGGGTTAATCTTCTATAATCTTCTGGGAGGAGAATAGCGACGCCTGTGCAAATCCGGAAGGCACAAAGGAGGGTCCTGATAAGAGGGGAGCTCCTTCTCCCCCTCTTCTCTGGAGGGTATCGGAAATGACGTCATATGCAAGGAGCCAAGCGGAGTGCGTATAGCCATTTCCGTCCGAAGCGCACTCCGGAGTGCGTATAGCTTTACTCAATTCAAAATGTTTGCGCGCGCGCGTGCGTGTGTAGACACGCACGCCGAGTTCGGTTGCACATCCGCGCGCGTTGAGCTTGCAGCAAAGTATGCTATGACTGTATACAAACCTGCGACGTTGTTATGGCGAAGCCTGTCCTTATTGGAAAAATACTCCGAGCAGAACTGCTTCACAAAGCCCGCGCCATTGCGTAAAAATGCGTTCCGCTCCGATTGGATTGGATCGAACTGGATTGCAGTTGCACTCTATTCTGTGCGTCCCAAGATCAGTGGTGCGGGTGGTGCGTCCCCTGCAAAAAAAAAAAAAAAAGAAAAGACGAAAAAATGTGCCTCATCGGAGCTAGTAACTGATAGTGGCGTTATAATTTCGACGGAGCACATATTTTTTTTTCATAATAAGATATTATTTTTTCATAAGATAATGTAAAATACTTTAAATTGTTTTTGTTTTCGTCCGTGCGACAGCCGCTGCGGGTTTTCGGGTTGTGGCACTGGCTGGTTTTGAGAAGATGGCGTCTGACGCGGCAAGCTCAAGTTGCTCAAGTACCTCTCCTGCTCGGATATTTTCGAAGATTCTTTGTGTGAAGACCTCGAAAAAGCGCAAACAGGTAATCGCCCACGTGTACGCGAGTACAAGAACATGTTTCCCGGAGAAGTCGGTCGTGAAGTCCTGGAGCCGGTCAGTAACGACACCGGAGTGTGCGCCCGCACTGTCGCGAAGTACAAGGCGCAGTGTCTATCAGGCAAGGTGGCGTCCCCGAAGCGAAGACCTCGCAACATAAAAGTTTCGAGCACGGGGACCGTCAGGCACATAATCGCAAGTAATAAGGTTGTGCTTCTCGAAAAAATACACGGACAAGGAGGTATACACGACGTTTCGGGCGGACACCCTTCCAGTAATAGACGCGAAAGACGGCACTAAACGGGCAGGGGTCGGCCACGTCAGAAAAATAGGAGTAGGTACATTGGCCGAGAGGGAGGGGAAGGCGAAACCGTTAGAAGACGAAGTACTACTTCTTCGCCTATCATCTAACGCAGCTAAAAACGCGGTTAAAAAAGAAAGGAAGAAAGATGCAAAGCAAAAGCTGGGGCACGGGATCTCGAACTCGCCTTGCGGTGTCTTCCGCGAGAACAAGACACCCAGAATGGTCCACGGGGGTCCCCGGCCGCCACAATCACGACCACAACGGTTACGACGGGCGGACGCGTGGTTCGAATCGATTCGAGGAGTTTTCGGGCGGAAAGAAAACAAATTTCGAGCCGCAAATTGTGTTTTGGGTAGTTAGGCCCTCATCTGTCATGAGTGAATAAAAACCTTGGCAAGCATAAACACTCCATCAGTGTCCCTTTAAGAAGATTTTCATTTCAGTTGTCCCCAAAAGCTCTTGAACAAAAAGGGGCTACGCATGGCAAGATTCAAACAAAAAATATCACAAACGAGGTGACATTTGTACAAAAACGAGTGATATCAGCTTTTAGGTTCCACATTGGTCTCCTAAACAAGAGGCATGCACAATGGATATCATCTAGAACATAATTTTGCAATGCACTCAACTAAATTTATTTAACAATATTCTATGGTCATCTGATCTGATGTTTTTAATTTCACAGCATTCTATGCCTGCCATCGACGGAATGGACAACAGTGCCCAACTGGAAATGGCATCCTTCAGGGTTGCCGAGTTCTCCGAAGTCCTCGACTGGAGGCCCATGCTGTTCCAAGAGCCCATCATTGCAGAGAGAGCCTGTGTCTTGTGCGGTGTCGCGTACAAGAAAGCAGTCAGGCTTCCCTGCGTACACACTCTGTGCACAAAGTGCCATGCCCAGTGCGTCGAACGAGGAAGCGCTTGTCCTGTCGACCAGAAACCATTCTGCGAAGATGATGTTGAACAGCTAAACGTCTCTCTCAAGTATCTCCTGAACCGTACGGTGAGTTGCCATAACCTCTTTGCGACTGCTTTTACTTGAAATGCCCCATCTTCATTCCCGGCTCTCGATGTGACCGGAACTACCTACTTCACGTAACAGACTGTGCCCGCGTCATAAGTGAGCAGAGAGCAACAGTACACAACAACGATGGCAACATCAGAAGTAGGCCCGTTTATCGCTTACACATCTGATGTCAACAGCATTTGCACAACATTCTACTGTTTTTCGTCTTCAATTTTGAAACCGAACGAAACTACCACATTTTTGGCATATACATAGTGTGATCGAATCATGGCACACAGCGACCCCGGAAGAGTATTTTAAGTGGGGGGGCTAGCGGTCGAAATAAAAGGTGGAAGGGGGGGGGGGGGGGGGGGGAGGGGGGGGGAAAAATAAAAAAATTAAAATTGGAAAAAAAAAAAAAAAATTTACCAAGATTTTTTTGTTTAAAAGGTTTATTACCACTCTCTATACCGTGTGTCTATATGTTCATCCGAAATTCCCGTCACGAAGCAATAAGATGTTACCACAATCTGACCCTATTGTAGTAGCTATTAGCGGCGAGATGTTTTGGTGGCGCCCTCCTATGGTTCCCCCTTGTGACGTCATTACTTTGCGAACAACAAGTTCGATGGTGCTTGTAAATAGCATGGTGGAAGCCTGAAATCATTGCGCTCTCAAAGCGACACTGCCAACTCCGTCAAAATTAAAGCTCTTTCATTCCTCTTATTTCCGTCTATGGTATACCCTAGGGTGCCTTCATGTGCGCTCTGCTTAGGGTGGAGACATCTCGCCATTTTGTCCCACACGTTTATTTTTATTTTTTGTTCAGAAGTGTGTGAAAGAGCATGTCCCTGCACGCATTTCTGGCGCTGACTGTTATGGCGACATTTTGTTTTCGTCGATTTCTTTGTATTTTCCCCGTGAGCGCGTGCTGTCGGCATCGGGTACTACAAAGGGTGGCATCACCCTAAACAGAAGGACATTGAGGTACCCTAGTATACCCTTTTTGACGTCATAGTCAGCTTTTGGGCCAATCGTGGAAGGCCGACCACAGCGACGCTTTCGGTCGCGCACATCGCCAATACGGCGACATCGATCTACGGTGTCGATGTAAAATGCTGACGATTTCAACAAAGGTGTATTTCAATCGTGGACGCATTCCTGTGAAATTTCTCAGCACAGCTTCATTCCTGTCAAAAGTTATAACAATGCATTCTTGTAAGTTTCAAAAACGTTTACCTCCGGTGGACGCGGTCGTCCTTCGGGTGTAAACCTTCACTGGCAATGCCCTTTTTTATTTCAGCATGTTTCCCGTTTTTATGGTCGTATTTCAAGAGAGGGTAAAAGTGACCTAAAATATAATGGTGCTACAGTTACACAGGGAAAAAAAGTAACCCTGCGACAGTTAGTTACAAAATTTAAAGAGTAACTTGTTACAGTAAATTTACTTTGCTAAAGTAACGCGCTACTTTGTCGTTATATTACAAAAAATTATTAAAAGAAAAAATTTCAAAGGAATTTTCCTTAATGTGCATCTTATTTAACATATATTTTTCGTAAGACATTGTGTTGTTCATGGTTGTGAATCAGTTTTTTTGAGAAACTAAGATTTTTCTAATATCCAATATTAACATGTTTGATGCTTCCTAATTCAACTTTTACCTTGAATTTCTCCCTGAACGGGAAAATCCACTGTATGATAAAGCATTTAGCAGATACTTGCTGAGGATAAATAAAGAACTTTAAAATTAAGCGCGACCACCATAAGGTATACACGAATACAACAGTACGCGTCTAGGTCTCGGGTATATGCAATCATGGTGTGAGTTTATACATTCGGTCAATTCTAATTTCGGATTTCTTTGGTGAGACGAAACTGGGCAGAAGCAATAAACATCGTACATATCTCAAGTCAATAATAATATAAGTCATGCCTTGCAATCAGCTCTGTAGATGTGCCACGCCAATCCATTCGTCAATCGAATCGTTTTCTACAGCATGCGCGCAATCTTTCATGAAACACGAAGCTTCTCTTGAGCACTTGGAGAGCAATGTAGCGGCAACATGTCTTCGTTAAACCCGCTGAACGGGGAAGCGGTGCAAAAGAAGCACTGATCAAGGTACAAACGGCCACATGCGTGTAGAATTTCAGACGGGTTTCGCTGTCTTTTCTCCGCCACTTCCTAACCAGATTGGACATGTTTGCTTTCCATTGCAACTAGGATAGAGTCGAGACCAACCGGAAAGCCCACGACGTGAATACCTACAAATTAAGTGATGACAACTGCCGGTCTCGGTCAAGGGCGGTCTCTCAATTACAAGAAAACACACAAACTAGCAGAATGACACAGACGGTTCGAGCGAATACTCTTTCTCAAGTGACGGGACCCGAAAAGGTACGAGTGGGCGACGGAAGGCAAGGCCAATAATTGGGTTGCAAAAAGATGGGAGGGGAGAGCAAATGGGGCCTAAAGTCGAGACCGCACAAGAGTGCATCTGGGAGTTGGACGATTCAAATTAGAGGGGAAGGAGCCGTATGCTTGGCGGCAAAAGTCGAGGTTCAGAAAATCGGTTGTTCCGTAAGCCAACGGGCATTCGAAGCGACAACCACCAAGAACTGTCCTCCGCGAAAAGCATTTGCTTCCTCCGCTGGGCAAGAAAAAAAAGAAAACACTTTAGAGATGCCGCGCATTGTTAGATCCTCGTGCCGAGTACGTACACTAATGTTCCCATCATCCCAGTTGGCGAAACCAGCTTGGCGAAGCAGGGTTACCCCAAAATTCAGTAGTTTTTGCTGTGCCCTTCCCGTATCAGGACTTCAGACTCCCTCGTGAATTACGAGATGATTTGGCAGTCGTGTTTTCAATATTTCTGCGCATAAATCTGAGAAGTAACTGTAACGACATTACTCTTTGTAGTTACTTTCGAAAACTAATAACCCTTTTACAGTTACAAGTTATTTTCACTAAGGAGTAACGAGTTGCATTTACAAGTTACTGAAAGAAGCAACTAGTTCCCGGTAACAGGTTACTAGAAACTAGTTACTGCCCAGGACTAGAAAAGCATCCGGGTGTATAACAGGGTGCCCGCCTGAACATAGCAGGCTGGCTCGCCAGGAACCAAATGGGGATTCCAAAACCAAACAAGAAAATACAGGCGAGAATGCCACAATTTTTTTATGTCTTTGACGGCTACCGTGATAGCGGTGCTTCAACACTGACCGTAGTGCTGAAGCACAAACTCTGTCGCCTGCTAAGGCTTCCTCTTTCCTTCGGAGTTGGGATACTTAATTCCCTCAGCTTGCTACATCCGTAGGCAGTGCCTCGTTCAAGAAGGACTTTCGTCTCGCGCAGACCATCGCCCCACCTCATGCTTCGGCTCTTTCCACGGAAGCCATTACACGACCCTCGTGATTACTCAGACCGCCAAAACCACAACTATAAAACAAAACAAAACACTGCAGCCGCAAGACAAAAAACAAAACAAAAAAAAGCTAGAAGAAGTTTTTGGGAAACGTCACTGCTCAAAATAGAAGCACAATGAAGAAGCAGGCTGGCTGGTGGACAAAAACAGTGTCCTGCGCATTCCCTCACTTGGCCAACCCGCGAGAGCCATATGGGAAGGCCTCAGAAAAATGACCGAGGAGGGAAAAAGGAGAGGTCTCCCCGACTGCTAAAAAACATCACAAATGCCAACTTTCCTTTTTTTTCCCTACATTTTTTTTTTTTTTTTAGGTGTTGCGTTGTTTGCGGTTTACTGACACTTTGCTTTACTTCATCAATTTTTTCTGGAATTCGATGACGAAGGTCTAGCCGTCATTTGGTGAATAACCAGCCGTAACAAAAACAGAGCCACGGGGAGCTAAGCAATAACGGGAACTTAAGGGGAGGGGGGAGGGGCAGGGGTGCAGGCATTGTTTAGTACGTGTTGAGCCAAACGCAGGGGGCCTTAGCATACTGTCCAGCACCCCTGGAAAATGTCAGCGGGTGCTGAAGCCCTCGTTGCCGCCCCCGGTTCTGGGGTCCCTGATGGCACATTCTTTTTCGACATAGTTTGTGTATGTTTCCGTCTCCCAGGTCGCCTGCTGGAACGCTCCTAAAGGCTGCAGCTTCATCGGCACTGCAGCCAGCCTCTTGGACCACTACAAGGAGTGCGGCTTCAGCGTCGTGCCTTGCTGCCTGTGCCGCTCTTCAGTGTTGCAGTGCGACATTATGGAGCACTTTAAGAGTGGATGCAGCATTCGCGAAGCAAAGTGTGAGCCTCCAGACGATCTTGCCACAGAAGACCTCAAGGACGTCGGCAGTGCTTGTCTTGAGATGAAGAGAGCCACGGGGAAGATCTCTGAGGACCTCATGTCGCTGCAGACCAGCCTGAACCGGTGCAGCGAAGACGTCAGGGCGGAGGGTGCAAGATGCAAGGGCCAATTGGAGGCTGAGGCTTCCAAGCTTGCTGAACAGCTCAACAGCCTTAACACGGTCTGCACCACCGGTTTCGCCGAAGAACTGCAACTTCTCCAGGCAGCAATGACCGACTACAAAGGCCATGTGAGCAAGAAGCTCCGTTTGCTGTGCTGTTCTAAGCCTACAAGGGTCCACTGGTACATTGAGGGGTGGGCAGACCTTAAGAAGAAAGCACTTGAGGGAGGGTTACAACTGGATAGTCCCACATGGACCATTTATGATTATAGTGTCTCCCAACTTTTTGAACTTGACCTAGAGGAGGGTCAGGACCGCGTTGGGTGCTACATGAAGATATGCTCCGGGAAACAGGATCTGCAGCTGGAGTGGCCTTTTAGTAAGGTTTTCACGATTGGTGTTATTCACCCCAAAGACCAATCAAAGGTGATTTCGTACATGATAAATCCTGGTGACTGTAGAGATGAACTCCAGCGTTCCTTCCTAAGGCCCAAAGAAAGAGCAAATGTTGCATGTGGAGCACAGAACCTGACAACAGCCAAGGAGCTTGAAAAGGGTGGGTTTATACAAAGCAATACACTCCACATGTTTTTAGAGATAGAGCCGTAATTTCTTTTCATATTTGCCATACATTAATAAGGATTAAGCAAGTACTGTTTTGTTTAGCTTTGCAAAAAGAGCTTTTAATTTGTCTGAGAGCCTGATATAGGAAAAGCATTGCAACTGTTGTACTTTCCTTGCATGTAATATTACAGTGTATTGTTAAAAGAAAATATGTTGCTTTGTGAGTGGGTGTTTTAACTTGAATTAACCAGCCTACTTTTGTGAGAAGTCCAATTATATTTTTCAGCTAGCCAAAAGCCTGCATGAAGCACTTCTGCATCAGTACTTTTATCGTTTCATTCACTATCTATTTGGATCGTGACTAGTCAGTTGTCTAGCAAGCGGGAATTGTCAGGGAAATTTTAATCACCAGAAAAAATTAGGGAATTGTCAGGGATATTGTCAAAAATCGACCTTAGGGAAAATGACCCGGAAACGGCATCAAGTGCCCTGAGCAAAGACTTGAGGACTCAGTGGCAGAAAAATGGGCAATAAATTATGCTTAGAGCGGAGCGCGGGCCCTGCTCACCCAATGTAGAGTGTGCAACACCCTGCTAGTGGACAGCCTTTGGGCCTGCTTAAATCTGTATTACTCTTATTTTTGTTTTAGTTTGGGTTGCAGGTTAGTCAGATTTTGGACTTCACAGCTAATTTAGAATGCAAACAGTCGGGAGTGATATTTTAGTTATGCTTGTATAAATGTTGTTTATTTTGTTGGGAACTTCATTTTTTATAAAATCAGCTTTCGCATTGACTGTATTTAGTTGAGAAGTGTTTTTAGTTGTTCAACTTCATAGTGCTGTATGGTGTTACTATTATGGATTATTTCAGACACATGTTTAGAAAATCGTGCACTGTTATCCTTTCATATGTTGAGTGGCATTACTACTCAATGTACCTTTTCTATCTTCCATTGCACTATCTCACTTTCTGGATTATAGACTCTCGATGTATTTACCCCACTTGAAATTATTAAAAAAAAAGAGAACAATGGATAGAAACAAAAGTGACACCTGTTTATCGAAACCGATTGATAAATACTGAAATTCACTGCTTTTTAAGACTTCCCAATGACGTGCAGTAGAGCTCTGCACGGGGCCGTGCCAACTCAGAAACCCGGGCCCGACCCGGCCCACGATTCAGGCCTGGGCCGATTTTCGGGTCTGGGCCGGGCCCGGGCAATGGTGTAGTATACTCTCTAAAACGTTGAGAAGAAAATGCTAACGCGTTGATCGTTAAGATTTGAAAGAAACGAAAAAGCCACAGTGCAAACTCGCTACGACTCCACACACAAAAAAAAAATTTTAGAAATAAAGCAAGCTGTCATGGTCTAGGAATGCCCACAAGATACTGAGAGTTCTGGGTATTCCATCAGCATAGTGGACAGTGCGATTGTCTCTCCCTTTCCTTTTCAAAATCCAGAAGAAAAAAAAAAATAATGCCCTCTGGCTACCAAAGATAAGCTATGTCTTTCATATTTGTGTAAGCCTTCAGATGTTCACCACGTAACTGCGATATGACAGAGTCTTTCATGCAAATTGGCAAAAGAATGAAATGCACCAACACCTTCTCAGGGCAGCTTTGAACTTTAAGAAATGTGGCACGCTTTGGCCTCTCACTGGGCCGGGCCTGATCAGGTAGGCATCCCATCGGGCCGGGTCCAAATTGGGTAACACTAAGAGTTAGCGGGCCCGGGCTGAGCCGGGTCTCAAAAAGTAGGGTTCTCTAACATGCAGTACGATGGATGGATGTGCTGCTCAGAAGTAATTGGCAGGGATAAATTTGAGAGTTCTTTTGTTTTAGGGGCCTATTTCTTCAGTAATTCAGAAGCTTGTTGCGTTCCGTCTTGTGACATACCTTTCCTCAATCGCACGAGGTTTGTATTCGGAAATGCGCAAACTAACCTAATTTGTGTGCTGAAGAAATTTATTCAGCTGCCATCTGGACGAGTTTACATAATTTTGAAATGTCAAAAATGCTTCGAGGCTTCTTCCTGCCACCACTCTCAGGAGTCTGGGAGCAAGCTTCTCAAAGCGGTTGGCTGTACAGATTTTACCGACGTGCTAACGCAAGGCTAGTGCCCTCCTTAGGAGGCCTCTTATGCACTGAAACAAACAATATTGTTTTTACTCGAAGTGTTTTATGTATTAAGTTATGGAGACACCACCCAGGTATTTACTGCTGTCACATTATTGCTACCGAAAACAGTTATACCGAAATCAGAGTCCTGACACTGAAGATTGCGACTCCAGGAGGGCTGTGTTGCGCTTTTTGCACTCCCAGGATACTTGGAAGAGGGAAGTGACGTCAACGACACAGCAAACGCAGATTGGATGTTGACAGAAGAAAACGAAATCAACACCCAATCTGCATTTGCTGTGTCGTTGACGTCACTTCCCTCTCCCTAGTCTCTTGGGAGTGCAAAAAGCGCAACATAGCCCCCCAGAAGTCAGGCTTATACCGCCGGTGGTGGTTGCTTGTATAACTCAAGCAAAGACAACAGCAACAAAAGACTATGTGATGGCCTTTACAAAGACATTTTACTAGTTATTTACGTTTATTGAAGTACACCACTTGCAACCTCTGCTCCGTGATGCTGGGATCAATGCTCTCCGGGTTCGAGGAGGATCAATGCATGGGATGATAGCGAACTTCAGTGAACTTTACCCCGAACTTCTTCCAGGACGGAATGCGCAGAGTTCTCGGCGCATCACTCATAGATGAACCGTTCGCATTAAAACGATACCTAGGTTTGTTTTCGGGCCGCCTCAAGAAATATGCTTGGTGCCACTCGTTCTACTTTAACCACCCTCGTTGCAAGGCTCTCCTTCCTCGTTTTTTCAGGAACTGTATGAAATTCCGGCTTCTTATGGAGCATTACTGATTTACTCCTATATGTGGCGAATTAAGATATATGTAGATAAAATTTAGAATAGCCTACGGTTTCTTTTTTTAATACTTTTTTTTTTTTTAAGACGTACACGTTTTAAACACCAAAAGCATCGTGTCTTCCTTCGTCAGCGAAATCTTGTAAGAACGGTGCAGCGCATAAATACTGCGGAAAACTTACCTTTTTTTCTTCTTTTCTTGCTGTGACAACGACATTATAGTTCACATGCCGCAAATCGTGACAATTCCTTCGAACCGTTCTCGCGAGTTCCTGTGCAATTCGCGCGCGCACGCGCTGTGGTGCTGGCGAGTCGGTCGGCGACGAACCGTTCGCATCGAAACGACTCACTAAAACTTCCTAACGACTGCCTAAGCAACGAAGGGCGGGGCTTATGATGTGGACGCTTTTTGTGTCGTGATATGTCCTTCGGCGTTCTGATTAGCTGCGGTCGAAATCTGGTAAGCTGCGGAGCGACAAATGTCAAGAAATTAATTAGTCTTTCATATTAAACTTGTTATATTTTAGATAAAGATAATAGGATGAACAGGTTTTATAGACTTCCAGTCTCCTTTCGGCGTTTGATTTTTCTGCGCTTTTTCTTCTTGGCCTTTGAAAGGTATTTCGGTGGCGTCTTTACACACTCGCCGCCGAGACATATCTGTGGAAGAACGTAAAAAAAATGTAATGACTCAAGGAGGAAATTATGAAATGCAAAATATAACGAACCGGAGCAAAAAGAAAAAAAAAAAACTAAATGTACAACAGTTTTTTTTTTTTTTTTCTTTTTTGCGGTGTGCCTAGATTACGGCAAAGACAAAAAAGGAGTTTTCGTAAATAGGGAGTTTTCGTAGACCGCGTTGCCCCTTCCGCTAAGCGTTCCGCAACGAAGAAGTTGCTACTGCGCCCGCGCGCCGATAGCCTTTATGGTGGAGTTCCCGCTATCGTAGCGGGTTGCGGAGGGCCTTGCGGGACGGCGAAAACGATCTACGAAAACTCCCTAATGTTTTCGCCGTCCCGCAAAGCTCTTCGCAACCCGCTACGACATTTGGAACTCTACAGTCAAGGCCATGGGCGCGCAGAAGCAGTAGCGGCTTCTTCGTTGCGGAGGGCTTAGCGGAGGGGGAAACGCGGTTTACGAAAACTCCCTAATAAGTTGGCACACGGGTTGGTCCCGGACTCCGAATTACATTTATTCGGGCAGCATCTTCTTTAATTTGTGATGATTCGTGAGGGATTGAAACATAATATACTTGGGACGAACAGACATAGTGGCACATGCCATTTTATAGTTTTGGATTGAGTACCTCGATCTTTGCCTATCCCTCGTCAATAGACTGGAGTGCAAGTTCGTCTGCTTCGTTTGCAGGGGTTGTGGTTACGTCAGAACGCCGACCTTGGATTGGTTCTGAATGAAGAATAGTGGGTAGACAGCTAGCTTCGACATCTACCCACTATCCTTCAATCAGAGCCAATCAGAGCTCGGCGTCTTTCTGACGTCATCGCAACTCCTGCAAAAGAAGCAGACGACTTGCTCTCCGCATAGGATGGATGGATGGATGAATACGGCTGAGCCCTCTGGATCGGGCGGTAGCTTACGCCACCTAGCCATTTTGTTTTACCATTTAAGCTTAGAATATTTAAATGTGAAATCTATATTCACTCCGCAGTGCAAAGAAAGTGAGGCTGTGAAACCCCCTTGCCATCAGTGGATAAGAAAAAACCTAGTTTTCTAGGTATTTTCTACATAGTTTTTGAAAGTGCGCGCCATCTATGATCTGTTAGCTGAGACTGAAGCCAAGCTACACGCGCTCGTGCTCTCGTGATCGTAGCATTGGCTGTTGTCTCGGTCGACGTTACTAGATTAGCTCAGTCACGAAACTGTCCATAGACACTGCTTTCACGAGCAGTACCCACCTCTCCACCCATGCCACGCCTCCTGCATAGCCTCCCGGCGTTCGACGCGCGACCGCTATGTAGACGACCACTATGGTAACTGCATGTATTCTATGGAATCACGGCCCCCGAGAAACGACGCGCGGTTTTGGAGGCCAAGATGGAATACCCATGTTTTGAAGTACAGCCTGCACAGCGTCTGGGTGGCTATCACCGTACTCTATGAAGCACACCGTTCCGAAGCGAAAAATGAGATGGCGCTACAAACGATAGGAGGCTAAAGGTCCCTCGATGTGTTTGTCTTTGTCTTGCAAGACGCGTCAAATGCGCCAGTGCACGAGGCCCGAGTCCCGAGCAGCCCTTGGAAGCAAATGGCGGCGGAGCACCCGCTCGTGGCACGTGTCCCGCGCGTTTCCAAAATAAGGACTGGCGGTGCTTGTAAAAAAAGCACCTTTATCAAAGGGCTTTACGGGAGGCGGACTGAAGGGGTTGGGGAAGGGGGAGGGGGAAATGTTACTCCCCATCTAGAAACAATGATAAGTTCTTAAAAAAACAAAACAAAAAACGTTGGGGGTGAATTTTAGCATATTTTTGTCTTGTAAATTTAAATATCACAAGCATTTGACCCGTACTTATCAATAGATTGTTATGGTTCGGCTATTGTCATTGCAGCGATTGGACACGGGCCACTCACTGCCCGAATGCTTGTCGAGCTATTGATTATCACGAGCAAATTCACTGCTCGCGCAATGCTCGGGCTCAATTTATGAGCCGCACTCAAATATCGTCACTGGGGGGTACTGCGATTCCCCAGCTACGTCATCAAGTTTTACGAAGAAGAGATTGAAAGAAAACGCTCGCTTTTGTCCTTGAAATGCATTGCAACGAAGGAGTTTTTTGGTCAGTGGAGCTGCGTGCGAGTGTACGAGGGTCGCACTAGTGCCAGTAAGCTCGTGTAAAGGGGAAAAAATCCCGAGGACACCTAAGCACTTCTTATGAGTTGTGAATGCGAAAGCATTAATGTGTCCGCAGCGAAGCTACCGGTCTTCAAACCATAGGGCGCCCTATGGTTTGAAGACCGGTGGCTTCGCTGCGTTTCAATAGGAGCTAAGCCTTTTTCTTTCTCTACTTTTTCCTCAGGTAAACTCGCTCTTTGCGAATTTTATAGAAACAATGCACCATCTTTGACCAACGCTGTACAAAATCGGAACGCGATAGGTTAAGAAACCGAATTTTTCGGTCAATTTAAAGAGCCTGGCCGCTCCTTGAATCACCCGATAGATTAGATATATGTTATCGTATCAAGACGTACGCGTTTGAAATGCCAAAAGCATCGCTTCTTCTTCCGACAATCAAATCTTGTAAGATCTACTTCGCGGCGTATAAACAATGCGCGAAACGTGTTTTTTTTTTTTTTTTTTTCTTTCTTGAGGTAAAAACGAGTAGGTTTCGGTTTCCTATCGAGCAAGGTCGTTTAGGTTGAGTCGCCATGATGGCGTAATTCCTCTTCCTCGTAGCAGGAAAGAACCGCGTGGCATACGGGCGTTGCGCGCCTCAGCCACAGGGTCAAAAAAACGCCACCTAGAATAATCAGACTCCACATCGCCTCCTCTCCCTTCATAAAACGTCATCACAGTCGGAGGGCGCTAACTCGGTTATTGGGCCCGAGTCCCACCTTTGACGCGCTGATTGAACACCAGCCCCGGCCGAACACTGACGCAGCACCCGTGCCCAATCACAGGCCTCGATCGATCTGACTGTCATGGCGGCGGTGAGGAGTCCTGCTTATCTAGGTGGTGTCGGTCGAAACCGCTGGCGCAAAGATGGGCGTCCAAATGAAACTTTTTTTTTTTTTTTGGCGGCCCGGGGGAGGGGGGGGGGGGGGGGGGGGTTGCAGTAAAATGCTGTACCAGCCTTCTAGATTTTTCAAACAAATTGATAATGTGGCTTTCGATTATGCTCAGCTAGTTTCTAATTGAAACTATACCCTATAAATTCACGAAATAAAAAGTTATACTTACTCGAACTTAAATAATAACCTAATTATACCAAACGCTATTAATATGACCTAATGGGCCATTCGGCAGAGACCAACACGGCACTACCTTTTTTTTTCAGTTCGGTGCATATTTTTCGCAGTAACGATTTGGCTCACGTTGCGTGACAACTTTCCCTAGATGGCAGCACATAAACGTGACTGTCATGTACTGTTCCGCTCATCAAGGTCATGATGTTTTAGTTTTACGAAACGAACAATTCTTCGAGGGCTTACCTTTCCTCTTCCACATTGCATTCCATCCCAGAGATTCTCATAAGACCAGAAGTGGTTATTATTCATGCAGTACGCTCTACAGTCTGGATAATTTCCCGTGTCCTGAGGAAAAACGAGACGATAATGCTGTGTACTACAGCATGTCGAGTCGTCATACTGCCAGTCCTATCGCCTTACTACACAAAACCTTTGAGCTAACTTTAACGCCACATTCTACGCAGGTGGAATCGAACGGGCAGCCTAAAAGGCGTATTAATTTATTATTAATAAATATTAATAATATTTAATTTATATTACATATGTACGCTAAAGAAAGCGAGACTTTTAGGCCCCTAACCGACATGATGTGGCAAAGGCTTAAAACACTGATTAAAGCAACAAGTTTCTATATCAGTTGAAATTAACATTAACGGTCGTATAATATCGGGCACGGATATGGCGAATGCTTTTAATAAATATCTTGTAAATCATCCCACATCTTCTGTTTCTACTACTAGTGTAAATAATGCACTTTAGAGCATGCCCTCAACCTTGCCTAATTCTATATTTCTTTTTTCCACTGATATATCCAAAGTCTATTATACATTCATGAGCCTAAACACTAGTAAAAGTATTGATGCATACAATATGCAGATAAATCAAGCAAAGTATGGTTTAGATATTTCAGCAACATATCTAACTGAAATATTCGATCTTACACTTCCGCCCGGTGAGTTCCCTTTTAAAAGGCAAATTGCCACAGTTAGTGTGTTACATAAAGGTGGACATTTAAATAGCATTAAGAACTTTTGGTCAATTTCTATACTTTCAGTATTCTCTAAGCCAATCGAAAACTAGTTTCAAATTGAATTGTCTCTCATTTTGAAAAATATTTTTTAATTCCGAATTCCTAATTTGGTTTCCGTAAAAGTTATTCCACCAAGTTAGCATTATGAAAACAAAAAGAAATAAAGCAGCCCCAGATAATCACTTATTAACAATCGGTATACTTTTAGATTTCACTGGAGACTTCGACACAATAAATCACAATGTCTTGATAGAAAAATGAGAATACTATGGTGTTCGTGGGAAAACATTAAATTATTTACAGTTTTACTTACAAAATCAAACTCAGTTTGTGTCTATATTGAACTTTAAGTCATATATTCCAAAAATAATAAATGGTGTGCCCCAAGGCAGCATTTTAGGCCCCCTACATTTTATTCTTTGTACCAACGATATTGTAAATGTAAATCATGATCTTCAAATTGAGTTTATTATATATGCTGCTAACACCAGCATCTTTTTTTCTAATAAACATATCAGTTCTCTAGTACCTAAATGTAATTGTGTTCTTGATCGTGTTGAAAAATGGACAAAAGACAATCACCTTAAAGGGATACCACAACGAAATTTGAAATATATCCGTCGTGTTCAAAAATAGGTTGAATATGATCCACAATATCCGTAAATGACAATCGCACGTTTGTATTTTGAGCCTGGTGGCTGTATTTTTGGTTATAAACGGCCCACTCTAGCAAGCGCTCGGAGAAGGCCCAGCTTAGAGCAGGTGACATACGACGCAATCGTGACGTAGGTCGTCTCAGGACGAGCAAAGCTACGGCGAGCCTGACATCGAGAGGATGGCCTAGTCGTTCCAGCCACCGAAGCGGCTGCTTTTGCATGAATTTTGAGTGACGGGTTAATCTTTTATAATCTTGTAGGGGGACAATAGCGACTTCTGGAACACACAAAAGGGATTCTCGGGAAGGCGGGAGTTCCTCCTTCCCCTCTTCTCTCGTCGTGGCCGGAGGCGAGACAACCTCCGTCACTAGCTGTCAAGGTTCCTAGACGGGCATTACAAGCGAGGCGTTAGTGACATCCACCAGGTGCTCTTTGCTAATGGTTTAATTCGTTTTAAAATTTCTTTTCGTGACTTTTTTAACAAAATATTTGTGTGTTCGATGTGATACTGCTCCTTTGAACACACATGGACCATAAAATAAGTACCGAAATTTCGTTGTAGTATCCCTTTAAGTTAAGTACGTAATAAACTAAAGTCGACATGCTCCAGTTATGATCACAAACCCCCTGATTTTAAACAACGAAGAAATTTAATTTTATAAAATTAATTTTAATAAATTGAATTTGTCGACACTATTAAGACTTCGGGCGTTTGGTTTACAAATAGTATGTCTTGGAATAAGCATGTAAATTACCTTTAGTCTAAACTGTCGTAAACAGTGGGGTTGCTGACCAAATTTAAATCATTGTTATCGCGTTGTGCTAAGCTTGAACTTTATAATGCTTTGGTATATTCGCAACTTAATCATTGTCTAAAGAACAAAAAAGCGCAAAAAAAAAAAAAACAAAAAAAAAAACACGGACGAAGAGGAGACAGAAACGACACGGACTGGCGCTGTATGTGTCTCTTCTTCGTCCGTGTTTTTTTTTTTTTTTGCGCTTTTTATGTTACTAGATCGAAATGAACCAACTATTGCAACCAAAAGTTTTAATTATTGTCATCTAGGTTGGGGAAATACTTATAACAAAAACCAATACAAGTAAACTACATAGTTTACAAAAGAAAGCTGTGCGTGTTATTGCCAATGTTTCATACTGTTACCATACTGAACACTTATTCTCATTGTTTAATATAAAACCGATTTCAAATATTTACATGTCCCGACTTGTGGCGTACGAGAAGTGTACGCAGTTTAAAAATAAAGTTTCTGAGGAACTATGTAACTTTGCCCTTTTTCCTTCCTCATATCAACTCCGCCCTGAAAAAAATGGGGTGTTTCACCACCACATACATTATACTACAACCACACAGTAAATTACCAATTAACTACTTTATTAAATAAATTATTTTTAAAATGAGTTCCCATTTTTTCTTCATTTTGTACAATTTGTTGTCCGTACAT
Organism: Ixodes scapularis; assembly: GCF_016920785.2. Taxonomy (NCBI): domain Eukaryota; kingdom Metazoa; phylum Arthropoda; class Arachnida; order Ixodida; family Ixodidae; genus Ixodes; species Ixodes scapularis. Next base: position 23,833,550 of record NW_024609837.1, read on the forward strand.
TTAAAATGATGTCCTTTCTCTCAATGAACCTATTTTGTTCGTTTTCTGAAATTGTGTTGGAATCGCCTGCCTCTAAAGGAGGCCAGGACCTCCGTCAAGCTGCTGCAGTAGCTTTTTGCCTTGGTCCCCCGTTCCAGTGATGAAACAAAATAAAGTTCTCCGACAGGTGTGCTTTCCACGTCCAACGAAGTGGTTCCCCGAATTCCGTTAAAAGTGTCGTGCTGTCTCCGGTGGCGATCCTGGTGGTCAAAACAGCGGTAGTGGATGTGGCAGGCGCCCGTTCTGCTGAAGGTCGCTCTTCAGCATGGCAGTCCACGGAAACTTCGGCAGCCACGGGTTGGGACGCCGCGACGACGGCGACCCTCGCGCTTCCTGGTGGTTTTCGCCGGAACTTCTACGGTCAACCGCCAGGATCGCGACGTCCGACAGCACGACACTCGGGTTTTTGTGAGGTCAGTTGTTGCCACTTCGGGATTATTTTCGACCTACAATTCAACTTCGCATGGACCATTCCAATATTTGCCACCGTGATTATTCCAATAATCGCGGAGGATTGGAATAAGAATGGTCAGTAGACAAATATGGCGGCGCGTAGAAAGCGTGCCGCCATCTTTGTCTACTGGGTTATGGAACGCTTTCCGAGCATGGAACGCATTCCGAGCAAAACATCACACGCCACGCTCCTCACATATTTCACAAGTTCGGGTGAAGAAATGATGATAATAATAAAAAGCAAAACTACGAGCCTAAATTGGTATGGATCCCCCAATGATCCAACCCAACGCGAATAAGTATAACATAAAGCCGGTTTCATTTCTGGAACATCCATGTACATTGTGTGAAAGGTTTCAAGGTACTGGAGAAAATAGAGCCCGATTTCTTGGCCCGCATAAATCGCGTTGCTCAAAGCTGAAGCACCGTGGAAATGTGACGCTAGCACATTGCACTACACAATGCTAAAGCTCAGCATATAACGTTACCTAAATGAAAATATTTAAAAAAATATTCCCCACGAGTCGGCGTCCACCGAATCCTAATGCTCATCAAACCAAAATCTAAGTTTGTGGGTGCCTTTAGCATTTATTTCGGTAAAACTCTTCGCAGTTCCAAATACGATATTATTTTATTTATTGCAGGCGAGTTTTTTTCCGCTGACAGAATTGCTACATGCACCTGCAATCTTTAATTTCGGTTTGATGAATATTAGGCTTAGTAGCTACATCGGCTCACAGAGAAATTTTGCGTTTCTTTCCGTATCTTTTGATCCACGTAACGCCATGCGCTCAACCATTCGCACTTTATCACCCCCCATATAGCGTCACAATCTCATGAAGTTTCAGCTTTCCGCGATGCGTAGTGTCGCAGAAAGCTGGTCGAGAAACCGGGTTTCATCATCTTGATCTAACCCCTGTAGGATAAGAATGCATAAACATCTTTGTTAGGCCTATTGCAGTTAATACGCCTCGCAAGTGGGCTCATTTTCGTCTTCTGCGCATGAGAAAGGAAGTAGCGGTGCCGTCAGAACGCCGAGCCCTGATTGGCTGATCGCGGCCCCCTATCTGAGTGTCGTCTGCTCCTTTGCAACGTCGTCTGCGTCTGTCTTACCTTTCCTGCGACTGTCGGAAGTGCAGTCTTTACGAGCGAGCTCGACTTCGCCTTTCACAGAGGGCAGACGAAATAACTCGAGCGGTACGTTGTTTTTGTCTAACAACTAGCAGACGCGCACCAAGGAGGGAATTCAAAGGACTCACTGCGAGGTGTCCCGAGGCGCCGAGGTTTGTTTACTAAGAACAGGGAGTGAGCGTGTTAGTGTCCGCAAGTTCCCTCCCAAATACTTTTCCGCTCCTTTCGTGTGCGGCGAGACCCCTCATTCTTTAACGGCGTCGGCGGGTTGGCGCAGTTAACGTCGTCTGCTTTACGTCTGCTAGTCAAAGCGTTGGCGGCTTTACCTTTCCTGCGTCTGTCGGAGATTCACCACTTTTTCACCGGCGAGAGTCACCGTTGCCTCGGGAAACAAGGAGATAACAAGAGGAAGAAATTGACCTCTTAATCCAAAACTGAGGTCAGCGATCAAAGTATAATACGGGAAGGGTTCACAAGGGTCGCGCGGGCATATTCCATTCAGCACACCAGCCGGTCGTGGGCAGACGGTCGCCGAGTCCCGGAGTGCCTGCTAGGCCTAACTGCCGTGCTCGCTTGGTCGCGTTCGGTGCAATCGTGGCCGTTGGAGCTTTTTCCGGGTGTTTGTGGATCCAGCATCCTTGTTCGTCGTCGTCTGTTTCAAGTACTTTTTACTTTTTTCTTGCTGCTTGAAGTCGGGACGCGTGAGAAGCGTACGTAGAAAAATAAACGTCCGTGGGTCGTCGCGACCAACGGTGGTCGCGACCGCGACGCTGTCGGCCAAGCTTATTTGATCGTAAGAAGTGCGTAAGACACCTTGGTAAGACAGTTTCAAAGCTGTCGTAGGATTTCGTCGTAACCTGCGCAAAACTTACGAAAATTTCGTTTCGTGGATACAAATTTGTTCTTAAGTTATGGCTTACGCACATTTTTGGCGTAAGATCGTTTCGTGAATCTGGCCTCTGCACTTACGAAAGTCGCAGGAAATGTAAGACAGACGCAGACGACGTTGCAAAGGAGCAGACGACACTCAGATAGGGGGGTCGCGATCAGCCAATCAGGGCTAGGCGTTCTGACGTCACCGCTACCCCCTGCGCAAGAAGCAGACGAACTTGCCCTCCGGATAACTAACCGTTTTTCTTACTGTCATAAGAATAGAAAAACACATATAATTTAAATGGCGCAACGAAAAGTAATAACATCTTAAAGGCCGACGTACACTTCGCGCTTTTCATTCTTGCCCGCATCCTCGTTTCTTATATCCTCTCCCCTTCGTACCTTGCTCCAACTTGGCTCAACCCTCAGCTTAGGAGAGAGGAGCGCTAAGAGGATTATCTTCCTTGCAGAAAACCGATTTGTACGTCGGCCTTTAACGAACATGTGAATCCAGTGGTTGGTTAGGAAAAGCAATCGGATTTCACCAATCTATACTAAATAATTATTCCTGTGTATGACGTCATCGTTAGTGGATTTCCGACCCGCCCCAAGTGGCAGACTCGCTGAAGCTCCACGTGAGCCGCCGCAAAATGGCAGACGCGGCGACGTCTTGGCGTCGCCGCGTGCTACCCTTGACGCTCGCTGTGAGGCGCTGCAAGACGCGCTGGCGGCGACGCTGACGCAAGTTGGGTGGCGCTACATGGGTCCACTATGTGATGACGTTTGGGATGGGAGGGAGGGCAAAGGGGGAAGACGGAAGTCGTCCTTTGATTTCCCCTTACTCAATAAAAAAAAAAAAAAATAACGCCACGCTCTTATGCTGTAGTATGTTCTTACCAGACCACTGTCTCCTCCTTCGGGGTAGAGCCTCTTACATAAAACCGACTTGCTCATTCCGCTTCCCGGAAGGTCTTTGATATCCTTCAGGTGATTGATTTTTGATTTCACCTCAACGCACTCTTCGGGCAGGGACCTATATCCAAAGTTTAGAGATAGAATCAAAATGTATTGCTGAGTTTTCTTTTCTTCGTGGAACGACACACTACTTAAACTTTCACAAAGATTGCTCAAAGGACCAATTACTAACGTATCTACATTTCGTCTTGCGGCTAAGTGCCAAATCACGATTAAGAAGGAGCTGATAGCACAAGAATCAAGTAAAAAAAACTACACCCACATCGCTTGAAAACAAAACAAAAAAAAAAAAATAAAGAAAACTGGCTGCATGTTTGGTAATTTTGCCGAACGCGTTTAAATGGTGCTCTACGTTCGGGTGGGTAGGATGTCCCTAAATTTTTCAGTGCCCGGGGTTGGTGCTGCCATAGCTTCCTATGGCAGCACCAACCCCGGGCACTGAAAAATTTTCGAGGGAAAATGAATCAGCGACATGAGATCACAAGGGCGCATGCCATTTCTAGCGCTTGAGACACTGGGACGGGACTCGTAGCCGGTTTCCCGCGGGCCGCGTCCCAGCGAGTTGCGGGACGCATGAGGCCCGCGGGCCACGTGTCTGAGACCCATGATCTACACAGTGGTGTCTGGTGTAAAAGGTAAGCGATTAATTGTTCTTACAAGCTCATGCATTTAACTTGTAGAGATGCAAAGCCTGTCTCTATTCTCTTTTGGCCCGAAGCCCATGCATTTCACTGTTCTCTTAAGCGCGAATGGAGGTCTTTGACGTCATTTTTGTTGCGTGTGCTCGCGCACACCGGCGGCTGCTGGCTCGTGGAAAGAACGTGCGCCACTCTGACACGCCGAAAAAATTCAAACTGCCCGCCAGTGCCCTGTGACGTAACAGTGTACCGCAAGGTGTCGGGGCGGTCAGAAAGGAGCATCAACCTACGTCACTAAATTGTGTTCTCCGGAAGTCACGTGAGTCACTCCTCGTGCTCCCCACAAGCGTGCCTACGACTTTTTTTTTTTTTTTTTGCCTTCTCCACGAGCGATTGTAGAAAACGATGTGTCGGTTCCACTAGCTTTTCATTATTGCACCGTTGTTTAGTTTGCGCGCTGTAAAGTTGAGGACGAAGAGTCAGTAGATGGACGTGATGGAGGTCAATGATGAAAGCGTTGAGAGTACAAGCCAGTGTCCGAGTTCATGCCATCAGTCCGATTGTGCCATACTGGGCACAAAACACGCTATCGAGTTTTGAAAAAAAAAAAAAAAATAGAACGCTCGCAGAGGTTAGGATGTGTAGCATACGACACGCCCGATCGCATTGCAGAAAGTTCAGACACCGAGGTCGTCGAATCTTCGGATACTCTCCGGGCTGAAGATGTTTGCCGTCTAGACAATACGAACTCGTGAGTGTACCAAGTACAAGTAAACGTCTAGCATAAAGTACGTGTTTTGTCTAGAACATGAGCAGAACTTGTTTACTAAGTTCACTGACTCGTCTTCTTCTACCGTTACAGCAACATTAGGCGATGAAAAGCAAATAAAAGAAACCTTGTATGCTTGGATTGCTCGCGGAGGTGCCGAGAATAACAAAAATATATAAAAAAAAGGTATTACACGCAGTTGCGGTAAGCAGGAGGAGTCATACAAGTAACGTGACTTCCGGTGATGCCCTCCTTCTGACCGCCCCAACCTCTTTGCGGTACACTAATACGTCACAGGGCATTGGCGGGCACTTTGAATTAGCTTCGTATTTCTATTTTTTATAAAAAACAAAAAAAAAAAAACTACGCAACTCTAAAGTGAAACAATTCTTTGGTGATATCACTGATCTCTATGACAATTGCTGGATCGCGTTTGCCCGCTCCGCGATTGCGGTCACTGGCGGCCATCTTTAGGTAGAGTTATATCACCTCTAGCCAATGTAAGCTGCTGCAGCCGCTATCATCCATCCATGGCAGATAGCGTTTTGGCAGGTGGGTTGGCAGGCTGCGGTCAAAATAGCGTGGGTGATATTGCGTGCTTGATTAAAATTATTTGACGAAACATGTTTTTGAAACCCGGCGTGAACAGTAGTCCGGTTTCTGAGGACCTGGTAAAAGTTTCACGAAATCGAAGCACCGGGAGAAAAGCAGCACAGCACGTATCGAAAGTCGCATCGAAAGAAGCATCGAAAGCAGACGACGGTAGGGAGGCTGCTTTTGATGCGAGCTGCGCTGCTTTCCGCCGGTGCTGCGCTTTCGTAGAACTTTTTTCGGGTCCTCAAAGATGAGGCTACTGTTCACGCCGGGTTTCAAAAATCTGCTTCGTCGAACAACTTCAATCAAGCACGAAATGTCACCCACGGTACAGTGTACTAGATCTACGGCTATTTTTGTGGCAGCCTGCCGCCATTGCGCTGTCCGCCATATTACTACGATGGCTAGAGATGATATAACTCTACCTAAAGATGGCCGCCAGTGACCGCATTCCGGTCCATAGGAGGAGCTGGTCAAACGCGATCCAGCAAATAGACATAGAGATCAGTGGGTGATATCCTGATACACCATTTTAACGCCTAGCATGAAAAGACAAAACTTCAATTTTTTCAGGATTAAATATTAAAAGATTTGCCATACAACTATCAAGTATACACGACGTATCATTCTGAAGAAGCACACAATCATCCCTCAAACATATTCTCAAAAAGATTTTTTTTTTTTTGTTTGGGGGGGGGGGGGGGGGGCGTGTCAGAGGTTCTTTAAGGGCCAAATGAACAATAATTCATAAAGTGCGTCTCAATGTAGCTTAAACTAAATAACTCGCCGAAGACACTTATGACTGCTTACCTGTAGGAATGCTAAAGCATTCCTACACGCAGGGCATTCCTCCACGCAGCGCTTCCTTTTGCACACGGCGCTCCGGCGGTCATATCACGCTACCCCTCTGCGCAAGCGCGGCGTACAACGCCGGCTTCACGACGACTTCCGTGGCGAAGCATCTGCGTTGCTGTGCTTTTCTTGGTGTTTTATTTCTGAGCCGCATCCACTTTGACCTCCAGCGGCCCCGCCAGCTTGCGTGACGAAGCATCTGCGGCGCTGTGCTTTTCTTGGTGTTCTAGTTCTGAGGCGCGTGCTTGATGACGTATTTTTATGGCTTTCTTTCGGGGACAACGCCAAAGCCTTTTCGCGTAATGGGGCAAGTGCTTCGTCCCTTTACGACAGCCATTGCGTGTTAAGCGCGAAACACATGCACGACGAAACCGTCCGATCCGACGTCCGACCACGCAATACGACGGTCGGAGGCGAGGGTTTTCAACGCTCTCCGATGCTACGAAAATCCTCGACCTCTAAGGTCATTCCGGCAGTCCGCACGTCAGATCGGAAGGTTTCGTCGTACATGTGTTTCGCGCTTTATGCATTACACACGGCTCGCAAAGAGAAGCGATGACGATACAACTGGGTCCAGGGACAGGCGAAGAAACAGAACTTCCCCACCTTCTTGGGCCTTTGCCAACTTCTGAGGATGGACATAAGGCCCCGATGCACCGGTTAATTACGTTCCTTGTACTCGTTTCTTCAAAGTACTCAAAGTTTGGTGTAACTAGCTAGTGCGAACTCTTTTTTTCTTTCTCTATCTTTTTTTTCTGTGCGTGTATGTTTGTGCGTGTGTGCGTGTGTGTGTGTGTGGGGGGGGGGGGGGGGGGGGGGGGCTTCTCTGCCTTTTGTTTTTCTAGTACCCAACCCTACTATTTTCTTTCTGCTTTGCGAAGTAGCAAACCACCTCTGAGAGCAGGTTGACCTATTTGTGTTTGTAAATAAACAACTTTTCCCCTCACGCTCTTCATGGAATCTCGGCTTTTGTACGTTTAAGATACTTACTTCATATAATTACTAATCATTGTTTTTGAGCAACTTGAAAACGAGTTGCCTGGAGGAGGGCGAACGAAAGGGACCATAATATATCCTCCATTGGGACCACACGCAATCTCGTTCTGAACATCACCATCGTGAAGACTGCCGCATCTGAAAGTCGCCAGAATGGAAAAAAGATGTTACGAGTTTTTAACGAAAATCAACATTCATGGTTTCTAATTTAATATCACTAACGTACACAGCGTCGGTAGCCGCAAGCTCCATATTATCCGAAACGTATGGCGCGCCACGTACCACAGCAGGGCGCGCGTGCGCAGCTAATGTGACAGCGCATCCACACTTTGGTGACAGCAAAGCAATGATTTCGGCTGTTGTCGGCATAGGCATACAACAAAAATAGAATCGGACACGCCGTGACGCAACCTTTACAAGCTGTCATATCAAGCACCAGGCTTGTGTCTGAATATTTCAAAGATTTATCTTTCAAGAGTGGCTGGAAAATATCGTGACCCTTTTTTCCAAGTGAATTCTTCCCTCATAACTGGCTGATCTTATGTTGGCGATCACCTTGCTCCCGGTTCCTTCTTTGAAGGCTACTTTAGTTTCCGGGGAATGTGTTTTTCGCTCAAACTGACTGTAGTTTAAAGACGTCGTAGCAGTAGCTTGTCGCAGGTTATGCTCGTTCAAGTCGATTGAATATGCTGTTCTCTTTTACACAGAAAACAAACAAACGTCTCATGAATGAACTTTCCCCATGAAGTACGTGCGTTTTCATTTCTTGAGTAGACTGTTTCCTCGCAGCGGGGACGATGTTAGAACCGCATAGACAAGGGTCAAAATAAAGCAGATACAATGGCAGGTCAAAATAGGGCAGCTGTCAGCTATCTATCGCGCTACAGACGCAAACGGCAGTCCGCTCTGCGACCGGCGAAGCGGAAAAAACCATCACCCCTGTAAACGTCAACCAAACGTCGTTCGATCGAGATGTGTGCGTGGAGCACAGAACAGTAAGAATGTCAAAGAACTGATCTAACTCTATGGAGTCATCGCATCGAACCAAAACACAACGTCGCGCTTCGAGCGCATTAATTCTACATATCGAGTCAAATAATACACTTAGAAATCAATCTCAAGACACGTAATGTGAACGGATATGCTAATTAGTTTTACATTTTACGGCATTCATTAGTTTCCGACGACGTAGTACTTAAAAAAATAGAGTCCAGGCGAGCTGGTGTGAGTCGAACTTGGGGGCAAAACTTAGACTGGGTTAGGAACACGGAAAAAGCAAAGGAAGACAAAAAAAAAAAAAGCAACGTTTTTTTACGGCCTCGACGGGAAACTACTACGGAGCTTCACACCTGCTAAGCTTTCGGCGTTGCGATGTAGCGGTAACCGAGAATGCCTAAAACTTCGACGTTTGCTCTTCTGGGACAGCTGATAGTAATGTAAATATTAAAATACTAAAAACGCTCGAATAAACATCTTACAAGAGATGCATGAGCAGTTACACCAGCAAGCAGGCTGGCGAAGGGGCCTTCCCAGTGTTGCAGAAGTTTGAGCTAGATGGCGCGACGAGTCACACCAAACTAAAGTAACTGTATATGCTCCGCTTGCGGAGCAGAGTACCGCAATGGTGCCATTCTGGAGCCAAGCACTGCGGGAAGCCACGGTCGGTTTTTGCAGGGGACGCGAAGGCGCCGACGCGAGACGGCGTGCTGTGGCGTGCTGCAGCGCGCTGCGGAAGGAAAATAGTGCGGAGTGCGGCGACGAGCCGCGCAGGCGCCGTCATCGTTATCCCGTCGTTTCCTGTTTCCCTCTCGATTGCAAAAATCGCAGCCGCGGATCCTGCGGGTCGCGTGTGAAGTAAAGTCGTCAATTCATTGCGGTAAACGACGCAGCGGCTGACGAAAACGCCGTCCCCTCGCTTTCGCACGAGAGCTCGCCGGCTCGCCAGGACGGCCGGATGTGCCGGTCGCGTATCGCGTATCACTCCGCGAGAGCCGCAGACGCGTGCAACGCGATCGCCTCCGTGTCGTCTGCTTCCCATACCTTGGAAACGGGTGTCCTAAAACATCACTCGCGTTATAAAAAAAACAGGATTGTATTGTACCCAGTTGACGAACATAATGTTCAATGACTTAGGAAGCTTTCGGCTCGTTCGCTTTTAGTCTAAGATCTATATTTGGCGAACTCAAAGCGGAAAATATGTTCCCCCGAAACTCGGCGCTCTGGAAGGCCGCTTTCCCGCACGAAGGTCGGATCCAGTTCTTCCCACATGACCACTCCTCCGCCAATACGGAGATGGCGGCGAAAGGAAAAGGAACGCGATACTCTGGCTCTGCAAGCAGAGCCTATACAGTTACTCTAGACCAAACTTGTCCGCCCCGAGGCTATCCCCTTCAGACTTCCACATTTCTAAACGAAACAAAGCCACTCCTCTCCGTTGCAAGCTGGTTCCTAGAATTAAACTTGCGCAATGTAAAGCATAATATTCTATCATTCAGTTCATTTTTGCTTATGCAGGTTTGTCAAGTTTAAAGGGTGGACCCTGCAGTGGGGAACACTCTCCCAAGCCAGCCACTCAAATAAAGCTGTCTACAGAAGGAAGTGTCACAGGGACGTTATGCGTGTGCTGGGCCGACCCATTTCAGACCCGTATCAGACCAGTACACGTATCTCATAATACCATATGACAGGAACAGGTCGATCAGTTTTGCAACTCGATAAAGTTTCAAACGTTTTCTTTCTCTTTTTTTTCAGTAGGGGTTCTACGACTACCCGATAGATGGCACCAGCGTTTCTTGTAGGCGATTTTAAGAAGGCAGGCCGTCGTACGCAGTCGCAAGTGTGAAAAAAGGTCTTTACTATCATTGATGTCGCAGTCTTATTGGCTGCCCAGCGATAACAAGATGACCGGGACTCGACACGCCGTGCGTTCCTTGAGCTATGGGAGAGTATAGAGAATCACTGGTAAAGTCAACTTACGAGTGTCCTAGTTCGTGCACCGCGAGGTCGATCATCCTGAACAATCCTGGCGTGTCTTCGACTGCAAGGACGCGCTGGACTCCACAAAGAGATCCAATGAAGGCTAGTCCTACGATTGATGACAAGAACCAAGCAACAATTCATTTACATACGAGTAGCGTGCCAAATAAATTTACATTTTTTATTCCTGCATTCACTGGTCACACCGGTCAGTAGTCATGTACTCCCCCTGGAACATAATGCACTTGGGCTACCAGCTACCACCCATGTGGCAACATTTCCGTGCCAGGGCATAGTCTTCAAGATTTTTCGCGCACTCTGCTCCAGCCTGTCCAAAAGCTCGGCTGCACAGCAGAAAAAAACGAGCGAACTCAATTCTCTAAGTAAAACAAAAATGCCTTGCTTTGTATGTTTATACAGCCTTGATGGAGATAAGGCCTCCATTTTGAAAAACAGCGCGAATAACACACGGACAAGAAGGAGAAAAAAAAATATGGGTTGTGTGTGTGTTTATACAGCCTAGAACTTGGTCTTCCTCACAGGGGCGACGAGTCTCCCAGCTGTAGATGAGAAATTTAGCCAGTGCGGTACAGCCGCTAGCCTGGGGTCTTTAACGTGCATCACGCAGTAGTGATACACGACCGCACGCCGGTACGATGCTCATCCAGATCGAAACGGGCAGGGGTGGGGCTCGAACCCGGGATCCCTGGGTTCTGCAGCGCGAGCTTTCACACAAGAAGGAGAGAACACACAGGACGAGGCGCTGGTCGTTCTCTTAGCTGTAGTTGAGAAATTTAGCCAGTGCAGTACCAACCTCTAACCTGGGGTTTTTAACATGCATCACGCAGTAGTGATTACACGAACGCGTGCCGGTACGAAACTCATCCAGATCGAAACGGGCGGGGGCGGCGGGGATCTAGTCCAGGAGGTTCTCAGCGCAAGCCTTTCGCTCCACGCTCCGAGCTGAGACGCTTTAGCCCACTCGGCCACTTCTTCCCCTAGTTCTCTAAATATCCGCATGCTGCGGTTATAACCAAACCAGAAACGGAAAGAAAATTAGCACGCTGTCAAGTGTGAGCCCGCGGCATGAAGCTTGCATTTTCATTGTTCTCATCATCAGAGTAGTGACAGGTAAGTCTACCCCTTTCGATCTTCGCGCTGTTTCGCTGGATGATACCTCAGAATGCAAGATTTAGTATGAATCTATATTTGTCCTCCGTGGATGTTGTCTGGACCGGCGGGACAGGCAAAGAAGTGTTTTTGTCGTCATGCATGAGAACAGCTTTCTGAACTCCCCTTACACGCACGACATTTGTTATATACACCCCTCGCGCCTTGAAAAGATGAACCTTTCAATTTCGATCAACTCCTTCCTTGCCAAAGCTATGTGCGTTGTTAACTAGAGGAAGGGTAGTGAGATTAGGCACGGAGGCGCGCCATGCATTGCTGTGAAGCGGCTGGCGTGGAAAGGTCCCGGATGTACGCAGCGGAGCTGCGGTAGCATGGGTCGGAGGATCCGAGCGTTCCGAGGACCTTCGGCGAGCAGGTTCGGCTTGGCGGTTCGGCAGCGCGATCTGGCTCCCGTTCACAACTTTCCCCCGTGTTTTCTGTCGCTTATGTTGATCGAAGTGCATTGACGAATTGACTGCGATGACAACGACGACGACAACGCCACTAGCGCAGCAAATGCTATATGAGATGCGTGCGCTATACTACAGTCCATGCTTTTGTGGCGCCCTCTTGTGCCGTCGACACGATGTGCGGCAGCCGTGAGTGCTCGCTGAGCTCACTTCCTTTTCTCTAGTTCACCTTAATTGCGAGTATCACTGATATCTATGACTAGTTTCTGGATCGCGTTTGCCCAGCTCCGCCTATGCACAGAAATGCGACCACGGTCGGCCGTCTTTTTGGTAGATTTGTATTATCTCTAGCCATCATAGTAATATGGCGGACAGCGCTGAGGCGGCAGGCTGCCATAAAAATAGATGCAGTAACTACACTGTACCGTAAGTGATATTTCGTACTTGATTGAAGTCGCTCGACGAAGCATATTCTTGAAACTCAGTGCTTGCGACAGAGGAAGTTCGGCTATGCCGTCATGGTGCGCGACGCGCTGTTCATATCGCCCCGATCGCGAAAAGACAAGAACTTTTTACCGGAGGTATTCAGTGTTTCGTGCTATCCTGGCGCGCAGAGATACGTTCGGTGAAAAATATTTATTTTTTCCCAAGGTTTCCACGAAGTCGCCTCGCGACCCTTCAAGCTGTAGGTGGAAAACGTGTACCCTATCTAACGGGCGGTAGATTGACTATTCGCAACTTTCAGGGATGGTGGTACCGCGGTGTGAGAATTACGTTCCTTAGCTCCTGGGTGATCAGCTTCACAATGAAGGTGCTAGCCTACACATTCCTGACGTGAAAAAATAAAGTAAGACTCGAATATTTATTGATTGATCGATTGGGGTTTCATGGCGCAAGGGCTGCTAAGGCCAAAGTGCGCCAAGAGTACTGCTTGTATATAGCAAAACTGAAATTACTTATGCGTCGCAGTCCCAGCCTCGTACTGTTGTTCTACAATGATCCTCCAGATGAGAGCTATTTTGACAGGCGCCAGTGCGCCCCCTATAGGTCGTGAAAGTTGTGAATGGCGTAAAGAGTTAATATAACTGGACAAAAAAAATGGCTGACCGCGGCCGCATTAGAGGAGCGGGCAAACGCGTGCCAGAAAAAAGTCATAGGAATCAGCGGGGAGTATTCACTAGCAGCCATAGCTGTGTGCACGACTTCAGAGTTCGTGCTAGCGGTGAGCTTTCACAGCTCTTTTTCAACGTGCATTCCACACCATCAAGATTACGGCTCATAGCAGACTATTAATGTCAGCTCGATCAAGAGCATGGACTCTGGGGGAGGACGACAAAGCGCTTGATCTGCAAGACTTGTTTTTCTGGATGTGAGCAGAGAAGAAGAGTTCGGAACTGATAGGACGTATTTTTTACGGCTCCTGCGAGATTAACCTTGCGCCCACTTCACTGGCCTGCGGGTTCCCAGCGGCCTTGGCCCTGGCCTCGGGCCAGACCAGCTCGGGTGGTGACCTATTACCATCGCCGCCGGAGGCGTCCGGCACAGAAATGTCCAGGCTCACCCAGCAACAGCCACCACCCTGAGCCGACCATTTCCCCGATGACAGACCTCTATACGGAACCTTTCACCCACTGCAAGTAAGCCTTCCATCAACTCAAGAACAACCACAGGGACCACCGCCACCAAGTCTCGAACATACATTTAATGTATTAGCGACACTGATTCAGCAGAACCCCGCATTCCTCGAGGCACTGAATCATTTTATGGCGCAGTTCACACCGCCTCCGCAAGGTGAGCACTACCCACATCAACAAGTGCGGCAAAAGGAACCACGGCACCGGCGTCCATCGACACGATGTAGTGCAAGATCTCGCTCGCCTAGAAGCGAAACAAATACGCAAGATGACACGACCTCGTCAGAAGAGCACCGGCATATTCCGGATAGCGACCATTCCTATACAGCACGTTCGCTGACACCGAATGGCAACCAGTTTCCAACAGTCACCGCATCTCAGTGCCATGGCGGCCTTAACCAAGAACACAACACCGAGGTGCCCTTGCAACATGGAACGTCACCGCAAGCTGCATCGCAGAATATGGAGGGAGATGACGATCAAGAGTGGCCGCTCCCGGGCGCCACAGCACGAAAGAGGAAAAGAAACCCACTGACTCCGGAGGATGCGGAAACGTCAAAACCAATTCCACAACCAACACAGACGGTGGTACTTCGGTCCATTGGAAGAAAGGCGGTGAATTCCTTCACAGGGCAGGAAATCTTTGACGCTGTCAAGCAAACCGGCGTTCAGAGCAATGAGCAGTACACCGTTCATCGTAATGAAAAGGCAAATGCAATAGCCATAACAACACGCGACCCCCTAACATTGGAGAAACTTCTCAAGGTGAAGGAAATACGAAAGGGCACAGAAGTACACCAACTGCAGCCCTATAAAGCTATGGCAGGGAACGAATGCCGGGGAGTACTCTACCTCCCGGGCGAGGGACACGAGGTGACCGCCGAGTCTCTACAAGCAGACATTGTGTCCAAGAGTCACAAAGTCGTTGCAGCAAGACCGATGGGACCCAAGGGGAACACCATCCTTGTGACATTTGAAGGCAGAGTTCTCCCCAAGAAAGTCAGCTACTTGAGCGAAGTCCTTAATGTACGCGAGTACCGCCCACGTCCACTGGTGTGTTTTCGCTGTCACGCGATCGGACACAAGAGGGATGTGTGCCCTAGGGACGCTTCTCAATGCGGAACGTGCGGCTCCGAGCACGACGGCATGGAAGGATGTGCACAAACCCCAAAGTGCAGGAACTGCGGCGGTGCCCACGTAGCCACCAGCAAAGACTGCCCGCAGCGAGCAATCCCACCGCGGCGAAACAACCACAAACCAACAGCAAAAAGGATCAAGGACAGGAACAACCCCCACCTCTGCCAACAGCTTCTGCGCCACCGGCACACCTAGGCGGCGGGACCTCATATGCAGCTAAGACCACGGGATCGGTTCAATCCCAGACACCACCAGCACATCAATCACAAGAGGCCGGCATGATGTTACAAACTCTGCGCGCCCAGCAGGCAGGGTTCGCGCGACTGGAAAAACAGATGACCGCGCTCACGGCGGCCATACATATGCTCATTAACACGCATAATGCCAAGCACTAATCAACTCAACCCAAACGTCAACCAACAGAAATTACCCCCCACACCTAAACACACCTCACGGCGTTCCAACCCATCCCCGAGCATACTTCAGTGGAACTGCGGAGGGTTGCAGCCAAAGCTACCGGAACTTAAAATTCGTCTACAAGCACTAAAAGACCGCGCACCAGACGTTATCCTTCTTCAGGAAGCTAATGTTGACAAAATCAAAATTCGAGGATATAACACATATATACAGCCGAGCATTAAAAGACAAACAAATAACTACGGTGTCGTAGCCACATCGGTCAAGAAAAAACATACACAAGCACAATTAAATTCCGAGACAGCGTGTTCAGACGACCGTGAGGTTGTCTCTACGCGGGTCAAACTCGGGGATACTGTGATCGACATACACAACACATACATAAGGCCGTCCGTGAGCTCCAACGAGGCTGCTTGGATCAAGGGACTTGTAGCAATGGGCCGGCACACCATCCTGGCTGGTGACTTCAACGCTCGTCACACCGCGTGGGGATACCCCGACGAGAACGCCCGGGGAAAGAGCTTAAAAAAAGCCTGTGTTGCAGCCAAGCTCAAGCTTTGCAACAGCCCTGAAGTACCCACCCGGTTGGCCCAGATACCCGGACACAACGACACGTCACCCGATCTAACCTGGGCATCACCGAAATTGAAAATCCAATGGCAAGTACAGTCGGACCCCATGGGCAGCGATCACCTTCCCATTTTTATCCAGCTCTCCATTCGCTCCTCCCCAAGACGGCGAGCAACCTTCACCAAGTGGGACAACTATCGTACCGCAATAGGTCGTCACAACGGCGTCCCCCTCGCAGAGCGCATCCAGCTCGCGCTCAAAGAGGCCCGCACCGAGTACCAGGTGAAAGAGGACACGCCACCCCTCGACCTCCGCCTGGTCACGCTGTGGGAAAAACGCCTCAAGGCGCTCGTTCGGTACAGGGTCAAGAAATCCCTCACGAACAAGATCTGCCTGAATCAGGCCACAGCCAAGGCCAAAAGATACACGATCGAGCTCTGCCGCACCACCTGGAGAGGGTTGTGCGACTCTTTCAACGACAGGACGGGCTACATGAAGGTATGGCATGCGTACAAGGGACTCGCCGGAAAGATTAAAACCCGCAACACCACGAGCAACCTAGCTCTGCGTCTTAACATAACCGAGGAACAACTTGCGGAATTAGCCGGGGAACAGTTCTTTCCTCAACAACCTACTCCACCACCGGCCGAGGTCTACACACCACTGCCCATCATAAACGAACAACCGGGGGACGCATCATTCACTATGGCGGAGCTCATTGACGCCCTTAGCTTGGCGAAGGCGAACTCTGCACCAGGTCCGGACCACGTCACCATAACGGCGCTCCGGAACCTTCCGATGGAAGCGATGAACGAACTCCTCGACACATTCAATGCGGTCTGGATGGAAGGCGCAATGCCGGCGGAGTGGAAACGGTCTACAGTGATTCCCATTCCGAAGCCCGGCAAGACTCCGCACGCAATAGCAAATCTCCGACCGATATCCCTCACTTCCAATTTAAGCAAGGTATTGGAGCGCATGGTCATCGGCCGCCTGCGATGGATCCTCGAGACTACGGGCGCCCTCCATCCGATGCAGACTGGTTTCCGACCTCAAATGTCAACTCAAGACAGCCTGGTAATGATTCATCACGACCTCTACGAACGCCACCTCTCCAATTTTCAGCCTCGGACACTCGTCGCCATCGACTTGCGAAAGGCCTTTGACTCTATCCCGCACTCCACCGTGGTCGCTCCTGCGCAGAGGCGAGGCATACAGGGCCGCCCCTTAAATTTTATCAAAACCTTTCTAAAAAATCGCACTTACCAGGTGGCGATCGGAAATACAAAAGGGGCCTGGAAGGCCAACAACATCGGCGTACCGCAAGGGGCGGTTCTGTCGCCGCTCCTTTTCAACCTCGCCATGACCGATCTCGCCCTAGCCCTTGAGGCCGTTCCACAGGTGCGTTATACCATTTATGCGGATGACGTCACCCTGTGGACGACAGCCGGACTGGCATCCGACCAGCAATACCACATGCAACGTGCCCTTGACATCGTCACCACTTTCGCACAAAACACCGGACTTCAGCTTTCTAAGGAGAAGACCATGTATATGGTAATTCCCGCAAAGCGCAATAAATCACGCACAGACATCCATCTTAACGTGGAAAACACTCCCATCACACAGGCAGACTTTGTGAAAATATTGGGTGTCCCCTTCGACCACCACGGAAGGGCCAACACATGGATGAAGCACGTAAAAAAACAGTGGAAAAACGGTCTGACCCTCCTCAAAGCAATTACCAACAAAGCTTGGGGGGCTCAAGAAGACCTATTACGCCGTCTCGTGCGGACTCTTCTAGTGTCAAAGGTTATTTATGGACTGAACTTTCAAAATCTAACTCGGACGCAGGAGACCACACTTGTCACAATGAATCGGGCCGCAATGAGGATTGTCACGGGTCTCCCTCGCTTCACACGGGTGGAAGAGCTCGAACGCATCGCGCAGATGAATACCATTCAAGAAATCACCGAAGAACAACGAATCAGCCAAGCCCTGCGCCTGTCCCGGACGCCCCAAGGCAGAACTATTCTGATACTGAGTGGGCGCGCCCATCTCATTGACGGCCCATTTATGCCGACGCCTCCGCCCCCATGGGAAACGGAGGCGGTCACCGTCGCCAAACCGATTCCAAAAAACCAAGGGAACGACTCGCCGGGACGAAGAGTCACTCAGGCCTCTAACCACATGGCAGAAGTCGGCGGTCTCGGAGAGCACGTCGAAGTGTTTTACACAGACGCGTCGCGCTCTGAGACCGGCCGCACGGCTATAGCCTGGTACTCCCCTACAAAACAGGACACGCAGCAAGAAATCACTGTAAACACGAAGACCACGTGCTCCGCAGAACTGCGAGCGATCTTGATGGCGACACAGGCAGCCATTCTGAAGAGAGCCAACATCACAGAAACACGCATATATACAGATTCTCAAGAGGCACTCCGCGAATTGCGTCGCACGGACACATGTAACGCCGTGGTCGCACAGATCCGAACACTGGTGCGCAAAGCGAAGGACGACCAAACGATCACTGTCGCGTGGCTGCCAGGCCACGAAGGCATCCCTGGGAACGAGAGGGCGAATGGGGCCGCGAGGGCACAGCTACAAGCAACACAGCCCTCACAAGGCCTGGTTCCTCCGCTCAGTCCTCGGAAGGTGCCTGAAGACACTGCCGACTTTGACCTTTCCGAGGTCAAACGCGAAGAACGAGCATCACGCAAGGCGCGCCTCACTACTCTCCTGCCGCCCAACCCTCGCCGCATTCCGAGCATCTTTTCGCGATGGCAGCGGGTGGCGCTCAACCGACTCCAAACGAAGACGGTGCTGACGCCAGACTGGCTGTCAAGAATTCACCATCCGACGGATCCAGACGACGTCGGCCCCGATCCGAACTGCAAACACTGCGGCGTTCCTGCCACCTGCTCCCATCTCCTGTGGGACTGCGCAGAATCCGCGCCGGTGCACGAGGCCGCAATCCGCAACCTCCCCTACCACATACGACCTTGCTCCTACACAGAATGGACCAAACCAACAACCGCCATTCTGAATGAACAAAAACTCATCTACACATCTCTCATCAACTTCCTCCGATCCTCCGGGATCGGTAGGTTCATCTAATCATCATCATTTTCACTTCCGTTCACCCTTTCCCCCCCCCGCCTAATCTGAGGCCTTCAGGCCAGAAGGCGGCATCACCCAATAAACGTTTTTACTACTACTACTACTACTACTATTACTTGTTTTTCTGACCTCCGCCGAGAGCTATTCGCAGCGCCCAAATTAAGGGGCCTTCGCGCCCGAAAGGGCATCATGGACCAACGAGGACCTCCCGTCACCCTCCGACCGCCAATGTTTGACCCGGGAGGGACGACGGCAGTGATTTTCAAACCTGGGGGGCTATCTTGCACGTTTTGGACTCCCAGGAGACTAGGGAAAAGGAAGTGACGTAGGTGTGAATGAACGTATCTTAACAGCACAACGCAACGCGTCATCAGCGACTCCACCAATCAACATCCAAAGAGCGTTGTTGACGTCACTTCCTTCTTCCTATTCTTATGGGAGTCCAAAACGTGCAACATAGCCCCCCTGGGGTGCTATGTTGCGCTTTTTGGACTCCCAGGAGACTAGGGAGAAGGAAGTGACGTCAACGGCTCAGCAAACGCAGATTGGGTGTTGACAGAAGAAAACGAAATCAACACCCAATCTGCGTTTGCTGTGTCGTTGACGTCACTTCCCTCTCCCTAGTCTCCTGGGAGTCCAAAAAGCGCAACATAGCACCCTTGGTGTCATGAACAGCGCACTAAGCCTATCACCTGAAATGGGAGGCACAACTACGGCCACATCGGGCCCAATAACGGAAGGCATCTAGAACATGCCGACCCAAGAAACCGTTGGCAAATTGGGCCAAATAGAAGTTGACAGGGAAGAAGGCACAGGTCAGCTGCAGGGGACCCAGCCCGCCGGCCTTCAGACCCACCAAAGATTACCACCGCCGGAGGTGAGCCAACTTTTTCAAGTTCTGGCAGGCGTGATTGAACGCCAACCGGCGATCCTGGAAGCTCTGCAACAATTTGTTGCGCGATTTGTGCCGCTACCACAAGAAGTCCTGAATGACCCGCACTAGCATAAACATAGAGACCCAAGACAATACCCACGGTCTAGACGAAATAACGATATGTCCCGGTCGCCGATGAGACCAACCACTGGGGACCGCGAGGCAGAGTCCTATCCAGGAGTACAAAAAATGGAAGATGATGGCCGCTTCCCATCGGCAAACCCGAAGCCACAAGATGACGGCTGGGCCTCTCAAGCTGGCGCGTCGACGTACAGCACGTCCCAAGGACCCACGCCGGGTCAATCCGTACCATCGGCACCGCTAACTGCGACGTCGGTCTCCCAGACAGACGTCGACCAAGAATGGCCGCTCCCAGGCGCTTCCTCGCAGATAAGAAAACGAAGCCCACAAGCAACGGAGCAAGACGACAAATCTGTACCGGGGTCACTTCCGGTACAAACTGTGGTGCTTCGCTCCGTGGGAAAGAAAGAAGTTGGTGCATTCACTGGAAAAGAAATCCGCGATGCTATCCAGCATGCCGGCATCCACGCTCAAGCAGACTACAGCGTCCACCGGAATGAGAAAGCGAATTCCTTATCCATCACCACCAGGGACCCTAACATCACAGAAAAGCTCATGACAATAAAGGAAATCCGCAAGGGGGACGAAGACAACACATTCCAACCATACAAGGCCCTCGCCGGAAACAAGTGCCGCGGTGTTGTGTACCTACGCGGTCATGAAGGGTAATGAGGTGTCTCCTGCACAACTCCTGGAGGATATCGTGTGCAGAACCCCGAAGGTGGTAGCAGCACGCCCCTTGAAGAAGAAGGGCAACGTGATACTCGTGACATTTCAGGGCAAGACTTCTCCTAAACGGGTGACGTACATGCACGAGGTCCTCGCCGTTCGTGACTACCGCCCGAGACCGCTAGTCTGCTTTCAATGCCATGCAATTGGCCACAAAATGGACGTGTGCCCACGGAAAGGTCAGCGCTGTGGAACGTGTGGCTCCAAGCACAATGGAATGGAGGAGTGCACGAAGGACCCAAAGTGCGCAAATTGTGATGGGGCCCACGTGGCCACGAGCAATGAATGTCCAAAGCGCGCCATCCCTCCGCGGCGCACCCCGAAGAAAACTACGAGAACGGAGGAAAGAAGCAAAAAGCCCAAGCCCCTACCACCTGCAGCTGTACCGGTGAGCCAAGATGCCGGCTTGTCGTATGCAGCAGCGACAATGGGAGCATTCCAACCCACTTCATTATTGACGCATCCACCACAACAAATTGACATGCCAACTCAAATCCTACAAACTCATAGGCACTCGTAGTGACGGATAGTAATTCTCATACACATACAGACACCCGAGGGGCAACACATATCCGCAAACGCAACAAGCGTTGAGTGAACCCGCAACCATGGATCCTGCAATGGAACTGCGGTGGCTTACAACAGAAAATTCATGAATTCAAAACGCGTCTGTCAATACTTAACAATAAGGCACCTGACGTTATTCTTCTTCAGGAGGCTAACGTCAGGAATCTTAAAATTAGGGGATACAACACTTACATAAACCCTAGTATACAAAGACAGACATAAAATTTTGGTATTGTAGTTACACTTATAAAGAAAAAGCACATACAGGCAAAATTGAACTCCGAGGCCTCATGTTCTGATGACCGCGAAGTCGTCTTCACGCGGGTCAAGTTTGGAGACACACCCATCAACATACATAACACATACATAAGACCGTGCGGGGACTCGAACGAGGTCAACTGGATAAAGGGCTTGGTAGAAAAGTAAGCCTACCATCATAGCTGGAGACTTCAATGCCCGACATACCGCGTGGAGATACCCGAACAAAAACGCCAGGGGAAAACATATAAAAAAAGCATGCCTCGCAGCTGGGCTTCATCTAGGCAACGACCCTGACACTCCAGCACCACTGGCCCAGGTTGCCAGCCAAAACGACACGTCCCCCGATCTCACTTGGGCCTCTCCACGTCTACAGGTACAATGGCAAGTCCAGAATGATCCATGGGGCAGTGACCACCTCCCCATAAACATAAAGCTCCCCATCAGCACCTCGCTCAGGCGTCGAGTCACTTTTACAAAGTGGGACAACTTCCGCACCGCAATGAGCCGTCTTGCCTAGGGAGCCTTCATGTGCGCTTTGCTAGGGTGATGCCACCCTTTGTAATACCACTCGCCGACAAACCAGCAGCCATTTTGTTCCTCGGCGATAATCCGTGGGCTTATAACCCTCCCGGAAACAAGCACCTTATCTCACAAGTTCGGAGCAGCGTTGTGGAACCCACGGAGGGAGGATTAGCATTTCCCCCCTCGGATGGGAGGGCCGATGGACACAAAGGCCACTTTCCGGAGCACGGGGAAACAATGAGAGGAACAAAATGGCGGTGGACGAGGGTGTGGGAAATGGAAACAGGCAGTTGGCATCACTCTATGCGAAGCGCACATGGCGGCACCCTAGTCTTGCCAACGTCCCATTCGCAGATCGGATTCAACAAGCCCTTCGGGAGTCCCGTACAGAATACAACGTCAAGGAAGACACACCACCTCCCGACTTGCACCTGATCAAGCTGTGGGACAGGAGACTGGAGACTCTCCAGCGCTATAGAGCCAGGAGATCCCTCCTGAATAAAATCCGCCTAAATCGCACAACAGCAAAGGCCAAAAAATACACATTTCAGCTCCGCCGCACTATCTGGCGTAGCCTGTGCGACTCCTTTAACGAACGGACAGGCTACCGCAAGCTGTGGCGAGCCTACAAAGGGCTTGCCGGGAAAACAAAAATGTGCAACACCGGAAGCAATCCAGCGCTCCGTTTTGACATCACGGAAGAGCAGCTTGCGGAAGAGGCAGGAGATTGTTTCTTCCCCCAACAACCCGAGCCACCCGCGGCCGAAGTCTACGCCCGGGAAACCATCGTGCACGAACAGCCGGCGGACGCCCTTTTCACGCTCGCAGGACTCCTGGACGCTCTTGGTGCGGCACGAGCAAAGTCGGCACCTGGACCAGACCGTGTAACCATCACCGCGCTCCAGAACCTTCCACAAGATGCCATGAAGGAGCTCCTTGACAGATTCAACACCATTTGGGTCAAGGGTGAGCTCCCACCCGACTGGAAGAGGTCTACAGTGATCCCTATCCCAAAGCCCGGCAAGACACTACACGCGGTGGCTAACCTCCGCCCGATCTTCTTGACGTCCAGCCTTTGCAAAGTTTTAGAACGCATGGTCACAACACGCCTGACATGGATTCTTGAATCGACGGGTGCCTTCCATCCCATGCAAACGGGCTTCAGACCTCACCTTTCGGCACAAGACAGTCTCCTCATGATACATCATGATCTCTACGAGCGCCGGCTTTTTAAAAGCCAACCGCGTACGCTCGTGGCCATTGACCTACGGAAGGCCTTCGATTCGATACCACAAAGCACAGTCGTGGCCGCCGCAAAGAAAAGAGGCATACAGGGCTGATTCCTGAATTTCATCAAAACATTCCTACGGGATCGCACGTTCCAGGTTTCTATCGGACAAACCAAAGGCCAATGGAGAACAAACAATATTGGTGTTCCACAGGGAGCGGTTGTGTCGCCGCTACTATTCAACATCGCCATGGTTGACCTGGCTCTCGCCCTTGAAGCCGTCCCACAAATTCGCTTCACCATTTATGCGGATGACGTCACCCTGTGAACGACGGCAGGTGGGACGGATAGCCAACAACGCTACATGCAGCGCGCTTGACGTTGTCATGACCTTGGCCCTCCGATCAGGGTTGGAGTTATCTAAGGAGAAGACCACGTACATGGTTATACCCAGCCGACGCAGGAGCACCCGTACCGACATCCAACTGAGGGTGGATGGAATCCCCATCGCCCAGAACAACTCCGTCAAAATCCTCGGGGTCCCATTTGACCACAAAGGCGGTGCAGTCACCTGGCTTTGGAGAGTAAACTCGCAGTGGAAGGAGGGTCTAGACTTGCTCAAGGCTATCTCGAGCAAGGCCTGGGGTGCACAGGATGATCTCCTCCGGCGACTCGTCCGTACCCTCCTAATCTCAAAGGTAGTGTACGGACTGAACTACCTCCGCCTTACGAAGACTCAAGAAACTACACTAGTAACCATGCTGAGGGCGGCCATGCGGGTCATTACAGGGCTACCCCTCTTCACACCGGTTGAACAGCTAGAAGGGACCGCTCAAATGAACACCATCCGTGAGATTGCCGAGGAAATGCGGATAAGCCAAGCTCAGCGGCTATCTCGCACTCCTCACGGACGATTTATTCTTGCCTCGATGGGCCGTTCCGACCTAATTGACGGCCCATTCAAGCCCCTCCCCATTCATCAAGAACCTGACCACCCTGGACGACGTGCTACACAAGTAGCCATCCACCGCGCTGAAGTCAGCAAGCTTGCCGCGCACGTGGATGTCTTCTACACGGACGCGGCGAGAGACAACAACGGCCGCACTGCGATCGCCTGGCATTCCCCTACACGCAAAGAGACGAACCACATGCTTACCGCGTACACGGAGCAGTTGCATGGCGGAACTTCTAGCAGTTT
Organism: Ixodes scapularis; assembly: GCF_016920785.2. NCBI lineage: Eukaryota > Metazoa > Arthropoda > Arachnida > Ixodida > Ixodidae > Ixodes > Ixodes scapularis. Next base: position 23,857,824 of record NW_024609837.1, read on the forward strand.
TGTTCGCCGTTGAAACAGCCACGAACATGCCACGAGCAGAAACTAAATAAACTCGAATTTACACCGACTCCCAAGAGGCGGTGCGTGCACTACAGCAGTCGAGCACATGCAGCGTTACAGTTGCGCGCATCCGCGAACTGGTTCGTCAATCCGGGGCTCGGCAAACAATCACCATCGTGTGGATTCCGGCCCACGCAGGCGTTCCAGGGAACGAGCGAGCGGACGTGGCCGCGAGGGCACTGCTACAGGCAAATACTCAGCCCTCACAAGGCCCGGTCCCCTCGCCCGTCCAACGGGACGTTCCACCTGACGAGGGCTTTGATTTAACCCAAAAGAAGAAAGAAGAACAAAGAGCACGAAAGCGCGCCTTGAAGCGCTTTTACCTTTTAACCCCAACCCGATCGCTCGCGGGCTTCCACGATGGGAGCGCCATAGTCCTAGTCTGGAGCACAGGCTCCAGACTCGGACTATATATGGTGACTCCCTTTTGGCGTGCCAAGTTCTACAAGCCAACAAATGAGAATGACACAGGTCCTGACCCTGGATGTCCACACTGTGGCGTCCCTGCGACTTGCTACCATCTTGTATGGTTCTGTGCAGGGACATAACTAGAACGGATAGCGGCAATTAACACCTTACCACCGCACCTTAGACCAATGACCCTTCGGGAATGGACACATCCGAGAACCTCAGCACCCGCAGAACGAGATCTCATCTTCACATCAATCATCTCCTACCTCCGGTTCTCCGGGATCCGACGGTACGTCTAATCCATTATCATCATCACTACCCCTCTCCCACTTCCCCTTCCCCCATGTCACATGAGGTTCATAGACTAGAGGCATGGAAATTAAATAAACGTTTCAAATCAATCAATCACGGGCTCTGGGCAGCGCACTCAAATATGTCGTCAAATATGGAGTTTGGGTTCTGCGCATGCGCAGTCGTGAGCCCTTATTTCTTTGGGGCCACCAAGCTTTGGGGGGACCGGTGGCCGAGTGGGCTAGAGCACACCAGCTCGGAGCACGTGGAGCGAAACCTCGCGCTGTAGAACACAATGATAAAAAGTTCAATCCCCGCCTCTTCCCGTTTCGATCTGGATGAGCCTCGTACCGGTGTGCGGTCGTCTATCACTGGCTAAATTGCTCCTCTACAGCGAGTGACTCGTCGCAACTTTAAAGTGGCTGACCAACTACACGCTGTATAAACATAGAGTTTTAGAATAGGGGGGCCCAAAGCTTGGGGGCCCCAGAGAAATAGGTGCTCACAACTGTGCATGCGCACAACCCAAACTCCGTTTGGGGTTGTGGGTTGGCGCTCTCCCCCAACGCAGAATTCGAGAAACAACATGGCGACGCCCTTACCGCTCGCTTCGGAGCTAATTCGTCATGGCCGCTGCAGTATTAACCAATTTCATTGCCAATGGATGGTGCAACCGGCTTTCGCTTTGCTTTATCTCGCTCAAGTCACAAAGAATGAGCGGTGGGCTCGCCCCATTTTAAAAATGGTCCCTGATTCTGACCGTTCCTAAACCTAAAGACACGCGGTAACCGTTGACACGGCAACGTATTGCTACTCCGTTGCTGCGAGTGGACTTCGTTCGTGGCACGATACCAGCAGCTTGAGAACAAAAATTTCAAAGCTTCAAACTCGCTCCAGCTCAGATCCAAATAGCGCAGCTGCTCGCAGAGTATGCTCGCTCGCATTCGTCTCAGTTTCGGCATAGTTGAAAGCCCAAACCTTCGGCGATAGACGATCAAAGCGCACACGAACGCCCAAAAAATCTGAGAACGAGCCCCAAATTAGAACGCGCTACGGATTGGATTGTTTTGGCTGAATACAGGCTACAGCCAACAACATTCATACTGATTTTAGATTGCGTCTTGTTTTAGCCTGATTGATTGGGACTTACCTTAACTATTATTTGGTAAGAAAAAGTACTTGATAAGCGCATATGTCTTACGTTTATTATTATTTTTTTTTTTTTTTTTATTATTACGCTCGTTAGCCTCATTGGCGCTGCAAGCGGGGAACGTGAGCGCACTGCGCTGCGTTGCGAAATTCCTATTCTATAAGCCGTCGACAAGAACCCTGTTGCGTTTGGGTCCCCCAATTTTCTAGGAGAACCCAAACGTTGGGGCCCCCTATTCTAAAGCTCTCTAACACCCACACGACCCCAATTATTTAACACATTAAACATCATTATGAAGACTTTTGAATCGAAAAAAGATCTCCCTCTGGTTGTCAGCATAGGAGGAAATTTTGTGCTCGAGGCAAGCTATCCGAGTCAAAGTACGACTCAGCCATGTCTATCAAGAACACTTGGGCTATGTTGACTTCCTCGAAAAGTATTTGCTGGATGCCTTTGTGAACTGTTTCCCACTGTCACAACCCCAACAGCAGCTGTCTTGAATCGGCGATTTGTAAAAGAGGTGAATGTACTGCTCGAGATCAGCTGATCATTTTAAAACTGATGTCACGATAACGCAGAATTCCGCTAGCCTGCATGAACAACAACAGCAGACAACGCGGGGAGAACCGATAATCTCACGGCGACGGCAGTGGCACTGTTCCGAGCCCCACCGCAGATGCCCGCGCTCCCCCGGTGAAGGCCACTTGAGTTCCCAAAGTGACCCCATTATAGTCACGTGGGTTTAAACATACCGACGTTCACAAAATAGTTGTTATGAGATATTACGAACTCACCCATAGTATTCTTGTATAAAATGCCACCAGATATTCTTACCATGTCCAACCTGGAATTGCGAAGCAGCAGTTGTCATTTGTCACAAAGCTTCTTGTCTTACTGCGAGGCAGTCTTTTTAGGGCGAACACATTAAGGCGCGTTCACACTCTTGCAACCGAGTACGACCGAGAAAGACTTCTTGGGACCGGATGCACTGAGCGGAGCTGGTCCTAAGAGATCGCAAGAGGCTTAAAAACCGGTTTGGTCTCTCTCGGTCGCACTCGGTTGCAAGAGTGTGAACGGGCCTTTATACGTTCCACGGGAAAAAGCAGCGTCGGCGATGTGCCCGAAAGATGGCCATAAAAATACGCCATTTAGCACGCGCGCTCAAGGCCAAGGCGGACGCTAAGCACAGCAACGCAGATGCTTCGTCACGGAAGCCGTGGAGCTGGCGGGGGCCCCGCGCCTGCGCAGTGGGGGAGCGTGACGTCAGCGCCAGAGTGCCGTGTGCAAAAGGAAGACGTGGCACGCTGCCTCCGGCGCGTCAGTTGCGCTCCGGACTTGATCTGTGCACGTAGTGTGCTTCGTGCGACGGACTGTGAGGCGACCGCGTCTACGTCTATGGCCTCGACATCGGCATCAGCGCCTACGGCTGCACACCGAATACAATACCGACAGAAACAACTTTAATACGCGTAGAAACTAGTGATGGGCCGAACTTTTGCCGAATCACAAATTCGACGCCGAATCTTGGGATTCGGCAAAGCCGAACTTTTGACGAACCTTTCTAAAGATTCGGCAAAAATATATTGTTGCAAGAGTTAACAATGATATTTAGCTTTTTTCTGGCGAAAAAAGTTTTTATGCTTTTTTTTGTAACTATAATGCAACACGTGACACAGTTATTACTAAATAAGGTGATATTCTACAAGATAATTGTATCGGTGTCGTTTTTGTCTTTTACTGGCAATTTTAGTGACTGCTTGCAGAAGTGGCGTGACAACAAGGTTGGGTAGTATACGGCCGCAGTCATGAATCACGCTATGAGAGTTTCGGTTTTGAGGCCTCATCAGCGCAAGCCTGCAGGTGTTTGTACATTGCTAAAAAAAAGGCAATAACACTGCGTTCTTGCTTTCTCTGATAGTCACCGTTTCGTGCATGAAAACGAGTGCAACGGTTGCTGAGCCTTCACCAGAAGAGACAACAATATTATTGTAAATATGCATGTTTTTCGATTTGAGCCTCTTGACGTTAACTTAGCATGGAAGTGTGCGTCCCATATTCGCAACGTCTAATTTTTAACCTTTAAAATGCCGGTTTCTGGTGTTAGGACACATACGGACGTTTAGGAAGATGGAAAGAGTTAGGAATGTCGGATTTGCAACGTCAAGCATGATAGTTCTGTGTTTAGTTTTATGCAGATACATAAAAATCGCGAAATAACGCTAATTGTAAAGCAATCTTATTTTGTTTTTGCACAAACTACTTGTAAGTCGAAAACAGGATTGTTATGATTGCGAGGAGTGCTTTAAAGTAATTGTTATGCACGATTGTTATAATTGAAAGGAGTGCTTTAAAGTAATTGCCAGTCAATGTTTCAACTACCTCGTTGCATCACTTGAAATGTAAAATAAAAATCACGTTATCCATAATGTACCACATCATTTGTCACTTGCGCAGTGGACTGCGTAAATTAGTGGTCGATCTTCTGTTCTTGAGGCAGAAAATATTGAAGAGAACCGCAGTCGCTCACAAACGCACAGTTACCGTGTTGCCTACTCCACACCTCGCCGCAACCGCTGGTTGTACTAAGCTGTGCGGTGATAACCGCACGATTGCACGGCGTCCATTTGCAATCCATGGCCCCGTCATGTTCTCGCGCGTGCGCAGACATTTGCCGAATTTTCGCCGAATCTTTGCCGCACTTTCCTTCAAAAGTTCGGCATGTGCCGAACTTTGCCGAATCTGAAGTTCGGCAGATTCGGTCCATCACTAGTAGAAACATTACTCGAAAAATTTCACCCGCGGGACTATATTGCTTTCGCATTCCCACACGTAAGCAGCCTAAAATGACTTCGGCCGCTTTTTTTTTTTTGTTTGTACCGAAATTTTTATGGGTCAGAACGATGGTCCCTTCTTTTTATTTTTATAAGAAACAATCTTGCCATGTCGAAATAGAATCGACGTAGCTGGGTCGGGCGACAAGGAACTCGGTAAAGGGCTTAAGAATAATAATATTAAGATGACTGTGGTCGGGGTAAAAATATGAAGCAAAACCCCCTTTAAATTCTATACTCCCTTTAAGCTGAGACCAGAACCTCCGCCTTCAGCGCGAGCTGGCTGGCGTCCGCTGTGCTTTGGTTGCGCGTGCCTGCGCGTTCACACTTTTGTTAGCAAGGGCAGAAAGCTCGCGCTGAAGGAGGAGCTTCTAGCCTCAGCTTAAGAGTGAACAGAGTATTAGCCCCGTGCGTGACCGAAAGCGTCGCTGTGGTGGGCCTTCCGCGATTGGCCGAACGCTGACTATGACGTAGGAAAGGGGATTTATCATCGATGGATATAAGAGGAATGAAAGAACTTTAATTTTGACGGTGTTGGCAGTGTTGCTTTAAGAGCTCACTGACTTCAGGCTTCCACCATGCTATTTACAAACACCATTGAACTTGTTGTTTGCAAGGTAATGACGTCACAAGGGGGAACCATAGGAGGGCGCCACCAAAACATCTCGCCGCTAATAGCTCCTGCCCATGGGCAAATTAAAAAAAATTTGGCACGTTTCTTCAACCCAGCTTAAACATGACGACCATTACAAACAAAAAGGAATTTCTATAATTTTGATAAATCGGCTCTTTCGCCTAAATGTGGCGGACTATTCAGCTTGGCTCATGTATGCATCGCAATTTATTCAACTAATCTTGCACGCGGTGCCACCAAGCTAGGAGAGTTTGTCGCGGTGCAAGCTTAAAGCCTCGGTCCCGCCACAAATGCATCATACAAAAGGCTCTCTGAAGAGACTGCATGAGGAGTGTTTTTCTTACACATCACTAAGATCTCCATCGCGTATGCTCAACAGAGAGGATGCCACCATCATACGTAGAGCACAAACCGGCACGCTCCTTACGCTACACCACAAGCACCATATCTCAGGAGCGCCAGGTACGCCCAGATGCAGAAGTTGTGGAGGCTACCCGAACAATGAGCACCAATTATGGGCTTGCACAGGCGTCATACCAGCCAGAAACGCCATCATAAGCAGGTTGCCACCTGCACATCGCCCCCAGAGCTGGGAGGATTGGATTAACACCCCTCCTGAGTATGAGCCTACCCGTTGGCCCCTCCTGGTCCAGCACGTGAAAAGCACCCTGGACGAGGAGTGGTTACCAAAGCAAGCATCGGACTGGATGCAATAAAGATGTTTGTTCTCTCTCTCTCTCTTTCGTGTGGATCTAAAGAACTAAAAAACAAAACAAAAAAAACAAAACACGGGCGAAGAAGATATTAATAAAACGCGGACTGGCGCTATCTTTCAACTGATTTTATCGAGGAAAACCACCAGGCACAGTTGCGTGAACACTCTTTCCCATCATGCCAACCTCATGTGATGAGGGCACCCCATGAACACAAACAACAGAGGACAAAGATTCAAACATTCGTATCAGTTCAGCGTGACTACTCAAAACTATCTAGCAAAGAAACTTCATTGTCATTTAGTGTAATCGAAAACGTGCTGACGCAGTTGTCACCTGAGAAATTTATAAAATACGCTTCAACTATTTCCCTCTCAGACGTGAAGCAAGCGAGCAAGCAAGCGGTTGAGGCGGACCACGAGCAGACGACACACCGCTGCTGGCACACGGTACGATCAGGGCAATCGCCGCAGTTGCAACGGAGAAAACGAAAGCCTGGCGTTGCCGGGACGCTAATTTCCTCCAGCTACGGAATGGGCGCTTGCAGCGTGGTCGGCTGCCGCAATCGGACTGGCTTTTCTTCAGCGGGAGTTACGTTTCACCGGTAAGCCCTTGGCGTATTACACGCAGATAGTTTTACGATAATAGGAATCGATCAACAATTTTCTTAGATTTCCGACGGTCGCCGAACTGCGGAAACGATGGATTTCGACCGTTGTTCGCGGCGGTGGTTGGACCCCATCGAAGTGGAGCGCGGTGTGCTCCGTGCACTTCCAAGAGTCAATAAAACATCTCCCAGCCTCGAGTCAAGTTGAGCTGGTTCAATTTGTCACGACAGAAGTAAAACGTACCAGTGGGCGACCTGCATAGCGGCCGCAACGAAGAGAAAAAGTCAAACGTATTGTAGTGTGATACAACATGAGAGGCGATGAGAGCGCAGCTATATCATTTACAGGCGAGCGCGGAAATCGTCACTGTAGAAATGCGTAAGTGTTGGTCTAACCTGTCGGGTCGACATAGTTACGCAATCATGTGTGTATATAATTTATTCTTGCTTTGGCTACTGTAGTAATTAGTGGCCAGGAGATCAAAAAGAATACTTCCCGCAGATGTACGGTACATTACCCAAAACACGCCAAAGACATTCGTTACAGCGCTGACGTTCCACGTTGAATACTGTCGTTTTCAGGATAGTAATGGTCTGTAGAAAACAATGTATTTACTTTATATTTGAGGGTATGCAGCAGCCGTAGAATGGGTCGGATGGGCGCGGCCACCGTTCTAGCTGTGATGACTGAAAAATAAAACCCACCAACGCTACGCTCCTTGCTACCCGCAACCATCAACCACGCGACGGTCACATGCTGTGGTCACGTTGTCCCGATGAGTAAGGAGGGTAAGGAGGAAAATGAGAAAGAGGCGAGGCGACGAGGGAGCATGGCTTGTGGAGGCTACATGGCTGACGTCATACCCCTCCTCCCTTTTTAATCTCCTTGTTGTCCAGGCCAACACCTCCTAGTGGAGAAGTCCGTAGCGCTCCGAGTGGTGACGGCACAATGGTCGAAAAAGGAAGTCCATAGCGCAACTACGTGAGAAAAATTTCTGGCCTCGACGTGAAAAAAACGTTTCTTGTCGAGCGGCGCGGGGTGTTCGTGAGCGTTTATCCGACATTAATATATGTTTTAAAAGCGCAGTATTGTACAATTTATTATATATATATATATATAATATAAACATAATATACAACGCGCTACCAAGGTTGAAAGTACAAATTTTATATTTATGATTATCCCCACTGATCTCTATGACAATTGCTGGATCGCGCTTCCCCGCTTGTTCGCTGCAGCGCGTGTGAAGCCGCCGGACTTCACTGGCTTGGGATACGATTTGCCGTTTATGCTAGCTTTTGCTGTGGTTTTCCAGCGTGCTGTAGACACGTTTTCTACTCGTTCGTCGTCATTCGACGAAGAAGTTTTTTTTGAAGACTCTGTGTATTGTTGAGACTTTCCGTTGTGAACACGTGGAAAATTTTACGAAAGTGCAGTGTCGCAGGAAAAAGGCACAACGCGTCGAAAGGAAGGGCTGGCGGCGTGTTCAAAGCTTCCTTGGCACGCCGAAGTGCCGTGTCTCTGTGCCTTCGCACGCTTGCATACCGACCAAGAACCGACGCCGTGTGTATGTGTTTAGCGAGTGCAATGTGCGTGAAGCTGTTCGTGCCTCTGGATCAGCGTCTTTTCCCCTCGTGGTTTAGGAACGAGCCTAATCCAGCGTCCACTAGCGACGGAAGATGGGGGGAAGGTACGTCTTTTTTTCGTCCTTAGACGATTTACACAATACCGTGCACAACAGCTCCTCATCACTGATCAGTGCTGGCTTATTATCAACCTACTTAATTGCACTTGACGTTTGAGCGCGGCTCGCCTAATTGTAATTGGTCAACAGATTGCACACGACCATATCGGCCGCGCTTCAAAGATTTTCATTCTCGCCGTCTTGTACTTTTGCTTTCGAAAACCCCCCTGGCTCCACAACGTTGCCCTATTCGTGCTCCCACGGAATCTATTAGAGTAGATTTGGGACATAGCCATGGTTAATATAGTACATAAGAACACGTACGGATCTCCCCCTTTTATTGATAGCAACTCACCGGAACAGCTGGACGATCCAGAACTCCGTGGCCGATATATATAAATGATCTAAAGGCATCTACGCGCGACACACGTTCAGAACTTTGGCGCAGCGTCAATTCTTGACCGGTATCCAAGCGTGCGAAGGCACAAAGATGCATCACTCGGCGTGCCAAGAAGCTTTGATCACGCCGCGCCACCGGCGACACTTGTTTTCGACGAGTTGTACCTTTTGATACGGCTTCACGCACATCGCACTCGCAAAACATATCCACACGGCGTCGATTCTTGATCGGTATCCAAGCGCGCGAAGGCACAGAGACACGGCACTTTGGCGTGCCAAGGGAGCTTTGAACACGCCGTCAGACCCTTGCTTTCGACGAGTTGTGCCTTTTTCCTGCGACACTGCGCTTTCGTAAAATTTTCCACGTGTTCACGGCGGCAAGTCTCAACAATACACAGAGTCTCAAAAACTTCCTCGGCGAATGACGACGAACGAGTAGAAAACGTGTCTACAGCACGCTGGAAAACCACAGCAAAAGGCTAGCAAAACGGGAAATCGTATCCGAGCGGGGTTGGGTCCGGTGGCTTCACTTGCGGGAGCGGCAAGCGCGATCCAGCAATTGTCATTGAGATCAGTTATTATCCCCGTAACCGCGGGACCACGTGCAGTCCCGCAGCTTCCCACACTTTTCGAATGAACCGGTCCGCTCCGATGTTTAAGCATAAGATTAATGTAAACGTACGGCAAAGGAAATTTTCTAGAGCTAAGCGATTTTAGAATATATATACGAAGAGCGTGTTTTGGGCTCTTCATAGACATAAAAAATATTGATGTTACCCAAGTGGATCGCCAGTATTTAATTGTTGAATTTCATCAAGAATTAACCTAGGGGGCGTTTTTGACATTTTTACAGAAAAGAAAAAAGCGAAGCGCCAAAAACTATTTCATGGCATTAGAGCCTTTTAACTGTGCTCACAAAGTGCTTGAAAAAAGTTAATATGATGTGGACCGAAAATCCAAGCCGGGAGATCGAGCGAAACATCCGACCCACGACGGATGTGAAAAACATTGCTTTCCTCCGCGGCCTCTTTTAAAATTCGGAAGTCGAGAACGAAAAATCCGACGAACTTGCGGTTTGTGGCAACTGCGTTTTTAGAGACGGCGCCATTACATATATGTTTTGAGCGAAATAAAAAATTCGACCCTTTTTGCCTGCGCGATCTGAGATGAAATCACCCATAATCAGTGTTGCGGAGTTGCCACTCCGGAGTTGGAATGATTCCGGAATCATTCCGCATTTTTGCGACCCCGGAATGGAATGGGAATGGAATGGCAGCAACGTTGAGGGGAATGGAATGGGAATGGAATTGAATGCCTTTTGCCCGGAATGGAATGGGAATGGAATGGGCCAGGTTGTTTATATATATATATATTCTTCTTTTTTTTTTTTTGTCGGTTGTTCAGAAATAAAATGAGCGGGAAACTGCGAACCCGCGTAAGGCCCTAACGGACTTGTATGCAAAAAAATGCAATACAAAAAACAAGCGTCAAAGCAAAGAACAAAGGGGGGAGGGGGGGGGGGGGGGGAGCGGCGGTGGCGCCTTTCACCAGTGAAGTCCAACACATATCCGAATGCGTCTGCGCCTGTAACATTGCACGGCTCAAGGGTGCATCATCACACACCTGCGACTGGTCTCGAGCGCGTTGTTTCTCGGAGAGCTCGCACCTGTGCTGGCCATCTCAGTGTTTGAATGATGCTAGGCGAAATTTGAACACTGCCATTCATGCGTTGGAGGTGGAGAGTCGGCAGGAAGGACCGTCGCAGCAGGGATGCCACCGTATCAATTTTTCAACCGTAACAGAAGATAAGACATGTGCTTCAGGATGCTTCAGGATGATTTAGGTGGTCCACTTTTCTCGAAAATTCCAAATGTACTAACTGCCTGCATGGTCTTCAACGAGGTCACCTACAACGAAAGTATGTATTGTCCTTTCATACAGCAGCGTGGGTAAAGTTTCATGTTCAAGGTAATACCTAGATTCAAGAATACTAGTTCATCCAAGGAGGTTAGAAGTACTAGGAGAGGGAACGTTGCAATATTGGTGAAGCCTAGTCATAAAAAGTTTAAACGATGTTGTGGCCAACGTGACCGTAGATCTCTCTGGCAATTGGTGCGCGTGACATGTCACGTGTGAGATGGATGGTTGATTGTAGAGGGACCCCTTGCAGGCTTGCGCGCGCTCCGTCCGGTAGGTTTTATCAGATCGAAGGCTAGACTGTGGTGTATTCTAGTACCCCATGGCTAGACGAAGGCTAACTACGGTCACGTGATCTGGTCACGTTACCCTGGTAAGTGAGGAGAGTAAGGAGGAAAATGAGAAAGAGGCGAGGCGTCAAGGGAGCATGGCTTGTGGAGGCTACGCGGCTGGCGTCATACCCTCTCCTACCCTTCTATCCTCCTTCAGTTCATCCCACCGTGACGTCATGTGATCAGTGCTGACAGGCGCACCCTTATTGAACAGGGAAGTGGTGATGTTTTGTTGGAATTTATTTAGAGGTCGAAGTCTTTTCGCATCTCTGGTCAGCCAGACAGGATGCCAGGGAAGGGACCGCGGTCAATCCTAGAACGTTTTTTAAACCCATTGAGGACTCTTCTTCCGGAACCACTACCTTCAAGGCGAAGTGCGGGAAAATAATTTCGGGACCAAAAAGAAAACAAAAAAACCTTCACTTCAAACCTAAAGTTTCATCTCAGTTGGCGTCTCAAAGAAATTTGAAAGATGTATCGCATTATCGGTATTTATATTTCTGTTCTCCCTAAAATGTATTCTTGTATTTAGATTTCCAAAGACTTTTTGCCTCTTTTTAAAATGTATTTCCGACACGTATCGCGATACATTTTTACAGATACATTTGAGACTTGAGTATCAGTATCTTAGCTTAGCTATATTCATCTATCCCAGTATTTGTATTTCCAAATACATTTTTGAATATTTCTGCCGAACCCTGCATTGTAATGCAGCTGTCAAGTGACACTTTTGAAGTTTAGGAATCGGAGGAACGGACTGGAACAATTCAGCCATTCCAGGAGTGCGAATGGGCCCAGTGTCCCCATTCCTATGAGTTGAAAGGAACGGAATTATCGAAAACTCTAATTCCCCGGAATGGAATTGGAATGGAATGGGGCTGCCCATTCCGCAACACTGGTCGGTACTTAGTTCTTGACGTTTCCTGATTTTCGAGACGCCATTTATAGCTTTGGCACGTAAACCCCCCTGCAGAAAAGCGCCGATGCCTCGTTCGCGCTTACAGCGCCGGACAGCGTACGTTAATGCATGTATGAAGCAATGCTTTTGACGATTTTTAAAGCCATTAATTAATATTTAAAAAAGAAACTCTAAATCACAAATATTTCTTTCTACACGACTGATAAATGTATCTAGCTGTCTCTTACGAGAGATTGCTTTGTGATGTTTGCTTTAATAATCAAGCGCACGAAAGAAGCGCAGCCACCTTTACACATTAAGATGTACTATAGGAAGTCAATTTTATACTTGTTGCTCTCTGATCTAATTTGAAACCGCACGCTAGCGCAAGCGGAACCTCTAGCGTACAATATAATTGGGATTCCGTGTTCTTGAATTTTATTTGTTGCGAAATTCGGAGGGTATTTTTTGGAGTTTATCTTTCGTTAGCAATTCCGGGTTTACCGGAGTTAACTTTTGCTGGGTTGCGAATTCTCGGAATTTCGGAGCTTAATTTTATTGCGTTATTATTTCTTTCGAAATAAAAGTAAATATTGTCCGGACAAAAACATACACGAAATTTATTTTTAATAAAAACCACCGGCATCGGAAGACATTTTTGTCGCTGCATATATCATTGGCGCCCTTGCGATGTACGGTACCACGATAGATCTTGAAAGCAAATGCTACTTCAATAATCGCTGGTACTTCGAAACAGCCAGACTCCTGGACGAATAAAACTTTCAACTGCCCAGTTTCTCCCGAATCCTATGAAATCTACAGGTTCGTAACTTTCCCAGTTGTAAAAACCCAACCCCTCTTCTCTTTAAGAAGCACACATAGTATAGTCCACACTGGAAACAGGAACAGTAGCTTTTGTCGTGGTTCAGAAGTACATTCGCCCATTGTGCTGAACCAATTTTGACGAAAGTAAAAAAATGAAGTGCAACAAAAACGATTCGTGGCCCTTTCTTTTCCAAGGGGCTGATTGGCTTCGAAGCTAAAATCCAGGTGATGGCGTAGATACATCGACAACACATAAAATGTTGAGTTTTTGCTTACGCTGTGACGACAAGGAGTGCGTCTGCAGGAACTTCCAGGGTCTTGTTTCGAATAAGTTCTGATAGATAATAAATCGTTCTGTATGAGTTCAAATACGTGACGTTATTTGTGACCCAACCGCTTGTTTCTTCGCGTGTCACCATCGCAAGGTTTGAGTCGTCCTGAAGCAAAAATAAGTAAACAAGTTACGATACTGAACACTGGAAATGTAAATTTAAAAGTTATTTGGTTAGTACGTACTCCGCTTAAGGTGACGCCTGTGAGGAGGAACTGAACTCTCGGGTCACGGAGCGCATCGTATCGCAGATTTACCTTCATAAAAACAGACAATTATAAAATTAACATTTAACAACAACGTTTGGACAGTGCCACTGTCGAAACGCAGACGGACGTCAGGGACCTTTCCTATTTTTAATTCCGTATTCTATGTTCCATTTAAGAATTTATTTTTGTACATTCTTGTGCTTGACTTTTATTCTGTCATTTTTAAGTGTATTCCCTGCGTATCTAGCGGTCTTGTGTCTTGCTTTGATTGTTGTTCTTGTAAACTAATACAACTTTTTTTCGGCACTTTACTCTTTTTTCTTGCGTGACTTTTCCCTTCATTCGCCATTAAATTAGATTTTCTAATTTTATCATCCCACAGATGCTATGTCATCGCCCGCTGAATTTTGCATATATATATATATATATATATATATATATATATATATATAGGGTGTTTTTTTTTAAGCTTAACATATTTGTTTAAAAAAGGCCGTGAAAGTTACACTTATGCCGCTTGTGGAGGTGAGTTATACGGTCAGGGGGACATATTATAGGGGGCTAATCGTAACGATCAGTCGGCTAATTAATTAAAATTCGTTAATTAACTTTTTAATTGAAGCAGAAGCTGTCATATGAGGCCGGTCGAAAGCGACTTCAGAGTTCAGCGGGGTGTCTGACGTAGGTATAACGTGAATTTCGGAGGAACGGTGTGCATTTCGCTGGTGACCGACGGGGATGTTGCCACGAAAGAGACAATCGGCCCTACGTTGCTCGGACCTCGAATTCATTCGGACAGCGCTAGGATAAATTTTAAGGCAACGTTTCTGTGCTCGCGTTGACTATCGGAACCTTCAAGATCTGCTGTGAGGCGTGTGCAATATATTTGGATACACAGTTTAGCGACGGAAATTGTATGATTCGTGCTTGGCAGTATGCAATCGTGGTGCCGCTTCGTTCAAATGACCGAAGGCCCACTTTCGTTGTGCGGTGCATCGGAGAACTGCCTTGACGCTTGTAGTTCCCGCACCGTGCTAAATGATACTGTGCTGCTTCCCAAATTGTTCCGGCGTAGACGTGCACTTTCACGGAGCACAGGTGTGCGGCGCGCCGGAGAGCTGCCTTCATGCTGGTAGTTCCTGTGCCATCCTTTAGGTGATGCTGTGCTGCCTACTAAATTGCTGTGGCGTAGACGTGTACTTTCACGGAGCACAGGTGTTGCTGTTGGTATTGATTCTGCTGTTCTGTCGCACGTTTCGTCGACACCAAAGTTTCATCAACACTCGTTACGCGAATTGCAAGCTGTATGGACATTTCATCGCGCGTGTTATCCTACCCAGTCTACCCGTTCACGCCGCTTTGCGACGACAGTCTGCAGCGGCTCGTTACCAGAAAGTGGTCCCGCATCCATTTCAGTTCAGCTCGTCCTTGGCAGTCGCCAAACCCCGAAGGAGAGGATTTATTCGGACAGAAGGCCACTAAAGCAATGCAGCTTCTTTAGTGGTCATGATAGACTCTCTTCTGTCTGTTTTGTTATATTGTCACTGATGCTTGCTCCAGTCCTAGTTTCTATCAATATTTATTATTCTGGAAAGTTCCAGGCCATGCTCAGCTGTCATTGTATGTTCTGGTGGAGGTGCTACGCACTTTACCCATAGCCTTTCACTCTGTGTGGACCCTGGCGGCTCCTCAGCCGAGTTGCCCGATAACAAGACACGGGTGGCACATTATCCCGCGTCTTTAACCCCCGGCGAGCCGGGAACCAAGTCCTATCCCGAGCCCGGCAGAAAAACCGCAAGACGAGCGAGTACCACAAGGACGAACCTCGGAAATACACCACGAAGAACCTGAAATCCAAGCCAGTTGCTGCTACCAGCAAGAACCATTAGAATTAGGTCTTTTGCCAGAAAAACCGAAGCTGACTAAGCCAACAATGACAAACCTGAGCAGCAAACCGTGTCCGCTCCCACCATCGTTTGCATGGCTGTCGCACCTCGCATTGTGATGCCCTTCCACGCAAGGTGCATAAGACGTCGGGTGCTGGATTGTACAATTTGACCATATGACCGTCTCACCCGCCACAGTGGGTAGATGGACAACTAGCTCCTGCAGAACCTATACTTCTAATGGAAGAAACTGCCAGGCACTGGTTTGAGAACCAGGAATCCTCCTTAACGTCGTGGGAAGTTTGCAAGACCGAGGTGAAGTGCTAGTTCTTCTGCCAACATTGACGAGAGAGAGCCGAATTCCTGATTCTGTCCAGGACACGGCCTCAACAAGAGCGTCACCACCTTTGTGGAGGATGTTTTGCGCCTGATCGAGCACCCACGCCAACCCTGATGCTACAGAAGACAAGAAGCTAAGAACCTTATGTGAGGGACAACACCTTCGGCAGCCTTCTCCGCAACCCCACGACAGCAGTCGAAGGGTTCATATCAGCGAGGCTTCCAACATTGAATGTACACTGCAGGCCCGAGCCTATCAATATCATTATCAACAACTCCCCAGCGTCTCGACACTCGAGTCGTCCAGCTGCAACTTCGACGCCACCCCCCAGGCATCCGTGACATCATCCAAAACGGTGTCCGGGAGGAGATAAGGAAGCTAGTTTCTGCCATTAATTGCCCGGCTTTTTTGATTGCCGATATTGTTTCGGAAGAAGTTCGACAGGCATTTCAACTGCATACTTCTTCGAGCAAAGCGACATCTGACAAACCAGGGCGACTTATGCCACAAAGTCACAACAACCACCACCGGCTACCTGTTACTATTCAATGTGAATTCAACGAGACACCCCAACTCCGAAGCATTCCTGACATCGGGAAGAACCAATGTAGGTCCGCGCTGAACAAATTACACCGAGGAAAACGGGGCTGCTGCGAATTGCCGACCGAAAACCACTCTGCTATCATTGCACCATGTCTACTGGAGGTGCCCGTACAAATGGATTGGCCTGCAAGGGTTCGTGCCGAACGACCCTCGACCACGTCTCGACGAGCGTCCGCGAAAGATTGAGGATTATCTTCGGCGGTCTTTGTCCTTGGTGCCGACATTACCTTGAAGCTCGTGATCCACTTCATCTGGACGGGAGGTAAGCACGACAAAGCAGGTGAGCGGCAATGCAAGGACACTTGATCTGGTGTCGGTTGTCGTCCAAGGACAATACCTAGTAATTTTCTGACACTAATTATATGTGTCCACGCCACGAAGCACACAATTTACAACTTTGAGGGAGAATGCCGCTGAGTGACTTGAAGAAATAGAATGGTTAGTTGCTCCCTAAAGTGAACGGCAAGCATCACCAGACTTCACTTTCCCACACGAGACTTACACAAGTTGCAGTGGTCGCGGGATGCAGAATAAATCACAATTACGAAATGGAAGTGAAATGGCTTGGATATCAAACAAACATTGTTGCCAGTTATCAAGTCAACGGTACAGCAAAAGGCACAGCCAGGTGACCAATACATGCCCAAGCTTGCTGTGTTGATGCAGAAAACTACCAGGAAAATTTGCGGATTAGAAGCATCAGATGTCAGTGGCATGCACATGACGTATGATTACAAGACTGCATCAGTCGGTCAAAGTTGCTACTCGACCAAACTGAACACCGACGTGCCAGGAGCGTCATTCGACAGGTACTACGACTGAACGCCTGGCAGAAGATTGTCGCAGAAAGAACTCGTTATGGAACCATTTACTAAGAATCAATAATTATGTAATCAAGTGGAAATAAACATATTTGATACACTAACCAGATAAACATATTTCCGCTTGCCTTTACGCCTTAAGAGTCTATACACCAAGAATTGTGTTCACTGCACTCGCGGGTCCTTTTGAGGACACTCGCGTCTCTGACCCTTTAATATTAATTAATGGGACCTACCAGACTGGCAGACTAGTTGCATGGTGCTGCACACGCTCCACCTCTCACGTGGTGCATCCGAAAACCGACTCCAGTGATGTGAAAATGTTATTTATTAATTTATTCCCTCCAGGGGCCTTCGTAGGCATTGCAGAGAGGATACTCAATACTACACACATGATAATAACATTAAAGCACACTGCTGTAACTTTTTAATTGCAAAAACAAACACACCTCTGAGCATCTAGTTTAATAGTATATGTTGATGCATAGTTATATAGCAGGACACTTCCTATACGTATGACACAATAGACCCTTTGCATAACCCCATCAAGCAACACAACTGTCACCATTTTTTTTTTTCGGCGTAAAGCACACGATTGGGCCCCAGTTCACGTCGAATGCTAATGCAGCATTCGAGTCCAATAGGCGCCGAGCCGAGTTCACAGTAATGGCGGACATAACATTCTTGCCGAACAAATGCCCAAAGTATGAAAGCCTGGGGTAATTATAGTAGTAGCTACTGTAATTGGTTTCATCACAATCTGGCAAACGGCAAAGGCTACCGCCTCGGCGAGTCAATAGGCACATGGGAGAGAGGCACATGACAACATATCGTCAGAGTGCTCCCCTGTACAGATTTGTCACACACTTTCTCTCTGTCTCTCTGATTGGCTCGAGGGGCTGTGGCGGTTGCCCTTTTCCAAGTTACAGTGATGCGAGGTATAGGCAGCCCACACTTTCCAAAAAGTCTATTGAAGAGACCGAGAGGAATGGTCAACATTTCTCAGTGACTGCTCTTCAGGCGAGGGATGAACACAAATGTGAATCATCTTATCCAGGTAATCAAAACAAGTAAATAATTGACCGATTAATGTAGTACACTCATGATGAAAAAAAAGTATTGCTGCAATAAATCCTACGAAAGAAAAAAAGGTACAGTTAATCTATGCATACACCAAAACAGTTGTTCTTACAGCAAGTCGAATAGCTTTGAAGCAGGTGCCTGCAACAATTTATTCATCGTCACACTCAATAAAACGTCATCCTCATAGCTGAAAATAAGTGTGCACTTCGCACTCACAAAAAAAGAAAGAAAATCAATCGAATGTGAAATCGTCGATTCGAGGAACTTCCTCGCTAAAAGTTGCTATGGTTATTCGGTGACGCAGGGCTGAAACAACTTCCCCTAGGCCCTAACGCGACGTATACCTTTCGCTTCGATTCTCAGACATTCCAACGTTCAAACAAAGCTGGGAAAATGCGAATATTTTATGCCTGAAGTTATATCGTAAAATTGTTGATAAGTGCTAAACGCAAAGGTCCCAGGAGCTTCCTCGCTAAAAGTTGCTGTGATTATGCAGTTACCTATAGGGCTGAAATAAATTCCCCTAGGCCCTACATCCGACGCATACATTTCGTGTCGATCCTGACATTCCAACGTTCAAACAAAGCTAAGAGAATGCGAAAATTTTATGCTAAAAGCACTCAAAGTTCTATCGATCCTCGAACAGATCCCGAATCCGAGCACCGGTACGGCGATACGGCTGATGCTGCCTCACAGGTGTTAATATCCAGATGATCCATTGCGATCTTGCGCAAAAAGGGTATAAAGTCTCATTCCTTCATATTTTCACATTATACCTGCGTCAGCGAGCACGAAGAAGTCCGAAGTCGTCGGAAAGCAGCTGCACATCACGGCTACCGCACACCGAACAAACTCGCATCCGCCAGCTCTGGGCGCTGCCATCTTACCTGTGACGTCACGGCTCTTGGGAGGTCACGTGACGAGTGGTCACATTTGCGTAGAACATGGCGGCAACCGGGGGGGTGCCACTTCCGAACTTCCGGTTTATCACTCTAAGCCCCTCTACCTCGTTGTACTGAACGCGCCCAATGGCTACCCAGGAGTCTTTTATAATGATCATTTAAAAGAAGTCGGTTGACCTGTGACCACCTCGTCTGTAAATGATTTTACAATTAGGGTGCTGCTTTTGCACCAATATTGATTCCCAGTATTGTGGCTAAACATTCCAAGGAATGTATCTCTTACTAAGAAGCAACGGCAGATGCAGTGAATATTTACGACAGTCTATAAAACAGCGTCCCCATAGGTTCCCATTAGCCATGTTCTCGCTTCCGCTCGTGGACAACCCTATCTTTGCGCAGGCGCGTCTCCGTGGCAACCGCATCGTCTCCACACTGCATTTCAGCTCTCTGGTCGGGATTTTACGCTTTTACGGTCACTGCCACGACCGCCGCCAGCTCCATGAGAATCATCCGATCATCGAGCACACACAGACCGTGAAGGAGACGTTCTCAGTGTCAGGTAGAAGCGAAGCAGCGACGTTTCTTTGACGGCGAAGCTAATGCCACTGAATAAGCCGAACGATCGCCGTCGAGCGGCAGATCCGGTGACTAGCAGACACTCGTTGCCGGCTTCTAGCCTAGGCCCATCCTCGGAGCAGTCCACGTCCACGCACACACTCGCCTAGTCGAGCGCACGAACGTTAACTATGCACACCAACACGAAAACAGCAGATGACACATGGCAAAAATCGGCAGGTTCAGGTCGCAGAAACGAGCGTCTCGCAATCTCCGACTGTCCCCAACGTGCTTCTCGTAAAATGTAGTCAAGCGTCTCTTGTGAAAGAGAAACATACATTAAATAACACAAGAATACAAAAATAAAAAAAATTTTACGGGAACATTTAAGACTGTTTACGTGTGGGAATGCGAAAACATCAGTAGGCACACCTTTCGTCAGCCACGCGGAGCCGCCGTCGCGTCCTTGTGGCGTGGGGAAGCGTGCTTGTCTCGCACCCGGGGGGCCCGGGCTCGATTACCGCCCAGACCGACATTTTTCCAAATTTTTCTTTTTCAAAGCCATTAATTTAACTTGTTGACAGAAACGTCCCTGAGAAATTTGACGTCAATCCGAGCATTTTTTACGTGTTTTCACTCTTTGCGCCGGATTTTCGCGTAATGGGGCGTATAACCATATAATCATGTTTTCGCACTAATATCAACAAAATGAACTTTTCTTGTCTTGGGAAATTTTTTTAGCACGTGCTACGCGGCTATTTTTAGGCCACTTAAAACCAAAATGGAAATATAAACGTATAAAAAAATGCAAACGGGAAGGAAGGTCAGAACTCAGAAGTCGCATGGCCATTGCATCAACGATAGCTACGCACGCGGCCACGCTCGCGGCGTGGCTATAGTTGATAGTTATAAAGTCGGTTCCAACCCTCAAACATTCCCCCTCCTACAATATTTGATGCTACGAATGTGTGTGGATGCCTCCCCCAACGGTCCGAAACAATAAGTGCGCCGCTAACGCTGGTCATCGGCGATACAACAGGCGTTGCCATCTTGTCCGCGCCTTTGGGGTACCTCAAAGCCAGTAAATTGGTAGTAATAGCCAGTAAAAAGGTGGTAAGAGTCAGAAAAATGTAGTAACTTCTGCATTTACTACCATTTTACTACCCATCGCGCGCTTGAGGTAGTAAATTGTGGAATGTAGTAATGGTCAGGAAGGTTAATGGTTAGTGCGCGTTGTAACTTGTGAGACGCTGCAAGGCGCAGTGTCGACAACGCTGACGCAGTGTAGGCGGCGCTGCTTGGGTCCACTAGCGGTGATGTATGAGGGGAGGAACAGAATGGCCTTGTGTTCTAGGGGATATCGGTACAAGTCATGCATGTAGCGTAGTAACAGGCACTTTGGTGACGCAGTACGACCGTTTCTTACTGCGATTATCGAAAGCGCCAAGTAGACGAGCACTTCTTTTCGACTCTTGAAGTGATGATGTTTATGATGGTGAGAGTCGCATAGTATCCTCAATTCGACGAACACCGCCTCTCCCACATACACAGTCCCTGCGTGGAAAAAAAAAAAGGAAAAAAGTTATATCACACACTGGTCGTTCACTAAGAACAATTATACTGTACAGCAAATTACGCTATGATTCTGGGCAGCTTAAGGATCAAGCAGGTCACCGCGAGAGTCGAGCATTCAATATCGCACCCCAGTCAATAGAGAGTTTTAGTAGATCGTTCCCATGACTTCGATGACGATACCCGATACTCCGCCACCGCCTTCCTTGCGCATGCATAGTATCGGTATCGGGGCTATCGGAGGTATCAGAACGATCTACTAAAACTCTCTAATGGGACCGCGGTTACAGCGGAATGCCGTAGAACGAATCAGGAAGCGAAAACACAAGTCACTCCTTGCGTTCGTCGAGCTTCTAGGGACTTTATATTGTTACAACGTCCCCCCCCCCCCCCCTGTTCCTTTAAAAAAGAAAAAAATTTGTTCGGCGATTTAATATGGTTGTCAGAAGACTACCCAATAAATATTTTGTTACAGCGTCCTGTATATTTATAAAAGTCAAAAGACGCAACTGCTCGATACCCAAACTGGACTGGAAGCGAGAAGCACGTAAAAGAAGCGGGTTTTGCTGAAAATCACGTAACTATACACCCTACCGTTTTTGTTTGTTTGTTTTTTTCTTTGGGGGGGGGGGGGGGGGTTGAGGCAAACGAAAATTGCGCACGTCGCACTTTGCACAAAAAAACCCGCAAAAGTCAAGCTTTTTTTATGCTTGACGTTTGCGCGTTTTTCGAGCCCTTACCAATTTGTGTTCGTAAGACGAGCGATGTCTTCAGCCAGGCGGAGGGGCGACGACTCGGCGACGTCTTCGTGCGAATCAGCTTGCTGGTCGGCCGTGTCGTACGGAACAAATCCTAATGATTTTGATCGGTGAACGATTTCTCCTTCGAAGCAAGACAGATTCGCCAGTACCCTCCGGTGTCCCAACGCGGGGAAGGGGGGCACATTGGCCTCCGTCTTGCCGTCGTTATATTCACGTAACAACAGTGAATCTCGTCGCGCGCGCGCCTCCGCCGGATTTTCCGCGCTTACGTCGTCTGCTCTTCGTTAGGTTATTTCGTCTTGGCTCCCATCTTCCGCATAAATCAGCGTCAAAACCGCACTGTCGACATGGCGAGTGTCATGATGACCTGATGATTAGCGTGAATGGGTTCATCCTAGACTGCTCGTTGACCTTGCGACGACGCCGCTCTGAAGGCAAGGAGGCGCAGGTACTGGTCCCGGCTGAGTTGGCGCGACCGAATCCCCGAGGGACAGGCCATTGCTTTGCTGCCCCGGCTGCGCACCAGAGACAGAGGCTGCTTTTGTGAATGAGTGATTGACTTGGTTGCGACAAGTGTTGGCCATTTACACTGTCGCACAGTTTGGAACCACCGCTGTCTAGGGAAAGGTATTAGGGGAAATAAGGGTTGCAAACGAAATCACGCTACGCTCCTTCGCAGCGTGAAAGACGCGAAGAGAAGCGGCTTAGGCGTTGCCATGACATCGCAACATCTCTAGCTACGCCACCTCCCATTGGCTCATTTCCTCTCCGCCGTTTGGGCCGGTTGCTCGGACGTCGCCGGCCGGCAAGCCGCGGAGGGGGAATACTGGTTTTGGCCGGCAGCCCGCGGCAGCCGACGGCGGGCGGCAAGCCTCCACGACGCTAGTGTGGCCTGACCCGACGCCAACCCGCGACTCCCGCGATTCGACGCCATGTTGAAAATTAAGGAGAGAATGCGCAAAGTGTTTCCGGTTCTTTGTGAAACTTTTTTTTTCTTTTCAAACAATGTTTTTACAGTTTTTTTAGAAGCCACAAAAATTGGGTATAATATGTATATATTTTTTTAATATTGTCGCGTACAGTTTGGGACACCGAGTCTGAAGAATGCGTTAAAACTGCTTCCAGGCCGCCACCTCGCAGGGATGCGACAGCGCGACTAAGTTCCCCAGAAAACGCCTGAGCCAGCCATGGTCAGGATTGGCTCAAGGTGCATCACCGCCTGTCGCAAAACAAACGACTCCCCCCTCCACCCCCCCCCCCCCCCCCCCCCAAAAAAAAAAAATGTGGGCTGTTTGTATGTTTATACAGCCATTTGCCAGCACGCCTCAACGGGTGTCTTGTATCTTAGCTGTTGATGAGAAATTTATGCAGTGTAGTACAACCGCTAACCCGGGGTCGTGCATCACGCAGCAGTGATTACACGAACGCGTGCCTGTACGAAACTCATCCAGATCGAAACGGGCAGGGGTGCGGGGATCGAACCAAAGAGGTTCTTCAGCGCAAGCTTTCGCTCCACGCTCGGAACGAAGGCCGCCCACTCCGACACCGAACCCCCGAACCGACTCTTCAGTCAGTCAGAGTAGTGAAGAAGGGAAAGCAAAGGAAGTGTTGCACGGCCAGTGGCCGTTCATGTCATCTTTAACCGACTCTCCCGTTGAGTTGCTCCTAAACTGCCCCCTCATTGCCCCGACGATTAGACTCTTGGGGGGATCGAGCAACCCGCTTCCCAAAAAGGAGGCCGAGGTGGGTAGTGCACAGGCGTCGTCTATCGGTCCATTAGTCAACCATTTATTTTGGTCACGATTTGACTTTCCAACGTTACAATATTGAGCGTGTGGTATCGATGAGCCACGACTTGGATTATATTTGGTGGGTCTGTCTAAACCACAGAGAACGGCACGTGACCACGGAGAAGAGATCTCAGCGCGACTCAAGCCGGCCTGTAGGCTGTATCTCAATCGGCGGCTTTCGGGCAGGAAGAAAACTAGTTTGGAGCCGCAAATTGTGTTGTGGGTATGTCGGGATCTCCTGTGTGGTGTTCAAATAGAAACCATGGCGAGCGTACCTCGTAATTGTTCCATTAAGAAACGCGGGCTGTGGCCTACTGTATGTCTCCGGAGTCGGTTCTTCAGCGTCCTTATAGCTAATGCACAGCCTCATTGGCTCTGGAGCGATACTGAGATGCTTGACTCGCACCATGCACAACGTCCTGCATCACTTAGGTTGTCAGTGAGTACAGCTATACTGTCACTCGAGTGTGTTATAAGTGTCTAAACCTTCCACTCTTCCTCTGATTATAATCGAATTGCACACTCAGTTTTGTGAAGTTTTCATCTGGTTCGGCCAATCATGCCAAGCGATCGGAATAGAAACGACTGACCTGTCATGCGTTCAGCCAATCACCGCGACTCCATTTGTTTTGATGGCTGTATACTCTGCAGAATTGACGAAAGAACTCATTCTCTTCGATCCTTAGACCGCGCTCACACTGTGGATACATCGTTCATAAGACTGGGCGGGCATGTAAAAGCATGTTCAAATCAAGCATGTTTCGGAAACGCTTAAGGCGTGCTTGCAGGTAGTTCCATCATCATGTCTGCGCAGTGTCTTTCGAGTGATGTATGCGAGCCGTATGACTGCGGACTTATGGTACTCCGTGACCTTTCTGAGGCCATGTCCGGGCCGTGGCCGCTCGATGTTATTTCCCGCTCCGTTGGGAACGGCACGTCTTGTCTTGCGGCTCATTTGGCGGAACAAAGGAACGTTCTCGAAGCCGCCGAAGTGAATGGTATTGAGCCCGTTGGCAGTAATTATCGATGCTTGTGGTCGCTTGACCGGTCATGTACCTTCCTCTGATATTGAAATAATATGAGTAGCTTCCTTTTTTTCTGATTCCTCGTATCCAGTGATTTAGACGTCTACATGCTGAAACACATGTGCGAAAAAAACTATCTTGAAATCGGACACAAATCGGATCATGCAAAAAGTTGTTTCTCACTACTCTGGATAAGCGAGCGCATTTAATGCGAAACAACCGCAACTGTAACCTCGTAAAAAAATAAAAAATAAAATGAATTTTTGTTTTACAAAAACCCTCCTGCGGTTTGTTGCCTAAAAAACAAAAAGAGTACCACTTCTTCCATTACTGCTTTTCGTGCGTTTTTCGGTTGGTCTATGACGCATCTGTTGCACTCTTTACGTAATACAATATTGTTCGAGAATGAGAAAGCATAAGTTCCCAATGGTCGACCTTTCTTGCCGAAAGTGAGGGTATTTTAACTTATTTGGGGAATGAAGCTTAGCATTCATAAATGCTACCGGATGGTGTTCACTGGGAAACGCCAGCCAGTATTTTTTCCGTAATCGATCGGCGGTGTCAAACTGAAGAAGGAGGAAGTAGTAAAGTATCTAGGTGTTTAATTCGCTCATAATCTGTCATGGAGCGCCTACATTGACTTCATCACGGCCAAAGGCAACCGCATGTTAATCTTTTTTAAACGAAATTCCAGGAACTGTCCTCAAACTGCAAAAGCAGCTTTGTTTATGTTTAAAACGTTAGGCCAATACTGGAGTACGCCAGTGTTTTGTGGGACTCAAAAGAGAGCTATTTTGAAAAAAAGAAAAAAGAAATAGAGCAAGTACACAGCAGGGTTGCGAGATTTGTCACAAGAAATAACAATTATAGAGAAAGTGGTATACCACTCTTGAAAAGCAATTAGAGTGGGAGCCTTTTTTCTTCCAGAACAAGACGTCTTCGCTTGAAGTCTTTTCGTGCATTTTAATATGGTAAAACCGAGATTAATAAAGAAAAGTTTATTTAACCACCCAACAGTGTATCAAGGAGATTAGACCACTCAGGGAAATTAGGGAATCGACACCCCGAACAAACGTTCTGAAATATTCTTTTTTTTTTCAAACACTCTTAAAGCGTGGAATGACCTACCAAATGACACCGTTTCTTTCTTGTCAAACTCACTTTTTTTTTAAACAGACTGTCACGTGACAGCTGGGCAGACTGACATGACTAGGAAAAGTTTTTATCCTTGCGATGAGAATTCGAGTGATTACTGGGCATGATACTGCTCTGTGTTTAGCTGTTCCTACTTTGATTGTTTTATTACCCTGTATTTGAAAAAATTGCATCTGTGTTTTTACTCATGTGTCACGCGGAAAGCGGTGTATACCCTGTATTTGAAAAAAATTGCATCTGTGTTTTTACTCATGTGTCACGCGGAAAGCGGTGTATACCCTGTATTTGAAAAAATTGCATCTGTGTTTTTACTCATCTGTCACGCGGAAAGCGAGAGTTATTGCTATTGCTGTTAGCCCATATCTTTCTCAGCTGTTATTGTCTGACAGGTACTGTACCTGGACTGCGAGCTACCAATGTGACTTTTATCTTATTCCGGGCTCGCTTTTGTTGATGAGTGTGTTTTCTTGTGTGCTTGCGTTTTCTTGTTGTTGTTGTTTTGTTTTTTTGGTACACATGCACGAGTGTATTTCTACCTTCTCGACTGACTATGTACACCCCCCCCCCCTCCCCTGCAATAATGCATTATGGCGCTGCGGGGTAACACAAAATAAATAAATACCACCCCAGAAAATACTCTAACAAACCTGAAGCTTGTGCTCTCCCGCAGAGCACTTGAAGTTAATCGCTGCAATCTATGAGGGTACTCGGCGAATGAAGGGGTTAATAATAAACTTAAGCTGTAGGTTACAGTTCTTTTGTATGCAGTGGTCCCCCATTTCATCGATCGCCAGGATTCCAACGAGTATTTCACTCACCTTGCTCATAGTCTGCAGATCTTTCAGAGATCACGAAATCGGGTTCAACTGTAAGGAATTGTGCCGTATTTTATCGTATTGAGCGCAGGAAATATATGGTGTTTTATATATTGCATTGTACTTTGTTATAGCATGTTATGTACCGTGTTGTACCCAATATTATCAAATTACGTTGAGTTGTTTGGTGCTGCATTGTTGTGTAAAGTAGTCCCACGACACTGGTATTTCAACGAGGGTATTTATTGCGCACAAATATAATTTTTAAGCGGTAATATAATATAAAGAGGTGTGCAGCTTCAAAGGCTCAAGGAAGAGGCTAACTCTACCGCGTCGGCTATTAAAGATATCTACTCTTTGCAAATACCAAATAGATATCAAATAAAAAACAAAACGAAATAAACTCCATATTTAGGAATATTGGTCAGCTCAATTTTAGGGCTCAGGCAGATTAAAGGCCTTGAAACAAAGTGATGGAAGTAAATAGTGCTAATTTATCGATGTCCTTTGTCTTAGCTTCGTGAGTAATCTGTAGACTGGGATTTCTTCCAACGGATGAAACGTTTTGTTGAACGGAGATTTTTGCATTCGACATAATATTGCGGCAACAATTGATATTATGTGTACATACGCTCAGAGAGCTTAAAAACTTCGTAGTTACTAATACGCTCGACCTATATGCCCGCTAGAAACGTGATCAAAACATCCATGTAGCGCTTGCAGCGTAAATTGTACATTGCAGCAGTCAGATAACACACGACGCCCGTTAGCCAACTAAAAACCATCGCCTCTCGCTAGGTGGTGAAAAATTACCATACGTCAAAATCATATAGAAATGCCAGGTTAAAAAAAAAAAAAAAAAACGCTTCAATTATAGACAACGTTTAAGCAGCGTTACTATTGAAGTGATTCGCGTGATAACTGATGAAGTGGTGATATTACCTATGTAATCATTCTCGTAATTTCCCTCTTTCTGAATCTTAGAAACCTTGTGGGCAATGCTTCCGTCTTCAGAGCGCGCCTTCAATGGCATTGGTTCAATCCTCAACTTGTCGCTTAAGACTCCCCTCTGCAAATTTAAAGCATACATTGTCTAGCCTACCCAATAAAAGAAATAATAATAATAAACACCAGAATGCAAAAAAACACAATACTGCTGTTTTTAAATTTATTTTTGCCAAGTTGTGCAAAAACAACTAAATTACAACAGTTTTTAAAGTTAACGAAGTGAAGCGTGTGCCTGAAAAGTCAACAAAAGATCGCGTACGTTGCTTTTGGGGTATTTATAAAGATCTCGGACGTAAGAATGTTTTGGCGGACTCAGTTATGATATTTATTCATCGGCAGTGTTTGATTAGAAAGATTCTGAGTCAACGCCCCGATTAATGTTTGAATAATTGGTGGAAATAGCCGCCCCAGTGACCTTACCACCTCCCAACCTCCGTCCACCTCTTCTATCGAAAGTGCTGACATGTGACGCCTGTCGTGGTGCAGGTTCTTCTCCAGCTCCTTACCGCTCATCTGTAAACAAAACAAGAAATGGGACTATTCTTCCAGTAATCATACAACATTTACCAGAGTGAAAAGAAAGAGCGAAATGAGCCTCCATGTTTGGGCAGTTCCGGCGGTAGAGCCGACCGGAAATGCCCGAACGATGAGAACCAACGAGAAAGACCCTGCCTTTTCCTCTCGCGCCCCGACGATTTCGTTGAAATGCCCGGATGTACGTGGATGGTGCTGCAGGCGAACAAAATGGCGCCGCCCAGAGAGGTCTCAGTAGAATCGTCTATACTTACTGACAGCTTCAAGGGATGGTGAACCGACCATTTCAGTGTCTATAATAAGCGGCGCACACTCTCTTTTCATGAGTCAGCAGCCCCTGGTGTGCTCGAGCGCACGCGACGAAATTGACGTCATCATATCCCTCATTCACGCTTAATAAGCTCGAATAGGGGATATGATGACGTCAATTTCGCTGCGTGTGCTCGCGCACACCGGCGGCTGCTGACTCATAGGTTGCTTATTAATATAGACACTGAAATGTTCGGTTCACCATCCCTTTAAACTGTCAGTAGGTATAGACCATTCTACTGAGGACACTCTGGGCGGCGACAGTTTGTTCGCCTGTCCGAAACCGTAACCGAAACACAAACACGGAAGCTTATGGCCGGAAGTCAGGTGACTATACCCGACCGTTTTTTGTTTTGACTCTCTCCGGCGTATGAAGCAGACGACGAAGTTGTGTGCACCGTTTGTTGTGCGACTGTTTTGAACTTGTATCCGTCCCGCTCGATGTTCTGGGCTGGAAGATCGATTGGCTGGTACCACGAACGGCAGTTGCGACGTGGCAGCCCCACGTCCGTCGTGCGGCGCTCACTGATGTCTGTTGTAGTATCACGGATCGGAAGTCCGTCGGCGGCACCACGGGCGGCCATTACTTGACACCAGACAATACATGCAAATCTCTAGGAAAAACCCTCAAAAGTAGGAATATTGAAGCTTGTACGCGTTGCTCGAAGGCGAGTATTTTATGATGTGCTGCGATCATTATATCGGGTGCTTGAAGATCGAATCGGTATTTTCCAAGCGTTCGAACGTCGATTAAAAAAAAAATTACCGCATCTCCACGTGGTGAATGATGCTGATTGGGGCGAAGCTCGGGTGGTGCTGATGATACTGATTTTGGTCATAGGTAGTGCTGATGGTGCCGTTTTCATTCATGTCAGTAGGAGAATGTGTGATGTCCTTCTTTTTCTTTTTTTAAGACAGATGGGATGGCAACTCAGAACCCCTACTCTTTTTCTTTTTTTCTTCTTTTTCTTGATACTGATTTTGGTCATAGGTAGTGCTGATAGTGCCGTTTTCATTCATGTCAGTAGAAGAATGTGTGGTTTTCTTCTTCTTTTTGTAAGAAGACAGATGGGATGGCAACTCAGAACCCCTACTCTTTTTCTTTTTTTTCTTCTTTTTCTTGATACTGATTTTGGTCATAGGTAGTGCTGATAGTGCCGTTTTCATTCATGTCAGTAGAAGAATGTGTGGTTTTCTTCTTCTTTTTGTAAGAAGACAGATGGGATGGCAACTCAGAACCCCTACTCTTTTTCTTTTTTTCTTCTTTTTCTTGATACTGATTTTGGTCATAGGTAGTGCTGATAGTGCCGTTTTCATTCATGTCAGTAGATTTTTTTTTAATTTGATGTAGAGAAAGGAAATCAGAGATGTTAGCCTGGAGTTGATCTCCTGACTGGCTACTCTGAGTGGGGAGGGGAGTTAGGGAATGAAAGATATAAGTATGAAAAGAAGGCGTTCCATCTCAGGCCCACACACACACTCACACGCACGCGCAGTACATAAATTAGAAAATAAAAAAAAAAAAAAAAAAAAGGCGGGCAACGTTTGCGACTTTAGGTCAGAGTCTTTTGTCAAGGCCTGTTGCTGACAGGAACTTTAGAAGGGCATTCGTTGACTTCGCAGCGCGGCTTTCGTCATCCCATGGTCCGAGAAGATGTTGAAGAGTGAGGGCTGATCCAGTTGTCTGATGAATGTCTTTGTAGAGCTGGTGCCGATTATCAGTATACTTAGGGCATTCAAGTAATACGTGTTTGATGTCTTCAATGGTTCCGCATAGGGGACAGTTGGGTGATTCGAGCTTTCCGATGAGATGAAGGTAGTAGTTTGTGTAAGACACTTTTAGGCGCATTCTATGAAGGACTGCCTCCCGTCGCCTCTTGAGACCGCGTGGAACTTGGAACGTTAAATTTGGGTCAATTATTTTTAAGGACGAGCTCTGGTGGGCGACCGCTTTCCAATGACGCGCTGCAGTAGACCTCCCCAGGAGTGCCACAGCTGCACGAATGTCTGATCTTGTAAATGGAGCCATAACTTGCTGAACGTGGTCATGGCCACGTGCAGCCATAGCATCAGCCATTTCATTTCCTTGTAGGCCACAGTGGCTAGGTATCCATTGGAAAGAAATTGAATGTCCTAAAAGGTTAGCATCTGCATGAACTTTCAGAATTTGTAGAACTAATTGCCTATTTGGACTCTTTCTACGTGGAGACTGCAGCGATTGGAGAGCTGACTTAGAGTCAGTAATAACTGTCCAAGTGCGAGGAGACACATCTAATATGTAAGAAAGCGCCTCACGAATGGCTACCAACTCTGCCGCAGTGGAGCACATTCTGTGAGACAACTTGTGGCCCGCGCTCAGACAAAGCGCCGGGGACGCCAATCCAATCGATGATCCTTCATGTGTAGTCGATGCATCTGTGTATAAATGGCAGGAGGAAGAGTGCCGCGTATATAAAACAGACAAAGAAAGCTGACGAAGAACAACTGGAGGGAGCGCTGATTTTTTAATTATTCCTGGGATGTCTGTGTGGAGCACAAGAGGGGGCAACAACCAAGGAGGCGTAGCGAGGATGAGAGAGTCCTGATATGCATCTGGAATGTTCTCTTTGTGATCAATAATGGCCTGTGCAATGCGGCTGTAGAAACACCTCTCCGGTATGTCCGCTAGGTGGTGCGAGTCATGCCGTGTAAGGTGCCTTATGTGATTTCGCAGAGTCTCCTGAACGCGAATGGCTCTGATAGGTAGGCAGTGAGTTTCAGCTATTGTATCAATGGTCGAGGTTGAACGAGGTACCCCAAGGCATACTCTGAGCGCCTGTGCTTGAAGAGATTCAAGCTTTTTCATGTTTGTGGGACTTAAACCATGCATAACTGGCAAGCTGTAGCGGAGAACGCCAACGAATAAACTGTTATATAAACGCAGAAGTCCAGCTACGGATGTCCCCCAGGTTGTGCCGCTTATAAACCTCCCTAAACTAATAAATGCAGAAAGCTTCGTCTTAAGATGTTTTAGTTGCGGATTCCATGTTAGGCCCTTGTCTATATAAACTCCGAGAAAACGATGATTTGGAGTGTAAGGAATATCTGTACCATGGAGGGAAAGAGGGTAACGGCTCATTTTCATCCTCGTGAAAGCTACAGCTGCTGATTTTGTTGGAGCAATTTCAAGCCCCCGATCGCGAAGAAATTGGGATACTTGAAAAAGTGCCTTCTGTAGTTGAGCATGTACCTGCTTAAGAGAGGCAGCGGTTGCCCATAGGCAGATGTCGTCGGCATAAAGTGTAAGGTGCACGGAATCTGGCACAGCCTTCGTAAGCCCGATAAGTGCGATGTTAAAAAGAACCGGACTAAGAACGCCCCCTTGGGGTACGCCCTTCGCTAAAACATGATATGAGGTGTCGCTTTCTTTGGTGTGCATGTAGATTGTTCGATTATGGAGGTAGTCAGCAACCCAGTCAAACAGTCGCCCACTAATTCCAACTGATTGGAGTCCTTGTAGAACGGCTGAATGTCGGATATTGTCGAAAGCTCCACGTACATCGAGAAACACTGCTATAGTAAACTTTCCCCGAAGCTTCTGGTCTTCAACATGGGCTACAAGATCGATGACGTTGTCAATCGAGCTACGGCTTTGCCTGAACTCCGTCATTGTAGCTGGATATGCTGAGCTTGATTCGAGGAACCACTCCAGCCGTGACAGAATTAACCGCTCCATGCATTTGCCGACGCAGCTAGTTAAAGAAATTGGCCGGTAAGACTTCAAATCAAGAGGAGACTTACCCGCTTTGAGTACAGGAACGATTTTCGCAATTTTCCACGCTTGTGGAACACGACAGTTTGTCCATGAGTCATTAAATATCTGAAGCAGCAGCTGGCGAGCTGCTGGTCCTAGGTGGGCAAGTGTACCGTAAGTGATTTTATCTGGACCAGGCGAGGAAGAGTGATCAAGGGAGGCTAAAACTTCATCTAGTTCTGGCGCACTGAAGATGGCATTCATGGGAGCTGGAAAAGAAGTATGTTCAGCGCTTAAATGCAGTGAAACATCGTCGTTTAAGGCTGGTAGAACGAGTGAAGCGCAAAACTCTTCAGCGATGTCACGTGGCGAGCGACCTGTGTGAAGTGATAACGCAAGAAAAGGCGTTTTTTGTTGCGGTTTGGATCTTAGTCCGCGAGCAACGTGCCATATTTTTGACAGTGGAGCACGGGGATCAAATGAGGAAGCACATGTTCTTCTCCACTTCTTCCGACCTAGTTTATCCAAGTGACGGCGGATATGTTTTTGAGTGCGCCTGTCTACTCTTACGTCAGCAGCTAATTTAGTTCGTCGAGCGCGACGCTCTGCCCGTCGACGAATCGCTCGAAGTTTTTCGTATTCCGCATCCACAACGGTGCGCGAGGCTGGGAGACGGACAGTCCTGGTTGCTTCCGTCGCTGATAGCTCTATCGTTGAGACAAACTTCTCGTAAGTGCTTGTTCCTTGCAGGCGCATTTCCACATTGTCTCGAAAACATGGCCAATCTATATATGAAGTGAGAACATGATTATAATAATTTGCTTGGAACCCTCTGACCGTTATGTAGGTAGGCATATGGTCACTGCCATGAGTCTCTATATCAACAAGCCAGGAGTTTTGGGACAGGAGCTCGCGCGACATGAACGCAACATCTAAACAACTACTGCAGCGACTACCTCGAATGAACGTAGGTGAACCATCATTCAGGAGACATAGGTCGTAAGAGTCCGCCAGATCGAGTAGCTCTCGTCCCCGTGGCGTCGTCCTTACACTGCCCCACGCCACATTATGGGTATTGAAATCACCTACTAACAAAATGCGGGATTTGCATTGTCGAATAATATTATCTAATCTCGAGATACCGAAGCCGCAGGCCGGAGCTATGTATACAGCAATAACGGTGAATGTAACTTTCCCCTTTCGAACTGTGACACTCACATACTCATTGTCCGGATGAGGGGTGATATCATGTGACACATAGGTCAGGTCTTTCCGGAGCGCAAGAAAAACTCTACTAATGCCATTAGGACGAACCGACTGAAATATTTCATATCCCGAAAGTCGAAAGTCGGATGGAACGCGTGATTCGCTGATAGCTAAGATAGGAAAGTGATATTTGAACATAAGCTGTCGGAAGTCGGAAAGCCGAGGACGAAGTCCTCTCGCGTTCCACTGAAAAACGGTCGCATTTTTAAGACTCTCTTGGAATGACGAAACGTCAACCATTATTCTGATGCGAATTTCCTGCCATCGCGATAACTGCGGGTTCGAATACTAGGATTCCTTGCAGAATGCTTTTGAAGGCACATGGTGGTAGTTGTGCCGTGAAACTTCGTAGGGCAGAGAAGACAAGGCAGATGATATCGCCAATTGTCATGGAGCAGAATACGGAAGGTGCAGGTTGCTGGGGACGCTTATCAGCTTTGACAACGTCGCTGTATGTGCGCCTGTTGGTCGTGCGGGAAGATACGTCTGTAGCTTTGAGCTCATCTGTAGAGGTAGCGGGCTTGCGAGGAGGTCCTTGGTTTGGCGTTGGTGGGATTGTTGTAGATGCCCGAGTCTTCTTCTTGGTCTTCTGTGGCGGCCCCTTAGGCTTCGCACCTTGTTCGGCAACACTAGGCGTTTCTTGGGCATCTGCAGTGTCCGTTGCACTAAGAGTAGCGCTTTTTGGAATTGTGTTCTCGTTCGACGGCGAAGCGAGCTTTGGTCCATGAACAAACTGCTTTGTTCTGGCTAGGGCTCTGAGGCGCACCTTGCAATTTACATAGTCTGCAGGGTGTTCACCACCGCAGTTTGCGCACTTGACTGCCGTTTCTCCCGGGCAGTCCCTCGTTAAGTGTGGTTGAGCACACTTCTTGCACTTGGCGTCTCCTTTGCAATATTTTGCAACATGGCCAAGCACTTGACACTTGAAGCACCTGGTCGGCGCTTCGATGTACTCGCTGACCTCGTGTTTGGTGAATCCGAGGCTTATTCTGCATGGGCGTTCTGTGTTGGGGCGGAAAGTTAAGACTGCTTTGTCGGTTGGTTGGGCAGCTTCCCCAGGTTTTCCTCGACGTCGGTAGAGTCGACGGGCTGCAATGACCCCGTCTTGCTGCAGGAACGTGGCCAGATCGGCGTCCGTGTGCCAAAGGGGTACGCCTCTGATTATGCCACAGTTCTGCAGATATGTTCTGGGCACCGTGGCTTGAACGGGAACTCCGCCGAGGCAGCGAACCTTCAAAAGGCGGTCCACTGTGGCGGTTTCAGCGACTTCTACTAGAAGTCCGCCTCTGGCAGTGAAACGATGTCTTATTATGGCAGCCGCCGCCTCTGCGTTTACCTCGGCGCTCAAGCTCAATGGATTTTGATGTTGCAAACGATGTCCTTCATTTGCAGGCACAAAGAGGACAGGGATTCCAGTTGTTCTCTGACGGCGATGCTCAACGAGAACGAACCCCTCAAGATCGCCCTCGATGAGCTCTTGTTCCATCGAGTCGCTCTCCGCCGCCAGTTGTTTGGCAGGTGTTAAAGCAGAATTGTCGCCTTCACCGCCGCGTCGTTTACCGAGAGTAGAGCGCGCGGATGGAGTGTCTTGAGTGACGTACGTGTCTTGAGTGACGTACGTGTGGTCTTCGTTTGGAGATGTCTGTGAATAACATGAAGATCCGGTCGCAGATGCCAGTGCAGAAGTACCGGGTTGAGAGGTCATGTCGTATTTCGGGTTCCCCGAAGGGACCCTGCCGTGAGGAGCTGCAACCGGTTGACCCTGGCCACGGCTGGTGCTTTCGGGTCTCTTCTCCTTATGTCCGAGCGTATCCAAATGTATTCAAAGCTTGAAATACTCAAAAACGTGAGGGCAGAGAAAAGAACGGTAATTACTTCTTGAATCGTCGTCTTCCTTCCGATCATGGCAACTCAGAACCCCCTAATCTTTTTTTTCTTCTTTTTCTTGATACTGATTTTGGTCATAGGTAGTGCTGATGGTGCCGTTTTCATTCATGTCAGTAGGAAAATGTGTGATTTCCTTCTTTTTCTTTTTTTAAGAAGACAGATGGGATGGCAACTCTTTTTTTTTTTTTTTTTTTATTGACGAGAAAAAGGAATTCAGAGAAATTAGCCGGGAGTCATCTCCTGACTGGCTACTCTGAGTAGGGACGGGGAATGAGGGATACGAAAGTTAAAGGAGCTGTGCAACGATTTTTGTACTTTGCGCAAATACCGCTTAGAACAGATCCCTGACGTTAATCACCTATGAAACACGCGTTCGTTTTTCACTTCACGCAATAGAAGTCCCAGAAAAAAAATTAAAGAAAAACGAGCAGCGTTCACCCCCTCAACTCGCAGCCAGAACAAGCGGCCACGCGACCTGGAGCCGATTATATGCCGCCAATGTTGATCATAGCCACGCGCTGGGGTTGGCAAAGCACAGGACACGCGCTGAGTTCCAGACATTGTTATGGCTCGGCTATTGTCGTCGTTGCAGCGATTGGACGCGGGCGACTACCCGAATGCTTCTCGAGCTAGTAATTATCACGAGCCCAAATCGAGTGCTCACGCAGGGCTCGGGTCCAATCTACGAACGGCATTCAAATATCGTCACTTGGGTGTTCTGCGATCCCCACGTTACGTCATCGAATTTCGCAATGGAGAGATTGAACGAAAATAATTGCTTTTGTTCTTGAAATTTCACCGCAACAAAGGAGTTTCTTGGCCAGTGGCGTTGCGTGCGAGTATCCTTGAGTCCTACTAGTGCCAGTAAGCTCGTGTATGGTGAAAAACATTCCAACTGAATATCGTTGCACAGCTCCTTTAAAGAAAGAAATAAAGTATCACGCACACACACACACACACAAAAAGGAGGAAGGTTAGAACTTGTGCAGTTTTAAAGCCTCTTGTCCAGGCCTGTCTCTGACAGGAACCTGATGAGGGCGTTCGTGGCTCTTCCGGCAAAAGCCTCATTTTCCCAGGGACCTAGTACCATTTTCATGGTGAGAGAAGTTCCAGGAGATAAGTTGAGATGTACGTGCAATTGAAGTCGTTCATCTTCGTAGTTAGGGCACTCTGTCATTATATGTTTTAAATCCTCAGTAATCCCACACGTGGTGCAATTTGGAGAGTCGATTTGCCTAATGCAAAATAGGTAACGTTTCGTATATGCAACTTTCAGGCGTATCCTATGAAGCACAGCCTCACGTCGCCGTTTAAGACCTGGAGGTGCTCGAAATGTTAAATGTGGGTCAATGATTCGTAGCGGTGTACTCTTGTCAGCGGCATCTTCCCAGAGACGTGAGGCGGTTCTTTTTCCGAGTGTGTTCACCACGCTTCTGATGTCCGTCCTGGTAAATGGGGCTTGCATCAGCTCAGTGGATGTTTGGGCTCGGTTTGCGACAGCATCAGCCATTTCGTTGCCCGGAATTCCACAATGGCTGGGTATCCACTGAAAGCACATCGAGTGGCCTTGACACGCCCCGTCGTAATGGAGTTGAAGTATTTGTAATAGCAGTTGCTTATAAGGGCTGTTCTTGCTTGGGCAGTCTAGGGACTGCAGCGATGACTTAGAGTCTGTTATTATCGTCCATGAACGAGGAGGCATTGCAATAATAAATCTTAACGCTTCACGAATTGCTACAAGTTCAGCAGCTGTTGAAGACATTCGATGTGAAAGCTTATAACCATTTGTACGGGTGAGGGCGGGAATTACAATGCCAATAGAGGAGCTAGTATGAGTCGTGGATGCATCCGTATAGATGTGACAGGAGGAGGAATGTCGTGTGTACAACACAGACAGAGAAAACTGCCGCAAGGCGACTGCAGGAAGAGTTGCCTTTTTAGGTATTCCCGGGATGGTTGTATACACTTGTAGTGGGAAGAGGAACCATGGGGGCGTGGTAGGTAGCATATATTCTTGAAACGTAGTCGGTATGCTGTCAGTATGGTCTAGAATCTGCTGTCCAATACGGCTATAAAAACACCTTTCTGGTAAGTCAGCCAGGTGATGAGCGCGATGTTTTGTTAAGTGTCGAATATGATTCCGAACAGTTTCCTGGGTTCGAATGGCTATTATTGGAAGGCAGTGAGATTCAGCAATGGTGTCAATGGTGGATGTAGATTTAGGGACTCCGAGACATACTCTGAGTGCTTGTGCTTGAAGAGATTGGAGTTTTTTGAGGTTGGTAGGACTAAGTCCATGCATGACAGGAAGGCTGTAGCGAAGAACTCCAACAAATAAGGCGTTGTATAAACGAAGGAGGGCCGCTGTTGAAGCACCCCAAGTTGTGCCGCTTATAAAGCGTCCCAAGGTAATAAACGCAGAGAGTCCGTTTTTGAGATGTGACAAATGGGAGCTCCACGTTAACCCTTTGTCGATATAAACTCCAAGAAATTTATGAGATGGAACGTATGGAATATTAGTACCGTCAATTGATAAGGTGTAACGATCTACTTTCATTCTAGTGAATGCAATAGCAGCAGATTTTGCAGGGCATAACTCAAGGCCTCGCATGGCCAAAAACCTCGATATGTTGTGGAGAGCAGCTTGCAGGCGTAAATATATTCTCTTAGGAGACGCTGCTGACGTCCAAAGACACACGTCGTCGGCGTACAGCGAGATATGGATAGAATCCGGGATGAGTGCATGTAGACCAATGAGGGCGATATTAAATAGGACTGGACTCAAAACCCCTCCTTGCGGAACACCTTTGGTGAGAACATGGTGGCTGTTATCTCCATCACTCGTGCGGACGAAGATTGTCCTATTGTAGAGGTAGTCGGCAATCCAGTCATAAAGACGACCTCCGATACCTATTGATCTTAAACCTTGCAGAACTGCTGAGTGCTGAACATTATCAAAGGCTCCCCGAATGTCGAGAAACACAGCCGTTGTGAGCTTGCCACGGAGCTTCTGATCATCGACATGAGCAACTAGGTCAATGACATTGTCGATAGAGCTGCGGCCTTGTCTAAACCCTGTCATTGATTCCGGATAGAGTGAGTTGGATTCGAGAAACCATTCCAGACGCGAAAGAATCATTCGTTCCAGGCATTTTCCGATACAGCTTGTAAGCGCAATAGGTCGGTAGGATTTGATATCTAGAGGAGACTTACCGACTTTCAGGATGGGTACTACGCAAGCGGTTTTCCATTCCTGAGCGACACAGCTGGACAGCCAGGAAGCATTAAATACGTCTAAAAGATGTTGGCGGGCTTGAGGTCCAAGGTGAGCAAGTGTACCATACGTAATACCGTCTGGTCCAGGCGATGAAGAGTGATTCAAAGATGCCAGAACTTGATCGAGTTCAAATGCGCTAAACATATTATCCATCGCTCTTGAAGTATGATCAGCAACCTCTTCAAAGCTCACACTTGTTGGGTCGATAGTATTCACTGTTGATGGGCCTACAAGTGAAGCGCAGAAATCCTCAGCAATTGCAAGAGCTGGCCTTCGTAAGAAGATTGAGAGAGCATTAAATGGTGTTCTCTGCTGTGGTGCAGATCGTAACCCTCGCGCTATATGCCACATAAGTGACAAGGAGGCACGTGGGTCAAAAGAAGCGCAAGTGCGTCTCCACTTTTTCTTGGAAAGTTTGTTAAGATGACGGCGCATGTGCTTTTGAGTTCTTCTATCATTGCGGATATCAGCAGGTAATTTTGTGCGCCTTGCACGCCTCTCTGCGCGTCGGCGGATTGCCCGCAGTCGCTCATATTCTGCGTCCACCGTGGTGCGGGAGGGCGAAAGGTGAACAGCTTTCGTTGCTTCCTTTGCTGACAGTTGGATGGCAGATATAAACTCATGACAGGTACCAGTGGTTTGGAGGCGCACTTCTACACCATCTTTAAACTTTTTCCAGTCGGTGTATAATACAGAATGAGGCTTGGTGTTGACTTGGAAACCAGAAATTGTGGTGTAGGTTGGTATGTGGTCACTGCCATGGCACTCGACATCTACGAACCAGGAGCTCCGTGAGACAATTTCGCGTGACACGAAGGCGACGTCTAAGCAACTACTGCTACGGGTGCCTCGAACAAAAATCGGTGGCCCATCATTTAAAACACAAAGGTCATGATCGTATGCCAGATCAAGCAGCTCTCTTCCACGACGCGTAGTTTTTGCGCTCCCCCAGGCCGCGTTATGAGCGTTAAAGTCTCCTGTCAATAAGATTGGCCCTGGGCACTGTCTAATAATAGCATCCAATCTAGAAACGTCAAACGCGCAGGACGGGGCAACATATGAAGCAATTATGGTGAATGAAACTTTCCCCCTACGAACAGTAACAGAGACGTATTCATTATTCGGGTGTGATGGGACATCATGGTGAACATAAGTGAGGTCTTTCCGAAGAGCTAGAAATAACCGACTAATGCCAGAATCCCGAGCCGACTGAAACACTTCGTATCCGGACAGGCGGAAATCTGCGGCTACACGTGATTCACAGATGGCTAGGATCGGGAACCGGTACTTGAATACAAACTGCCTGAAGTCTGAAAGACGTGAAGGTAACCCTCTCGCATTCCATTGAAATACTGTGGCTTGTTTTACATCATCTTCAAAAGAAGAGGCATTAGCCATTAGACTGATGCATGCTGGTGATCATTGTTACAATTGCGGGTTTAAAGACCATAATTCCCTCGAGGATGCTCTTAAAGGTGCAGGATGGCAGCTTGGAAGTAAAACTTTCAAGGACAGAGAAGATAAGACTTATTATGTCGCCGACCGTCATCAATCCAAGCGCTCAGCTCAGCTCAGCTCAGAACCCCCTAATCTTTTTTTTCTTCTTTTTCTTGATACTGATTTTGGTCATAGGTAGTGCTGATAGTCCCGTTTTCATTCATGTCAATAGAAGAATGTGTGTTTTTTTTTCTTTTTCTTTTTTTAAGAAGACAGATGGGATGGCAGCTCAGAACCCCCTAATCTTTTTTTTTCTTCTTTTTCTTGATACTGATTTTGGTCATAGGTAGTGCTGATAGTGCCGTTTTCATTCATGTCAATAGAGTGAGTGAGAAAATGTTTTATTTTCAGGTGGGGTACCTGTTGCCCTTGAAACTCGTCATTGGCTACAGGGGGAAGGGAAGGAGGGATTGGGTTTAAATGTAAATATCAAGTCCGGCGGACTTGATGAACTCTATCAGCGAGTCTAAAATTGCTTTTCTGTGCTCGGGGGTGCCGTCTGGAAGAACCCATTCCTTTAGGTAGGATGGTCTTTCTTGTGGCGGTAGAGCATTCAAAGCTAGTTTCCGCTTGATGTCACTTTTGGGACAATCCCAGATGATGTGTTTGATGTCTGCCAATATTTGACAGTGATCGCACATGTCAGTTTCGGAATCTTCCCCGTTGTTGCTTTTTCGGAATTTATATTTCAAGGCCGGTGTCATGGCGGTTCCTGTACGCAACCTTCGGAGGCA
Source organism: Ixodes scapularis (assembly GCF_016920785.2). Taxonomy (NCBI): domain Eukaryota; kingdom Metazoa; phylum Arthropoda; class Arachnida; order Ixodida; family Ixodidae; genus Ixodes; species Ixodes scapularis. The sequence goes on from NW_024609837.1 coordinate 23,898,670, forward strand.
TACACGCTCCCACCGACTGTAAGATGTCGATGGAAGGGGGTGTTCGTCTGGCCTGCGTAGACCGGCGAGTCTTTGGCTTCTTTCTAGCCGTTCTTGGGCTTTGATTTCCGACGGGTCGACGTCGTCTTCGATGTCTTCATCTACGACGGGGTGCACTGAGCCTTGGCCGGGTGGGACTGCCTGTAGCTGCTCCCGTGCGGCTGCATGTGCCTCGTCGTTTCCGTGGATACCTTGATGTCCGGGGATCCATCGTATCTTGATGGTACGGCCTTCAGCTCGAAGCTGTCGGGCCGTAGCCTTAATGTTTTTAACCGTTTTGCTGCGGCTATCATGTTTTTTTAATTCTCGTACGGCTTCTTTAGAGTCCGTAAAGACATAAATGTTGCTTTTATGTTTTTCTTGTTCTGCACTCTCAACCGCCGTCTTGATGGCTTGAAGTTCAGCCTCCTTGACGCTGGTGGTATTGCCCAGGGAGGCGGCGACTCTTCTCTGGTCGTTTGCGCAATAATGAGCCATAGCTGTGCATTTGTCCTCCTTGGCTGCGTCCGTGTAAATAATGACGTTGGTGTCATCTTCAAGAAGTAATTGTACCTCGGTGTCGTGTTTCCTGGCAGCGCTATTTCTTCTTTTAACTTGTGTTTTTCCTTGATTTTGCGGGGTCGGTCTTGTATCAATAACTATCTCGTCTTCCCATGGTGGAGGAGGTTTCGTAAAAACTTGGTAGACCTCGTTGTTGTAACCAAGTGCTCTCAGGATCTTTCTTCCTGGTTCAGTTTTTTCAAGCCTCAAGTTTTGACTGATCTTGTTTTCTTGTGCTATTTCTTCGATCGTGTTGAGTCCTCCGATCTCGTAAAGCGCTTCCACCTTGGTGCACCTGGGAAGCCCAGTGATTACTCTCAAGGCTTCCCTGTTAAGTGCTTCAAGTCCGTTCTTTTGGGCGCTGGTTAGACTGAGGTAGTTCACCCCGTAAGTTGCCTTTGGTACAAGGAAAGCCTTAACCATGGTCCTGAGGATGTCTTTTTTAGCTCCCCAGGCTTTGCCGGTGGTGTGTTTGATCATATTGAGTGCCTGCTTCCACTGACTTTTGATTTGCTGGTACCAGCTTCCCGCCTCTCCGTTTTCGTCAATCACGATACCGAGTATCTTAATTGAGGTTTGAGATTTAATTTGCTGGCCATTGATGAGGAGCTTGATCTTGTCTCCAACTTTTTCATCTCGCCCTCTGGCGTTGGATATGGCGACGTAATTTGTTTTTTCGGTTGAGAGTTGCAACCCCGTCTGTTTGGAGAAGTCTTGAATTGTGTCCAGGGCTTTTTGAAGCGTGATGACTTGTGTGGACGTGCTGCAGTTCTTTGTCCAAATAGTAATATCGTCTGCGTAAATGGTAAATCCCAAGAAGGGAATTTTTTCTAGGGAAAGAGCAAGATCTGCCATCACCATATTAAAAAGTGTTGGCGAGATTACGGCTCCTTGTGGGACACCGATCTTGTTATCCGTCATCGGTCCTCTGGTTGGTCCTATAGCCGTTTGGTATTTTCTTTTGTCCAGAAAAGAGTGAATGAATTTCAGGAGTCACCCTTTGATTCCTCTTTTGACTGCACCACGTATGACCGCGTCGTGGGGCACAGAATCAAAAGCTTTCTTTATGTCGATCGTGACGATCAGCCGTGGATTGTAGGATGGTCGTTTGGAGGTGATGTCCTTGTGAATAAGGGCCAAACTATCCTGCGTTGACAAACCTGGTCTGAAGCCGGTTTGTCTGGCGCAGTAAGCCTGGCTCTCAATTTCGAGGAGCCACGTGATTCTCGCCAGGACCATCCTCTCCATGGTCTTGCACAAATTGGAAGTGAGTGAGATTGGTCTTAGGTTCTGGATTGAGTCGGTGAGCTTGCCTGGCTTGGGAATTGGAATAACCGTTGACAGTTTCCATTCTTCGGGCAACTGTCCTGTCTCCCATATTTCGTTGAACCAGACCAGCAGTTCCGTCTTCTTTTCCTCTGGCAGGTTCTTGAGAGACGTGATGGTGATCTTATCCGGTCCGGGTGCGGTGTTCCTTGCTGATTCCAGAGCCATTATAAGTTCCCCCATGTTAAATGGGGCGTCTGCTGGTGACCGATGGTCGAGCTCGGGAACCCTCTTTTTGTAGCGTTGCTGCAGCTGTTGTGTTGTCGGTTGCGGGAAGAAGTGTTCCCCTGCCATTAGTGCAAGATCTTCTTCCGTGATGCCGAGCTTGATAGCGAGATTTTGTCCCGTACAATTGTTCTTTTTCTTACCGGACATGCCTTTGTATGTCCGCCACATTCTTCTAATGCCGGTTTTTTCATTGAACGAATGGCAGTGCCGTCTCCAGATTTGCTGCTTCAGCTCCTTCGTATAACGTTTGGCTCTAGCCGTGGCGATGTTTAGTTGTATTTTGTAGCGGATGTTATACTTTGCTTTTCTATATCGCTGTTGAGCTTGAAGTCTGCTTGCCCAAAGGTTCAGCAAATGCATGTCTGGGTTGGGAGCGTCTTCTTTGACTTGGTAGGTCCTTGTCGCCGCTTTGACTGCCAGTTGGATCTGATGAACGAGGGGGAGTGAGGAAGGGACCTTTTTGATGGCATCGCGAAACGTGTCCCATCGAATGAAGGGTGCGTCTCGTCTCCGTGTACCGTTGGTAGGGAGCTCGATCCTGATCGGCAGAGCTCGATCCTGATCGGCAGATGATCACTACCATTGCGTCTGGCAATGTTTTCCAGGAGAGTTTGATTTTCTTGCTTGCCCAAGTGAGGTCAGGTGTCGTGTCTTCTTCTTTGGCATGAAGGCCAATCCTCGTTGGTATGCAGGGTTCGTTGACTAGTACTAATCCGACCTCCTTCATTTTGCACTTTAGTGTCTTGCCTCGAGCTGATGTGCGGGTATAGCCCCAGTCTTCGTGCTGAGCGTTAAAATCTCCGCTGATTATGAGAAGTTCTTTATTGGGTCTGAGGTGCGTGAGCCAGCTCATATCATCTCCGTCTTTAACGTTAGGTCGGATGTAGGTTGAAGCAATTATGAGAGGCTTCCCTTCGTGTTTTATCTGCACAGCAACTACCTCTCTTGCTTCGTTGCACAGATGTGCCGATTCTATACGCGCGTGTGGAACTTTTTCCTGAACTAGAATGGCCACCTGCCCGATGATCACTGTCTCTGCATCTTTGCCCTTCCCGTGGTGAATCGTTCTCGTTATGGAGGGTTCTGTGTACGTTTTGTATCCATTAAGTTTGACGTTTTCGTGGTTGGTTTCCTGAAGGAGAAGTACCGCTGGTCTTCTCTTGCCCATTCTTTCGAGTTGAAGTTTGAGCTCCGCACTTTTGTTTGCAAAACCTCTACAATTCCAATGAAAAATCCAAGGGTGTACCTTTGTATCTTGGTAGTTTGAGCCGTTCGGTTTCATAATTACTTTGGTGGGTGTTTGGCAGTGAGGAATTTGTCGAATTTCTCGCCGATGTAGTTCACCTTGGTGAGAATCTCAAATGCTAGAGATTCTAGTTGTTCTATTCGGCTCGTGTTGGTCTGGACGTTTGCGAAACCTTGCTCAACCCTTCGGCTCAGTGTCTCGAACCTTGCTTCCCAATCGAGTTGCATCCTTGGTGTAATGTTTGAAAGGAGTGAGGTTGGGCTCTGTTGCCCCGGCTGCCGTTGTTGCGCATTTCCGGATGGTGCGGAGGTTGTGGAGTAGAATAACTCTGCCGGATCGGTTGCTTGTTGATTAGACCTTATTATGTTAGCCCACGAATTGTCTGAGAGAGTCCTCATTGGTGCTGGAGATGTCTTTGTGAACATACTTTGCAAAGACTGCGAGGTCATACCTCCTCTCGTGGCAAATCTCTTACGTTGGCTATTTCTTCGCGTGTTGCTTCTCGGTGGAATTTTTCGTTTCGGGCACTCGTTGCTCGTGGCAATGTGCGGTCCCTCGCAGTTCAAGCACCTTGGTGTGGCCTGGCATTCTTCAACTTCTCCATGTTCATGTCCGCACGATCCGCATCGTTTCATCTTTAAGGGGCATACGTCAGACTTGTGGCCGAGTTGATGACACCCGTAGCAGACCAGTGGTCTTGGCCTGTATTCTGACACTTTGTAGACCTCAAAGACGTAGCGGACATGTCGGGGCACAGTTTTGCCTTCGAAGGTAACGAGAATGGTCTTTTGCTTGATGCCCAGGGCTCGTGCTGCGACAATCTTGTGCGTATTGCACGTAAGCTCGTTTACGAGAGTTGCTGGGTCATCGTGTGGTGAATTAAGGTATATCACCCCTCGCACTTCGTTTGAGCTTATCGCCTTGTAGGGTTGCACAGCCAGTGGGCCGTGTTGTTCGTTTGGGATTTCTGTGATCTGCAGAAACTTGGAAACGAGCGAGCTGTTCCTAGTGGTGATGGCAATGGTGTTCGCTTTTTCGTGTCTGTGCAAGGTGAACTCGTCGACGTTGTTTATCCCGACCTTCTCGATGGCGGTGCGGACTTCTTTTGTCGAGAAGTCCTCGATGTTATGTTTGCACACAGGGCGGTGAACAACCGTCTGGGTTGGTGGTTTTGGAACATTTTTGTCGAAAGACTCACGTTGGCCTGCTGCCGCCTGGTTGTGTTTTCGCTTTCGTCGCACTGTCTGCCAGCCGTCGTCGTTCTTATCGTCGGTGATGGGGCGATGTTCTTCGCGTGTTTGGTGCGAGCTACTTTCAAGAGTAGGAAAGTCTTCTTCGTTCATGGCAGAGACTTCGTCTCAAAGAGGTGTCGTTTCGGTCTGGCTTTCTTTGAAACCATTGTTCTCTTCGTCGTTGTTTAAGAGCAGTGATTGAAGTTTCTCCCGCTGCTCCATGCATTTCCTCAGGAATGCTTGGTTAGCCATGCAAGTGTTGACCCAATCCTTGTTGGTACTGCACGTCAGGAAGTATCCTGCGTCCATGACGATGTTCCGTTGTAAAACGGCGGTCGAGGACGCCTGGCTTCCAATGCTTCCTTGAATCGCTTGGGCAAGAGCAGCGGTAGGCTTAGCCGCTCCGCTTCCAGTATGCATCTTCTGACCCTTGAAAACGCCTCCAAGGGTCGCTTGGCGTGTCGGCTGGTTAGGTGACTCGTCCTTGTCGGTCGTCGGTATCCATGGCGGCTGCGATGAGGTGCCAGGAACCTTTCGTATCGGTGCAATGATCGTACCTTGGAAGGAAGCTCACGAGCAAACGTCTGGTCTCCTCGAGAGCTGAGGCCAGAGTCCGTCAATAGAAGAATGTGTGTTTTTTTTTTTCTTTTTCTTTTTTTAAGAAGACAGATGGGATGGCAGCTCAGAACCCCCTAATCTTTTTTTTCTTCTTTTTCTTGATACTGATTTTGGTCATAGGTAGTGCTGATAGTGCCGTTTTCATTCATGTCAGTAGAAGAATGTGTGGTTTTTTTTTCTTTTTCTTTTTTTAAGAAGACAGATGGGATGGCAACTCAGAACCCCCTAATCTTTTTTTTCTTCTTTTTCTTGATACTGATTTTGGTCATAGGTAGTGCTGATAGTGCCGTTTTCATTCATGTCAGTAGAAGAAGGTGTGGTTTTTTTTTCTTTTTCTTTTTTTAAGAAGACAGATGGGATGGCAGCTCAGAACCCCCTAATTTTTTTTTTCTTCTTTTTCTTGATACTGATTTTGGTCATAGGTAGTGCTGATAGTGCCGTTTTCATTCATGTCAGTAGAAGAATGTGTGGTTTTTTTTTCTTTTTCTTTTTTTAAGAAGACAGATGGGATGGCAGCTCAGAACCCCCTAATCTTTTTTTTTCTTCTTTTTCTTGATACTGATTTTGGTCATAGGTAGTGCTGATAGTGCCGTTTTCATTCATGTCAATAGAAGAATGTGTGTTTTTTTTTTCTTTTTTTAAGAAGACAGATGGGATGGCAGCTCAGAACCCCCTAATCTTTTTTTTTCTTCTTTTTCTTGATACTGATTTTGGTCATAGGTAGTGCTGATAGTGCCGTTTTCATTCATGTCAATAGAAGAATGTGTGTTTTTTTTTCTTTTTCTTTTTTTAAGAAGACAGATGGGATGGCAGCTCAGAACCCCCTAATCTTTTTTTTCTTCTTTTTCTTGATACTGATTTTGGTCATAGGTAGTGCTGATAGTGCCGTTTTCATTCATGTCAGTAGAAGAATGTGTGTTTTTTTTTTTCTTTTTCTTTTTTTAAGAAGACAGATGGGATGGCAGCTCAGAACCCCCTAATCTTTTTTTTTCTTCTTTTTCTTGATACTGATTTTGGTCATAGGTAGTGCTGATAGTGCCGTTTTCATTCATGTCAATAGAAGAATGTGTGTTTTTTTTTTCTTTTTCTTTTTTTAAGAAGACAGATGGGATGGCAGCTCAGAACCCCCTAATTTTTTTTTTCTTCTTTTTCTTGATACTGATTTTGGTCATAGGTAGTGCTGATAGTGCCGTTTTCATTCATGTCAGTAGAAGAATGTGTGGTTTTTTTTCTTTTTCTTTTTTTAAGAAGACAGATGGGATGGCAGCTCAGAACCCCCTAATCTTTTTTTTTCTTCTTTTTCTTGATACTGATTTTGGTCATAGGTAGTGCTGATAGTGCCGTTTTCATTCATGTCAATAGAGTGAGTGAGAAAATGTTTTATTTTCAGGTGGGGTACCTGTTGCCCTTGAAACTCGTCATTGGCTACAGGGGGAGGGGAAGGAGGGATTGGGTTTAAATGTAAATATCAAGTCCGGCGGACTTGATGAACTCTATCAGCGAGTCCAAAATTGCTTTTCTGTGCTCGGGGGTGCCGTCTGGAAGAACCCATTCCTTTAGGCAGGATGGTCTTTCTTGTGGCGGTAGAGCATTCAAAGCTAGTTTCCGCTTGATGTCACTTTTGGGACAATCCCAGATGATGTGTTTGATGTCTGCCAATATTTGACAGTGATCGCACATGTCAGTTTCGGAATCTTCCCCGTTGTTGCTTTTCCGGAATTTATACTTCAAAGCCGGTGTCATGGCGGTTCCTGTACGCAACCTTCGTAGGCATACACGCTCCCACCGACTGTAAGATGTCGATGGAAGGGGGTGTTCGTCTGGCCTGCGTAGATCGGCGAGTCTTTGTCTTCTTTCTAGCCGTTCTTGTGCTTTGATTTCCGACGGGTCGACGTCGTCTTCGATGTCTTCATCTACGACGGGGTGCACTGAGCCTTGGCCGGGTGGGACTGCCTGTAGCTGCTCCCGTGCGGCTGCATGTGCCTCGTCGTTTCCGTGGATACCTTGATGTCCGGGGATCCATCGTATCTTGATGGTACGGCCTTCAGCTCGAAGCTGTCGGGCCGTAGCCTTAATGCTTTTAACCGTTTTGCTGCGGCTATCATGTTTTTTCAATTCTCGTACGGCTTCTTTAGAGTCCGTAAAGACATAAATGTTGCTTTTATGTTTTTCTTGTTCTGCACTTTCGACCGCCGTCTTGATGGCTTGAAGTTCAGCCTCCTTGACGCTGGTGGTAATGCCCAGGGAGGCGGCGACTCTTCTCTGGTCGTTTGCGCAATAATGAGCCATAGCTGTGCATTTGTCCTCCTTGGCTGCGTCCGTGTAAATAATGACGTTAGTGTCATCTTCAAGAAGTGATTGTACCTCGGTGTCGTGTTTCCTGGCAGCGCTATTTCTTCTTTTAACTTGTGTTTTTCCTTGATTTTGCGGGGTCGGTCTTGTATCAATAACTATCTCGTCTTCCCATGGTGGAGGAGGTTTCGTAAAAACTTGGTAGACCTCGTTGTTGTAACCAAGAGCTCTCAGGATCTTTCTTCCTGGTTCAGTTTTTTCAAGCCTCAAGTTTTGACTGATTTTGTTTTCTTGTGCTATTTCTTCAATCGTGTTGAGTCCTCCGATCTCGTAAAGCGCTTCCACCTTGGTGCACCTGGGAAGCCCAGTGATTACTCTCAAGGCTTCCCTGTTAAGTGCTTCAAGTCCGTTCTTTTGTGCTCTGGTTAGACTGAGGTAGTTCACTCCGTAAGTTGCCTTTGGTACAAGGAAAGCCTTAACCATGGTCCTGAGGATGTCTTCTTTAGCTCCCCACGCTTTGCCGGTGGTGTGTTTGATCATATTGAGTGCCTGCTTCCACTGACTTTTGATTTGCTGGTACCAGCTTCCCGCCTTTCCGTTTTCGTCAATCACGATACCGAGTATCTTAATTGAGGTTTGAGATTTAATTTGCTGGCCATTGATGAGGAGCTTGATCTTGTCTCCAACTTTTTCATCTCGCCCTCTGGCGTTGGATATGGCGACGTAATTTGTTTTTTCGGTTGAGAGTTGTAACCCCGTCTGTTCGGAGAAGTCTTGAATTGTGTCCAGGGCTTTTTGAAGCGTGGTGACTTGCGTGGACGTGCTGCAGTTCTTTGTCCAAATAGTAATATCGTCTGCGTAAATGGTAAATCCCAAGAAAGGAATTTTTTCTAGGGAAAGAGCAAGATCTGCCATCACCATATTAAAAAGTGTTGGCGAGATTACGGCTCCTTGTGGGACACCGATCTTGTTATCCGTCATCGGTCCTCTGGTTGGTCCTATAGCCGTTTGGTATTTTCTTTTGTCCAGAAAAGAGTGAATGAATTTCAGGAGTCTCCCTTTGATTCCTCTTTTGACTGCACCACGTATGACCGCGTCGTGGGGCACAGAATCAAAAGCTTTCTTTATGTCGATCGTGACGATCAGCCGTGGATTGTAGGATGGTCGTTTGGAGGTGATGTCCTTGTGAATAAGGGCCAAACTATCCTGCGTTGACAAACCTGGTCTGAAGCCGGTTTGTCTGGCGCAGTAAGCCTGGCTCTCAATTTCGAGGAGCCACGTGATTCTCGCGAGGACCATCCTCTCCATGGTCTTGCACAAATTGGAAGTGAGTGAGATTGGTCTTAGGTTCTGGATTGAGTCGGTGAGCTTGCCTGGCTTGGGAATTGGAATAACCGTTGACAGTTTCCATTCTTCGGGCAGCTGTCCTGTCTCCCATATTTCGTTAAACCAGGCCAGCAGTTCCGTCTTCTTTTCCTCTGGCAGGTTCTTGAGAGACGTGATGGTGATCTTATCCGGTCCGGGTGCGGTGTTCCTTGCTGATTCCAGAGCCATCATAAGTTCCCCCATGTTAAATGGGGCGTCTGCTGGTGACCCATGGTCGAGCTCGGGAACCCTCTTTTTGTAGCGTTGCTGCAGCTGTTGTGTTGTTGGTTGCGGGAAGAAGTGTTCCCCTGCCATTACTGCAAGATCTTCTTCCGTGATGCCGAGCTTGATAGCGAGATTTTGTCCCGTACAATTGTTGTTCTTCTTACCGGACATGCCTTTGTATGTCCGCCACATTCTTCTAATGCCGGTTTTTTCATTGAATGAATGGCAGTGCCGTCTCCAGATTTGCTGCTTCAGCTCCTTCGTATAACGTTTGGCTCTAGCCGTTGCGATGTTTAGTTGTATTTTGTAGCGGATGTTATACTTTGCTTTTCTATATCGCTGTTGAGCTTGAAGTCTGCTTGCCCAAAGGTTCAGCAAATGCATGTCTGGGTTGGGAGTGTCTTCTTTGACTTGGTAGGTCCTTGTCGCCGCTTTGACTGCCAGTTGGATCTGATGAGCGAGGGGGAGTGAGGAAGGGACCTTTTTGATGGCATCGCGAAACGTGTCCCATCGAATGAAGGGTGCGTCTCGTCTCCGTGTACCGTTGGTAGGGAGCTCGATCCTGATCGGCAGATGATCACTACCCATTGCGTCTGGCAATGTTTTCCAGGAGAGTTTGATTTTCTTGCTTGCCCAAGTGAGGTCAGGCGTCGTGTCTACTTCTTTGGCATGAAGGCCAATCCTCGTTGGTATGCAGGGTTCGTTGACTAGTACTAATCCGACCTCCTTCATTTTGCACTTTAGTGTCTTGCCTCGAGCTGATGTGCGGGTATAGCCCCAGTCTTCGTGCTGAGCGTTAAAATCTCCGCTGATTATGAGAAGTTCTTTATTGGGTCTGAGGTGCGTGAGCCAGCTCATATCATCTCCGTCTTTAACGTTAGGTCGGATGTAGGTTGAAGCAATTATGAGAGGCTTCCCTTCGTGTTTTATCTGCACAGCAACTACCTCTCTTGCTTCATTGCACAGATGTGTTGATTCTATACGCGCGTGTGGAACTTGTTCCTGAACTAGAATGGCCACCTGCCCGATGATCGCTGTCACTGCATCTTTGCCATTCCCGCGGTGAATCGTTCTCGTTATGGAGGGTTCTGTGTACGTTTTGTATCCATTAAGTTTGACGTTTTCGTGGTTGGTTTCCTGAAGGAGAAGTACCGCTGGTCTTCTCTTGCCCATTCTTTCGAGTTGAAGTTTGAGCTCCGCACATTTGTTTGCAAAACCTCTACAATTCCAATGAAAAATCCAAGGGTGTACCTTTGTATCTTGGTAGTTTGAGCCGTTCGGTTTCATATTTACTGTGGTGGGTGTTTAGCAGTGAGGTATTTGTCAAATTTCTCGCCGATGTAGTTCACCTTGGTGAGGATCTCAAGTGCTAGAGATTCTAGTTGTTCTATTCGGCTCGTGTTGGTCTGGACGTTTGCGAAACCTTGCTCAACCCTTCGGCTCAGTGCCTCGAACCTTGCTTCCCAATCGAGTTGCATCCTTGGTGTAATGTTTGAAAGGAGTGAGGTTGGGCTCTGATGCCCCGGCTGCCGTTGTTGCGCATTTCCGGGTGGTGCGGAGGTTGTGGAGTAGAATAACCCTGCCGGATCGGTTGCTTGTTGATTAGGCCTTATTATGTTAGCCCACGAATTGTCTGAGAGAGTCCTCATTGGTGCTGGAGATGTCTGTGTGAACATACTTTGCAAAGACTGCGAGGTCATACCTCCTCTCGTGGCAGATCTCTTACTTTGGTTATTTCTTCGCGTGTTGCTTCTCGGTGGAATTTTTCTTTTCGGGCACTCGTTGCTCGTGGCAATGTGCGGTCCCTCGCAGTTCAAGCACCTTGGTGTGGCCTGGCATTCTTGAACTTCTCCGTGTTCATGTCCGCACGATCCGCATCGTTTGACCTTTAAGGGGCATACGTCAGACTTGTGGCCGAGTTGATGACACCCGTAGCAGACCAGTGGTCTTGGCCTGTATTCTGACACCTTGTAGACCTCAAAGACGTAGCGGACATGTCGGGGCACAGTTTTGCCTTCGAAGGTAACGAGAATGGTCTTTTGCTTGATGCCCAGGGCTCGTGCTGCGACAATCTTGTGCGTGTTGCACGTAAGCTCGTTTACGAGAGTTGCTGGGTCATCGTGTGGTGAATTAAGGTATATCACCCCTCGCACTTCGTTTGAGCTTATCGCCTTGTAGGGTTGCACAGCCAGTGGGCCGTGTTCTTCGTTTGGGATTTCCGTGATCTGCAGAAACTTGGAAACGAGCGAGCTGTTCCTAGTGGTGATGGCAATGGTGTTCGCTTTTTCGTGTCTGTGCAAGGTGAACTCGTCGACGTTGTTTATCCCGACCTTCTCGATGGCGGTGCGGAGTTCTTTTGTCGAGAAGTCCTCGATGTTATGTTTGCACACAGGGCGGAGAACAACCGTCTGTGTTGGTGGTTTTGGAACATTTTTGTCGAAAGACTCACGTTGGCTTGCTGCCGCCTGGTTGTGTTTTCGCTTTCGTCGCACTGTCTGCCAGCCGTCGTCGTTCTTATCGTCGGTGATGGGGCGATGTTGTTCTTCGCGTGTTTGGTGCGAGCTGCTTTCAAGAGTAGGAAAGTCTTCTTCGTTCATGGCAGAGACTTCGTCACAAAGAGGTGTCGTTTCGGTCTGGCTTTCTCTGAAACCATTGTTTTCTTCGTCGTTGTTTAAGAGCAGTGATTGAAGTTTCTCCCGCTGCTCCATGCATTTCCTTAGGAATGCTTGGTTAGCCATGCAGGTGTTGACCCAATCCTTGTTGGTACTGCACGTCAGGAAGTATCCTGCGTCCATGACGATGTTCCGTTGTAAAACGGCGGTCGAGGACGCCTGGCTTCCAATGCTTCCTTGAATCGCTTGGGCAAGAGCAGCGGTAGGCTTAGCCGCTCCGCTTCCAGTATGCATCTTCTGACCCTTGAAAACGCCTCCAAGGGTCGCTTGGCGTGTCGGCTGGTTAGGTGACTCGTCCTTGTCGGTCGTCGGTATCCATGGCGGCTGCGATGAGGTGCCAGGAACCTTTCGTATCGGTGCAATGATCGAACCTTGGAAGGAAGCTCACGAGCAAACGTCTGGTCTCCTCGAGAGCTGAGGCCAGAGTCCGTCAATAGAAGAATGTGTGTTTTTTTTTTTCTTTTTCTTTTTTTAAGAAGACAGATGGGATGGCAGCTCAGAACCCCCTAATCTTTTTTTTCTTCTTTTTCTTGATACTGATTTTGGTCATAGGTAGTGCTGATAGTGCCGTTTTCATTCATGTCAGTAGAAGAATGTGTGGTTTTTTTTCTTTTTCTTTTTTTAAGAAGACAGATGGGATGGCAACTCAAAGCACCCCCTTTTTTTTCTTTTTTTCTTTTTTCTCTTGCTGCTGAACTCACGAGAGGGAGCTCGTGAGCTCCTGCTCGTGAGCTCACGAGCAGGGGCACGCCGGACGGCGGACGGACATACGGACATGGCTAGCCCCTAACACGTGGCCCCTAAGGAGCTTCGCCCCTAAAAAATCGGACGTGCTGGAGCACCCACGCCTGAGCTGGGAAGCCTGCTCTCGTAGTGGAGTAAACGAAGGAACTTTACTTCAGTAGGACCGTCCACGGGGAAGCCCAGAAGCTGATGCATGTCGAAAATGTTTCATCTTGACAGCGGCTTTCCGGGAGTGAGCGAACACTGCGTAGCAAGGCCTTTAAGCCAGTCGTTTGCTAAACCCAACTCATCGAAACCGCCATCGACTCCGCGGTAACTCTAAATAACTGTAAATCAGGGTTGGGCAGAAATACCCAAAAATGTATTTGGAAATACAAATACTGGGATACATTAAAATAGTAGCTAAAATACTGATACTGAAATATATCTGTAAAAGTGTATCGCGATACGTATCGGAAATACATTTTAGATAGAGGCAAAATGTATTTGGAAATACAAATACTGGAATACATTTTAGGGAGGGCAGAAATACAAATACAGAAATACTGATACTGCAATACATTTTCAAATTTGTTTGAGACACCAAATGAGATGAAGCTTGAAGTTGGAACTGAAAGTTGTTGATTTTGAAATTGCTTTCCCGTAGGCTTGGCACTTTGCCTTGAAGCTAGTGATTGCGGACGACGAGTAGTCTCCAGTGGGCTCAGAAAAACGTTCTATCAAAGACTGACCGCGGTCCCTCCCCTGGCATCCTGTCTGTCTGACGAGGGATGCGAAAAGACTTCGACCTCTATATAAATCTTATGTCATCCTAAATTCCATCAAAAGGCCACCATGCCCCTGTCCAATAAGGACGTCCCTGTCAACATTTATCACATGACGTCACGGTGGAATGAACTGGTATTCTTTGTCTGTAGGTGTGGCCTTGAACATGAAACTTTACCGCGCTGTTGTATGAAAGGACAATACGTGCTTTCGTTGTAGGTTACCTCGTTCAAGATCATGCAGGCAGTGTCATTTGGAATTTTCGAGAATAGTGAACCACATGAAGCATCCTGGAACACATGTCTTCTGTTACGGTTGATGAAACGATACGGTGGCATCCCTGTTGTGAAGGTCCTTCCACCGACGCATAGATTGCAATCCTCAAATTTCGTCTTGCATACTCCAGATAGAGACCTCGTGGACTGCGACCTGATATTGCCGGCAGAGGTACGAGCTGTCCGAGAAACAGCGCGCTCAAAACGAGTCGTAGGTGTACGAAGTCTGGGTCGGCAAAGCGAGGCTACGTCTGACCTCAGTCCTGGGTTTCGGATCACCAGAGCAGCGGGTCACTTTCACGTCGGCTGATGACGTACCATTGAGCCGTGCAATATTACGGGCGCAGCCGCAGACACATTCAAATATATGTTGAACTTCACTGCGCGAGTTACCGGTATCCTACTATTTCAAGCCAACCACCGCCAGGCTCGTGCTGCAACGGATTGTGAATCAGCTTTGCCGGCTGGGTGTACTCTGTACGCTAAGGCGAAAAAGACGGTTAGCAGCGGGCTTTGGATGCCAGCAAAAAATGACTCAAGAAACCACTACCTATGGACCTGCGGCACAAGATGCTCTGTCTCCACTCCTGGCACGCCACCTGGTTCGAGTCCCCGACTATGCAACAATTCTCAGAAGAGAGAAGAGGACGCATAGAAAAATAGTTTGGAGAATCGGAAGGAACCTTGGTCAGCGTGGTAGCAATGCCCCAGCATCTCCTTGACCCTGATGTCCTCAGAAGTAAAAAAAAAAAAAAAAAAAAAAACCTTTCGGGTTTTTTTTTTTTTTTTTTTTTTTGTGGGGGGGGGGGGGGGTATTTCTCATGAAATGTAACGAAATACATTTCACCCTGATTGTATCGCGATACAAAGAAACATTCAAAATGTATTTCGATACAGGAATACAGATACTGGTGAAAAAAAGGTATCGCGATACAGAAATACTGATACAAAATGTATTTCTGAAATACTATCGCGATACATTTGTATCGCGATACTGCCCAACCCTGCTGTAAATAAAATAATATATAAATCTTGTCTTATTGAGCTCCACTACATGTATTCGCCCAGCGGAGTCACTCTTGACCACAAAACATTTATCTGCAAGAACTGTAAGGGCTGTCCGCTTTAATGTTTGTACACAAGCTATTTGACAGGCTTCCCGAATCGCAGCTAAAAGCCCCGTCACACTGAGGCAACAGTTGGACAACTCTGTCCGGCAACACCTAAAATCGTGTTGCCGGCAACCCTGACACATCGCGACAACGACAACAATTGGGCCACATGTTGCTGCCGCCCGGCAACAGTGTTGTCCGATTTGTTGTCCGTCTACCCTGTCACTACACTCTCACACCGCGCTGACGGCGGGACAACACGGGGAACACTCCGCCATCTTGATTGTTTACCTTCTTTCGTGTGCGGCGCGGCGTCGCTGGAAATGTGACTCTACAAAGTGCTAGTGCGTTCGAAGGGCTGGAAATTATCACGGGACGACATCAACCAGTGACTGTGATTAGAAAAATTGACACGGGAAGTATTTTTCACCCTTTATTTTATGAAAATGTTCTTCATTCGCTGACAAAGCAGATAGCCCTAACCGTGCAAAGTGAGATCGCTGATATATGTTCAGGTTTTTACGCCACCCGCGGTATGAAGCATATATTTCTTTCCGGGTCTTTCTTTCAGGCAATTCCTACCTTTACTGTAAAATTGCGATTTTAAAGGAACGCGTTGCGTCAGCTTGAAAGTAACGCGCACTCTTCTCGTTAGCCTGGATGGGTCATTTTTATGAAGCAGAAGGAAGATCGGTGGCCGAGTGGGCTAGCGTACACCAGATCAAAGCTCGTGGAGCGAAAGCTCGCGCTGCAGAATCCAGGGATGCTGGGTTTAATCCCCACCCCTGCCCGTTTCGATCTGGATATGAGCATTGTACCGGCGTGCGGTCGTGTATCGCTACTCCGTAGTGCACGTTAAAGACCCCAGGCTAGCGGTTGTACTGCACTGGCTGAACTGCTCATCTACGGCAGAGGGACAAGTCACCAGTTGAAACAGACTAACTTCAGGCTGTATAAACATACACGCACCCCCTATATGGAGCGGTGTAGCCGCTTTCAGCATTTTTCGTTGTAATTTCTTGATTTTTAATCCGCTTATTCAGGAATAACTGCAGCTATACTCGGATACCTTGTGCGCATTTTTTTATTGTATGTCTAATTTTCTCCGCCTACAAGTTACAGGCGCTATCTGCAAGGAAAGTTATGGGTTGGGTGCTTTCGTTGTTCACGTTCATCTCCAGAAGTAACTAAAGGCCGTTACACGTTACTTCATCAAAAGCTAACGTTACGCGTTCCTACTCTCAATAAGTAACAATAGGGCGTTCCTTCTTTACCAAACAAAGTAAATGGGTACAAGTAATGCGTTTTATATAAGTCTGAACAGAAGCGCCGAAGGATAGGGACAAAGTGAAGGAGGTAACGACAACACGGAGCGGCTCCGTGTTGTCGTTACCTCCTTCACTTTGTCCCTGTCCTTCGGCGCTTCTATCCAGTCATGAACCAACTAGATCAACTCAACCTTTTGCTGTATATAGGCCTGGTTATAAGTAGAAACTAAAAATTTCACTAGTACACTTAAGACTGATTACGTGTAGGAAGGCGAAAGCCAGTCAACGACGACGTCTAGGACGACCTCTAGGAGGACTTCTAGGACGACGTCTATGACGACTTCTAGGACGACGTCGAGAACGACGCCTAGAGGACGACGTCGAGAACGACGCCTAGAGAACTACGTCTAGGAATTCATTTTGATTCCTCTTAGTTGGCTTTGTCATCCTTCTTAATTTCATTGCCTCTAATTCGGCTGGGTGGTCACGTAAACATTTCGGTACCTCTCATGTCGCCGACGTGTTTTCGCTCAAGGACTTTGATGGTCGGCTGAACAATGACACATATAAGGCTTGTTCGTATGGTGGACACACTTACGTGTTGCTCTCTGCCATCGTCTTGAATGACGACAAAATCTTCGGCTAGGACGGTGCTTTTCTCCAAAGTCAGTACAAGCCCGTCTTCGATACGCAGAATTGTTTCTCTATTGAGGCCCCTCGCGCCGAGAAGCATGGGATATACGACACGCTCCAGATGGGATGCTTTGAACTTGTCTAGAACAACACCTGGAGTAAACGTTATCAAAGATGCAGAACAAATTTTGTTGAGCGCATGAATTGTATTTATACTTATATTTATAGAAACATGGGCAAACGGTAGCTGTCTTCTCTGATTTCATTCGCGGCAGTTTTCCATTCAGATATAACAGAAGTATTTAAGAATTTGAAGCATTCCCACCCGCCGTTTATCATTGGCGTGATAAACCTAAGCGCCACTCTGACATGAGATGCTATGCTCAAGCGATATTAATGCGCAAAAGCAGAAGAAACAAACAAATTGTGTTGTTTTTCCGTGATTGTTTTTTTTTTTTTGGTTATTGTCATTTTGACTGATGTGAAGAATCCTCCCTCCTAGAGGCACTAAAGGAGCTACGTTTCAAAGTAATGCCATTTCGGCCATCATATGGTGCTTAAACTAATCGTTGCTGCAAGCTATTGCATGCTTTATCTGAAATCCACGAAGACGCTTTTTAAAGCGATTAGCTTTCTTAGGATCTTCGGGCGACTTTAAGGTATTTCTGGCCGTCTATTTTTTCTGCTAAATTTAGCGGGGAAAATGACGTAACGTGACTTGATGTCCCGTGACCTCAGCACCAATCGAGTCTCCCCGCTACATTTAGCGAAAAAATTTGACGTCACATGACCATGTCACGTGACTTATACTCAAATTCAGTTTCTCCGCTAAATTTAGCGGAAAAAAGGACTTCCCACGATGTCACGTGACTTCCACACAAATTCAGTTTCCCCGCTTGATTCAGCGAAAAAATTGCCGTCGCATGATATCAGCACCAATTGCGTTTCCCCCTAAATTTAGCGGGAAAAATGACGTCACACAATTGAATATTACGTGACCGCAACATCAATTCAGTTTTCCAGCTAAATTTAGCTGAGAAAATGGCGTCACATAGCTTGATGTCACGTGACCCACGCAAATTTAATCTACCCGCTAAATTTAGTCGTTAAATCGACACGTGACCTGACGTGGCTCTTTCAGTTATATCTGCAGCTAATCGCTTAATTAGCAACACAGTTGGCTCTGGCCGAATCTTCGTCCTCCAGAAATGTTAAAGCAGTCCTCGAAAGAGCGACGCTATATCGCCTGAGCTTCTTGACGCCGTCTCTAAGCTCGGGAAGGCGCATTTTCGGATCGTGACTATCATCTATTGCGTCCTCGTCGCAGTCTCGCATCTAGCACCAAAAACGCGTCACCCACAGGGTAATCGGCATGAGGAGCTGATACCCAATGCTTAAAGTGTTTCTTGACTGCACTCCCGTCATATGTCTGACGGTCCGAACCAAGCCTTAGGGTCGCACTTCGAAAGATCTCAGAAGATCGAAATTAATCCTTCCGTTGGGGCGTGCCACATACCCTTCGTTAGTTTGCCCATTTGATTTTGAGATGACATAAAAAACAACAACCACTTACCACCAAATGAAGTTTCTAGTATAATAGCAAGCAGGAATGCTCTGTAATAATGCATGTCGTTTTTCGCTGATTTAGCACGCTAGATTCATGCTAGATATTCTGGTTTCCGCATACCCGTGCCGTCTG
Organism: Ixodes scapularis; assembly: GCF_016920785.2. NCBI lineage: Eukaryota > Metazoa > Arthropoda > Arachnida > Ixodida > Ixodidae > Ixodes > Ixodes scapularis. The sequence continues at coordinate 23,916,949 of NW_024609837.1, forward strand.
CTTTTCTTTCGAATGGTTCAGTCTGCCGTCAGTCTTTATTTTTAACTCCCGGATCGGGCGTTGATGTTTCTCGAGAAAGGTCAACACATCCAATCAAAACGATGGCGCGATGTTGACAGGATCTGTCAACATCGCGTCAACGTTTTTCTTTTATGTGTTGACCTTTCTCGAGAAACATCAAGAAACAATAGAGAAGAGCAAGCGTATTCCTCTACGGCCATACAGACTCCGTACAAAAGTGCATCAGCTGTTGGAAGCTTTGGAAGCCCTGCACAATGGTGGACACAAGAAGAACCAGAAAACCTTCAGCTCTGACAATGGTAACATTTCCTGTTTATTGTCATATTTTGTATAAAATCTGGAAACAAATAAAGAAATCAGAACTCAGCGAAATCTTTGTTATACAGCCCCAATCAATAATGCTCGGATCGCACAACGCGGAAACGCCATGAGAGTACGACGTTAACAGCGGGGATAAAATGCAGAAGTTCAAGATCACGACATTACCTGGATCAAGAGATAACCATAAAACACGAGATTTCTCTATGAACCGGCGTCTATTTAGATCTAATATTCGTAAAGCCAAGGAACGGCACTGTGGGCGCCAGTGACAATTCTTTTATGAAAAAATGCAAGACGATGTTATTTTTGTTGTTGCTGACAAGACTTTTTTGTCACTCAAAATAATCCTGCTGACGCCCACGCTATTATTGCCGTCTTATTTTTAGTCTATATCAGGGGTGGCCAAGCTGCGGCTCGCGAGCCGCATGAGGCTCTTCGCGTGTTAAAGTGCGGCTCGCAACTCCATTCCCTACCCCCCCCCCCCCCCTCGCAGCTCCCCCACTCCCCCGCCTCTCTCCCGGTCACACGCGCACTTTCCCAGAAAGAGAGATGGAGGATTGCGGTTTGGTAGTCTTGTGCTACTGCTACCTTACGTACACGTGGACTACTTTTGATTCACATAGTTTGAGAGTAGTTCGAGTCTAGTTTGTTGCTCTGAACAAAATCCTCCCCCCCCCCCCCCCCCCCTTCCGCGGCTCTTGAAAGTTTCGTGGTTTTGTTTGCGGCTCTTAGGCTGAGTCAGCCTGGCCACCCCTGGTCTATATTAATGTCATGGCTTCGAATCTGCCTTCTGTGCATGTTAAACTTTCCGCGAATGACTGTATGCTTTACTATTTATCTGTCGAGCGAGTTCAAAACAAATTTATTTCTATCTTTAAAATAACGTTACCTTGAGAAAGGTGATCCTTGTTTGAACGTTGGGTGTAACTCGCAACTCGTCAACTTGTTGAGCCTGCAGCAGCGTCGGGTGAAGGCAGATCTGTTGTTTTTGTTTAAGACCCTGCACGGCTTGATTAACTCTCCCAGCCATCTGTCCGAAGTGAGCCTTAGAGTGTCACGTGTGCCTACACGGCTCCAATCATCTTTGTATATAGCACGACATTTTTGCCACTTAAACCCGATCCAATGATCGGCTGAGTGTTATAATCGCTACTCTGACTCAATTGATAGTTTTAACTCATGCGGGAGCAAGTTCGGAAATGCTGTTCGAATCTTCCTCTTGCAGGGAAAGGGCTGATCAGTTGAAGCGTTGATGTAGTATTTGCTTTGTGCTCTCACACCTGGTGATGTCTCTGTGTTGTGCTTTTGATTTCCCTTGTTGATCTTAATGTCTTCCATACTTGTTAATATTTTTATTCTCAGACTGGTGAACTACGTTCTCCTTCTGCACTCGTGTGTATGTGTGTTTTGCTCATTTTTCAGTGTGCCAGCACTAAGATTCATTGGTTGTTCCTGGACGCTTTAATAAACATTGATTATTATTATTATTATTATATTGCATTCGGCATTCGGCATATAAAATAAAACATAATTTTGATGTTCGTGATAAAAAATATTGGATCAAAACAATGCCAGTGTTTTCTCTCATATACAAAACCACTTCAGCTGCACCTTAAAGAAGAGCATTCTTTCTTTATTTCTTTTGTATTTTTATAACCATTTCCGATTACATTGCCTTTCCTTGTATTAATGATTTCCTCCTTTTTCGTTCTATTTCCTGCAGAAGCGGTCAGATACATATCCCGGATACTGCTTTGATGGACTCGGGCTACTGTACGGCCTCCATGGGACAAAGCTAAAAACTGACAGCTTAGAAGATTGCTTCGGAATGTATAGGCAACTGGCTTGCTTCTAATATCACGTTTCTGCAAGGCACATTTACGAAGGTGAAAAAAAAATACTGCTGAGGAGCACGCTGTCAACGATCACTACAGCTAGCAAGGATGGAGACTAGGAAGATCTCCACAAGTGAGCGGATACTTGACGCCCTACCCGCAACGTGGTATACCTGCAATGTGGCCCTGGTCTGTAAGAAATAAGCCACAGCCTACCGACCCTGGGCTATGTGGCCAGCCGTGCAGTCTACACTCCATCGAAAAACCTCAGGGGCGAAAAATGCAAGGCCTCATCGACAGCATGAAACAAGTTGGCTACAGTTTTCTCGCGCAGGAAGACTATATGTTCTCGCAATGCAACTCGTTATAGAAGGGCTTGTTTTTCCTGGTGTAAATGCTGTAGAACACAACTACGTTCTTTACCATTTGGTGATGCCCAGCCCGTGCCGACTTGTTACATATCTCATAATGGAACTATTCGCCGAAAAGGAGACTTCCGACTGCGACGCCTGTGAATGATAAAAGTGAGCTCATTTTGAAACACGTGTTGTTGTCACAAGAAAACGCACAAGTGTTTTCTTGTGACATTTTTTCAGCAAGATGAGTGTTGGCATTAATGCCAAGAATGCCAAACAAAAGAAACGGAAAGCTGAAACTCTGCAATCAAAAACACTCGCTGCCAGCCGTCACGGATGTCAAGAAGTGAACTCGGAACAAGGAAGAGTATGTCTGACGCCTGTGATGATGAACCCATTGTGAGTTCAAGCTGAAGCATGTGTTGGATGCAGTGAAAACATTCAACTGAGAAACCTCTGTTGCAGGATGACAACAATATTTTGAGTGCCAGTGCAAAATCTGAAAAAAAGAGAAAAAGCTAAGTGATCAAGGCTAAATAAATTAGCTCTTGTCCGGCCAGCAACGTGCTTGCACTTCGTCCTCATGCAAAGGCAACTGCTCTCTGAAGTCGGTGAAGCTGTGTGTGTGTGTGTTTGTGAGAAGAGAGTCAGTGTCCTTGTAGCAGTCTCTAGGGTATCCTTGTGGTGCTACAGCACCACAAGGATACCCTAGAGACATGCATGCTGCACAGATATTGTGTGTCTTCGGTTTCACAAAATCTACAGCATCTAAGATGCATGTGTATACATTTTTTTCAAGGCGGATATTTGCAGAACCTATGGATTCCAGGAGGTTCGTTTCGCAGTGTTCAAATGTGACCAATTTCCTAAATCCGATTCTCTCCTATATTGTAAATGCAAGCAACTTTGAATATGAAGCTCCCGTGCCCACTTCTGTTTTTGTACAAAACTTGTTTTTAGCCGCCCTAACATACCTGTGTCGCTTCGCAGACTCGGTATACTGTCGAAGTACATCAGCGCATGGGGCAACGCTCAGGTATTAGGGTAATTTTTTTGCAAAGATAAAGTTTTCATATGACATTGCCAAGAAACAGGTCACAGGTGTTTTTTCAATGTTGTAACCACATAGGTTGCTGCAAAAAAAGTACTATATTTGAACAGGCATAGTGCATTGGATTGCTGAACCAATGCAGATATATTAGAGGCCCAAGGAAAGTTTGTCAAAATATGTGGAACTAGATTTTTCGGACTATGATATCTCAGAATCCAAGAAACCAGCAGATCACAATTTTAAAATCGTATTACTTTTATACTTGTCTGGAAATTTGGGTCCCATTACTAGTTGCATCAGATGTTCCTAAGAGTAGTGTACTCGGGCCTCTATTGTTTCTATTACATATCAATGACCTACCATCATCAAATAAATCGACAACTAAACTTTTCGCTGATGCTTGAGTTATTTACCGGAAAATTCACAATATTGTCTAAGACGATTTAGATATGATATCATCATGGTGTTCTCTATGGCAGATGAAGATTAACACTCGGAAATGCAAACAAATGTCCGTAACTACATCCTCCACTAAAACACTAATCCAGTATTCATTACTTTCACAACTACTAGAACATTCACTGTCATACAAGTATTTGGGCATGTATTTTACAGATTCATTATCACGGATCGAGCAAATAACAAATAGTGCACGAAAAACACTGGGTTTCATTGGATGGACATTATATCTAGCTTCATAGAAACAAAACTACTCGCGTACAAAACATTTATCCTCCCAAAATTAGAATATGCAAGCATAATTTGGAATCCACACCTAAGTTACCTAATGTAGAGGCTCGAATCTTCAAAATGAAGCATCCAGATTTACATGCTGTGATTATTCATCCGAAACAAGTGTCTGCGCTTTAAAAGCTATATAGCATAAATCTTTATCATCTAGAAAGAAGACGAAAAATAGCCCGATTGTGCTTCTTTCAAGATGTATATTAGTCAGATTCCGATTTTCAATCTATTTACTGCCGGGCTGCCAATATTATATAATCCATATTAGATAATTCCTGCAAGATTGAACCATTTCAGTGCCATACTAACACTTTCTTCTTTTCTCCCTTAGTATTTTGCACCACTGGCTGGAACAAACTACCCGACCATATTGTAACTGAGCGATATCTCATTTCATTTAAAAATAAGTGCATCAATTTGTGTAACTGTGAACCTTAATTTGGAAAACTGCATCATAACAATAACATGCTAATAAGCGTTTTGTGTCTGTGTGTGTGTGCGTCCCCGCGCGCGCGCGCGCGCTCGTGTGTGCATGTGTGTGTGTGTGCGTGCGCCCGTGCGTGTGTGGGGGGATTTGTACTTGTTGGTGTTTGTTTTTTTTTTGTTCAATTACTTGTTGTCTTTTTATTTTGGAATTGCCCCAGATGATGTTGCGTCTTCAGGTTCCTTTGAGGTGAATAAAATGAAATTAAATAAAATGAATGCCTCTGCATCATTTATCCGATTGTTACTGTAATTCAATTGATCTGGTCCTCCTACTTCGATTATTGACATTTCATATGGGCTCTTTTTTTTTATATATAACTCCCGTGTCGTTCAAAAAGAAATAAACCACACAGTTTATCCCATAAAACAATAAGAGATCTGTCTCAAGCATAGATTTATTATAATGTACGTTAGAGGTTCAAGTGGCGCAAGTGTGCTGACGCAAATTGAAGCAGAGAGCGACCAGTCGAAAATTGACTTCCGGTAATGCATTTTGATGGGAAAAAGTGAGTGCATTTTCTCCTTACGCTCGATCATAAGAGCAAATATCCCGAATAATTCGTAGTACTAGGTAGCTTGGAACATTTCGCAGTCAGGCCTACGAAATAATTGGTCAGTTACGGCGTTTCTCTTTCAAATTCATATCGCATTAAAAACGGTGCTAAAACGGCTTCGTACGTGTATTTATGTGCACTGTCGGACACTCTTAACGCGAACACGACGTCGGCGCTTTTCAGCATGAGGATATAAATGCCAAACGAACGAAGGACATCTGGAAATTAAGGGAGACGGCAAGAGCTACGCAGTAACACTGGATCAGTAACTACCCGCGCATGTACGATCAAAGTAAATTGAAGGCAACGTAATATATTCCGATTTTAAATAAGTAACTACCGCTTTATTCTTTCTGCTCTGTGCGAACTTCTACGTTCAAAATATCACCAGCGCGATCGAAATTTTTGAGAACAAGTGCCCGATAAAAGCTACCCGGCAGAGAAAACAATACGAAAAGACACCTTTCATAGCCCACGGACTTTATTCTCTGGGTTTTGAATGTTTTTATCCGCTCATGCACGACGGGCTCATTTTCATATAGTTACAGGACTGGGATATTAGCAATATATAAGCGTCACCGGAATGCTGGCCAGCCTTGAACACTCTCTATATTCCTTTCGATTGTAATTTTCCTTTGAATCGTCGCCTGTTTTTACATACGTGCTGCGGAACACACGTTTGGGATTGAAATGTAGCTAAGTTAAACATCGTTCACTGATGAAGAAAAATGCGCTAACTAAAGTAATTACACTTTTACAATGTTAAGTAACGTACACACTATTCGGTACGACCCAAATAACCAAAGTGTTCCGTGTTATTATCCGGCGAAGAGACAAAATGCTCACGCGTTTTCCCATAGGAATGCACAGGAGTACTGCAGAAGTGGACTGGTTGCTGTCTGCTTCAATTTGCGTCACGGAAGTCGCATAGACACTAGCACCAGTTGAACCTCTAGCGTACATTATAATAACTCTACCCTTACAAAAAATTTATATCTGGCCAGATCTGAAGATTTCAGATATGGCCATATCAAAAATTGGCCACATATAACCTGATATGGTATATCTGCCAGATATAGCCTCATAACGCCAGATATAGCCTGATACCCGCGGGCAGATATGGAGATTCCAGATCTGGCCAGGCATTTCAAAAGTACAAAAGCCTGAAATCAGCACTTTATATCTTTTTATTGTCTACAATTCTCCCAAGTGCCACGGCCCGCACTCGAGGAGTTATGGGAACGGTGGTCCTTCAGCTCCTTATTGATCGCTACTTTTGACCAATTCCATGATTACACAGTTTCGAGTGTAATTTAGGTCGCGAACAATAAGTCATTCAGAGTTTTCTAACAAAGAATTTTTTTTACTTGTTTTAACTTTTTAATATATTAAAAACCGGTCGCCAGATAAGTCTGTATGTACGCCAGATAAGTCTGTATATACGCCATATCAGGCTGTATATATGCCAGATAAGACTGTATATACGCCAGATAAGTCTGCATATACGCCATATCAGGCTGTATATACGCCAGATAAGTCTGTATATACGCCAGATAAGACTGTATATAGGCCGTATATAATCATATAATGTTTGATATGGCCAGATATGGCCCAGATATAAGATTTCCATACGGGATCCATACGGGTATGGTCTCAAGATATCACATTCTTGTATTTCACGACAATAATTGTAGGTTATACTAATTTTCCTGCGTTCTAAAAATTCTTCTTTAAATCACTCGGCGTTCACAGCTGTCATGTTTGTTCATAAAAAATGCATAGTGTGAAAACCCGCGTTTCTACGACGTAAAAGCTACGCGCGAAGCCTGCTGCCGTGACGTCACCGGAGGCGTCTTCTGGCCTTCTTCTCTAGCTGGTGTTGGTGGAACGGGACTGGCCCACACCCGACACGCGGCCCGGCTCTGTTTACCAACACGGCCGGAAGGCCGCGCATGCGCAGAAGCTATGTGGGCAGAAGCGGCCAGGCTCTCCGTGTTTTCGCCATTGCGTTGTGTGGCGTGCGCTCGCTGTTGACGTTGTAGAGACGCTCCTAGCTTTAGTTGGGCGTCGCATTTTCTGCCAACGTATGTTGTATCTTATGCCAGACTCCTTGAGCTCACTATTCGAGCTGAGCGGCAGTGGTATCGAGATAAAGTTCAGTGAAAAAGGGGGTGAAAGTGGCAGAGAGGAAAATGTGGGATGGAAGAATGCAATAAAAATCAGCTCTAACAGTGTACAGATCACGAAAGCAGGACATAAGAAAGAAAAATGTGTTCGACAATTCACTGGGAAGTTCTTTGTTGTTCGAGGCGAGAACGGGAGTTTTGAGGACGAGGACGTATAGGGCTAAATTTCAGGAGACAGACACATTATGTGCCGCCTACCATAATGATAGCGAGAAACTAGAGCACTTGGTTTTGAAGTGTACGGGGCTTCGCCCTGCAGCCCTCCCTAAAGGGGTAACGGATTTGGCCGGGGCCCTGAGTTTTACTGGCGACGATGGAAGGGCGGAAGAGAAAAGAATTACAGTGACAAAGAGACGATTAGAAGATTGGTGGAAATTATTTAGAAAAAATTGAATGATGGACAACTAACTAGCACAACTGTGGACAGGCGGGACAGAGGAAAATCGGGACTCCCTCCCGCGTGGTCTGGCCCAAAGTCTCAACCCTGTCCCCCAGTGAGTCCGGTGCTGGGGTAACGCCGAAAAGGTTTGACCAGAGGAAAATTGGCGACTCCCTCGCCGGGGGGAAGAGGCGGGGGGGGGGGGGGGGGGTGATGTTTTAAGTTTTTTTGCCCGATCCCCCGCAGGTCGTCCTGGTGATATCCCACACTGCCTGGTGATAGTTAGAGAAGAAAATTTGTCTTAAGGCCCGTTCACACTCTTGCAACCGAGTACGACCGAGAGAGACGAGACCTGTTGAAACCTCTTAAAATTTCTTAGGACGAGAGAACACACTGGCACGCTAGTACCGTCTATGCGGTGACCCTGGAAGCGCATTTCACAAAAGCGAAGGTTTTGCGGGATTATCAAGGTAAAATGTGCGTAATACCCATAAGGCTCATTTATAACGTTGACAAAAGTTTTTTCGAGCCAAGAAAGAAAGGATAATGCTGGAGACAAATAGAATATATGCCGGACCGCCAAGTTTACACAGCTACCCAATAGATGGCGCCAGTGTGTCCTCTTGTTGTAAGATATATTAAGAGGTTCCAAGGCACCCGATTTTGAGAGGTCGCAAGTGTGTGAACGGACCTTTAGAAGGGCGGTAGAAACTATGTTTTTGTCTTTTTAGACTTAGGCAAGGTGGAACAAGCAACCACTCGTTACAAAATGTATTGCCTTCAGCGTCTATCCATCCATCCGACGGCGTTACCTTCGACGATACGTGCCTCGTAAACAAGGTCTGCTGGAGTTCCCACGTGAAGTTGCTGCCACCGACGTCGATGGCTCACGTCGTCGTTTATTTAGTTTTTTTCGCCAAGCCAGTCTACGGCCGGTACGGTGCAGGCGTACAACTCTCTCGGGGCCTACGATTACTTCGAGTCGGTTTCCGCACTGCCGGCGGGATCAGCAGACTGTGGGTCTGCGGAAGTGTATTTATTGATTGATTAAATACACACAGCGTCCTTCAGTCAAGGTATGATATTGTTCTTACGCTCATGACCACAAGGCACGACAAAAGGTAACGCTTTGTCCGTTCTGCCACCGATTTCCTTCCGCTTTGGAGCACGTGCTATTATGTTGCAGCCCTGGTCGCCGGCATAGCGACCACAAAGAAAAGATGCGTACGCCGCGAGCTTCGAACCCGAAAATTTCATCTTTATCGCGATGTGGATGCTCGATATACAAAATGACAGTGTTGCCGACACAACATATTCCCTCCCTAAAAACAACAACCCAAGAAACTAAATACAAAGAAGAAAAAAAAAGGAACAGTGTAACTGATAGTAAAAAAAAAACAAAAAACATAGCACCCCCTTACAGCCATCCAGGATCGCGGTCATCATTCTCTGAAACGCCGCCGGAACTGACGCCCAACCCAAAGCATACTCTTCGAAAACGGAAAAGTCCGTCATGAGTGACGAATATCGTCAGCACCCGGCTGTCTGCTGTCATTTCAACTTGGTAATAGGCCGAGGCCAAATCTAGCTTCGAGAAGTGAGTCGACCCTGCAAGTTGGTGAACAAGCTCCTCTGTATGTGGGAGTGGAAATCCATCCACTAAAATGGCCTTGTTCGGCTCGCGCAAATTTACGCACAGCCTGATAGTGCCGTCCTTTTTCTTTACGACTACAATTGGAGATATCCATTCAGAGGCCGAGTGGGCTAGCGCACACCAGCTCGGAGCACGTGGAGCGAAAGCTCGCGCTGCAGAACCCAGGGATCCTGGGTTCAATCCCCACCCCTGCCCGTTTCGATCTGGATGAGCATCGTACCGGCGTGCGGTCGTGTATCACTACTGCGTGGTGCACGTTAAAGACCCCAGGCTAGCGGTTGTACTGCACTGGCTAAATTGCTCATCTACAGCTGGGAGACTCGTCGCCCCTGTGAGGCAGACCAAGTTCTAGGCTGTATAAACATACACACAACCCAAATTAGCGCTTGTCCTGTGTGCTTCTTCGTCTTTTTCTCCCGTCTCTTTTGCGCTATTTTTAATATGAAAGAGCCTCTAGCGTTTATTGTAATGACTCTATGGTCAGGGACAAAAAGTATACCTTTTTACTTGAAACGAGCGCGTTTTGCTAAGACAGCAGATAATTGAAATCAGCGCTCTAAAAAAGGCTGGATTTTTTTTCTGCGATTTTTGAGATGAAAGCGAATATAGAAAATTATGATGTCTCCGAGAAAGAGGAAGAAGATAAAAGGGACAAAGAAAAATGACTGAACTCACGATTCAGCCGGTCGCGATAGATTCCGAGGAAAGCGTTTCCATGGCAAGCGGCCAAGCCCGAAGCGCAGGACGGCTTCCAGAGCCGAGCTTTGGAGGCAGTTCAGGGCCACGTCCCGAGGACAGTCCAGTGATAAAGCAGGCGGAAGACGCCAAACCCCACGTAAGATATGTCTGTATTTACAGGTTTCATTCACCGCTAAGATAAACTGCGCTTTGCCGAACGCTCATTCTCTATACCAAAGTGTAGCGCTAGCGGTCGGTAGCTTTGCCAGTCACCATTTTACTATTGACTTTTTTTTTAATCGGTTAGTTCTGGAATTGCATCCGGTTTGAACCGCTAGCGCTACTTTTGGACAGAAACTGAACGTTCGACCATGCTGTTGCGACTAACCCGGTGCTAGCCTTGTGTACGTGGGCAAGAAAGCAGCTAGCCACGACGAGAGCCAAAACCCAAGTGGGTTTTATTAATAGCTCCCGCGCCAAAGGCGATATCCCGCTTATTGCGTCCGCCTTGCGCAGGTCAAAGGCGTGCTGCGTCATAACGTGCCGCGTCATGCTGCATCTCCCTTTCTGAGAGTGAAAGACCATTAAACGAAAATGGCTACAATTTAAAACGCACTGGTGCTTTCACTCTTCGGCCACATCGTGTGAAATGTCCTTGAGGGACTGCATCGCCACCGGTACCTTGAACCTCCTGTAGTGGTGTCGTCGGCTGCTGCCGTGAAGCGTTTCGAACCGCCGGGCTTGATGGGCCTGCCGTTGAAGCCTCGCTGATCGGAACTGGGGTGCTCGTCGCTCCCGATGCGTCTTGCACATGAATGTTCTCCTGGTGTGGGTCAGGAATCAGATGTGGGTCAGGAATCAGGTGTGGGTCAGGAATCTCCGTGCTCGAGTCGATCTTGATGTGGACCGGATAGCCGTTGACGTCCATACGTTCATTCAGACGGACTTTGCTTTACTAAAATCAACAGCTGGAATGGGACAGGAACATGAAAGGCACATGACAGGACAAGGGCTTCTCAGAACTGGCTCTTTATAGAGAAAAACGAGAAAAAACGTGAAATCTGGTGATTGGAAATTACGGAAAAAGAAAAAAAGAAATAGAAAAAATGTACTGTTGTGGAGAGGTTGTAGTGATAAAAATAACTGAATTAAATTTTAAAATTTACATTTAAACAAAAACCCTGTGGAAAAAAAGAGAAATGTAAAGGTGAGCAAATTTAAGACAAATGAAGGACGACCTTTGTGGCGTACAATCTTTGTGGAACAAGCACAAAAACTAAACTTCACAGGTGAATTACCAGTCAACAGCAAGCTGCAATTTCTGGATCTCCAGCTATCCTTTTAAGACAATCACACTTGTTGAACCTACTCACGCTCCAAAAAACGCCCCCTTCCATATGACTCTGCCCATTCTAAGCTAACTAAAATTAGAATACTGCATAGCTGCTTAAAAGCAGCCTTGTCCAAGTCATGTGAACACGCAGCAAGGACCAGTTTTGATGAACAAGAGCAAATGCTACAAGAATCTGGGTATGCTAGCTAGTCAGTTTTTAAAGCATTTGAACGCACGTAAACACGAAATGTAACTAAACAAAGATCGACAGGAGGCGTCGGCCTACGATTGTAACGAACAGATATAGTCTTTCCCATAACTTAAAAAGAGTAGCCCCCAAGTATAAAGTACAGGCTGCATTAACAGCGCCGGATAAACTAAAGAAAGTGTACCCTCAGGTTACTCATGGAAAGAACGTGAAGACAAATGCAAGACTTAAAAAAAAATCCGAGCACACCTAAGCACTTTTTATGAGTTATGAATGCGAAAGCATTAATGGCGTTCTTCCGCTCTCTTAGTTCGTCTGCGGTGTGCTGGCGTGGACGGCTACGTTTTGCTACTGCTGAGATTGCGGCCGCCGACAATATAGATGCCTCAGGGGCCAGCATGTTCCTCGGCGCCGGGAGGAACAGAAACGGCCTCCGTTCTCCTTCCCGATCGGTCCGGTGGGTCTTCTTTCTCCCCTTGAGGTCAGAGTAGGACTTAGGCAAGGTTTGATGGCTGATGCACGGGTACAACAGGTGTTGAGCCGTGCGCCAGGCCTAGCGCTTTGTGAACTGCGTGCCCAGGCGTTATAGATAGACTGACCTTACGTTTGCTGAATGTGCAACAAACGGGGGCAGAACTCTGCTCCTCGGTTGTTTCATGAATTTATGTTTCTTTTAATGCTTTGAAAACGTGGTCAACGGACGGGCCCGGTCTGGTCTGCTTACTCGAAGTAGGATTTCGTACACTAACTGTTCTGAACACCGTGAAGTCGTCAGCGTGATGTCATCGAGGGTACATCCCAGGCGCAGACACGAAAACATTAAGCCATATAAATGCTACGCATTACAACCATTCTATTTCTATGGTCGAACATCCGGATAAAGATCTTTGTCACGAAATTAACTAATGACGTTGTGGGTTCCCGTGGCGTTTATTAAAAAAAACTGGTAAAAGAGAAGGGATCTAGAATTTGTTTTATTATCTTCCTTTTTTTTTTCAAAATAAAAGTGACTCACCATGTCACGTGATGGCTTCAAGCGACTGAGCCCGTAGGAAAAGTTTTCTATCATTTTTTTCTAACTTCTCTTCTTATATTTTTATCACCAGTTTAAATTACACCTTTATGTTAAATCGTATCGCCATTTGTTAAGAAACTACTTTATGCAATCCCTTCAAAGTTTCAATGGCGCCGCTGGGTTCACGTTGTATGCAGGAGATGCAAAACTGTTTACATACGTAGCTGTGCAGATACCTGAATTATTGCGCGAAGAAATTCTGCCTCCAAGATAATGTGACGAGGTGATATCATTTGCGTTTTCTTTCCGAGAAGTTAAAATCGATCTTCGAAGAGAGGCGACCAAGAGATGCGACAGGAGCGGCAGAGAGGGAATCCTGATGAAGGCTGTTTCCCGGGAAGAGTTACCTAACGATATAGATGACCGTTTCGGAAGAAACGGCAAGCAGGGTCGGCTTGTTCGCAACGGCGTCTCATCTCCGTAGGAAAGCACTGCCGAGGCTGCTAACTACTCATGAGACACCATCTGCCACCTCTGCAGGCATTGGCGTCGGAACAAGGGAGGGGGATCTCCCTGCACCGTCCATCTCCCGGATAGTTCGGACGCCTCCCCCGGTGATAACCGGTCCAAGTGGATACAAGTTATGCACCAACTTGTCTCTCTAACTCATCTATGTACTGCGGGAGCAGCTCGCGTATGAGTAGGATCTCCCGCCCAAGTATAATTCCTATGTCCTGCTGTCGTCCTTAATGCGGAAAAGGTTCGCTTTCGTGGGCACAACCATAATACGCGGGCGAATTTCTTCAAGTCGTGGAGGGTCTCAAGGTTGGGAAGAATTACAATAAAAAGTGTTTGGTGACACTGGAATTCACAGCACATACAGCTCCAATATTGATATATATACTACGCCTTCTCTTGCTGCAGAAGCAGATGTAACACGATAGCAGTTCCTCTGCGCCTCTTCAAACGTCCATCGAGCTCGGCACTCTTGACCTACCTCAGAGCGGCGCCGTTTTGGCACCAATTCTTTCTAAATTGAACCGGCGTAGAATTATGCATCAAGTCGATTTCCCTGCTAAATCTAGCGTCAAAAATTGGGTTGGTGTATGATCTTTAACTTTACGCTCGTAAGCTGACGTCCGCCGCGTCGGTAACGTTATTCCGAAGGAATGATTTATTTCTTTCGAGTACACTTCTTTTTTTTTTTTAATTCTCAGTTTTGTTGAAACACTCTGTTGCTTGGGAGGCATTGGTAAACGCGAACAAATTTCGGAGGCGAGGGGCGAGGACACTAAATCTCTCTTCCTGCACCTCTAATCAAGTCATCATCAAACCGCCCCTCCGAAAAGCAATGCATGTATAACGAACCGGACTGTGCATGTCTCGCACGCCGTTATATTGCCGCCTGCAAGTCGGCGTAGCTACGTCGGCAGCATGCTTGGCTCATACAGTTGGCAGGGGATCCATCTCTGCAATCGCCTGTTGTTTTTATCTTTCTGTAATTTAATAGAATGGTCTAGAATGCTTGAGAATCACGTTTGTTCATACTCACAATGTAGTTCCAGAACAATCAAGGTCGAATGTTTTAGGTCGTAAGAGAAGCTGTGCCGCGTCGTGCAGGAAGTGTTTTGCCAGCGCTCAATCCAGCTGTCACGCCGCTTTCGACGCCCGCGACGTTTGTACCCCTGGTTTTGTTTTCAACCAGATTTAGTAAGTGTTTTTCAAGTGTTTACCTTTTCTACGTACTTTATCGAAACATAGTTCTTCCAAAACATGACTTCTGCACTGTGATTTGGAGCAGCCTTAGTGCTACAGCTTCCAATAATGTGGAACGCGTACAGAAAAGATTTGCCAGAACTTATCATTTTAGATCCCCATCACACGATCTATATGATTACAACGAAGTGCTTAGACAATTGCAAATCACTAACCTTGCATCAAGATGATGCTCGCGCGACCTTTTATTCTTGTTTAAATGCATACATTCTAATCACGATATTAGCTCTCTGGTCACATCTATTAACTATCATATTGCCGCGCGCGCTGCCTACTTGGCGAGCGCGCGCGGCAATATACCCGGTAGAAATGTTCGTGCTAGTCGCACTTTCCATGTCAATTACAGCGATTTCACGCCACCCTCGGGCCGACTGCAAAACTACTTCAATCATTTGGAATCAGATGGCATTGACATTTTCAACCCTGACCAACCTCATTTTAGGAAGTGCTTGCCTCATGTATTGAAATAATGTTCATGCTTTGCAACTATTCAATTCCTGTGTTTTTCCTTTAGAGGTGTGTGAGGCGACCATACTTTTCTTGTTTGCGTTTATATGCTATCTGAAATGTTACTAACAAGTGCATCAATGTATAAACTTTGGCTGTTTTTGGGCACTCAAAATAAACAAAGAAACAAACACACAAAGTTCTCCCTATTAAATACTTAGTTTTCTACTGCATTAGCCGTCTTACTGTCATTAGTGACATTATGATGACAAGCCTCTGAATACGTGGACACAGTTAATAACGTGAAGATCGGACTCTGAAGTCTGCGATGGGATGCAGGCGAGGGCTGCGGTACGCAAACCACGCCGACGACGCGCCCCGGAAGGTTCAAGAGCCCATCTGGTTGACAGCCGGTACGCCTGGTTCGTGGCCCTCACGTGCTGCTGGGTGCAAGTGTGGTCGACCATGGTGATGCGCAGCTCGGGCGTACTCCTGGTCAGCCTCGTGGCAAACTTCAGGATCAGCCGTCGGTTGGCCTCCTGGCCCTTCGAGATTGCCCTCACGGCCAACTGCTTCCAAGGTACGCATCTCTCCATTCTTGGCTCTCGCCATTTTGTAGGAAGCCTTCGTACGTTCGCATCTCTCGTGCGATCGGACCCAGGAGCTTAGGCAGAGGCAGAGTCAAAGCTCAAATATGTTTTGTCAATAACTTAGAACTGGAGTGATCACTTGAGCGAAACGTCGGCTGGTTGGTTGTGGATACTGATGATGCTCACGGTGACCAGCGGGTATCTTCTGAGAAAAGCGTTGTGGGCATATTCACGTCTACGCAGGACTCGCGTGTGGAATCATGTTACGGTACTTGGACGGTCGTACAATGACCATGATTGCCACGCTGTGTGCCACCCTGAGCGGCATTGCCTGCTTCGTCTGGGACAACCTTGCCGTTTACTACGTCTTCATTGGGCTCGTATTTGGTAAGATGCCGTCGTTGCTTCTTGAGCACCGTAGGGCTCAGCGAGTGAGCGAAAATTGGCCGTTCTTGCAGGGAAGGTTTTTTGGTGAACCCTCTGCTGTTAATCTGATGGCGAATTCCACTGGGCGTTTTGGAGCGCGCCGGAATCAGTTGACCAGATCCGGACTGGAGCACACGATCCGAGCGGGTTCGAGCCGCCTATGGATCCCCAGTGGAACATGACTACTGCTCTGGGATCGGCGGATGCCTTCCCGTCATTCAACTGCCCGGGAATCCCCTTTCCGCGGCCTCCGCGGTCGTTTCGAAGACGTTTTCGCAATCGCGGCGCTAACACGTGTTGGACGCACGAGCGGCAGGAATGGCTCAGGCGCTTCTAGCAAAGATTGCCGGAATGCTCGTAGCGCGGCCGAATACCTTCTCTTCTCCCTCCTGAAAAACGAACCGCCTGTCGAGCCAAGGGGTAAGCATTACGAATTCTTCCGATGTCGAGACAATCTAGGAGCCCAGCCCGCGACGTGCTTCTTCTTCTGAGGCGAGATGGGCGAGATCAGGCGAGATACCCCGCGAGAAAGGAAGTAACGTGTGTGCGCCGAAGGCTGGCCCGGCTGGCTTCCGGTTGAATCTGCCGAAATCGTCGGAGCAACTTTTCTCGGATCCAGATCGAGATCTGGAGCAGGAGCTAATCCAAAACGACCAGTGAAACACGTCGGTCTCGATCCCGATCGCCCAGTGAAATAGGCTCGCTCCAGAAAAGTCGATCCCGAAGCGCTCCAAAACGCCCAGTGGAATTCGCCATGAGACTTTTGGGAAGGTCCCTCTCAGGTTCTTCCCACAAGGCCTCGCGACTACCTCCGTCTCACTTCAAGTCCGACTAATGGGGAATTCCCTTCGTGGATTTGGCGCGACCCAAAAGCGTTTCGTGGTCGCGCCTCGAGCGCGTGCACGCCCAAGAGCTCAATATTGCAAGCGTCGAGAATTCTATAGGACAAATATTTTGCGGAAAATCGACGAATTGATCCCGGCGGCTTTTGCTTTGCGCGTGGAATCTGCACAGTGGCTGCTACGTCGCGCGCGAAGTGAGCGTGCCGTGCGGCGACGTTCGCCAGTTATTCTTTGCATAATTCGCTACATGGAGTTCAGCCTTTATGTGTTACGACGCCTCTCCACCTTTTATTCTGGAGTGCGTGAGCGAGGGCCTTGCAGCTAGAGCTCTTATTTTTGATTCCTACTTTTAAACGCGACAGCAGTTAAAAGCACTTACGACGGGGAAAAGTTAAGCTAGTTCGTGGTACATATTTGGGCGAAACTAGCTGAACATAAAATATATCAACCATTCATACAAATGAGAGAAGAAATTAAATGCGCATTCAACCGCTGGACTACCAAACCAACTGTTTAATTAAAGTCTTATTTTTTCTTGGACTAGCTAGTCAAAGAAGAAGGCTCTCATGAAATGCAGAATACAGAAACAAGTGAAGAAGAAAATATAACAAAAAAGCTAGTCGAAGAGGAAGAGGACTCTCATTAAACAGTTGGTAGTCAAGCGGTTGAATGCGCATTTAATTTCTCCTCTCATTTGTATGGATGGTTGATATTTGTATGTTCAACTAATTTCGCCAAAAAAAAAAAAAAGTTAAAAGGTCCGCAAGCTCGCCGTTCGCAAAGCAGTGCTAGTCGGTTCAGCGTTTTCCGCATACAGACGTTTGTTGTTTGAATTATACGCAAGTTTTATTTCTATCCATGCTCTTTTTCGACAATGCAACGTACCCATGGCGACGAGTCGAAATGGCGGACTGTCGTCGTGGCAGGAATAGTCGGCGACGCCACCCTGATACGGTGCCTGCGAACGCGTCTCCGACCGTCCTATTTTGCCCGTGCATCTAATTGGTCACGAAGGGGAAACAAATGACATCACAAAAGCCGGAGTGTCTCGCTGTCGGAGGTCACAATCCTGGCGGTTGGGCAAAGAACTTCAGGAAGAATGCAGCAGAGAACGCGAGTGTCTCGGTGTCATTGCAACTTCCCAACTTCTGACTGCTGAAGCTTTTGTGGACTGACAAGCTAGACAGCGAACTGCAGCGGAAAAGGCGTCTGCCAGATTCAGCATCGGTGGTGTGACACCCCCAGGATCGCGGCCGGCGATAGCAAGACACTTCATCACCATAATCTTTTAAGTCCTCTGCCCATGAACCACGAGCGTCTTCAATGTGGCACAGCGTATAATTTATACAGGGTGTTTTTGTTTTGTTTTTTACAGCGGAGCTGTTAAGGGCTAGGTTCCCCAAGATCGTGTCCGTGTATGTCGACACAAACCTACGTAGACAGCTACCGCCATCTATAAGCGACGGCGGCAAGTACACAACCAGTATGGTTTCCGCCGTCGCTCGTAGATGGTGGCAACCTTTCCAGCTACAATAAAAGAATGGATAGTTGGGCGCGTTGGTGGGCATTCATCGGAGGAAACAGCGCGAAAAACTGACGACGACGAAGAAGAAGCACACAGTGTATCGAGTACAGCTCCGCTGGTCTCCCTTCTTCACGAGAGTGGAAAGGCTGTTTTTTACGCTTTACAGATTTGTTTAAAAAAAGCCGTGAAAGTTACACTTAAGCGGTTTGTGCGGGTGAGTTATGCGGACAGGGGGACATTATGTGGGTGGCTAATCTTTTCGATTAGTCGGCTAATTAATTACAATTCGTTAATTAACTTTTAATAACTGAAACTAGACATATGGTTCCAATAAGGAACTTAGAGAGCGTCATTGAAAATTACTAGATCAACTCTTTTTAGAACGCCTTGAAGCTCGTGGGAAACTCGGGGGCGCTCCAAAGTTACGACTCGTGAAGTAGGCGCAAAGCTGGCAGTGGCGGAACGCGATGATAATCTAATCATCCGCGTTTTGCCATTGCCAGCTTCGCACCTGCTTCACGAGTGGCACGTTTGGAGCGCCCCCGAGTTTCCCACGAGCTTCAAGGCGTTCTAAAAAGAGTTGATCTAGTGGTTCCCGATGACGCTCAGTAAGTTTCTAATGGAAACCATGTGTCTATTTTCACTAATTAAAAAGATAATTAACGAATTTCAATTAATTATCCGACTTATCGCAAACATTTTTCACCCACATAATGCCCCCCTGGCCCTATAGCTCACCCGCATAAGCCGCATAAGTGTAACTTTCACAGCTTTTTTTAAACAAATCTGTAAAGCTTAAAAAAAAACAAAAAAACACGCTGTATATTCTATTTGCTCTTAGCCCGAGACTGAGGCAGGAAAAGAGGAAAGTTTCAAAGTAGTAGAAAAATGAACAGTCGAGGACATGTCTATATATATATATATATATCGAAGTCCATAAGCAAAAAGGCTCTTCACGGATATTATAGGCCTTTCATTCAACTGCCTTAAAAAATTTAGCATAATTGGCAAAAATGGCGAATTTCGCATTCCATAAATTACTTATACGCGTCTGAGTTGTCGATGCTGGTGATTACATACTTTGTTTTTTGAGGGTTAAAAGTTAGAGAACTTCTATTCAGGCAAGCAGAATTGATATTCACAATGCACAAAAGCTCGGAGTCTTTAGTGCACGGTGAACACAGCCTTTTCACAGATAGAACTTGGAAGACATCATTTATTACGTAGACGCTCGTAATTATGAAAATGACTTGGGTCAGAACACCTTTCATAAAATCTACGCACAAGGACTCTATTCGGGCTGCATCAGATTCGCGAATTCCGTACAATCGAGCCCAACCCTTCGATCTAATAGGTTTTCAGAATAACTGAAGTATCGTTCAACATTTGCAAAGTGTTGGTTCAGTCACCATCTCACAAACAACTGAGAATTTAAAAAAAAGGCGCACTCGAAATATATAATTTATTCCTTCGGAATAACGTTACCGACCGCGGCGGACTTGAGGTTACGAGCGTAAAGTGATACATTATACACTAACGCAATTTCTGCGCTAGATTTAGCGGGGCAATCGACTTGATGCATACCTCTAAGCCACTTCAGCTGAGAAAGAATTGGCGCCAATACGAGTGATCAGTCGCAGCATTCTAACGGCAGGCAATATGAGTGAGAGCTAAACGATAAGTGAATGTGGATAAATAAGTGTTTCTCGCTTTTTTACAAAACGACCCAAATTTAGTTTTATCTTAATTAATTAACGAAAAAAATTGCCCAACAGGAATTTATTATACGCGACGCATCGTCCTGTAGACGCTTATTGTCATCGATTAAACAAATACCAAGAAAAAAGTGTCATCAGCGAATAGCAACAGATTTGAATTTACTGCACACGTGGCAATGTCGTCACATTGCCAGTCCTAGATTTGAGCCTTGTTGAACTGCTGATGATGGGCAAGAAAGGGTGTGAAAATTTATTTAAAACATGCACAACACACAGACGTTTTGAGTCGGAAATTAAGGGAGACCCCTTTCGAGGACGGACACACATACACAGCAGTCGGAGACGCGTTCTTGATGAGCGGCGCATGCAGGGGCCGCCACCGGCACGACCATCTGCACCAACGTGGTGGTGCTGAACAGCTACTTCGCGCGTCGGAAGGCGTCGGCGAGCGGCCTCAACTTCGCGGGGGCCTCGCTGGGCAGCATGATCTTTCCACCTCTCATTGCCAAGCTCACTGACTGGTACGATCCCTCAAACCTTCACGCCCCCCCCCCCCCCCCCCCCTCCTCGACGGTTAAAGCCCGCACAAGTAACATCACGTGTCTTTACTATCGACTGCTGAGGAATATATGGATGTCTTTTCGAAATGGGTCTAAGAACGCCAGCGTCACATCCATGGAGGTATGAAGCTTCTGGAGGCGACATGACGCTGTGGTGGCAGGACATGCCCCCAACGATGACTAAAAACCAAGAAACGCTATGCGGAGAGCAAGTTTGTCTGCTTTTTTTTTGCAGGGGTTGTGTCAGAACGACGTCAAGCTCTGATTGGCTCCGTTGGAAGAACCGTAGGGAGACCTCAAAGCAAGCTGCCTTGAGGACTACCCACTGTCCTTCAATCAGAGCCAATCAGAGCTCGGCGTTCCCACGTCACCACAACCCCTCCAAAAGAAGCAGACGAACTTGTGCTCCGCGCTAGACGAAACGAAGAGCTGACTTGGCACCAACACCTGCTTTGGTCACCCTCGGGAGGGTGACCAGAGGGTGACCAAAGCAGTTGTTGGCACCAGATCAGCTCTATTTTTCGTTCAGGAGCGTATCTTGGTTCCTGTCATCGTTGGGGCGTGTCCAGCTCCAAAGCATCATGTCACCTCCAGAAGCGTCCTACCTCCAGGGTCACACTGCTGCGGTGGTGCTGCTGTCGGCGCATGCGTAGACGACGCACTTCAGGCAAATCTGCGCACGCTCAGCGCCGATCAGGGACGTGACGTCTTAGTCGCAGACGCGTGCTGCTGAATGTTCTACATGTCACTCCTGCCGCGATACAAAACCAAGATAACGAAAGCATGGATACATGGAAAGATGCATTTCAGCGAAAACCATTTCGCGAATTATCGTGAAGGGGTGATATATTACGCAATATTTGAGCGCTTTCAGTGCGTGCATGCTTGGGTCCGGTTAATGAGCTCCTTGTGTACCGAGAGCGATTATGGAAGCAAAAAAAAGGAAGGGCAAATGCATGCGAGCAATTGCTTACGTTCGTCATTTATTTTGACGTGGATCTCTCATAAAGGAGCAAGAGGAGTCTGAATGGCGCCGCCTCGCCGCCAGCGTGGCCAAGATTCACTTGCAATTTTCACAAGCGCCGTGCGATAACCTTACTTGTCTAGCGCTTCAAAACGCTGGTCTTGGCGCATAAGGGATACTCGATTTTAAAGGGCTTGCGCCGCAGTATATACCTTCATACGTACACCCGCCGGCAATATGAAGATGAACACCTTACTTGGTTTCTTGCCTGTTTTACGGCTTTCGAAAGCTATATTAACTCTCAACGTCTCAAATGGTACGTGACCAAAGGTCTAAACTTTGCCTTCTAGCCCTCTTCTGGAACAGAGCTTGTTCCAATATCAAAATATTCTGGCGGGCTAGTTGGTTATACATACTAAATTACAAATAGCGCTAGGATGAGGACAGACCAAGAAGCTGCGAGTTAGCACCTGTCCTGTCTAGTTCTTCGTATGTCCTCGTCCTAGCGGTATTTGTAACTTGTTCCAAAACTTGCAGGAGCATCAAAAACAAGAAGAGGGCTGTTCACCTTCGTATCGCTCACGGGTGCACCTTAATGGGAGTCACTCGTTGCCACGTCTTGCATTGTTTGGTTAGAAATTTCGCCACGCTGCGTAAGAATCTTGGATGGGCAAAAAGTGTTTTGTTCTCCCGAGCGTAAGGGTAAAAGAGCTGTCGCTAGACGTTTTCGGTATTTGCGGCTCGTGAAGATGCATAATTACACTTGGCGGCGTGCAATATAAAGGAAAGATGGCAAACTTCAGGCGACGGACCGCGTCTGTGAGAAACATTTCGAAGCTGATCTTGTGTCGAAAACTTGGACGGCCGAATACAATGGAAACGTTCTGGTCATCACTGCACGACGCGCGTCCTTGGCAAAGACCGCCGCATCAAACAACAGACCGATCTCACCAGCCAGTTTGACTACGCCACCGTTGCTGCAATGCACCGAGGGAACTTTAGTCTTTCTGCACGTGGGGCAACCGCGCTGGATCTCTGCGCGTGTAGAGCACTAGACGGCACGAATCGTACTGCCGCCTGCCTCCTGAACTAAAGTTATGGCGGCGCCACGCATGCGTGGAACGCTTAGTGAAATCGATCTATTAAGTTTCGGGGTTGTCCCTCTCAACTGCCGAAGATTCCGAAAGAGCGGCCCGCTGAACGGCAGCTCTCAGCAAGAGCAAAAAAGTGCCGATTGGAGCATGCCGGGAACACTATGATGTTGAACGAAGCTCTTGCGCACTGTCAACGTCAGCATTTGATGACGGTTGCGTGAATGCGAGAGGGGAAGAATGCGGTGATCAAGAAGAAACCGATCCTGGCCCGTTCTACAACGGTTTCTTCGTTTGCAAGCTCGTTTCATAGCCCGCCACTTTCATGCCTGCAGTCAAAGTCATTTGTATATCATCTACTCGGAAACAGGTGAGGTGAGAATTAAGTGTTGTAGTGTAGAAAGGCAGGATGTTTTTGTGTCTTCAACAAGACGCCAAGTGCCCACCGAACACGCGCACTTCTTAAATACAATACCTTTGTTTGAATGGAAGCGGTTGCACGCTCATTTTATGAGATAGGGGGCATCTGAAACAGTCCAAAAGAAAACTGCACTTGTTACCAACAGGGTATGCAAAATAGATTATGCATCCTGCAGTGCTTTCCAACTCTGCATATCGTTTAGAGGGCCAAGAGAAAACTAGTACATGAAGGTAGGAAGCCGAGAGCCTGCTTTTTGGTGCGAAACTTTGAAAAAATAGCGCACTATTTCTTACCTCCTTTCCTCCGAAAGCTCCCTGCCTTTTCACTATGATGAATCATCGGTGCCCAAGCACGTCAGTCGAACCCAGTTCATGCTTTGGACAAGAGCATTGCGTCACTTGAACTTATGCGCGTGTCAACAATCAATCCGTGGACGAATATTTGTACTGGCATTTGTAGCCAATTAGTGTCGTGATGGCATTTATCTCCAAGCTTCCACCGTGCTTAGAAAGCACTGTGGAAGCTTGGAGTCATCGGTTCCGGTAAAATACTAAGTCACGACCACGTGATTTCTCATTTCGCTTTTGAGTCGAGTGGGAAAGCTAAGGAGGAAGATGCTGGAAAATCTGAACCAGCTGGGCTAGAAACCATCGCAAAAGAAAACACGTATACTCTCGTAGAAATGGAGCGTGCTGGGGAAGTTACGGTGTTAGAGGAGGATAACATAGAGAACGAGGACCGGACGACATGTTTCTGGTGTCGTCCGGTCCTCGTCGTCCATGTTATTTTCCTCTAACACCGTGAAGCATGTATGCCAGTAGGAATGACCATTCCCAATGGCAGAAAGTTGGCTTGTTTGCTAGAGCCCAGTTTTTCAAGACAAGGACGCGATAAAGCTCCTCCTCTCGTGATTACTTCAGTTACCAGTAGGGGCTACTCGTAATTCAAGAAATTTCAAAACCCTACACGCACCCTCCGAAGAGGCAGAGCCCATTAAAACATGGTCGCGAAACACTCAACTCCCGAAAAACTTTTAACTTGTCTCGATCATCCTGGCAAACCCGGAGATTACAAGAGTGCAAGCCCCACAATAACAAGTCATAACATACGCCTAATGCGTGCACGACACATGCTGTCTGTTAATTAAAATAATCAAAGCAATTAAGTTTCTTTGTTTTTGTTCTGTTTTGTTTTGTTTTTTGAAGGGTACGGAGCGCTTGGAAATTTCTCGAGCTGATGCGCGCCACCAAGCCTACGATGAAACTTGGAGCTCTCTGAGGACCAACGTTATTAGATTAGCTCAGTTACTAACCTGCTTGTGACACTGCTTGCACGAGCAGTACCCCCCCCCCCCCCCCCCCCCCTCACTCACCACGACTCGCCTCCCGCCGTTCGGGGCGCCGGACGGCTGCTTTGGTAACTGCAATGTATTCTATGCGACACGTACGTTTTGGACCGCAACGTCTAGATGGCGCTCCACCGTACTCTATGGAGCACAGAGTTTTGAAACGAAAATCTAGATGGCTCCTCAAACGACGGGAGGCAGACTGAAGGGAGTGAGGGAAGATACCCCCTTTTGCGGAAGTTCCGCAACTGAGGTAATCTAGAAACGTTGCTGAGTACGTCGATTTTTCAGGCTTGGTTCGGCCTCACTATCTCAATCGCTCGGAACTCATCCGGGCACGGCCAAATTCCGCCTGGCGAAGGGCGGCCACATGGTGTCTTCCGCGGAAGAAAGCTGCGCTCAGAACACGTCCCACAGCCTATGGTATCGCAGCTCATTGTTTGAATGTATACGTTCCGGACATTGGTCGCTGCAGCAGCGCATCCCAATTGAGTGTGGCAGAGCGTTCGGTGGCGCAGTTGTCGAAGCGCGAATCCGAGCAGCTCCGCCTGCAGGTACGGCCTGCAAGGCACCATGCTCATCATCGGGGCCATGGTCCTCAACGCCATGGTGGGAGCCTTCGTGCTGCGCTCTCCGCGAGAGTCCCGAGACGCCGACGACCAACTCCCGGCCAGTCTGGGCTCGGTCGACTACATGCTCTCCGATCCGATGGCGCCGGTTCCGCCGCCAGGGCCGATCGCCTGGACCGGGAACCACGTGGGTCGCTTTTTGACTGGCCCTCGGACCTTCCTCTCGGTCTCTATTGGAGCGATATGCCCTCGCCTTGCGTTTCTAAGAGAGAGCTGTCATTTGCTCGCCGCTTCGAGGAGCGGCTTTGATTTGATGACACGTGGGGATCAAGTCGAATGCGGCTCGTAGATTGGACACACTGCGTAAGCACCCGATTTGGGAGAGTGACAGTTAGTGCCTCGATGAGCATTCGCAATAGCCCTGGGACCGATGCAATGGCGGGAATAGCCGAACCCTATAAGAGCGGACCCTGCACTTAATTTGCTAACCCCCACCGCGCGGGTGTACAATGAACGTTGGTGCCATAATCGTCGTCATCGCATCACGTGACCGCTTGTTTTGACTGGCAACAGACCCTTTTGCAAAGTTCACTGAGCAAGATTGGCAGTCTTGACATTGGCAGTGCTATAATGCGGAACGCAAGTTCGTCTGCTTCTTGCGCAGGTCTTTCACTGACGTCAGAACGTCGAGCTCTGATTGGCTGTGATAGGGAACGCCGGGCTCTGATTGTGGGTATAGACCTCAATGCTAGCTGCCTTCAAGTCTACCCACTATCCTTCCAATCGGAGCCAATCAGAGCTTGACATTCTGACAGACGAACTTGCGCTACACATGGCGTTTTGTTATCAACTTTTTTTTTTTTTTTTTTTTAGAGAGCGTTTGCAGCGGGCATCGGGTACTACAAAAAGCCTAATTTTAGATCGGATTGTTAACAGCGTGGCGTAGCTCAGTGGCAGACTTGTATGGCACGCATCCCCAAACAATCGAAATAACTTGCAATCGATTACTTTCTGGAGTAACATTTCAATCATTTTAATATACGTTTCTTGGAAGTAATCGCGAGAGTAATGTGATTACTTCTGTAAGTACAAGAACTACTCGTAGCCGTTACTATCTTTCGTTTCCCAATGGCATCTTTGGTTTGTGCAGCTTTACCTACCGAGGAATCCTCAAACCAAGTCCCAGACAGGGACTTGGTTTACCGAAATTTTCGGATTAAGAAGATAATTAGTTTTGTAATGTGGTGATTCTAATCCAATAAGGGACACTACGAGAGACACGTTTTCAAACTGGTAGAAACATGTGTCGTTTTAAATATCTGAAATGATCGGAAAAGTGACGGTTGCTTTTTCAAGACCAATACCGAGAGCAAGTCGTCTGCTTCTTGCGCAAGAGATGCGGTGACGTCAGAAAGACGCTGAGCTCTGATTGGCTCTGATTGAAGGATAGTGGGTAGACCTCAATGCATCAATGCAAGCTGCCTTGAGGTTATACCCACTATCTTTCATTCTGAACCAATCAGAGCTCGGCGTTCTGATGTTACCACAATCACAGCAAAAGTAGCAGACGAACTTGTGGTTCTCATTACTTTTCTTCTCCAGCAATCAAGCAATCTAATTCAATACTTTTTTTTTACCGAGAGTAATTGTAGTTGTAATCGATTACATTTTTCGAGTAACGTGTACAAGACTGCTCAGTGATAACACCTCCACTTAGTACGGAGAGGACCCAAGTTCGATTCCAGCAGGTGGCAGGAGACCTTTTTCGAGGTTTTGGCAACATCGACGACATACGCCCCTACATCGCCTAACATCAATATCAACAGAGACATCTACTACAACATCAACTGCTACAACATCAACAGCTACAACTACTATAACATCAACAACTATTACAACAACATCATCAACGACGGACGTCATTTCCAGTAATCGGAAGAGCCGATAAGAGCTATCGCTGTAAAATTAACGCGTGTTTCGTAGGTTATGCAGGTCAAGGACTAATTCTACGGAAAGCGCAATAATTGCTGCACCGCCCCTTTGAAGGTTCCCTTACGTTGGGGTTGCCTAGTATATACCTATCGAAAAAAAAAACTCGGATTACAAATACAAAAAAAAAAAAAATTATGTACTGGTGAAGATTTGAGCAGCCAATGATGGGAGCAAGCCAATGCCAACAGACCCTTTTGAAAAGCGCGCAGCATCTTGTAATTGCTACGTCAATTATTCCTGTTGGCCATTGTTTGGGCACGTTCTTTGAGCATGTAGGGGACGCGAAAGCTGTGTCAGTGCTCGAAGTTAGCTAAGCTCAGCTTGTATCGAAAACGACGTCAGCGCTTGGTAAAGGCTCGGGTCCAATCGTGCGCTTCGTGGTCAAGAAACGGCGACAGCCAACATTGCTCGAGGGACTTTTGAAAAGGGTTTTATGTATGTAGCGTGGCGCTCCTTTCTTCAAAGCGATATATGCTGGGCTCACATCGGAATAGTCCCGAGCGGACAAAGGGTAAAAGAGAAACGGTCGGATCGTATTGAGAAAGGAAGAGAACATCACACTAGAGAGGGCGTCGGTTGGGGCCGCCATCTTCGTTCGAACGAGAGGGAGCGCGCGCGCGATCGTGTTGCGACACTTCCGTTTCGGGGAAGCAAAAAACAACGAGGTGGCCGCAAAAAAAAGCGTCCGGGTTTAGACAGTGTAAGGTCGGTCCGCCTTTAAGGCGCGACGAGGGAGAAACGTTCCAAGATCCATCTCCTCAGCCGGTCCCTCTGGCTCGCAGGGCAAAGAACGCGCGGCGTCGTTCCTGTGGCAGCCGCTCTTCTACCCTCTCATCTTGACCGGTGTGGTGTACGGCATCGTCTTTAGCACCTACATCGTGACCATAGTGGACCACGTCCGCGACGTGTCCCGCGTGTCCAGCGGACTGGCCGCCCTGTCCGTGACGGCCATGTCGGTGGGCGACCTGGCCAGCCGCTTGGTGTCCGGCTACATCACGGACCGCAAGTTTATCACCCGCGAGCAGCTCCTGGTCATCAACTTCGGCAGCCTGGGCCTCTGCTACGTGCTCCTGACCTTCCTCACCGGCTTGTCGTATATCGCCCTGCTGGCTCTCGTGTTCGGACTCAACGCCGGCGGGCCGATCATCTCGATTCCGGTCCTTTTGGCGGAGCACTGCGGTAACCATCACCTGCCCATCACGTTCGGCATCCACCGCCTTTTCATGGGCGTGAGCACGCTCGGCCGACCTTTCCTGATCGGTGGGTATAGCCTCGACACAGTCGCTGTTTCCAGACTAGGGTGACCACCCGTCCCGCGACTCGCGGGACTGTCTCGCATTGAGGGCCCGTGTCCCGCGTCCCCCCAGAGAAATTCCCAAATCTTCAATATGTCCCGCATTTCACACTGTCGTAAAATTCACTCTGCAACTCATGGTACTGCCCATCAACGGGACACGGGGAAGCGCCGAGGTCACTGGTAATCGTGCGAATCGCAATTATACGCCATTTTCTATCCAAGCATTGCGGGAAGCGACCGTGGTTCTTGCAGGAGAAAGCGACGCGCATGCAGAATTGTGCCTCTCCCTTTCGTAAACAAATATCGTAAGAAAAATTTCTCGCCAAAAGTTTAAATACAAAAAGTTATAATTATTTTCACATTGCTATGTCAATGCGAAAGGGTTGCTGTGGATTTTGTTTTTAGTAAAACAGCCACACTCGCAACGATCGAAGAAGAACAGAATCCTAAAAAAATTGTATAGGACCATGTTGGTAAAAGTAAGCGTTCACAGGAAACAATGACCCGAAAAAGATTTACTGTTTATTATTTCCATTTGATGCATTGAGTTATAATACAGTCAATTTTTAGGTCCTAAACTTCGACACATTTATAACATGTTTGGCATTCAAAATATCACTGGTAGTGAAAATTATTTTATCTTAATTGCTGCAATACAATTGGCAGGTGTATAAGCAGTACAGGATAATAAATGAGTTAACAGAGCCTCGGTTCGTTGTGTACGTGTTAATAAATTTCTTCTACCCCCCCCTCCCCCCCCCCTCCTCCCCCCCCCCCCCCCCCCCCCCCCCCCCCCCGCCACGCGTGTCCACCATTTCGCTAACAGGAAGGTGGTCACCCTATTCCAGACTAGGTTATGACCGGCTCGTAGTGTAATTGGACCGACGTCGTGTGTCGTTGTCTGGACACCAGGTGCCATCGGGTGTCAAGTTGGTATCACCATGGTATCATCGGTGAAGCATTAATCGTCGCTAATGACTCACCAATGAAGCGTTCATGATAATGGCGTCGCGCCATACAGAACGTCGACTTGCGCTTAAACACTTGTAGTCGCTAGTTACACATAAAAGGACGAACGACATAAAAGGACGTTCTGTTCGTGTCCTCTCTTTTTATGCGTAATTATTTCCTCTTTTTTTTTTTTACACCTTACTAACGCGCTCACCTCAAATAGTGCGTCTAAAGAAACTATGAAGACGAGTTTGGACTTTTTTTACAGTTATATAGGCACCTTATTATTTCGTACAAAAACAAACCAGCGAAACCGAAACTATGATGCCTGGAGCGCGTTTCCGGCTGGTGTGTTTAGCATCCTATGCTGCCCATACGTCATAACTGCTCCCGAAGGGGCAACAAATGACATCACAGAAGTCGGAGTGTCATGCTGTTTCATGTCGCGATCCTGGCGGTTGGTCGTAGAAATGCTGGCGAAAAGCAGGAGCAAACGGGAGTTTCGCTGTCGTCGCCGCGTCCCAACTTCTGGCTGCCGAAGCTTCCGTGGACTGCCACAGTGCAGAGTAACCTGCAGCAGAACACGCGTCTGCCACATCCACCACAGCTGCTGGGACGCCACCAGGATCGCGACCGGAGACAGCATGACGCTTCTATGACGTCATCAGGGGGAAATCGCGGGACCACTTCTTTGGACCCCGTAGACCCACCAGTCGGGGAGACGCGTTCTGGGCAGCATACTGAAACTTATGCTCGGCTTTTTCGCAGTACAACCTCTTTTGAAACGGTGGGGACGTCATCAGTGAACCGTCGGTTTCGGAAGAATTTAGTGGTCGTGAGCGTATAGATGGCGCAGTGCACTGTAGCGGCGCTTTGTGGTTTGGGAGCGTTGTACCGCGTGACTGAGTAACCTGGACATTCGTGGCTCGTATGCCGCTTGCCAAGCTACGTCTTGAATTGCTAATATTGCTAAATTACCCAAGCATCAAGGAGAATGCAGGGAATGGTGTTCACGCGCCGCATGTGCTGGCCTCAGCAGTATAGTAACTAATCTAAAGCAAAAGCTTAAAACTAATGGCATCTTGCATGTGAAAGGCTTAACGCGGACGTCACGAACTTTATTAACCCAGCACATGACACAAGTATGGTCCTGCTCGAGGGCGCTCGGCGTAAAAGCGATGGAGTCTTGGACCCGCGCAGCGGCGCTTACTGATGTCCCCGTTCCCGCACATTCGTGCACACTTCAGTACACTACAGGCGCAGAAAGGTCCCGTGGGATGAAAGGCTGGATGAATGTGTAGGGAATATCGCGGCGGCGCTATGGTCTGACTGAAGCCTTTTCGATAATAGACCCGGAGCGGAAACTGCGACGCGTATGGCTGGAACGGTTACTGCAGCTCCCTTCACGCGTGGAACCAAAAATCGCGCGACAAAACTGACAAAACATAATGATGCGTCAGTTTTGTTCTGAACTGAACTCTTTTCAAGTCAGTCCCCGCCTAATATTCACGAGTGAAATGCGCTGGGTTACTTGAGTCCACACGTCAGCGGACTGAAAAAGTATCATCATTTCTATTGGAGTGAACCTTTCTGGTAAAAATATAAAGTTTTCGTTGTTATTAAATGAAAAACAACTAATCGTTTAACAACTTGTGTTGGAAAACGAAGACAAGCGGACTCCGTTCACTCCGATCATGCAATCGCTTGACGAGCCTCAGTTGATATCATGCTCTTGACTGCAATGCCGGTTTTTCCACAGTCTCGGGCGTCGCTGTCATCGGTCCCGGTGTGATTTTTGACGGATCTATTAAATTAATTTGTGCAGTGTGCAAGCGCAACATCCGACTCAAACTTCGTCAACACTCCCTGCAATATACGTGACTTCTATTTCAATCGTTAAACTGAACTTCCAAATGGACTTGGCGATCCCTTTAAAGGCCAACGAGTAGCCAGAGAGGAGGAAACGTTTTCTCAGTTCCTCTTTTCTATTCAAGAGAGAGACAGAGCCTCCTCATCAAAAACCGCGCTCCTGTGGGAGGAGAGAATGGTGCGAGAGGGAATTGAGTGAAGGAAACTGGGAACCGGTTTTTCTTCTCGGCAGAAGACGATTCTCTAGGTAGACAGTAAATACGGCTCGTGTTTGTGTAGTTGGGGTGCACAGCAAACGGACGGTTTACCGCAAGCTCTCTATGTAACCCATCGTCGCGGCCCAAAGGCCAGATCAGACCGGGAACCCAGGGAGAAAGGTCCGTATGAAACTGCCGGTTTGACCGCAACGGATCCAAAATTATGTCAGGAACAAACACCGCGGGTCCGAAGCTACACGGTGGGTCCAAGCGGGACCAAGAAACCGGGACATCGCCGCCAGCTGCGACTGGTCAGCGGTGCGGAGCCGACCAATCGCAGCAGGCGGCATCGTCCCAGTTCCTTGGTCCCGAGCCAATAGTGTAAAAGCGCCCAGTGCGTATACACTATTGGCTCTCTCCTTTCCCCCCCAACCTCTATTACAACGCTACCCCTCCTCTCCTCCGGCCGTGTATAGATAGGCCTCATCACCCAAAGTGGGCGGTTTTATTTTGACGTTTTTGTACGGACAGTCCGCTTTTATGATCACAACCGCCTTCACGAAGTCTTGAATTGGTCTTGAAGTCTTGAATCACAACCGCCTTCACGAAGTTGGACGTGCGCGTGTCGCCTCATTATTCCGCCTTTCTATGGCTCGCGCATGGCGGCAGAGGTGTGCGTGTTTCCGCGTTCTTGTGTCCCACTCGTTGGTGACTGATAACTTTGTGTGATAACTCTGCTAATGTGCCCCAGACCCCAGCCCAACGAATGGGACACTTGTTGTGCTCGGGCACATTAGCAGAAAGATGGCGTCAGCCAGAGGCTTAAGACCCTCCATGCAGGCTACTTCAAGGACACGCACGGCTCGTACAACGGTCTGTACTACCTGGTCGGCGTGTGCAGCGTCGCCACCGCGCTCCTCTGGATGGCCGTCATAGGCGCCGACGGTTGCAAGACGAGGCTGGCGCGCCTCGTCGCCACCTGGCGGCTCACCGACAAGGTTGCGTCGCGTCATGATGGCAAACCGCGTGTCTCGTGACGACATCACCCTCTGTTGGAAGCACGCGGTTTTTTGTGCAGCGCCGATCGCGTGCGCTCCGTCAATATTCCGCGGCGCGTGCGCAGTTGGTCGACCTAATGAATAGTGCGTTAATACATGTTTCTTTGCTTATTTGTGCCGGTAGCCCTGCAGAAGGGTTGACACAGGGTGAAGTTTTAGCGCTCAATACGGTAGAAAGCAAAACATATTGGTCCAATGTTATGGCCAGCTGCAGAAGAGCTTAGACACCGTTTCACTGCTCACAATTCACAGTATTGTTTATTTTTTTTTTTTTAACGCAATTAAGCAGGCACGACCTCACTGCTCACAGCTCGAAATAAATCACAAAGAGTTCAAAACGCTCAAACGTGTAAAAAAGCAAAATAATAAATACAGTATAAAGTCTCCACTATGGGACGCTATGTAGGCGAGCCGACAATATTTTCAATTTGGCCTGGAGAGTCTATTTACACTATATCACGGGGGAAGAGAGCTCCATTCCTTTATGGTTCGTGGAAAAAGTGAATGTTTAAATGTGTGTATGCGTGTCATTAAGAGGGCGATTTGATCTTGATGGCCGCTTCTGACTGAACGAGATGCTTGTGGCTTTGTGTAACGTTGAGCGTCAAAATTGAAAATGTTTTGATGCAATGAATAAAGAAAAAACTTAACCTTGCTATTTTTCGTCTATCTTCAAGATCTGGCAAGTTAGGTATTTTTAGCATTTCCATAACAGAGTCTGTCGTTTTTTACTTTGACAATATAAGCCTTGCTGCTTTTCTTTAAACCCGTTCGGTCCTGCCAATCTTGTATTGTATAAATGGGTCCTATACTGCACTCGCGTACTCTAATATGGAACTTGCAATCGCTAAATAGGCGGTTATTTTAACTTCTGAGGGAGCTTGTTTCAGTTGCAGTCTTCTTTCAGCTGGAGAGAAGAGCTCATTTACGTGCATTTTCAAGCTTATATCTTCAGTTATAGTAAGTCCCAAATATTTGAAGTGACTGACGCGCGTCAACAGTACGCCATCAAATTCATATTCAAACATTAATATTTTTAGTTTTGATTGTTATCCTTGCAAACACTTTTTTTTTTAATGTTGATATCTTATTTCTTGTTGCACGCACCAGTGGCTAATAACTATTATTGCTGAGTCGACACTAACCTGACAAAGAACTGTCAGGTTAGTGTCGAGGTTATCTGCAATATCATTTATGTAGCTTATGAACAAAACGAGACCCAACACGGATTCCTGAAGGACACACCTGGGCTCGGTTACAGTTAACGCTTTGGCGGACTCTCGGGTCGGGGCCGATCGCTGCGGCAACGGGAGCAGCCGAGCATGAGCGCCAGCACATCCCTTTGCATCGTATGCATTGCCAACCCCTGATCTCCCTAGCGTGGCTATGATTATTACGCGACCGCTTGTTCGGGCTGCGAGATGAGACCACGCGGCGAGCCCCTATTTTGTTTTCTTTTACTGCCGCGGGGGGAAATACTAAGAGACCAGTGTACGATTTCTAGCGGAATGAAAAGTGAAGGTTTCCTTCCGCTTCCGTTCCGCTTTAGGACCATGTCCGACGAGGGGAGAGCTGGCCTCGGAAGAAGCTCGTAGCGTGGATGGATGGATGGATGGATGGATGGATGAATCCGGCTGAGCCCTTTGGATCGGGCGGTAGCTTACGCCACTTAGCCATTTTGTTTTACCATTTAAGCTTAGAATATTTAAATGTGAAATCTATATTCATTCCGCACTCCAAAGAAAGTGAGGCTATAAAAACCCCCTTGCCATCAGTTAATAAGAAAATTCCTAGTTTTCTCTCGATTTCTGCCACCATTCACTTAATCTTTGCTTGGTAATCTTTACAGTCTTGAAATCCATTCTCCCTTTGCTGTCTCTAAAACCCAATGACTTTATTAAATCTATGTTGTCTTCGGTAGGCATAGGGTGAAGCCCTTTACAGTAGAGTATCAAGTGCTCAGCCGTCTCGTCCTCCTTTCCATAAGCAGTGCACACTGTATCCATTTCCTGGTACTTCACTCTGTACGTTCTGGTTCGCAGAACACCCGTCCTCGCCTCAAACAACAATGAACTTCCCCTAGAATTGTCATAAATGCTTTCTTTGGCAATAACTGTTTTGTTTAATCTATAGCTTTCCAGAGCCGTCTTTGTCTGCATTCCCTCTAGCCACCGATCTCTTTCTGTGGCCTTAACTTTCTTCTTAACTTAGACTTGCTCTTCCGTATCTTCACTATAGCCTAAAAACTTTCTTCTTAATTTCCTAGTGCGCTGTCTCCACTTTGTGTCTACACTCCTCATGTATAAATAGCTGAAAACCTTTCGTGCCCATTGATCCGCATTCATTTGCCTCAACCTATCCTCAAATCCTATCTTGCTCACCGCTTCCCTGCTCTCAAATGACGCCCATCTCATGTCTCCTTGTACTCCCTGGTTTGGCGTTTTGCAGTGTGCCCCCAAAGCCAGTCTACCTACTCCGCGCTGTCTTATTTCTAGTCTCGCATGCACTTCGGATTTCATGCATAGCACTGCGTTTCCAAGAGTCAAGCCAGGCACCATGACCCCTTTCCAAATCTCTCACCACCTCATACCTGTTGTAATTCCAAAGTGCTCTATTTTTCATTACAGCTGCATTTCTGTTGCCCTTACCTATTATATACTTTTCATGCTCACTGAGATATTCTGCACTATCACATATCCATACTCCTAGATACTTGTATTTACTAGCTCTCTCAACTGTAATATTCTATATCTTCAGCCTCTCAACTTCATCCTTAAAAATCATGACTGCTGATTTTTCACTACTGAAATCTAAACCTAATTCCTCTCCTTCCCTACCACAGATGCTCATTAATTCCTGCAACTCTGTCCTGTTGTTAGCCATTAGTACGATATCATCCGAATACATCAATCCCGGTAAGGATTGCTGAATTTTTTGGCCTAGCTTACTGTAAGAAAGGTCGAATCCAAGCCCACTCCTCTCTAGTCTATCCTCCAATCCTCTCAGATACAACATAAACAGCAAAGGCGATAACGGGCACCCCTGCCTAAGGCCTCGTCTTATCTCTATTTTCCCTGTCGCCTTTCCTTCCCATGTTATAATCACCTTGTTATCTTTGTAAATGTTCCTTAATAGTTTCGTTAGTCCTTCATCTAGGTTTAAGCTCTCCACTATGTCCCACAGGTTCCTTTGGTTCACATTGTCATAGGCACCCTTGATATCCAGAAATGCCAGCCAGAGCTGTCTGTTTTCTTTTTGCGCTATTTCTATATACTGTTTTAGAGAAAATACATTGTCCTCCAACCTTCTTTGTTTCCGAAACCCGTTCTGTAATTCGCCCAGTATGCCCTCGCAATCTATCCATTCCTCCAGTCTGTTCTTTATAATCTGCATTACCAACCTGTAAATAACCGGTGTCACGGTTATGGGACGATAATTCCTAATATCAGACTTATCTCCCTTTCCCTTATATATCATACTCATCCTACTAAGCCTCCATTCATCTGGAATATTTCCTTTTGTTATCATGGTACTCACTACCTCCCTTAGTTTTGCCTTAGATTTAGGACCCAAATTCTTCACCAGCTTGATTGGGATACCATCTGTGCCTGTCGACGTGCCACTAGCGACTCTTCGTTCCGCCTTTTCCCATTCTCTTTGACCAAAATCCGCGATGTCACAAACTGGACTGTTACTTCCTTCGGTTCTCCTATCTTCCTCATATACCCGTTCCCGAAATTTCTCCTCCATCACTGCTCCTATATCCAGAGGGCGCTGAGGTTTAGGGCGTGGGCCCCAAGACTTTGCGCCCTCTGCTGGCTCTCAATCCAGGCCTCCGCGGCTGGTTGTTGTCCGTTCCGAAGCTCCCGATAGGAGGAGACACCCGACACCATGGTTAGGGTGTACTAGAACCTCATTTTAGTACACCCGTTTGATGTACTCACTGAAATTGTAAGCGCGCGCCGACGCGGATGCGATTTCTGAAAAGGAGGCAGGATTCTGTGTCGTGCACGACACAAACATTGTATTCAGTATGGGCGAAACCTTACTCCGCGGCTGCTCCAGGTTTCGTCATCCTGGCAGAAGCGTTCAGGCGGAATTAAACCTTGGGAACCTTACATGTATTTATCAAAGCTAAAATCCAGGAAAAAAAATTAAATAAAAATGAAAGACGTTTCCAATTCCATGTAACACCAAATTAGAGCGCAGCTCTTGAGGAGGAGGAGGTAAAGGTAAGAGAAGAGGGTATGCCTCTTCCCCTCATCCCCTCCTGCTCGCCTCCCATTCAGCGGAAACTTTTCACTAAACTTCCCGCAAAACTAAGCAGAAAAATTTCTCCGCTAAATTTAGCGGGGAAATTTTCCCGCTAAGTATAGTGGAAACTTTTTCGCTAAATTTAGCGGGGAATTTTTTCCGCTAAATTTAGCGAGGAAATTTTTACGACAGATTTAGCGGTAAAGCTTTCCCGCTAAATTAAGCGGGGATTTTTTTTCCGCTAAATATTGGGGCGAAGTTTTTCTACTCAATCTAGCGGGGAAATTTTTCTGCTAAATTTATCAGAGGAAAATTTTCCGCAAAATTTTGCGCGGAAATTTTTTCGCTGAATTCAGCAGGGAAATTTTGCCGCTAAATTTGGGGGGGGGGGGGGGGATTTTTACCGCTAAAATTAGCGGCGAAATTTTCCAGCTAAATTTAGCGGGAAATTTTTTGCGCTAAATTTAGCGGGCAAACTTTTCCGATAAAATTAGCGGGGAATTTTTTCCGCTAAATTTAGCGGAGTATTTTTTTCCGCTAAGTTTTGTGGGTTTTTTTTTTTTTTCGATAAATATAGCGGGGAATTTTTCCGCTAAATTTAGCGGGGAAAGTTTCCCGCTAAATTTATCGGGGAAAGTTTTAGCGGTGAAAGCTTTCTGCTAAATTTAGCGGGGAAATTTTCCCTTAATGCAACGCGCGGGGACGTCACGAGTTACGCCACTGGACATCCTTGTGACGTCACACGTGACGCCATCATAGGAAACGACCCATAATGCACCGCGCGGTTACGCCGACGCCGACTCCGCAAGCCGGAAACAGGCGCCTAAGGGCTGCGCTCTAAAACTTTCAGCCGTGCTTTCAACCTTTCCACTCTGGTGAAGAAGGAAGGCCAGCGAAGCTGTACTATGTTGGGAATGAAGTAATGGCCGGCCGCAAGTCGGTAAGCCAGAGTGGAAGGGCTCAAAAGGTCGCCTCCATCTATGAGCGACGGCAACAACTAGACAATCGGCAAGCCGGTTGTCTGGTTGCCGCCGTCGCTCAAAAATGGCGGTAGCTGTCCAGATTTCTGTGTCATCAGGTCTTTTGAGGACGGATACGATCCTGGGAAAACTAGCCCTTAACAGCTCCGCTGTAATATATTATGATGGCTTGACCA
Organism: Ixodes scapularis; assembly: GCF_016920785.2. Taxonomy (NCBI): domain Eukaryota; kingdom Metazoa; phylum Arthropoda; class Arachnida; order Ixodida; family Ixodidae; genus Ixodes; species Ixodes scapularis. The sequence goes on from NW_024609837.1 coordinate 23,954,818, forward strand.
ATAGACCGATTTCACCCGCCAGTTTGGGTGCGCCACCGCTGCCGCAATGCATAGAGGGAACTTTAATTTTTCTAGGCGTACCACAACCTCGCTGGAGCTCTGCGCGTGCGAAGCGCAAACAGTCTCGTGAGCTGCCGACTGCCTCCTGTGAACTAAAACATAACCTCCTCTATGCTGACAAAGCCTGGCAGATCGTCACGTGACGCGGCCGCCGAAAGTGAATAGGTAGAGCGGCAGACTAGAGTCATGTAACGGGCGCCCCGCTGCGGCTAGACGCCGAAACACACTTGTCCCGAGCAATGGAATGTCCGCTCGGGCTTCTCGCGTTTCTCGGGCTACCGCTTCTTTTCTCGTCGGATTTGAAAACCACGTTTCGGTTCCTCGCCGCTGCAAAAGCTGGGCGCTGACGTCCAGGTTCCCCGAGAAATGCTCTGTACTACCAGATCCTCGCGCTCCAAATCTGCGACCGGGCGCTCTATGGCTCCGTCATCAAACTGCCAGGCCTTGTGAGGCTATGACTAAAGTTAAGGCGGCTTCGCGCATGCGCCGAACGCTTGGTGAGATCAGTCTATTGCTTTGACCCGTGAAAGTAAATCGTAAAATGTTATGCACCAGATGGAATCTGTGCATAAAAACAATTCTACACTAATCCAGCTTTTCTTCTTTTTTTTAAGTCACAGTTCCGGAGGCTTTGGTATGAAAACATGTTCCATGAATTCACGAGCAGCCGTGACCTGCTTTCAAAACGAGAGGTTCGTGGTCTGCACGCTCTTCGTCCGCCCATATGATGATTTCCGAAAAGGCGCCCATTCAATCCCGCTAAATTTAGGAGGAAATTTTTTTCTCTGACTTTAGTGGCAAGGGGCATGTAACGTCTCGTGCAACGTCTCGTGCACCATGTAACGTCTATCGCAAACAAAACGCATTCTGCAGGGAAATAGTTTTCGTCCGTTTCGTCCCGGACTGAAAAAGTGGGGTGTCTGAAGAAGAAGTAAGTAACTGACTAGTGAGCGTGCTCAGAAGACAAGCTAGCATGCTAGCAGAATGCCAACAGCCGCAAGGAATTCCGCGGAGCGAGTTTCCACCGCTAGTTATGAAGGCGCGTTGTCGTCCTCTTCGAGCAGCCCAAAACGCTTTCCAGAAATCGACTCGGAGGCACGTCTGGGACGTCTCACGGGGCGCAGATCGTCACGCGGCCCCCAACATCATCGACGAGGGACGAACGTCGAACCCCAAGTAAGATAGAGACGACGGCCGTTGGTGCCTTTACGCCGACGGGCGCCACTTCTCGAAGCTCGGAAAATCCTGCACTATAGCGGAACCGCCATGCAACTCCGCGAAAACACGCATTGTATTCGCTGCCGGTATACGCCCGTCGCTGCTGAGCGCGTGTTAACGGTGAGCTTCCGTCGTTCTTTTTTCAACGTGCATTCCACATCCACAGCATCGAGACTGCCGGCCTTTGCAGTCTTTACGCTACAACTACTACAACTCTGAGCTCGTTCTTACCGCCCATTCACACTGGAAGCGGATCCGCGTTCGCCAAGCGGTTGCGAACGCTGTTGTATAAAGATCCAGTACAATTGCACGCGCATTTTATGATAAAAAATGCGAGTGCAATTGTACTGGATCTTTATACAACCGCGTTCGCAACCGCTTGGCGAACGCGGATCCGCTTCCAGTGTGAATGGGCGGTTAGCGTGCACAGTAAAGAGTGCACTCAAATATGGCGCCCAGTGAATGCTCTGTGAATATTGTTTGCTGTCGGCCATAGTAGAGTGCTCTGCTGCCCTGTGCGAGCTTGCCATGAGCTTCGACAACGCTTTCGCAAAGTGCAATGTTGTTATTTATACAAGATAAGTGGGGGCCCGTTCTGAAAATGCGCTGTTAACGCCGCTCTCAAATATAGCACCTTGTGAACATCATCTCTACGTGCGTACGCATTAGGGTAGAGAATAAAAATCAAGATGATTTAAATTGTAACCTAAATCACACCTGTTTTACTATGATGATTTAAGTCCAACCTTTCCCCCAAAATAATCCTCCAAATGCTTTTTGTTTACTGCTTTCCTGTCATTTGATGCTTGCAATGTGCACTTGTTTTGTATTTCAATCAAAGAACCAAGCTAACAACTCTTCTAAACAAATCAAAGCGTCGAGATTTTTTTTTTGTACGTTTTGCTTGGTTTTTGGCTTACGTAATGCCCTACTGCGAATAAATAAAAACGCGAAACAAAGAAACAAAATAAAGAAAAGGAATGTCATATTGCGAGGAAATGTGACCACGAAAGAAAAAGCAAATACAGTTTTTTCACGAACTAAAAAAATAAGCTGCTTTTGTTCTAGTACGCGGGATTGCCTCGATAAAAGTAGCGTATTAAATTTACTTTAAAAAGCTTCAATGTTCATCAATCTTTTCTTACGTATTGTTTCCTGTGATCGGGCACATTTATAAATCAATATGTCACTTTTAAAGATACAGAGTGATAAAGAAGAACTTTGTTTTCTGGCTACGGTGATTTAAATAAAACATATCTGATTTGATAAAAACCGACTTTCTTACACCTCGGTATGGATGGAAGTAACACTCATGTATACAGGGTGTTTAAGCTAACTTGTGCTAAGACAAAAAAAAAAAAGAGGCTTGTACACGCTACACTTGTCGAATCAACTCAGTATTGCCCTAATGAGCGACTAAATTTGTTGTGTTTCCGGTGTGCCAAATTAGTTCATTAACACGCATAATTGAACAAACTTCTAAATATTAATATGCGCGCAAACCCTCCAATCCAGAAGTTGTAGAGCGTGTTCCCATCGCGTGGTTTCCATGAGGCAGTCTTCGTGTTTCCCCCGCACCTTACAGAAAGCGCGCGAGATTTTAAGTAAATCCACGAGACTACCCGACCGCTTTTCTTAAGGCTAAAAAGATACGGTAGTAATTTGCGGATATTTTCAACGAGATCTAACGGCCCGGTAGCAGAAAGCAACCTACGTCTGTAGGGCGGTTTCGGCTCTTCTGTCTGCGTTGGATGTGCTTCCCCCGTGGCATCGGTGCACCACAGCGAAGCGACATTCGCAGAGCGGACATTCGGCGGGAAAGGCGGCATCTCTGGTGTTTCCCTCGTTGCTCCCTTCGGGGGCACAGAAGCCAAGATTAACGCCCTTCTTTCTCTCTTTTTGCGCGGGGCGAAGCTTGGACCAACAGCCACGTATGTACATCCTGAAGCCGTTGAATCGTTACAGAAGCAAGATAGTAGCAAATCGTACCATAGCTCCGCTTTTTTTCTTTTTTACTAAAGGCAAGCTTGTACATTTTTGTTAATATTGTAAGGTATCGGGTTGGCCGACGAGACTCGTCGACCGTTGCCACGCACAGCCGAGCGACCGGGTTGAGGAGAAAGAAGTGGTAGCTCGAGGGTAGTTGGATCTGACGGTTGGAATGAGCTGCCATGATTTACGGGTGTCTTAGAGGAAGTGTTTAAGAGACGTTGAAACCTGACAGCCTCCCAGGTTTTCTGGCTTTGGAGATCTACAGTCATCAGAAGGGTTCATAGAGAAGCTCGAGAGTTACTGCCTAATCCACGGAGTCAAGCCAGAGGATCGCATCAGCCGTGTCGTACCCGCAGTTCTCGACGGAAGTGCCAAGCTGTGGTTTCGCTTCGCGGGGGAGTTTACGAGCGGGGGCAGCTTCGTCACCGCGTTCCATAGTCAGTTTGCGCCGGTGGACAAGAAGAAGCGACTGAAAGAGGAACTGCGGAAGCGAATTCAACACCCCGAGGAAAACCTGAAGCAGTTCATATGTCATCAGCAGTTACTACGACAGGATCGGCGAGCCTGTGACAGATGCGCAGAAGGTGGAGAGGGTACTCCGACAGATGCACCCGCAGTTCCGGGATCTCGTTGAAGGAAGGACCTTCGCCACGCTCAAGGAACTCGCCGACGCTGCCGATGGATTAATGGAGCGCGTGTGGCGACGTCTTTAATACGTGCCCCCTCCCCAACTTTCAAACCAAGTGGCCCGGGACTTGGTGTTCCAAAGTCGAACAACGACGCCAGTGCCTCGCCTAGTTCCGGTGACTCGAACGGCGACGCCAGTGACTCGTCCAGTTCCGGTGACGGATCGGAGTGTAGCAGCCTGGACCACGCCCACCCTCGCTGCTCCAAGCGCGTACCCCTGGTGCCTGCATCCGGCGGCCCTGCAACCTTCGTACTACAGGGACCATCTCGGTGCTGTCGAGGCTCACAGCGTAGCACCGTCCCAGATGGGTTTCGGCAGTCTCGGCAGCCCAGTCCGACAGCAAGCCGTGCCCCAGGAAAACAGCTATGATCGCCAGCTACAGTGTCACCGGGGCGGGGGTGTGGGACACATGTCACGCGAGTGCCCTACGAGAGCGCGCCGGGGCCGGGGCTGGCCTCACTGTTTTCGCTGCAACGAGCCCGGGCATATGCAAGCGAGTTGTCCGGGAAACGGCAGACAGTAGACGCCGCACCGGCAGGCGTCTACATGTCAGTGCAGGTAGCTGCAGCAGCCGGTGGAAAAGAGCCGCTTCTGGAGCTTCGCATAGGGGACAGAATCTTTTGCGCTCTCCTGGACACCGGGTCAAGCGTCAGTCTTGCAGGAAATGCAGCTATTGCGACAGCGGTGGCTGGAGGAGCGAGTGTTCGAGAAGAGCAGCACTGCCTTCGTCTTGGAGCCGGTTGGTCTCAGACAACAAGCTCCGTACGATGCCGAGTGCATTGGGCAGGGGGATCACGTAAGCAGTGATTCCTCTACATGCCAGGCCTTTGCAGGGACATAGTGCTAGGCAGAGACTTTCTTAACGCTACCGGCATCTCCATACACATTTCTTCGAGCGTTTGGACGATCGGGTCTGAACAACAGAAGCGTATTCCGTTTTCCAAGGGTGAAATCCAAAGAGAAGAGTCCGATCAGGCCAATAACGAACAAGTGTATAGCTTAGAGCGATTGTTCGCCGAGTCAAGTGAAGGCCCTTGTGTGCAGAGAGAACATCCTGCGGATGATCAGTTCCTACGAGAAAATGACCGGCGTCAGGCCTACCATAACAAGAAGATGCCTACAGATGATTGACATCTGCTGCACGCTGACAATCCTGACGTTGACTATGCAAAGCATCCGGATGTCTTAACCATGCTGGGAAAGTTTTGCACACTATTTGACAAACGTCCTGGCTGCACGGGACTGATGGAGCACAGCATCAACACTGGAAATTCTGCGCCGATTCGCTGCAGGCTTCGCCCGGTCAAGGCTCACAAAAGGCAGATTATGGATTCCTGTATCGAAGATCTGCTGCAGCAGGACTTGATACAACCCAGCTCGAGCCAGTGGTCCTGTGCCCCAGTCCTGGTTGCGAAGAAGTCGGGAGGATACCGACTAGCTGTTGATTACCGGCCGCTCAATGCTAAAACCCAAGTTCCGGTATACCCAATGCCACGGACGGACTGGGTACTGGCAGAGTTAGGCAGAGCTCAGTGGTTCACAAGCTTCGACCTGTCCCAAGGTTTCCTCCAGATTCCTGTCCGCCGCGAGGATATCCCCAAGACTGCATTCATATGCCACAAGGGTACACGCCAGCTTTTCTGTGCTATGGGCGCCAGCTCCGCAAACCATGGGAACAAAACCCCGGTCAACTTCCTACACCAGACAGTCGAGCTCCAGGCTTCGTGGCAGAGGTGACATCTAGGCTGCAAGACGCACACGAGTTTGCGCTAGAGAACCAGAGAAGAGCCCAAGAGCAGCAGCGCCGCTACTACGACAGAATCGACGACAGTGTAACTTTAGGATCGGTGATCTAGTTCTCCGTGATCTGCACATTCTAAGCGATGCCAGAAAGGGCGTGGCGGCAAAATTGGCACCGAGACGCTCGGGGCCATTCGTGGTAGTGGGGAAAGTGGGGCTGAACGACTATCGCTTGAAGGACCGCAATACTGGTCGACCAGTAGGACTGGCACGTGCTGACCAGCTGCTGAAGTTTTGTGAAGACCGGCTGAACATTTAATCTAAGGGGGGTGGATTGTAAGGTATCGGGTTGGCCGACGAGACTCGTCGACCGTTGCCACGCACAGCCGAGCCACCGGGTTGAGGAGAAAGAAGTGGTAGCTCGAGGGTAGTTGGATCTGGCGGTTGGAATGAGCTGCCATGATTTACGCGTGTCTTAGAGGAAGTGTTTTAGAGACGTTGAAACCTGACTATAGAGGGGGGGGGGGGGGGGGGGTTTACTTACATTCGACGTATTCGACAACACGGATGCGTTCGCCGCACGACGTCAGACACCTCAACATCGGGGCTCAATTTTGTGAGACGTATACACTGGGCTATAAAAGGCTGCGGTGGGATGCAGGCGGGCTTTTCAGCTACGGCAGGCCGTTCGTGCCAGCAGCCCGACCCGGAAAGCTCGAGAGTCCATCTGGTTGACAGCCGGTACGCTTGGTTCGTGGCCCTCACGTGCGGCTGGGTCCAGGCCTGGTCCACCATAGTGCTTCGCAGCTCGGGCGTACTCCTGGTCAGCCTCGTGGCAAACTTCAGGATCAGCCGCCGGTCGGCCTCCTGGCCCTTCGAGATCGCCATCACTGTCAGCTGCTTTCAAGGTTCGCAATTCAGGCTCTGGATTTGTGACGTGTGCTATTTAGTAGGGGCATACCTTCTTAGTTTTTGTTGGATCCCATCTAGGCGAGGGACGCAATCAGCGCAAAAAATGCCCCTCCTACCGGGACAACCTTAGCAAAACGTTTGCCGTCCCAGTGCACGCGGGGCCCCTGACTACGGATGCCAACGTTGTTCCCCGATCAAGGATCTCAATGTGTGAGAACGGTATTCTCAGCGTAATGTATTCTTACGGGACTCTCTGCGCAGGACTCGTGGCCGGAATCATGTTGCAGTATTTCGACGGTCGGACTATGATCATGGCTGCTACGCTGAGTGCCTCTCTGAGTGCCATCGCTTGCTTCGTCTGGGACAATCTCGTCAGTTACCACGTCTTCGTCGGTCTCATATTCGGTGAGGTACCCAGCAGTAATCACTTGGGTTGTCATGTCAGAGTCTTATTGTTTGTACATTGGAACCGACTGTAGGGGAGGGGTCGAAAGTGGTCGGGAAATGGGAAAGTGAGGAGGAAATGTGGGAAATCATCCCCTGCCATCTCCCCCCCCCCCCCCCCCTTTTTGACACACACACCCGGATATTTTAGACCTTTCTAGTACAAATTTGCGGAAGGGTGGTTCGTCATCCCCTCTGTCCCTTTTCTTTGGGTTTTGTTTTGTTTTTTTTTGGTACGATGCTATTGGATTGTGACGAAACCCTATTGGCAAATGACAATTATGAGAAGATTATTAAGCATCAAATACCTGAAGATGCTAAGTCCATTAAAAAAACGACGTGCTGCCAGAAAGAAGGAAACTCATATTGAATGGGTTAAAACAGCGCAAAAAAGACGAAGGACCAGTAAAAGAAAACACACAGACACAGCGCTGACTTACAACTGAAATATTTACTGCTGCGCCATTCAGCAAGTAAACTTGAAGGGAGACAAACATAAAAGAAATCGGCCCGAAAACACGTCATCCTCCACTCAAGCCGACACGTGGCTACACGTATTTCCCCGCCTTTCTGATAAAATTCATTTCATCACTAACTAGAGCAAGTGATGGAACACTAATACACTTGCCTGCGTCATGGTTGGCAATAAAAAAAGCTTCGTCAGTCTCCGAGCATACTTATTTTTATGTCGGGCTAGCCACGTGTCGGCTTGAGTGGAGGATGACGTGTTTTCGGGCCGATTGCTTTTATGTTTGTCTCCCTTCAAGTTTACTTGCTGAATGGCGCAGCAGTAAATATTTCAGTTGTAAGTCAGCGCTGTGTCTTTGTGTTTCCTTTTACTGGTCCTTCGTCTTTTTTGCGCTGTGTTAACCCATTCAATATGACCATCAACCAACTCGCCCAACTTTCCACTTTGTTGAAGGAAACTCTCCGAAATTCATCCTCTCCATTCGAGAAAGAGGGAGACACTCTTTCTTTTCGCGCAGTGCAGCTCAGAGTTGCTCAGAGGCAGGCTCCTCTGGAGAGAGGAGGAGGAGAGAAGAGAGGGAATGGAGAGATGGAAACTGGGACCGATTTTCTTCCTGGCAGAAGACGACTCTGTAGGTTTTAAAAGAAACTTAGGTAGCCACTCCTAGGTGTACAGGAGGATTCTTCTTCTGAAGCACTTGTTACGATATTCAACCAGCTTTGTTACTTCACCATAATAGCGCGGTAGCCGATGATGCTGGTCGTTCCATTGAACGATGTTCGAGAGAATGCTGCGACATGCTCGTCTGCTCCGCGCATTGCGGAACTCGGGGTACTAAAACCGTCGAGGCGTAGATCATCGAGGGGCTCGCACACTTTCTTGCACTCTCGGCACACTTCGCTGCACTAGAGATAGGTATGCTTATGAAAAAATTCGCATAAAACCGCGGCATTAAAACGAGTTCGATAAAAGGGGCTTCATCTCCCCTTCCTTTTACACGCAAGGTATTGACAAACAGTGGTTTCTAGAAGGTTGTATTGTTTGTACGACTTTTGGTGAAACCATGGAACCTGTGGGACGCGTTTTCTCTTCGAACGGCGTCATCTCCCACTCTGGCGCCTGTTGGTTCCTTAGACACGGGCGAAAGAGCTGACCGACTGAGCATTTTGTGCATACTCGAATATTCCCTGGATTACCTACGAGGTGTACTTTTTTTTTTCCTAAGAATATTGTTTTTTCTTGTACAACGCAACAACCAACGAGCGTCGGCGCTCCCATGACGAGACAAAGTGGCAGAACGTCGGTTCTAAATAACGGCGTGGCACTGTGATGCCTGGAACACGTTCGGGATGTTGCATTTACCGTATTCAAAAAAAAAAATCATGAGCCATTCCACTCTGTGGAGGTGCACGACCAGCGAAGCTGTTTAGCACACAACACAGACCCGCCCCGGGGAGCCGGAGGAAACTAGACACGCGCGACGGGACCGCCACCCCGGGAGAGCGGAGGAAAAGGAAACTAGGCACGCAAGCGCATGGAACGACGACAAAGAGATGGCAGTGCGAGCGTAGACATGGCCGACGCGGGTCGCACTGCAGCAAATCTTTGAGAAACCTTTATTATCTACCTGAGAGTCTACTGATCTTGAAGATGGTGCCAATTGATAACTAATCTACTGAACAGACCTACTGCTAAATTACCCAAGAGGAGAATGCAGAAAATGATGTTCCACGCGCCGCACGTGCCGGCGTCTGCAGCAGTAAAGGCCCTGTCACACTGCGGAAACAGTCGGAGAACTTTGTCCTTCAACACGAGGAAAACATGTTTTCGGGGACCCTGTCACATTGCGGAAACAGCAACAGTCCGGAAACATGTCGCTGTCGTCCGAAAACCATGTTTCCCAACTTGTTCTCCGACACTCGGGGAACATCCTGTCAAACCGAGAAAGCGTGTTGGAAGAACACAAATTGCCTCCTCTCCTGCGCGCTGCCTCCCTCTCTCTCTCGCCCTCGTCTGCCCGGCCGGCTCGGCTAAGCTACAAGCGCGAGCTCCGGGCTTTCAGCATCCCTGCCAAGCACACGCGCTCGTGCAGTGCAAGCACTGTTCTGGGCCAGATGCTCGCGCTTGTAGCATCGGCTGCGTCTGGACCGAGGCTGAAACGAAGTATAGGCGGCTAGGCTCAGATCCGCTGGCTCCGCTCGCCCCTTGAATCGTTGCCATTTTGGATCGCCGTCTCATGGACGTCGCTCTATCGTAGTCGATTCATCAGCCGCGCGAACCATCTCGTGTTCTCTGGATTTGGCGGTTGCGTTCTGCTACAGGGCTAGACCCTTGCAGGATGGCATACGCGCCGGCCACAGCAGCAGCTTCTGCTTTGGTGCTTCTTTGTGCCATCGATTCAGATGATTCTGACGATCAGCTGCCGCCGCGCAAGAAGCCGCGTTCAAAATGAACCAGCGAGTGGCTCGCAAGAGTGCATCAACAAGGTGCATCAACAAGTATTCTCGTGCGACTATCTGTACAGAAAAATATAGATGTTGCCGTGTTGCTGGAAAAAAATTCGCTCAGCCACCGAAATGGGCAACACGTGTCGTCCGACACAAGTTGTCGAGGTTTCCGTTGCCAAAAGCTGTCACACCGAGACAACACTGTCGCTGTCGTCCATGTTGTGTTGCTGTTTCCTCAATGTGACAGGGTTGTCGGGCAACAGAGCCGACAGCCGACATGTTTCCCGACTGTTGAGAAACATGTTTTGTTCATGTTTCCGCCGTGTTTCCTCAATGTGACAGGGCCTTAACTGTTCTAAAGCAAAAGCCTAAAACATCTTGCATTCTTTCTTGCCGGAATTCCTACAAGCCAACTACCAGAATCGGGCGACATCCGACAGCACCAGAGCCGTGTCTTGGGAGAGTTTGGCCATACATTGGTTTGAATAGGCGAGCATCTCGGGGCCAACCACAGGCCGCGGAACAGCCCTTAGCGGTGATCATGTGCTCTAAAAATTCAACTCGACTAATTGAAGCCGTTTTAACGTCACTCGGGTAAGAAGATATAACTCTTGGTGACTGAAAACTTGGCTCATGAGAGGGTTTCGTCACGTCCCTATTCAACCGTAGAATAAACGATCGTGCGTTCCAAACCAGGGCCGACTTGCTAGGAACAGCGTCTCAGCTGAGACTGGGGAAAAGAAAGCACTACCAAAGCCAACGCACGAGTTGAGCGGGACTCAAGCCACGTCTCGTGCGCCCCACCCTTCGTGCTGTTTTCTTTTAGCCAGTCTCAGCTGAGGCACTGTTCTAGCAAAAGTCAAATTTGAGGGTTTTACGTGCCAAACCAACGGCGGGCATCTGGCACGCCCCAGCGGAGGACTGAGGATTAATTTCGACCACCTGGGGATCTTTTGATGTGCAACCGAAAGCTCGGTTACTCGGCGTCTTCTCCGCAATAAGCCTCCGTCATATTGCGGGCACCTCGGCCGGGATTCGAACCCGCCACATGGGAATCCGTAGGCCGACGCTCTCGCCTCGGAGCCACCGAGGTGACGGCACTGTTCTAGCAAACCGGCCCAGAGAAAACTGTCACCGAGACGCCGAGACGGAACGCTTCTATTTCAGAGACGGAACCCTTCTTTAAATGTCGTCTTCAATATCGTGACGTCGCGGTCTGCTGATTGGTCGACGCTGTGTCGCACCTTTAGTTTACGCTCTAACCGCTGGGGGAGCATTCAGCGCTAGCGGCGGCCTTTGCTCCGCCTATTGGCCAAACTCTCCCAATATACACGGCTCTGGACAGCTCGACACTCCGGTTTCTTGTGGCGTCATTTGTTGCCACTTGAAGACCATTTTTGATGTAAACGGACGGAGCTATCGGACGCTAATCACGCCAGTCAGAGACCCTTTATAGGCAGCGTTGTGGCACTCCAGGCAGTGCGCGGCCTTCATGACGTCTAAGGGGACCAACGCATTCCAGGAGCGGCCGCCGGCACGGCCATCTGCACTAACGTGGTGGTGCTGAACGGCTACTTCGTGCGGCGGAAGGCGTCGGCGACGGGCCTCAACTACGCGGGTGCTTCGCTGGGCAGCATGTTCTTTCCGCCTCTGCTCGCCAACCTCAACGACTGGTACGGCTGCCCTTCGAGAGCGCAACTTGGAGCGATTCCCCCCTCAAAGCAGTGCGAAGTTTGCAGGAGTGGGGTCCCGAAGTCGAACTTCCGGAACAGTGTAGGGTGACCCAAGTCACCAGGTTCGATCTAAAATGAACCGTAAAAATCGACGCCTGCACGTAGCAATCTAAACTTTTCGTCAAAGGTGTATTTCAGAGGTAGGTTTTTTCTTGAAAAATTACAAAGCGTAGCTCCGTTTCTGTAAAAAATAGGGCCAAATAACTTGCAAGGGTCAACGGCGGACGGCGACGCAGACGATTAAGTCGAGTAGCGGGGTGTGTTTGGCGTTCGTGTTGATAGATGGCGTCCGCACCAGGGTCCGAATAGAGGAGTGGTCACGTGGGCAGAACTGGATCCGACCTTCGTGCGGGAAAGCGGCCTTCCAGAGCGCCGCGTTTCGGGGGCAACATATTTTCCGCTTTGCGTTCGCAAAATATAGATCCTAGTCCAAAATCGAACGAACCGAAAGCTTCCTAAGTCATTAAACATTATGTGTATCAACTGGGTACAGTACAATCCCGTTCTTTATAACGTGGGCGATGTTTTGGTACATCCGTTTTCAAGGTATGTGAAGCAGACGACACGGTCGACGATCGCGTTGCTCGCGTCTGCGGCTCTCGCGGAGTGATACGCGATACCGATACGCGACCGGCACATCCGGCTATCTTGGCTAGTCGGCGAGCTCCCGTTTAAAAGCAGGGGGTGCGCTTTTTGCAATCGAGAGGGAAACAGGAAGCGAAGGGTCAACGATCACGGCGCATACGCGGCTCGTCGCCGCACTATTTTCCTTCCGCAGCGCGCCGCAGCCTGCCACAGCACGCCGCCTCGCGTCTGCGCCTTCGTGCCCCTGCGAAAACCGACCGTGGCTTCCCGCAGTGCTTGGCTCCATAATGGCACCATTGCGGTACTCTGCTCCGCAAGCGGAGCATATACAGTTACTCTAGGTCCGAAGGTGTGGCCGACCAGCGAAAGAAAGCAGACGACACGCAGACGAAATCCGTTGGCAGCAAAATCGCCGTCGTTATGCAGACGCGTTTTTTTTTTTTTTTTTTTTTACTTTAGGTTTTGTTTTTATTGTTTGCATTTATTTTTTAACCAAAGGTACATTTAAAAAAAATTACAATCATTTTAATAAACTATGGGTGGTCGCGAACCGTCGCGATAAGGAGGTAGCGCCATCCATCAATACCAACGCCAAACACACCCCGCTACTCGACTCGGTTGTCTCCGTCGCCGCCCGCCGTAGACTCTGGCAAGTTTCTTGGCCCTATTATTTTTACAGAAAGCAAGCTACGCTTTGTAATTTTGCAAGAAAAAACCGACCTGTGAAATACACCTTTGACAAAAAAGTTTACATTGCTACGTGAGGGCGTCGATTTTTGCGGTCCATTTTAGATCGAGCCTGGTGACTTGGGTCACCCTATAGTTGTCGGGGGGGAGCTAACTTCAATTCAATTCAATTCATTTTGTTCATTTATTCTCGTGATACGTACGTGTGACGGAGACAGAGACAAAATCTGCAGAAGTGCAGCTTGACAAATCCCCTGCCCCCTACTGGCAGATCGGCCGACATGAAAAAATAATGCTGAATGAAAAAACGGAGGAAACACTCGGTGCTATATAAGTGAAAAAATATCAAACTTTTGAGGTGATTATTTTGCGTATTGTTTTTCTATTAAGTGTAGACAAACATTTTGGCCTTTTAAAAGGTTTAGTATTGTTGGTAGTGTATGCTGGTACCATTTGAAGCCCGTAGTTGGTTCTAGGACGAGGTACACTCAAGGATCTAGCACTATGTACTCCATATACAGTATTTTTGACACGTAGTTTAGAAATCCGTGGTAATGGGTGGTTAAAAATTTAAAGGGATGCCGCGTATACTGTCGCGTGCTTATGTATGAAATATTCTTGTATTTTTATTACTTTATGTTTATAAAAAAAAAAGTGGTTCAGTGTGTGCGTAATACGACGTATTCGCTGCGACTCGAATTTCTCTCTTCTGCAATTAATACAGTGTATGAAGGTTCCTACTAGTCGTGGTTCCCCACGCTAGGAGACAATAGGATATACGAGAATTGAATAAAGCATTATAAATTAAGTTTTACACTAAACGTTTATATATGGAGACGTTTATGCATAATATCTACAATATTCGAGAGTTTAAGTGTAAGGTTTTTAATGTGGGAGTCCCGTAACACATGTTCGTGAATAATTACACCCAATGTTTTAACAGTACTTACAAATTCAACTTCCAAGGAGTTCTTTGTAGTAGAGTTGCACACTGGGCCTTTTGATTTAGATATAATGGCTTTTGTTTTAATTTTATTTATTTTTAATGAATTGGAAACACATCACGAGCTAAGCCTCTTTAGGCAAATGTTTGCGTCAGCACCTAGCCTATCAATATTGTTCACCGACTGCTATAGGCTTCGACGGTGTGAATTTCATCGTTCAGAAGTGGTGTCCTGGGAGGACGAATTATCTCCCGTGGGAAATGGCGGACAAAGGGGGGGGGGGGGGGGGGCGGAATGGATTAAAGAGAAAACTTAGACATATTACATATTTTCGAAAATTTTCAACGGTCGTAAATATGTTTAAACTTATGACCAACGTGTCCTCGCCGTAGCAGGCGCACTGCAGTAGGTCCCTTACCAAGATTTTTTTTTTTAATTATTTCCCTTTGACAGTTACATTTCTCCGATCGGATGTCGATACTGTAGGTAATCATAGACCTCTGTGTGCGTTGTCCACTTCTTGTTCCCAAGTCCTGGGTGTTCAAGATGTTATAAGTAACATTCCTTGTAATGGGTTATTTAAAAAGGTAAACAAGTGGGCAAGTGATAAGGTATGATATAGGGTCCAACCAAATACTCTCCAGGTTTTAAATAGCTAGCTATTCAAACTTTTATTTTACGATCCGACTGAGGAATACACATTCCGTGTCCACCATGTTCACCAGCCTTTCCTGATTGATTTATCCGAACTTCTAAAGTAAGCTCTAAAAAATCAAAGATTCCGTCCGGTGTAGTTACGCAGGAACGGAGCTGCGACTCGAAATTTGACGAGGTAGCACGCACCACTTAATTATACCTCGGGTGAAAATATTCGTTCGCCATTTTCGGGCGCCCATGTGGCCGGCTCCTTTTACAACCGCCGTCGCTCTTTTGGACACCCTGTACAATCAACGGGAGTCACGTGAGAAGCACGAGTCATATCAGCTCATGCGTATACAAACAATATCCGCCGTATGGCTCGAAAGCGCCCAATGGGGGCCATGCTGCCTACAGGTACGGCCTGCGGGGCACCATGCTCATCCTCGGGGCCATGGTACTCAACGCCATGGTGGGCGCCCTCGTGCTCCGCTCTCTGCCCCCGTGCCGGGCCAGCGACGGGACTGAGCTGACCACCAGCCTGGACTCGCTCGGGTACCTGTTCACCGACCCGATGGTGCCGAACGCGCCGCTCCAGTCCACGGTCTGCAGGAGGCTGGAGAACTCCGTGAGCTCCTTTCTTTGCCGGTCTCTCTCCATACCGTCGTTGTTTGGTGCCGTGAGCTAGAACGTTGAAAGTTGAAAGTAAAGTGGTCCCCGATTCGAATAGGCTTCAGTCAAAGCAGAGATATAGCGTGCTCTCTTTTTGGGCGAGTCAGGATCCCAACCGCGGGGAACTGCACCGACGCTGCATGCGAACATCGTGATGACGACCAAGTTGGTCTGCTCGGCTTCCGACTGTGCAGGGCAAAGAGGGGCCGGCGCCCTTCCTGTGGCAGCCGCTCTTCTACGTTCTTCTGTTCACGGGCGCGGTGTACGGCTTCGTCTTCAGCAGCTACTACCTGACCGTTGTGGACCACATCAGCTCCGTGTGTCACGTCACAAACGAATGGGCCTCCCTGTCCGTGGCGGCCATGTCGGTGGGCGACCTGGCGAGCCGCCTGGTGTCCGGTTACATCACCGACCGCGAGTGCATCACCCGCGAGCAGCTGCTGGTCATCAACTTCGGCAGCCTGGGCGTCTGCTACGTGCTCCTCACCTTCCTCACCGGCGTGTCGGACGCCGTTGTTCTGGCTCTCGTGTTTGGGCTCAACGCCGGCGGGCCGATCATCTCGCTCCCCGTCCTCCTGGCGGAGCACTGCGGCAACCGTCACCTGCCCATCACGTTCGGCATCCACCGCTTCATCATGGGCGTGAGCACGCTTGGCCGACCTTTTCTGATCGGTGGGTGGACGCGACTGCCCTCTCCCGATTAGTTTGGTCACTTACGCTGTTTGCCCGCCAGGCGTCAATCTAGGCACCAGATGCATTTCGGTGTCGGTGCCATCTTGGCACAATCGGTGAAGCATTTTAATGCGTTTGCATTAATTAGTACCCACATTACAAGAAAAAGCTGACGGCGTCCGTCTGTGGACAAAACAGTGGAAAGGGAGGTGCGCTGCACAAAGAGGAGGAGACTAGTGAAGGACAAAACCAAGAGAGGCGATGTCAAAAGGCGGAATTCAGTGCGCGCGCGAATGCTGTTTCTTTTCTTTCTTTCTTTCTTTCTTTTTTTTCAGGTTTGATTTTTTGTTTCCTTAAAACTAAACCCATAAAGGCCCGTTCACACTGTGCCATTTCTTACGTTAAGCTACGTTACGAACTCTTACGACATATTACGACCGCCCGTGGCCATGGCAACCAGCGACGCAACGCGAGTCGTAACGTAATGCAAGGAGTTGGGCTTGGCTCAACTTTTCTTCAGAATTCTTACGACCGCTTACGTTCAACCAGTCGGGACTCGCGGAAGCGAAGCTCCTGGGCATGCGCGCTACGCTCGGGAGCCCGGCGGCCCGGCGCTGCTCTCCAATATAAGGTAAGGCAAATATGGCGGCGCCCTGTATCGCTCGCTTCAGAGGAAAGTTGTCGTAGTGGTGCGCTATTACGCACGTTCAGCGGCAACGAACGGTGCAGCAGGCTTTCGCTTTGCCTTACCTCGATTAAATCACAAAGCATGAGCGGTAATCTCACCTAATTTTTTAGATCGTCTTCTGAATATGGCTGTTCCTAAGCCTAAAGGGACGCAGTAATCGTTGATATGGCTACGTCTCGCAAATTTTAGTAAATTACGACGGGTTGGAGCTGAGCTAGTCGGTTCATATCTTTGAATGGTACCAGTTGAACAAATATAAAAATACAGGTTCAACCCCTGGGGTATCAACTGTATTGAAGCCTTCTTCCTCCACTACTCTCCGTATTTACAACCTAGTTAGAAGCCTTCTTCTGGCTCGATCGAGCCGAAACAATCCTAGTGCATTGTGTTGACTCGATCGGCAGGACGCAGAAGCAGCCGGAACTAAAGGTAGGAAAGCTGAACGAAGTTTTGCTAAATAATTTGAACATCAAGAGCACACTGCATGGGTGTGTAGTTACACGCGCATGTTACAATCACACATGTACAAGCCGCAGCTAAAAACCGTGGGTATGCCCCCTTTCAGTCATGTTGCGAGGCTTTTAGCCCTTCTTCGAAAGCGCAATCGCATTTCTTGCAATCGAAGCGGAGCCAGCAGTGTACCAGCGGGCACGACGGACGGCAGCCGTGTTGGATGATACGCCTATTGGCTGACCATAATCATTACCAGAGGATTTATATTGGCTCTTTCTTACGGACGGCAGGGTAGTGTGAACGCGCAGATCGTAAGCGGCCGTAACGTAAGTTTCGTAAGAGTTCGTAACGTAACTTAACGTAAGAAAGGGCACACTGTGAATGGGCCCTTAATAGTAGTAAAATTAAATACACATCCTAAAGACAGCTTTTTGAAAAGGTTCCATTGGTTTATTTCACTGAAGTTTTGTAGGCCCGAGTAACGCTCAGAAAAATACTGTTGGGGGCACTGCCATCTTGCTGATGGTGTGTCGTTGGATGGATGAATGTATGGATGCTAACGGCTTTACCGTTTATAACGGGCGGCAGCTTGTGCCATCTAGCTTAGAAATTAAGAACAAAACGTATGATTCCTTCCTTCGCCTTTCTATGCAAATTTGCTCCCCCTTTGCAGTTTGGTAACTATCAGCAGGCGGTGTGGGATATCACCAGGATAACCTTTGGGCGCAGTGTACGGCTTTGTCTTCGTCTTGGCAACGGCCACGTTAGCAATGGCGTGCCACCATGGGCACGCCCACTGATATCTATGACAATTGCTGGATCGCGCTTCCCCGCTTGTTCGCTGCAGCGCAAGTGAAGCCACCGGACTTCACTCGCTTGGGGTACGATTTGCCGTTTTTGCTAGCCTTTGCTGCAGTTTTCCAGCGTGCTGTGGACATGTTTTCTACTCGTTCGTCGTCATTCGCCGAAGAAGTTTTTTGAAGACTCTGTGTATTGTTGAGACTTGCCGTTGTGAACACGTGGAAAATTTTACGAAAGTGCAGTGTCGCAGGAAAAAGGCACAACGCGTCGAAAGGAAGGGCTGGCGGCGTGTTCAAAGCTTCCTTGGCACGCCGAAGTGCCGTGTCTATGTGCCTTCGCACGCTTGGATACCGACCAAGAACCGACGCCGTGTGTATGTGTCTAGCGAGTGCAATGTGCGTGAAGCTGTTCGTGCCTCTGGATCAGCGTCTTTTCCCCTCGCGGTTTAGGAACGAGCTTAATCCAGCGTCCACTAGCGACGGAAGATGGGGGGAAGGTACGTCTTATTTTCGTCCTTAGACGATTTACACAATACCGTGCACAACAGCTCCTCATCACTGATCAGTGCTGGCTTATTATCAACCTACTTAATTGCACTTGACGTTTGAGCGCGGCTCGCCTAATTGTAATTGGTCAGCAGATTGCACACGACCATATCGGCCGCGCTTCAAAGATTTTCATTCTCGCCGTCTTGTACTTTTGCTTTCGAAAACCCCCCTGGCTCCACAACGTTGCCCTATTCGTGCTCCCACGGAATCTATTAGAGTAGATTTGGGACATAGCCAACACGTACAGATCTCTCCCTTTTATTGATAGCAACTCACCGGAACAGCTGGACGATCCAGAACTCCGTGGCCGATATATATAAATGATCTAAAGGCTTCTACGCGCGACACACGTTCAGAACTTTGGCGCGGCGTCAATTCTTGACCGGTATCCAAGCGTACGAAGGCACAAAGATGCATCACTCGGCGTGCCAAGGAAGCTTTGATCACGCCGCGACACCGGCGACACTTGTTTTCGACGAGCTGTACCTTTTGATACGGCTTCACGCACATTGCACTCGCAAAACACATCCACACGGCGTCGATTCTTGGTCGGTATCCAAGCGTGCGAAGGCACAGAGACACGGCACTTCGGCGTGCCAAGGAAGCTTTGAACACGCCGCCAGCCCTTCCTTTCGACGCGTTGTGCCTTTTTCCTGTGACACTGCACTTTCGTAAAAATTTCCACGTGTTCACGACGGCAAGTCTCAACAATACACAGAGTCTTCAAAAAACTTCTTCGGCGAATGACGACGAACGAGTAGAAAACGTGTCCACAGCACGCTGGAAAACCGCAGCAAAGGCTAGCAAAAACGGCAAATCGTATCCCAAGCGAGTGAAGTCCGGTGGCTTCACTTGCGGGAGCGGCAAGCGCGATCCAGCAATTGTCATTGAGATCAGTGCGCACGCCCACTGATCTCTATGACAATTGCTGGATCGCGCTTCCCCGCACCGAAAATGAGGCCACCGTCGGCCATCTTACGAGATATGCTCTAGCGCTGTCAAGCCTAGACAGTTACCATGCATGGTTACCGTGTGTAGGTCACGTGAAAACAGAGGCAAAGGTCACGTGACCGCCGCCTTGACAAGGCTTCAGCGGCACTGGTAAGATGGCCGACCGATGGCCTCAATCGCGCAATGGGAAGCGCGATCCAGCAATTGTCATAGAGATCAGTGGGCACGCCATTGCCAAAGCGTGCACATGGTGGCCAGACACGCTTTTGAAGCAGAGCTGCTCGCCAACGCGTCCGAAGACTGACAGAGGTCCTGCGTCCAGGCTACTTCAAGGACGCACACGGGTCATACGACGGCCTGTACTACCTGATCAGCGTCTTCAGCGGAGCCACTGCACTCCTCTGGATGGCCGTCATAAGTGCCGGAGGCTGCAGGAAGAGGCTGGAGCACCTCGTCGCCCACTGGCGGTTCACCGGGTCCCTCGAGCTTCCACTCACTGTGTGATGACGCCGAGACCCGTCATAGGCGTGCGCAGCAACGAGATTAGCTTAGTTGTGAAACTCCCGCGCCCCGCTTGAATCCGCCTCCCGTTGTTCGAAGCGCCCTCTAGATTTTCGTTTCGAAACGGTTCATTGAGTACAATGAAACGCCATAGACGCTGTCCTTCCGTGGAATCTGTGCACAATGGCGGGCGCAAGCACGAGCTTCTTGCGTTCGATTGCAGCTCGGCTGCACGAGGGCTCGTGCAGCGGGAGAGCAAGTTCAAGATACCCGCTCTCGCTCTTTGCACGTTCCGCTGTGTCGGTTGTTGCGCCATTGTGCGGTGGGCTAGACCTTCTATCGATCGACACGTGACTTTCGAAAGGGGTCTTACCATAACAACCGCGCCCCTTAATGGTGCGCGTCGAACGACGGAATAGGGGGGTACTGCTCGTGGAAACCAAACTCCTCCCACCTCTTTCCACTTTAAGCAGAGCGAACGCTGGAGAGGAGGCGACTCCAGTGTTCCGTCTGCTAAAGTGGAAAGGGGGCCGGGGGAGTTTTGGGCAGCTTGCTCGATGACGTCAGTCGCGGTGGCGCGCCATCATCTTGTAAATCGCGAACGTTTCGGTTTGAACTATATAATTTTCCTAACCGCGTGCCTTGTTTCGTTGTATCACTGTAATGTTGATTTTGCCATGTTGATTGTGCCATGCCGTACCACCACTGTAATGTTGATTTTGAGAAATGTTCCGAATTTAGATGTGAGGCACAGGTTGCTTTCATTGAATGACGACGGAGGCAAAGAAGGTTGCACAACTGCCTGGTTAGTTCTATTTATCATCTACAGAAATGAAAAAGAAAAAGTGAAATACGTCCGTTTAAACTGTCTCCAGTAAGGATTGCAAGATTTTGGTTTGTTTTAGGATCGAACGAATAAACAAAGTTCATACCTCGGGGGGGCTTGTAAAATGTTTGAGTGCCCCGTGGACTTTCCGAGTTGTCTTCTTTCCGAGTTGTTCATTTGACTGCTTGCAATCTGAACAATTTTAGTCGTAGCTAGTGCAACATCATTTATTGCTAGCATGTTAGGCTCACATCTCCGACGCAGTGCACTGAGCGACTCTCTGCACCGTAATGAAAACAGATGACGAATCACTGCGGGATTATGAAGTCTTCCTCTTGGTTCTACAAAAATACACGCCTCTGTTTTTTGCCCGGCTTTGTAAGTATAGAGGAGGCTATGGCCCGACAAAACAACGAGCCCGTGCTTATGCAGATGTTGCAACAAAGAGTGTCTTCGCTTTATGAGGCTCCGACAACCTTGTGCCGACAATCTTTGACATTCTTAGCATTCCGACATTGGGTTGACACAACGTGAAAACAGTATATTTCCACATCTCAAACGCCCTGTATCACTCAATTCTTGTCGAAACCTTATAAATCGTCACGGAATATCCTGTCTGTAATCTCAGACAAGACACTATCTTTAGTGCATTGGAAGCGCCATTAGGACAGATCGTTTTATTCCCACCGCTAGCGCGACTTCTATTCAAGTCACTCTATCGTTGTCGCCCTTATCCCTGCAATGAAATATATCGCCTTTATTTCCAAATTCTATCCAGAGTTTTGTTCCACGCAAAAGCGTCATTGATCCTGCGCGATAAAATCACCACAGGGTTGGCATCCCAAATTCTATCATGGCAACGTTTCATTCAATTTTTCGTTCCCGCACATCCTGACAGTGCAACCATCTTTTCGGGCTGATGACCGTCATCATGATAGATATATTTATTTGTATTCTCTTAAAGGGCCCATGAAACGATTTTTGGGTTGGGATAAATCATTTTAGATTGGGATTTTACTAATAGCACATCGTTCAGTGGACGAAAAGAAAAAAGGTAGAAAGTCAAAAGCCTGACTTTCAGTGCGAAAATTTGAAAACAGAGCGGACTATTTCGTACCTCCTCCCCCTCGCAACCTCTCTGCCTTTTCACTATGATACATCCGCGGTCCCAAAAGCGCGTCAACGGGTCCAAACTGACGTCACACGCAACCGGACCTCACTTATTCCCTTCACCCCTAAGCTGATATTGTGGTGGAAGCTACGCGCTTGCCGGACCAATCAGCCGCCTCCCTTTCATCACCTGACTTCATTCTCTGCAGCCACATTTGCCACGCTCACGTGGCAAGTGTAGGGAGCCTTCATGTGCGCTTTGCTAGGGTGATGCCATCCTTTGTAATACCACTCGCCGACAAACCAGCAGCCATTTTGTTCCTCGGCGATAATCCGTGGGGCTTATAACCCTCCCGGAAACAAGCGCCTTATCTCAGAAGTTCGGAGCAGCGTTGTGGAACCCACGGAGGGAGGATTAGCATTTTTCCCCTCGGATGGGATTACCGATGGACACAAAGGCCACTTTCCGGCGCACGGGGAAACAATGAGAGGAACAAAATGGCGGTGGACGACGGTGTGGGAAAGGGAAACAGGCAGTTGGCATCACCCTATGCGAAGCGCACATGAAGGCACCCTAGGCAAGTGTGGCTGGCCCAACGAGCACGTAGCTTCAACAGCACTGTCAGCTTCGGAATGAACGGGGTGGGGAAAGCAACTTTTGTCTGAATTTTGAGCGACGGGCTAATCTTCTAGGGGGAGAATGGATGTGTCCGGGATTACACAAACGAGAGTGCTAGCAAGAGGGGACTCCCCCTTTTCGTCTTCTTTAACTGTTTGGTGGAATGCGCGATTTATGAGTTGAGGAGGAAAGCTAAACAGGAAAAAGTTGGAAAAGCGTTTCATGACCCCTTTAAGCACGGGTCACATAGAAGACGTTGCCGCCTGTACACAAGTGCCTGTGCGGCTGGTTTTATAATGATGGTGATGTGGAGCTTGTAGATGATGGTATGGAGAGGGTTGCTGAGTCATGACCTTCGTGTGGCGAGATTCTTGGCCGCTGCGCTGCAGAGCTGTGTCACCTCGTCTCTGCTGGGACCCTATGTTGCGCTTTTTGGACTCCCACGAGGACTAGGGAGAAGGACGTGACGTCAACAACGCAGCAAACGCAGATTGGATGTTGATTGGTGAGAGTCACTGATGGCGAATTTCCGCAGAAGAAAACAAAGAAAAAGTGAGTTTTGTTTTCTCCTGTGGAAATTCGTCATCAGCAACTTTCACCAATTAACATACAATCAGCGTTTACTGCGTTGTTGACGTCACTTCCTTCTCCCTAGACGCCGTGGGAGTCCAAAAAGCGCAACATAGGGCCCCTAGTCAGGCTGGCGATGGCGGGGGTAGAGATCTCCAGAGTCGTCGGAGAAGGCATGAGTGCCTTCGGGCACTCATGTCTTCTTCTCGACCAACCGCCCTATTTGTGCGGTTGGTCGAGGTGGCTTGGGTTGATGTAGCTCCTTGATAGGCTGAAGAGGGGTTCGAGCGTCTTCCCTGTAGACCCCTCCGGCTAGAAGTGTCAGCGTTGGTGTTGCCCTTGCTCATGCCGGCGCTCGCCGAGTCTGTTAGGCATAGTTCGGCATGGTGGGGCGCCTCAAACCGTGCAAAAAATTGGGGTGGAGCCCCGAAAAAACTCACTGACTGGAGCGGGTGTTAGTGGCCATAAACTGTCAAGAAGGGTGATTTTCCAAAGCCTGAGCTGCGGTTCCGCAGAGCGAGCGCGCTCTGCGCCGTTCTAGAGCTGCTATTACTATTTTGCTTAATACTAATACGGTGGCTGTTAAAAACAACCGCATCTCCTCGTGGTGAATGATGTTGATTGGGGCGAAGCTCTGGTGGTGCTTGTCTGCGTAGACGCTTTCGTTCGTTTTCATCCATGTCACGCTGCGGTCAAATGCTCAAATGAAACGAACGAAAGGCTCGGCATGCTGCGGTTCACCATCTACGCAGACAAGCACCACCGGAGCTTCGTCCCATCAATATCATTCACCACGTGGAGATGCGGTTCTTTTTTTATTGTGCTTTTTTTTTTTTTTTGCCCTACACGAGCACGGGAGCACGTGCTCAAGTGCTCCTGAGCACGAGCACCCGACGCCGGACATCGAACGGACATACGGACATGGCTAGCCCCTAAGGAGCTTAAAATGAAGGAAAAAGGTGGAGCATCACCATGCGAGAGAAGGAGCAGCCGGTCAGGCTGGCGGGGGGAGAAGGAAGCTCCCCTCTCCCCTCTAGTTTTCACTGTACCATGAACCGCACTGCGCCGGTGCGATGCGGGCCCAGAGTCCAGACGAATTGGCCATAAATATCGCGTGCGATATGCGCTCCTTAAAATTATTTTGAAAGTTAAACTATATTGATTTTGCACGTGTGGCTAACGCAACACGAATAAACTTGCCGATAATTTTGTCAACGTCGTCGTTGCTGGGAACGGCGAAGAAGGCGTTATTTTTCTTTCCGCAGATATTGTACCTCCTGGTGCATCCGGGAGCAAAGCAGTGTGTTTGCCGTTTTGCCATCGCGGTATTCCGGGTCAATCTTTCCGGGAAGAGCCCCAGAAACGAGCACTTCTGGCGAAGCGAACGAACCATTCCTGGCGCAGAGTCTGCAATAGGCATCTGATTATGATGATTATGATGATAATGTGGCTTTTCCCTTTGCAGCCGGCGAGCTCGAAGAACTTTCGTGGCTTATAACCTATCACAGCTCCGCAGGCTGCTTTCGTGGAGGACGTTGAAACCTTGCATGGGTGACTGGCAGAAGTGGGTATGGTGCACCCGAAAGTGTAGTTTGGAGAGTTGGAGAGGATGCCGCCCAGGTACTTGCAAGAGCTTGCAACCGGCAACATGTCGCCACCCAAGCTCTGTGAACAGTTTCCTAGTTTTGGGGGGCCTGAAGAGAACTACTGCTGACTTCGCGGCTTTGAAGCATAGCTGTGGCGCACCAGTCTCTGCAGCCCGTGTGTTTAGCAATCGCTGCATACCTTCCGCAGTCTCTGCCATGAGCACGATGTCATCGACGAAGGTACGTTTAGGCAGTACTCAGTTCACCCGCTCGCCGCCCTCCAGGTGGGCCAAGGAAAAGCCTACTCCCGACTGCAACAGGTGATTCTCTATCCCAGCTACGTAGAGCATATACAGTAGCGGAGAAGGCGGGAACCCCTGTGGGAGGCCTTTTGTGATCGTCGCCTCCTCTAACTCGGCTCCTTGCAGTTCTGCTGCTGTTTTGCCATCGTAGAGACGTCGAACGAGAGGGACACACGGCGTTGGTATACCTAGCTGCTCCAAACACTGTGTAAGCATCGAGTATGTGTGGTACACTATCGTAGGCCTTTGCAGCATCCAGGAAGCAGCGCAGCAGTTGTCTGCCTTCTTTCCTGGCAACCTCAGTGCACTGCGTAATGGAAAACAAATTGTCCTCAAGCCGACGTTCCCTTCAAAGTCCCCCTGAGGTGTCCGGCCTCTTCCACCCATGCTGTCATTCGCTCCTTGACGAGGTGGGCACACCTTGCTCGCAACTGTCAGGGGTAGGTAAGCTGAGCAAATAGTGCCCGATGGCTCACTTTCTTCAGGATCAAAACAACCCGGCAACGTCTCCAGTCTGGTGGTATGGTCTCATTCAAACAGAAAATGGCGTTCAGGGTCGAAGCTAGTTTCTGTCTGGCTTCCTTCCCCAAACTCTTGAGGATGTCTGCCGGTATTCCATTTAGTCCCTGGGGGTGTTTCTTTTCAGGTGGGTCAACGCGTGCAGCCAACACCACCCAGATAAGCAGAAGGCCTCTGCATCGTGATGATCGAGGCTTGAGATTGGGCGCAAGTGCTGCGTCAGGGTTCGGCCGTGGCTTGTGTTCAATCAGCGCGTCCAAGGTCGGACTCGGGCCCAATAGCCAAGTTAGCGCGACCCGACTGTGATGACGTTTCATGAAGGGAGAGAAGGCAGTGTGAAGGCTTTGGTTATTCTAGGTGGTGTTGGCGGAGCACATTCACACCCCGATTTTCCACTGGTCGGTGTCGAATTTGGACTCAGCAATCTTTTAGCCCTTGCTGTTGAGGGTTGTGCACTCCGGAGAAAACATCTCTTTTTAAGTAGACAGTTAAATACATGCCCAAGTCCTCCACTTCCTGTTCTGTGCACTCATTTAAAATAACATTAGCCTTCTATCGTCCCACGAGTGTATTCATTTAAGTTCAGAACCTTCTCGCGGCGTCTTTTCCACTGGTACGGATATCATAGATGGTTCGCAAATCAGTCGTTCTCACTTTCTCTTGGGTCAGTTGTCTGGCGTATTGCTTATGTATCTGATACAACTTTCACTTTCTCTCGGTCGCGTCATCGTCTCCTTGTCGAAGCGTCTGACGATGCTTCCTGTTGGCGGCCTGCTTGGCTTGTAGAGTCGTTTTCGCTTCAGAGTCCCACCAGCGTTTCCTCCGCCTTCGTTCGTTGGTAGGTTGGGACTTCGAGAGCCGCCGGATAAGGCCACTGAGCACAGTCACACATTGCCAGTAGCCTGTCCTGAGCACAGTCACATATTCCAGGTGGCCTGTCGCGTTCCTCCTTTCGTCGCTTTCCCCGAAGAGGTCTGCAACCGTTGCCGCCGCGTCCGAGAGAGAGATCCTCGCGATTTCAGACCCAGGCGGACTGGGTCTGAAATCGCGACGATCTCTTGCTTGTAACGGCTAAGGGCATCACGCGAAATACTTTTGTAGAGTCCAGTGGTGAGTGCAGTGGGAATTCTGGCGGCGCACACGGTCGTCCAGGCGTCGTCAACAAACACGGTGCACAGAACACACACACAGCAGGCACAAGCACAGTATCCAGTGTTGAGTGCATCGGGAAGTTCCGGCGGGCAAGCAGTATCCGAGTTGTCCAAGTATTGTCACCAAGCACACCAGCGCCAAGTGCATCCAGATGCCGAGCCAAAGTGCAATGGGTCGGCAGCTTCACACTATATAAAGATTAAAAGCCGAGGTCAGTGGGTATCCATCTAGGGAAACGATGGGCGCGTCAGTATCCGTGCGCCCGCAGCGCGAACGTCGCCGTCGGGGGAGCGCCAACCGACAGTACGACGAGAGCGAAGAACGTAAACTCTCGGAGCGCTGCCGCCGACTGCAACAGTCAAAGCGAGGCGCGCGCGCGGAGAACGCCCGCTCGCAGCGCCTGCGTAGCGGATGCGCCTGTCCCTAACACGTGACCTGCGAGAGACCGCAGAAGTTCCCCGCCGACCCGACCCTCCCCCCCCCCCCCCCCCCCTTCCCCTGCTCCAGCCACGCGTGTGCGCGCCCGCTGGCTGGGAGCAGGCCCTACTCGAACAAGGGGAACGGATCGGATCCACCCACCACCGTGCGATTCCAGTGCGTTGTGTCTCAATGGATCCGACTGTTACACCCAGAATCGCGCGGATCGGAACTGTCCACAAGTTTAGAACCGCACGGATCCGACCTGAAACCGCTCCAATCTGACATTTTCGTACGAGGTTTCAGCCGGTCCCCATGCCGCGTACACGTATCCAGAAGCTCTTGAAGACCGAGCCTCGAGCTCGCTGTTCACAATGTCATCTGCGTAAAGCATACCTGAAAGCGTCTGGGACACCTTCCGTCCGTCTAGCATGAATGACGCATCAAAACCATGCCCACATATCCCTCCAAGCTGGCCTCCATTTCACTTAGAAAAAGCATGAAGATCATTGGAGACGGCGGTCAGCCCTGCCTGAGGCCCCGGCCTATTGGCACCATCACTGACCCTATCCCCTGTTAATCCACCACCACCTTTGAACCTGCGCACAGTTCTCGCAAGAGATCCACTACTCTCCCGGGAAGTCCCTTGTTACGTAACGACTGCCACAGGTCAGCCTGTTCGATGCAGTCGTATGCCTTGTCCACATCAAGGAAGGCCACTCATAGCTCCCGCTCCTCCGTGCGTGGAACAAACAAGTTATCCTCCAGGCGCCGTCCTCTGCGGAACCCATTCTGCAGTTCGCCAAGGATCCCCTCTCTTTCCACCCATGCCTGTATTCTCCTCCGCAGCACTTGGGTGAAGACTCTGTACAGCACCGGGGTCACCGTGATCGGCCTGTACGATAATAATCTACTCCTTTCCCCAGCACTTTTATACAAGAAAGTCATTTGACCGTGGCGCCAGTCCTGAGGTATCTCTCCAGTTCCCAACATATCACTAAAGCACCCCCTCAACGCAAGGCACTGCCTTGAGCCCAGCTTCTTGAGGAGAGACGCTGGAAACCCATCCATTCCTGTCGCCATGCTTTCCTGGATCCGACTACGATGTTCTTGAGCTCCGCCTCGCCCATAGGACCCAACCACTCATGCGAGTCGATCTCATCTGTCTCCGGCTCACTCTCTATTTCGTCCACCTCCCCCTCCTTTCCAAACGCGGCAGCGACTTCCGCCGCCACAAACTGCACGCCCTCCGTCTCTGATAGGAGGATTTCTGATTCCGGGTGACGCAGCAGCTGTTTGGGCGTCGCATGCCTAGACCTCTGCATATGTCTTCAGAATTTTCTTGGTGCATTCCTACCACTTCTTCTCAGATCCTCCAGGAACCTCAGCCCACGTTGCGAAGCTTCTCCTGGATCAAGCTTACCGCTACCTTCTTCTTGGCTCTGTATATTCCCCATAGGCTCATCCGTGCCTGCTCGGGCCACCGGGCTCTCAGCGCCATCCGATGTTTGCAGCATGCGTCCTTTCTGGCTCTGATTGCAACTTGTACATCCCGGTCCCACCATCGTTTCAGGCTGTACTTCTGTCGTTTTCCCAACCTGCGTCTTTTCTTCTTCAGCTCCTGTCGTACACGCTTCATTATCCGTTCATACTCTGCCTCCGGCGTCACCTCGAGTCGCTCTGTAATCTGGTCGTTGCCTCCCCTCTCGTTTTCCATTCTCCCGCCAAATTCCATAAACATTCTGTTGTGGTCACTTCCAACACTATGATCCCCCTCTTCATCGATGTCCATCCTGGTCAAGCGGTCGTGAGGCCAGGTGACATAGCATCAAACTTTATGCAAGACTTCCGGTCCCCCGATGACCACGGAGTGAATTTCTCGCACTTCGTTCCCGTTGACCACCGTTTTAGTAGCTCCTGGCCGTTGGCATACGTGGCCCGGGTGGCCCCATCCAGGCTGTCCAGGTGTGCTGATTGTCGTACAATGCTGCCAGGCGTCTCTTGGTGAAACGTCGAGAGATTCTTCAAAGCTATTTATAAAAGATATAGGTGTTGTCTTGGGCCGAGAAAGAGCACAAACAATTAAATAAAATACCTGAACCAGTAATAGACCAAGAAAATTTGAAAAATATCTCAATTT
This sequence comes from Ixodes scapularis, assembly GCF_016920785.2. NCBI lineage: Eukaryota > Metazoa > Arthropoda > Arachnida > Ixodida > Ixodidae > Ixodes > Ixodes scapularis. The sequence goes on from NW_024609837.1 coordinate 23,983,900, forward strand.
TTAAAGGAGGTTGCAACGATTTTATGATTAAAAGATTTGCATCTCGTCATTTTCACGTTGTCTATCGTGTCCCGGGGATAGGGAAAACATCTCCAATTGTGTCTTTAAAATTGTTTGGGGGCAATTGTGCCTTTAAAATTGTTTGCTAGCCGCCCACCGTTCCCGCATTACTGCCGCCATCAGCTAAGCACCACACAATGTTATTGTGCTGACTTTGGCTAAGGCGCGAATTAATCAAAATCTTTAACCAACTTCCGTTTTTTTTTTTGTTTTTTTTTGCAAATATTAATATTTTGTTTAACAAAAAGAAAAAAATACTGAAGGAAAAATAGGATTGCTTGCATCCTGCTTTCTAGAGTGCTCTACTGCTTTCATGCCTTTTTTCAAGTCCCCGAGCGACGAGTACTGTGTACTGTACAGTTCAATCTCTACCCAAATGCGGAAGAAAAAAATAGAAAAATGAAGAGGCGATTATGTATTTGTTTGAAATCGAATTAATTCTGAAACACGGGTCTTCCCCCAATTAAACACCGCACAATCAATAATATTTCTACGGAATCGATGCTGCCAACATGCCAATGTCACACCACAAACATCGTTAAGTCAGTCACTATGTTCAAACTTTCCCGCGTCCAAGTCGCGCCTCGGGGCGCTCGGGGGAGTGTGGATTAGAATCCACTTCAAGTGAGGATAAGAATCCAACGCAATCCGCATTCGGAGTTAACACAGCGGGACGGCCTCGTCGGATATCGTCGGGCTGCTTTTGCTGCGACGTGTTTTTTTGCGCCGGTTCTTGTAGAATAGCTATGCAGTAGTGTAGTGCCTCTGGTGGTTCCTGGTCGGTTAGTGTGAAGGTTAGTTTTCTCCCCTCAAGTGTCATCCTTCCAACCAGCCATGAAGCTGGTATCGGGTGGGACGGACCTGCTCTTCGAGCAGTACAGCATCCAGCAGATCCAGGAGATCGAGCAGAACATCAGGTACACGGGAGGTCTACCCCAGGCCGTGACATCTCGCCTGCCTCGGTCATCTCTAACTTTCCATTTTATTCCTCGACGCGCTTTTTCTAGGGCCGACATCGAGATGAAGAAAGAGGATCTTCGGCAAATGGTCGGGTAGGTACCCCTCGCTGTTTCGACGTCGTCGACAGAACTGCGCGTTTTGGTGGACGGTTACACGCGGTTGCCTTTGCCCAGGCTTTCTACGTTCGTTGCAAACTGAAACTTACGGCTGGTGCACACATTTGCGTTTAAGTGTGACCGAGCCACCGAGTGCGTCTCGTAGAGAGACTACGTTTTGCTCGCTTACGGTGGCTGTCTGTCAGGTGGATTCCAGTATATGCGCGATAAAATCTATGCACTGAGAAATGATCGGTTTTAGCAATTCGCAGAATCATTTCAACCCAAGGGTTGAAATACTATGAAAAAATTATTTCAAACCCATGCCGGCAACCCATGGCCTGTAAATAGCCCCAGTAGATGCCCAGTGTGTAAAGCACTCTGCACATGCCAGTTGCCGATAGTCAGGTGTCTCTTGTGATGTCAAGTCCAATCTTGCAAAGTTAATATAGGCTTTTGAAGTTGTGGCTTCCTCCTGATCGTTGCCGGCTCCTCTCTAACCATGTTTCCTACCATTCTCTCTTTCAGCGAGCGGTACCGAGACCTCATAGAGGCTGCGGACACCATAGCCAAGATGAAGCAGACCTCAGAAAGCGTAAGCCTAGGCGCGCACATCTCTCGCTCACAAAAACCGATGGGCGGCCTGCGAACACTGCGCAGGTGAAAAGCTACGTGGCCCTTCTGACAGAACAGTGCCGGGACCTCCAGCAAGCGTGCCAGAGCAAGGCCGGCAGGGCCCCCCTGGCTGCCTGCCCCGAGTGAGTGCTGCTCTGCTCATCTACACCCCTGCCTGGGACGCTAACTAAAGTCGTCCCTTTAGAATGCGGGTTCTGAAACACGGTGTCTTTGGGGTCCAGGAGGGCACCCGGATACCCTTATGGATTCCTCCAAGCACATATATATACTATGAGCCAAACACTCCCTCATATGTTCACTCCTTATTGTTCTTGAGTTCTGCAGGTTCCCGCGCCACTGTTTTGCATTAATGCCAAGATTGGGAGGAGTTTGTCGGTTGCCGTTCTTTAAAGGGGAGGTGCAATGGTTTTCAGACTTTGGTCAATTAACTGCGGAAATTAATCTGTGTCACCCATGGAACGAAGAACAGAAAACCATACTTTCTTGCAAGCACTGGTTTTCGTGTAAAAAAAAGAAACAAATTGAAGGTCAAAGTGCCTCTCAACTCTCCACGTCGCCTTTCGGGTGACGTATTCTGGGAGATCACATGGTTTCCCCTTGGGTTCTCTCTTCAGAGACCCCTGCCACTTCCTCCGTGATTATCAACTTTTAAAGGATTAGCATCGTCGAAGGTTGCGGCAAGCGATCGACACATAAGACTGTTCACCATGGGGGTGACGGCGAGTGTGGCAGCGGAGGGGGACAGGTTTTGTTTACTTTCGCATATCCCCCAGAGTATGTCAAACATCAATTCGGTTAACCATCACAAGCGGCTGCAGATCGACAAATATTTTGTTTTCTTCTTTGCGATTACGCACCGGAATAGCAGTTTTTCGGGGCAAGGTGACGCATTTTTGGTCACTTGTGCTTGAATAAACAATATAAAAAATACAAATTGCCAATTCTTTCAACACTAAAATCGTTCCACTACCCTTTTAAGATGAAAGAGTTTGACTACTCTGCTAAAAAAGTTGTTTTTGAAAAATGTCATATTAATATCCACCAACATCTAAAGAGTATTCCCAGAAAGTGTCATTAGTTTACACTGCATAGAATAGTTAATTTTTGATAAATTATTTTCGGTCCACGGATAATAAAGAAAAGGTAGAGATTGGAGCACTTTGAACACATTTTTCTCCATTCCACTTTTTGGAATAAATTTCACTTTAGGAGAACTATCGTTTTGTTATTACATACCTTGGATTCATTTTCTTGAGTTTCTGGAGTGAAATTTTATGAAGATAGCTATGACTTTTTTCTCTTTCTTTTTTCAATTTTTGTGCTCAAGAATTAAAATTTTGGACAAAGGATGGAAATCTAAAACATAGCATTTGGGTTTCTGTGGCCTTTTTGTCATGAAAGATGGTATAGTATAGAAATATAGCTCCATAGCTATGCTCTGAACTGTCCTAAAGTAATATAACACATGAAAACAACAAATTTATATATGATTTCAAAACAATAGTTTTCCTATGCAGGCATGCTCTCTTTCATTTTTCAACATTTGCAATTTTTTTTTTTGTACTTCACTCAGTTTAACAAAATTTGGCACAAATGTTCTCAACATCAACAAAAACAAGCCCTGTAAATGTCATTTAAGTTAGACGAGTGGTTCAACCATTCACTTCTTTGGGTAGTGTCCCCCCTTAAAACATGGGTCCTCAATCTTACTTGTCCGAGATTTTGCATCTTGCTGTGCTTTATTAAACTTAACCAAGCTTTTTGTCCGTATTTCGTAGGTGACCCGATCTGCAAGAGTGCAGTTTGTTTTATGACCTAAGCTTGCCACCCAGTGTCAGCAAAACTCCCGAGCGCTCGATTTTGAGCGGGTCGTCTTCTCACGCTTTGTTTGTCACCTGCTCTCGGCTGCTGCAGGCACTGGGCCCTGGCACACCATTATGCCATCCTGGCCCAAGTCAAGCTCCTGGTGGACCTGCCTTCCAAGGTGCGGGGTTCTGCCAAGTGTATTTGCCTTGTTGGAGCCTCGTGTGAACCTGACCAAGCTCTTAACACTTTCTCGCAATTTTGACGAGCTCTTAACACACTCTTGCAATTTGGCCATCCTGTCGTCGCTCGTTAGACGCGAAAAAATACTTTCCTAAAGTTATTGCATGTGGTGGATTACAGTGCAAGTTTATTTTCTGATGCTTAGAAAGAATGGTATATTGTCTTGAACATAAACATTTGACAGGTTTGGGGGGTGAGAATTTAAGAAACACTTTCAGCCGAGCCTCAAAGATGTAAAGGGTTGGTTACATCTAAGGGCTTGGTTGCAAGTCTTTCACATTATGCTATTCCACCAATGTCCCCTCTATTGGTCATTGCACCTAGATGGATCCTGTGTGTAGTGCTTTGTACAGTTGCCTATAAATGCAATAGAATGGCTTAATTCTGTACAAGGATGTCACATGAGGTCCTTCAGAACAGGCTCTAAATATAGCAGGCGTCATTTTTCCTAAGGAGGTTATTTCTCCTTGCACGTGGTTTGTACAGTGCCCTATTGTTCACTTCCCTACGATATCGAGAGTAATGTCATCGAGACTAGAGCACCCTTCAATCACTTTCTTTACCATCTTCATGAGAGACTGAAGCAGTCAGGTCGTGAATGTTTGCCCTTCGTAAACCCAGCATAACGCTGACAGAAGGCCCAGTTTTGTGTCTGGGTCCCCCTGTCACCTTCCCTATTCCATTTGTGTGCCTGCTATGAACTCCACTCAAGGTGCTTGACAGATGGGTGGGCCAAGGGTGACTGAGGGTGCCTGTTTCAGATCTGGGCCGAGGTGGAGCGTGGTGGCTGGGTGCGTGCCTCGTGCTGCCTCCTGGTGGCCCAGCAGACGCATGTGCAGCTCGACCTTGGGGCACGCACGGCCCAGCGGGGAGCCCTCAGGCCCTGGCGCACCCTGGTCGCTCGCCAGGGCGCCTCCTTGGCCTCCTTCCACCAGAGCATCTTGCAGGTGGGGGAGATGCCTACCGGTCCTCACTAGAGTAACTGTATATGCTCTGCTTGCTGAGCCTTGTAGCCTAATGCTCTTACTACTAATTTTTTCTCTCGCTTTTGTTCTCAGATGCTCTTGCCGTGTACTATCCTTGTTGGATTTTACACTTATCCCACGCTGCCACTTTTGCCCATTGTCCCTGCTTGTGCCTTTGTTGTCTGGTTTCCTCTTTGTTAGCCTTTTTTTTCTTTGTCGCTCATTATCTTTCTTACCTGTTATCCCTGCTGTTCATTGTGCTGGTCTTCGTTTTCCAACATCCTTGGCACTTTTTTTTCATTACCCACCATCTTCATCGCCGATTGTCCTACTTAATGAATCCAGGAGGATTTGGTGAGTGCCAATTGAGACAACACTTTTGTCCACAGAACTGCTGGAAGAATCTGCTGTCTCTGGAGCTGTCGGTCGAGGTGAGTGGCGTGTCGCTCTTGGGCAGCCCGGGGTGGCTGCCCGCCAGTGCTGCCGACAAATGTGCACATCTGGGCTCGACCTGGGATAGAACGGATGTCTCGGGGTCTTCGGGACATCCACTCTGTCCGTCGAGTCCCATTAGTTTTCTCACAAAGGCCCATTCGCACACTCGCGACTCTTTAGGACTGAGTGCCTCAAAATCTCTCGCTAGAAAACACGCCGGCGCCATCTGTGCGGCAACCCTGGAACTGCACCTCACTAGAGCGAAGGTTTTGCGCTATTTGCGGGGTCAAATGTATGTTCTACCTACGAGTAATGGTTGTTTGTAACTTTAACATTTTTCAAACAAAATAAGAAAGAATGACGTGGGGGCAAAAAAAAAAAAAGAAGAAAATATACGGGAGTGCCAAGTAGGGAGGCGACAATGTTTTTTTTCATCGTAAGAGATTTTGAGGGGTTTCAGGGCAGTCGGTCCTAAGGTCCAACTGACAAAGCTGCACCCACCGTCCCGTTCTGGATGCGACTCGCAAGCATCAAAGACATTGAGGATCCGTTGGCACTCGGCCTAATGGGAGGTTCTTGCATGAACTGCATTGCACCTTTGGGCGCATGCAATCCCTTTCTTTCTCGTGGACCATCATGTCCCGGCATCGCTTCTCCTTCCAGCTGGCCCTGGAGTGCCTCTGCGGCGTTTCCCTCCTCGAAGGGTCGACGCCATCGGAGATCCTGGCCAAGTTTCTTCGCAAGAGACTGGTGAGTGTACCTCGAAAGCGGCAGCAAAGCCAAGGCTAGAGGGGCACCGCTCACGGTTGTTTCTTGGCTCCAGGGCCTGGTGGAAAGCATCTTCGGCTCGGAAGAACACGGTATGTGACATGACGTGTCTTAGCCAGTTTGAGTCTCCTCCTTTGGCGCAGTAACTGTCGGTTCCGGCAAGACTCTTGCTTGTCTCGACGGGAAGGACAGGCGACGGTTCGATCCCTCCCAGCGAGGACAGTATTGTCGCCACTTCTTATTGAGAATAACATATCTGTAATTCTCAGGGTAGGCTAAATGACTTCTTGGGGCAGTGCCGCCCGTCTTTTCCACACGACTGTTGCTTGTCTTGACTTGAAGAACCGACAATGGCCGCTCTTCTCTCAGTAAGGACAGCACTGTTGCCCGTCTTTGTTGGGAATAACAGATGCGAAGATTCCGGACGACGCTAGAGTGCAATGGGCGTTCTAAGTAGGGTTTGCAATGTTTTCGGTCAGGTTCTTCGACCAGAGAGCAGATGACCCAGCTGGCAACCCTCTTGCTGACCAGTCTGGAGCTGGTCCAACGCCTGTTTCTGCCGAGCAACTCTCAGTCGCGCGATCGCCTGGGCCGACCTCCCAGCCTTGTCGAAGCCAAACTCCTACTGGCCTCACAGTCCGACGTCTCCGGTGAGCATTGCTTGATAACCCGTCGAAATCTTTGACTGGTGGAGGTCGCGGCTGTGGTGTATCGGAAACCTTCAATCTTTTATAGGGGTGTGCAAATATTCAAAACTTCGACGCGAACAATGCTTGCTAATCAATTCGATTCACTTCGCACTTTCGCTGTTCGAAGTAGTCGAGTTCTTCAAATACTTCGAAAACTACGAATAACACGGCACTCGCTGATTAGTGTCGACTAGCGGTTGAGTTCCCTGTTTTCTTCTTAGACTGCGCAGTATGGTTTCAAGCTTGGCAAACACAAAAAGCCAACCTAAGTGCCTCTCTTCTTGTATGAAGCGCTGGTAACTTATTTGCACGCGGTAGCGCAATCTGTCCTTCGCTTGCCGTGATGTCTGGATTGCGAAGTTGGCGAAGTGGCCGTGGCGTAAACGCTGCGATAGATTTGATGAAGTACTTTGATTTGCAACGGCACGTGGATCGTCATGAGCAGAAACAGAACGGACCACACTTGCTACAGTCCTTCCTATAGACCTTTGCAAAAAGTGCTCTCTGGCAGCCGCCATTTTGCGAATCGAGCGACCCCTATCAGTCAGGAATTTCTGGCACCCGCCTGAGATGTGGAAACCCGGTCAGCGTGACTCCCCACCTGCATTGTGCATTCGGAGTTCACCGGCTTTTCTTGAAAGTTTTTACTTTATTCGCCTGTTCAGAATGTTTACCTCTTGTGTGTTATCTTCCACTATGAAAACCAGGGAATTCCAGGGCTCGTAGCCAGCTCGGACTTCGCAGGGAACGAACGAAGCGAGCGACCGTCAAGCAGCCCGCGACGCGGACAGTTCGACGTTCTTGGAGGATTATTTCTGTTAATATAATCTCCAAAAAGCCTTCCCGGCTATGTTCCGGGTCTTCGCAAAAAATAGCTGGTAGGGTCGGGTCCGGGGTGTGGGGACAGAATAGACACGCTCCTTCATTTGCTCTGAAATTGTGCAAAAAAAGCGGCTCTCTTCTAGATGTGCCCCAAAGCACACCGGATTCCGTCCGATCATCTTGAAGTGACTATCGTCGACTCTGTATATTGGATATGCTGTATTATTTGAGACCTTTCTCAATTCCTGTTCGGATAACGCGGCACCGTGGGGTATGTACAGTATACCAAAATGAGTTGCTGGGCGAGTTGGATAGACATCTTGACTTAAACAGCGCAAATAAGTTACGTAAGGAAGAGACACCAGGAAGGAAAGAGCGCTGACTCACAACTGAGGTTTTAATAATGATAATGATGATAATAATGACTACATCATTATTAAAACCTCAGTTGTGAGTCAGCGCTCTTTCCTTCCTGGTGTCTCTTCCTTACGTAACTTATTTGCGCTGTTTAAGTCAAGATGTACAATATATGTTGTTCTATTGATGAGACTTGTTGAACGGTTCATGTTGTGGGCGGAGAATATCCATGCAGTTTGGATATCCTATGTGGTGAAATATTTTTGACGGTTAAGACCTTTGTAGTTTGACACGACTGAGTGTATGGTGCCGTAAATTGATCAACATAAAATGAACCAAACATTCCAGTTGCATCTGTTGAGTAGCGCACGGACTCACGAAAACAGCTTTCATTTCTTTGTTTTGGTTCCCAAAAATAATATAATGCATTCCTAAAAACCCCTAGACATTATGTTCACCATAGAACACAAAATAAAAAATAGAACGCAGCAATTTAGCCTCCACCAGCGTCCGGAAGTGCTCCTACGCAGGCTGCCACAGCCCCCTGACTAGAAAACCCACAGCTCAGCGCAGTCGGGCAACACTGACGTACCCTCTCAAAACCAGGGACGCGCGCTGTACATCGCTTCGTTCGAGACTGCCGCTGGAAAGGTCTATAGTCACTACAGTAGCCAAGGTGCTATGGATTCGGATATGGATTTACAGCTGACCTCGGCTATCGGCGATATTCGGCTCGTGTTTTTTTCCGCTTGATCTTCCGGTTCATCAGTTTGCCAGTATTCCTTTTATTTATTTCTACCCATTTTCACTGGTGAAAGTGAGATTTGCTCCCTTCGCCAAAAAAACAACATATTCTTAATTTATTGCTTCTTTGTGGCACCCTCTATCGGCAGACGGAAAGAGATGGCGCAAAGTCAATGCGGCTGTGTGGCGCGATCACACGATCTCCAACTCTGCTGTGGCCTGCCTCTTGTGTACTTCCGTTTACGTACACGTGGTTGCATTCTCCCACGTAAAAAGATTTTGCACAGAGTCGGCGCAGCTTCACAACGTGATCTTCAACTTTGTATATTGTGCCTTGCGGACCCGCCACTGCTTGTGTACTTTCATTTATCTTCTGTAACTTCACTCCTTGAATAGTGTTTTACTGACTGATCTTTTATTTCATCTGTTTTTATCAGTCACATCTGTGACATTTTTCTTATTACAATAATATAGACCTTTCATAAATGTTTGTTGAAAAAAAATAAAATTCCAGTTGTGTTTTGATTGAGCATTCTTGTTAATTCACATAAAATAGAAAATATTTGTTGAGAAAATGTTCTTATTCAAAACTACTATTCATATTAAAAAATATTCAATTCGATGAGATTTGTAACCTTTATTATTCTGTTCGATTCGCTTCAGAAGGTTTTGATATTTGCACATCTCTATTCTTTTAAGATAGGTACTTTGACAGTGTCTCAATGCTAAAGGGACAGGTTGTGGAGCGTGCGGTGGATGTGAAGTTGTTTCAAAGTTGTTTACTTGGGAACTCTAGTTGTTTCAGAGTTACGCTGTCCAGAATTTGTTGGATTCAAAGCTCTGTTTGAGAGTTTCAACTGTCTTAGAATGCTCACTGCAGCAGTCTGCAACAAGCTAGCATAGGAATTACACAAAACAAATTAGTTGCCAGTGCTCTAAAGGGGTTAAAATGGAAACCGTGTCAGAACTAACCTGGACTTGTTTCAAATCATAATCACTGAATACTCATCTTATCTTATTCCCCTTCACTGCCAAGTATACTGACACAGTCTGTGAAATTGATAAAGAAGCAGTACAGGATAAAGCACGATTGTTGCATAATATTATCATCCAGTCGGGCTGCAAAAATCGAGAAATGCCTATTAGTTAATACTAGCCTACTGGTTCAACACTGTCACTATTAGGGGGAAATTGCTTTTAATGTGTATTTAAAAGTAATACGCATCACAAATTCAGACCCCTGTCTACGCATATATTGGTGTGTGTCCACACTTGTATTGGTGCGCATTCATTTGTTAGGCGCTAAAGAGAAGACCGTGTATAGTACTTCGCCATCCTTTTACTGTGTTAATTTGCATATTGATACTCCTGCCATTAAACCCTGAGCCCCAGGGAGCCTTTTTAGGCAGGCCATATTGCATTCTTTACAAGAAATGTCCGTCGCACGTCAACCAGCCCTTGCTGCACAGGGATCGTAATTTTCCTTGCCTGCAGACCTGGTGAACTTTGCCGAGAGCCCGTCGTTTCGCTACCTTCCACAGGCCATCAGAGGTATGCCAGCTTCTTCATGTCTCGAGCTTGCTTATATGGCAAGCAAGTTCGTCTGCCCCGTGCACAAAGGGTACAGTGATGTTACTGCACCGAGCTCCGATTAGAGACGTAGAGGGTACTCAAACGCGACAGGCTCCACTATTGGTAGAAGTGGCCGCCTTGCCTTTCCTGCGGCTGTCGGAAATCTTCCAGTTCGTTACGGACGAGGACTTGACCTTTGAGAAAGATGAGAGGAAGTAGAAGGGTATGTTGTTTTTGCCACTTAGCAACTACCAGACGCGCTACAACGAAAAAAGGACTTGCTGCCGAGGTGTTATTTGCTACCCACCGAATGTACTGGCATCTACGGCAGCAGAGCTTAGTCGCACGCACAATCACACCCTCTCACTTTTTCATACCTCCCCTAATGCGTGGAGAGATATGTTTCGGTCAACTTGCTTGCCGTATAGCTTCTAGCATGCCCTGCCAGCTCGATGAGGAGGCTTGCTTGAAGAACTCTGCACGTTCCCCAACGGTGTCCCTCGCACAGAGTACCGCATCGGGGCAAATGTCCAAGAAGGCGGCCTTCCCACAGAGCACGTGCAGAGGGAGTGCCGGGACTTTGTCTCCAAGTAAGTTCCCGGCACCACTTTCAAAACTCTCTGTATGGAACGTAAGAGCTCGCCCAACCATGCGACGTCGTCTGTCGTCTGCTCTGTCCTCAGGCTGGAGGAAAGCTCGGGCCCCCACGTGGTTTCTCGACTACGTAACCTTCAAGGGCTGCGGGCTCTCGCGCAGGTCTGCTCGTCCGTCAGGAACATCCTCGGCCAGGTACGTCAGTCCTGTGACCCTAGCCCTACAGTCGGCGACCAATTTTTCGGACGCCAATAATTCGGACTTGTTGGATATTTCAGACCTAAAGGAGGAGCCGTGAGCTACCCGGTAGAAATGGTGCATATTCACATTCAATGTTTCGGACAGTTTGAAGTCCGTAAGTTTGATTTTTCGGACGAAATTGTTGCAAGCGATCGGCGGGAAACATTACCGAGAAGCCGCCATCTTAGATTTTATGTTGGCTGCGCACAAATTGGCTTGGTTTGGCAGCACCTCTAGAGTAATGCTTAGTCTCACCGCTAAGTGGTGCTATACTGCAGATTTGTCTTTCTTTAGCTGCACGTCGATATCATCATCGTTGTTACCATTTTTTCTTTGTTCGTTCGCCATTCTACAGTCGTGGACTTGCGCCTCTCATCTCGTCTCGATGAATCGTGTTTTCGGACCACCCTGGCTCGGACGCCATGGCCCGATCTGTTCTCCCGCCGCCGGCAAAGTGTCGCTAAGAAGCGCGGAAAATACTCAACCATAACGCCAGAAAAGAAGGCAGCGATTCCCAAGCTAATAAAAAGTCGCTGAATGCGAACGGAGACGTAACCTGAAGAAAGGCGCGCAGGTGTAACCTGAAGTGAGGCACTATTTACGACTCATTTACGTCCGCATAGACGTAATAAAGGCGAGTTCTTTAATCTGTCGATTTTTCAGAGTGCCTTGTTATTCGGACGTTTTTTTTTTCGGTCCCTGCTAAGTCCAAAAAATTGGTCGGCGACTGTAGTCACTCGAGGGGTTAGAACAGCAAGGGGAGCTTCAGTTGTCCCGCCTCCGGCGAGAGCTTCTCACCTTCGACCACGCTTCAGTGTCTCATACGCCTTGAGCGTGCGAGCGCTGCTAAGAAAAGACGAAAGGCGGCGAGCGCGTGCTGGAGGCCAGGCGTTCAAAAGAGACTCGCTGTCGTTCTCGCTTCATTTTTGACTAGAGTCTGCACCGTCAGTATCGTCGTTGAAGGTCGGCACAGCATCATAGTTTGAGGGCATCGTGTCCGAGTTCTGCTGCCGATATTGTACTAGTCAGTCATGCTGCAAAGGCTTCCTCTCTTTTGGCGCTGCCCGTGCTTTTGCAGGAAGGGCCATCGTCGAAAGCGTGCGTTGCGGTGCTGGGAGCGGAGCTGTCTTCCAAGGAACGTTTCTTCGGTGCCAAGTTTGCGGACAGAATCAAGGTGAGTCCGACGATCTAGGTTCTGTTCAGATTCCCCCCTCCCCACCCCCGTTGCGGCACTCCGGCGAGCCGGCGTCGTTGTTACCTGCCACCCGAGTTTCACGTTCGCACGCATTTTGTTGCGACTTGCTTTTTCTTTGTGATTCGTGGAGTTGTCAATTACTGTTCTTTTGCTCTACTTTTTTTTAATCAACTCTTTTTCGTTTCCGTGGCCAGCGTTCCCCGTCATTAACCAAGCCGTAAGAGCAGCTCGGACTTTGGAGGTTTTGGTTGTTTCATTTCTTCAATCCTCCTCCTTGCTGTCGCAGGAAATAATGACCGCGCAGCTGGAGGGTGCCATGACCGCCTGCCTGAACACTCTCGTCTCGACACGAGCCAAGAGTCGAGAAACTGGGTCAGTAAACTCTGGCATCGCACAAAGCTACGGCTTGGCACCACCTCTTCTACACTCCGTCCACCCTTAAGCTCAGACTGCAGTCAAAACTAAGAGCGCAAGCTAGCCCGCACTCTTCGCTTTCTTGCGCGCATATCTAGCGCTAGCGCTCATTCTGTAGAAGAACGCTTCCAATCAGTGACCTCGAGCTTTCACGCTTGTGGCATTGACTGCAGTCTCAGCTTAAGGGTGAACAGAAAATACTAGTAGGCACACTGCATGTCATACTGAGAGGAGAAGCTGCATACTCAAATCGCACCAGCCATACACTCTCTCTCGCGATTTTCCTCGTTTGACCGTCGACGTTGCTTTCATTTTCTGCGGAACATTGGCAGGACGTCGCCGTTGGATCGGGAGTGCGATGCCTTCACCTGGTCCGAATCCCCGGTGGATGCCTTGCTGTTTGGCGGTCGCGACACCACCAAGGGGCCAGGCTCCCTAACTATGAAGACGCGCGGTCTCTCACCGCAAGTGCAGGCGTGAGTTTTGTGCCACGCCCCACGTCCGCTCTTGTCTGCTTTTTCTTGTGGTCCTAAAAAGAGTCTTTCGTTCCTCCGCTTATTCCACTGGGTACTACCGTATCTTCTGGACTATAGTTCACCGACTGTATACGTTTAAAAGTTGAGGTTTTCTTTCATTCCCTTGTCTACTACAGATGCACACTATATACAAGGATTTTTTTTCAGGTCATTCATTGTGATGACACTTTAGATTTTATGAATGACAGATAATGTTTAAAGGGGCACTGACACCCCAAGGGTCATATTTTTTTTTATTGTCTAAAACGATGCAAGTTGTCATAGACACGCAACAAAACTGCATCGCAAAAAAAAATTTTCTCGCGCGCGTGCGCCTTTTTATTTTTGGCGTTTTCCTCTGCCTCCTCGCTTCTTTTGATTCGTGACGTTAAGGATCATGAAATTTAGAAGTTTCGTTGGCGACATTTCTATAACATTTAATAACGGCAATCGTAAAACATTTTTTAACGCAATTGCAAACGCACTGTGGCCCTTCTTTTTGAAATACCAAAAATCAGAGTCCATTGTGGTGCCGCCTCCTGGATTTGTATCCTCCCTCGGAAAACAGGCGACACCGCTCAAAACCGTTTTTTATTTTTTTTCGGTCCGCCAGCATTCGCTCCTTTCCTCCTCACTTTGGGTCGCAATGGCAACAGCGCGGAGTCGTGAAGAAAGTGGACTCTCAGGACTCCGCATTATTTGGCGTCAACACACCGGCGCGGATCATGCAGAAACTTCGAATTCGGCATTTGGAAATTTTTTTTTTGACTTCACAAATGCTGAATTCTTAAGTTTCAAATTTTGAGGGTAATGTCCCGGCATCGTTTTCAATCGTTTCGGGTAATAAAAAAGGATATGATTTTGATATGTCAGTGCCCCTTTAATGGCGATTTGTGATGATGCAAGCTTCTTTGTGCACTGATCAAGTAGGCAGTTTTCTATGTGCTGTCTAGGAAAATTCATTTATGTGCAGAATATGCGCGAGGTGCATATTCTGTGCAATGGGTGTCGATTATCTGAGAGCAACCTTTTTTCGAACAAATATTTACCCGTGGACTGTGTCTTGGGTGTACATTGTACCCTGGTGCGAGACGGGAAATGTGGTATTGGGGCCACTAGGGGGGGGGGGGGGGACTGCACGAACAAGATTAGAAAGCTGATGCTGTGGTGTGGTAGAGATGACAATGTATTACTTATCTAGAGCATGCTTTGAAGAAAAAAGAAACGGCTCGGGGAAATGGGTTTGGTAAGTGCCTTGGAAGTCAAGTTTCCATCTGTGTTTATGCCCCCTTCACATGCTCTCGGCAAGGCAAAGATTGGCTCGCCTAAAAGCATTTTGTTATGATCTCTCATCACTTGTACAATGTTGATTTCCACTATGGTCTAAATCCTCACAACTTAAAAGAACCAAGCTGTAATCATTAGCACCAATTTAAAGCCCCGAATTGTCATGTTGAGGCATATGTTTGTTTTCTCCTAGAACCATATGTGACAGGAATGACCTTTTTCGGGTCATAGTGTGGGTAAACTGTCCGTAGGAATGTCTGCAAATGGTACTTCAAGTTCACGTATAGCTCGTTAAATGTCATTATTTTTGTCCTCGTTAGAAGAGCTGATAATGACTTATGTAGTGTTGACTCTTTGGATTTATTTTTTGTACTATATTGAGGGGTAGAGTGTGTAAATTATAGGTTCCCCTTTATAGTTTTATACGCCTATTTTAGGCCTAATAAGCAATATCGTTTTGGTTTTTTTTTTTATCTTCTTTCTGTCCCGTATTTTATGTGAACCTGCGTTGTCTATTTCATGTGAACTTCTAACCCATGTGTGTCAGAGCCCCTGTTTGGAAATGAATGGCATTCATAAATGAATAAATGCAGGATCTGCCTATGTCTGGACAAGCAGCTGGAGGCATTGCTGGGAGAACTTGAGTGCTTCCCTGCGGAGCACCGAGACCCCGACACTTGGGCAATGGTGGAGGACCACCTTGCTGGCGCCGCTACCGCGATCCTTAACAGGTGGGCATTGAGGATCGCGATCGCGCTTCACTGCACCGCTTTCTCTTGTATAGTCGATTCTTCCAACGCGAGTTGATCCTGCATCCGAAAGGCTCTGTTGTGAATGGCCCTCCTAATTTGCCTATCGTCGAAGCGGCCCGCTTTACGAGGATTAGAGAGCCTAAGTTTAAGAGAGGTAGCAACTGAAATCGCGGAAAGCTCTTGCAGTTTAATGGCGGATGCCCTCTGCACAGATCGGGTGGACGAGTGCGTTGTCGCGTGCCGTGAAAAGCAGCAGGCAGAGTGGTGATTTGACACTTTAGGCTTTTCTCAAGCTCATATTGCAAACACGGCCTATAAACCACGTGACCCCGACTGAGCAGTTGGAGACGCTCGCAAATCTAGGCACATTGACGGGGTCTTTGGCCTTTCCCTGCGACTCCAAAGCGAAGCGCCGGACTATGGGTCCCCAGGCAGCGTGTTCAAATCCGGGCCGAGGTGCGCGCAGCTCAACGGAGGCTTATTGCAGAGAAGGTGCCGCGTGACCGAGATTTCGGTTGCATGTCAAAGGATCCCGAGGTCATCGGAGTTAATCCTCCGTCCTTTGCTCGGACCTGCGACAGGTGTCCTCAGTCGGTTTGGCAAGCAAAACCGCCAGATTTGGCCTTCTCTTCTTCCCAGGTGGCTTTCCTTTGTGGAAGAGGAGAAGACGAGCTCTCCTGAAGAGGCGGACTGGTAGGGGAACTGCGCCTCTGCAGAATGGGGTCGGGCAAAAGTGCCGAGTCACTCCCCTTTTCAGGTTGGCGCTCCTGGGTCAGGTGTGCCATGGCCTTGGGGAGCTGTGTCCGGCTCTGGAGCGCTGCTTCCCGGCTGTCCCAAAGAAGGCTTCCTCCGCGGCCAAGGTAGGAACGGGGCTTGTCGGTGCTTGCACTAACGCCCGGTCATTGGCTTCATTCGAGGCCCACTTCGCTCAAACACCATTGCCTCCAGTCTGGCTTGAGGTGATTAGAAGACAAGAGGGTCCGCAGGAAAACTTGGTTCACTACCTGAATAGCCGTGCAAAAAGACATATAGAAAATTGCTGGGCAATTGTGTTGCACGGGAATCGTGTGGCGTCTACGCTCTCATCGCTCCTCATCGGTTAGGTTAGCGGCTGGCTTAACGCAAGGCATGCACACTCAGCAGCAATTCCTGAAATGGAGATACCGGCGCTAATTGGGGTTTTCAAAACGTGCGACGGGGTGTCAAGTTGCTACTGCCAGATGCAGAGCAGAAGCCCCGCGGGGCTTTCTCGCCGAATGGCACCTCGACTCCTGGCAAGCTAGAAAGACACTCGCGTAATAATCTAAATGGTCGGGGTTTGATTCCCGCCTGTCGCTAACGATTTTTTACTGCAATGGCCTCTTGCCTTCCCTCTCAAAACCAATCAGTGTCGATCCTTGCGGTTAGTATTTTATCCAGGCTTCAGTTTTGGGCTTCACGAAACGCCGAACACCTAGCCAAAGAATGTTTCACGTTAAAAATTGTTCTTGAGAAAGAGTGGCTTTGTACTTGCTCGGGAAGTGCTCTTCAACACGGCAGGCAATAAGACACCCCCTTCCCCTTTGTCACGCTTCCTAGCTCTCTCTCTTGTCCGAGCCAAAGACTTTCCCGCAGGGCCAAGCCGTGTAAAGCACGTGGCACAGCCGTGCGCTGCACCCCTTACGTTTAAGTCAGTCTCCTCACAATGGGGACATGTTCTTAAGTTTCAAGGCAAATGTCGAGGTGAAATAGTGGCTGGAACTTGGCAAGCGTGTCTAAATCACGGCGAGTGTTCTTTTGTGGCTGGAGTGCAGGGGGGCGTCTGCAAACAAAGAAGTTTCGCACCCTCTTGAACATTAAGTGCAAAGCATGATGCAAAGGAGGGTCACATTATCAGAGTCACTTTACTTGATGTGCACCCCTTTTTTTTTTTTCTTTTGAACACGCAAATTGTACAATTTTTTTCAATCATGGCCGTGGGATTGGCATGTTAACTAGACAATTTCTCGAATCTCGGTGGTTTCGACAAACTAGTGGCTGCATTTAGCGGCCAAGGAAGACGTCTTTTAAACCGATTGCCACGTTTTAATGTGCGAGTCCCCAGCTAACTGGCTCTTATGCCTCCGTAGGACCTCGTGTCGTGGCAGAAGCAGAAGATGGCCCTGTCGGAGCACCGCGACGCAGCCTACAGGTACGGCACCTCCGCGGAGCCGCCGGCATCACGCTTGCCGCCGCACTGGCCCCTTCCCAGACGGAGTTCTCAGATCGGAGAGTGTCGGATCTGTGCAGGGCATGCATGGTGGTGATCGTGAGAAAGGAGGCGGCACGCTTCAGGGAACGGATGACTTCCGGATCTGTGGACGACGTCATGGCCTCGCTGCTGGTGAGGGTTGAAGTCACGGAGGTCATGCCAGTCTTTTTTCGGGCAGCTTGATCTACCCATACTCATTGGCACGCAGTTATAAAATTACCCTTATGGATATAGCCTTTTCAGTGCCCGTCACTCGGACGAAAAATTTCAAATCACCAGGCCGTGGACGCGCACGGCATCGGGTGTTTCGTTGAAGAGGGCTACTGTGCGTGCTCGGAACGGCGTGCAGAAGGCGATTGCCGAAATGATCCGTGCTTGATGTTGGCTTTCTTGTGCTACACTGTCTAGGCTAGCGTAGTTTGTACGGCGCTCCGACGCTGTCGACGCTTCTTGCACGAGAGTGTGTTTCCGTTGGGTGCCTGTTTCGTGCGAAAGCGTGTGGGAATGCGACGCAGAGCCAACAGCTCTTGCAGCAACACTATGCAAGCCACGCTAGCCTCGACAGTAATGCAAAAGAATTAATGCCGAGTATAGAGGAGGCCACAAACGGAAGAGACGAGTGAGGGAACCAAAAGAAACGAGTTCTTCTTTTCGCAAAACAGAAATTATATTTCGAAGCCATGAAATTTGTGGAACTTTTCATTGTAACGCTTCGGGGAAGAGGGCACTTAAAATTTAGGGGTGTATCTCATTGGGATTTTCCACTTTCCTTTTTGGGTCAACGAGGGTAGAATTTACGGCCGTCATCCAAGCTCCGAGAGCTCCCTTATTTTGTGCGGGACTGATTTCAGACGTGGAGCGAGGTGAAGATCCAGGAGGAGACGGAAGGTGGCAGCACGGTTCAGTCCACCCTGAGGGTGCCGCTGCAGGTGAGCCCAGAGCCCCAATTGCACATTTCAGACTGAAGCATGCAACGTTCACCAGGCACCTTCTTAGTCTAAAGCATTTCTTTCCAAACAGCTTGAGACAAAGCATTTATGCTGTTTTCTTTTTTATTTAGAAACACGGTCACGTATGTTTCCAAATGCTGCGGAATCCGCTCCGCGCCATATCCGCATCTCTTATACGTCAACACCCCGAATGCCCGAGCCACCCTCGTGCATATGCCAGAACTTCGATCCTGTATAATGTGCACTTCCCTAGTTTCCGTTTTCTCCCTCTCCCCTGGCCCTGCCTCTTGCGCAAGACTGAAGGGTGTGACCACACGATGTTGTTGCTGTCTGCACTGTTTTTGTTTTTATTTTTTGGGCACGTTGAGATAAATTTTTATTATAATGATTCATGAGGTGGGTTCGTGGAAACTAAGCGTAGGCGTGAGGCGTGAGCAACGGCGACTGCCCGTCGTGGGCCATGATCACTGACGGAGCGGGAACAGCAGTGTGTGTCGTTCGAACGCCCAGCCTTTAGCACGTGCTCGCTTTCTTTGCTGCATGCGTGCGCCGGGGTTGCACGAGACATCGAAGGTAGGGAGACCACGCCGGAAGTGGGGCAATTGAAGCTCTTCTTTGCCCCGCCGCTCTCGCCCTGTTGGCGATTGTGCACGCTTGTCCGTACGCGTTTCCGGCGATTGCAGGTGACGGTGGCCCTCCAGGAACTGCTCTTCTCCGTCTGCCAGGAGGTGAACCGCATCTTCGGACACTCCCTGAGCAGGTACGTTCCTCCCGATGAAAACCTCGCCTGCAGACGGCACGCCGTCCCGCGCGACATGGCACAGGGTCGGGCACCACTCACTTTGGGCAGGAGTTGCCTTGCGTGTAAATTTAAGTGTGGAGACGGGTACAGTCTCGCAACAGTTTATGGCCATTCTAACAGGAAGCGAGCCGCTAACATAGGCTGCTTGTTCAACAGCGTAAGTCTGACAGTGCGGTGGAAGCTATGTGCCACATGGACTGTGTTCCAAATCTTACCCAAATGGAACGGAGTTACTCCGGCGCATCGTGTCATGTGACAACACAGATGGAAAAACGCTGGACACGTGTAGGTTTTCGAACGCCAGGTAAGATCGAATAAATTTTAGGACACAGCCATGGTGTCATGTGGCACATAGCTGACAGCTTAAAGGGGCACTAGACCACTTTTTTACGATAGTCTGTTTATGGTCAAAGCTCTATCTATGGGCTTTAAGCATCCTAAAAAACCAGACAATACATTCATCCGTGGCCAATTTCTTTATTAAAATTGGTATCAAAGCTTGATTACCTCGGAACTATCGCAGACACCAGAGAGCGCCGTCGGACAACAAGAAGCCCTTCTCTTCATTAGACGGTGCCCTCTTGTGTCTGCGATAATTCCGAGGTAATTAATCTTTGATACCAATTTTAATAGAAAAATTTGCCACGCATGAATGTAATGTCTGGTTTTTTAGGATGCTTGGAGCTCATAGATTGAGTCATGACCGTATATAAACTATCGCAGAAGGCAGTTTAGCGTCTCTTTAAGAAACTCGAAGCATGGCGAGTCCTGTGCATCTCATTATTAGCCCGCAGGCAATGGGATTGCAGCATTAGCCAATAAGAATGCCGAAGGTCGAATCATGAAGCAGGAATATTGAAATCCACGTCCTGCATTTCTTAAGCTATCGTCGACTGCGCTCACTGAGAGCTCAGAAAACATGGAGGGTGGTACATTTACGCTTCTTGCCTCGTGATTTGACCTTCGGCATTCTTATCGTCTGGTGCCACAACCTCGTTGGCTGCGTGGCGATAATGAGATGCACGGGGGCCGCCACGCCCTTAGTTTCTTTAAGTGTCAGCGACCATGGCGCCGTTCACCCGCAAGGAACCTCTGCACGTACACTGAGCCTCCCCCGCCCTCTCCGACAGGGCGGCCCAGGCGGAGGTGAGCCGGTCCGTGCTGGCCGAGCTGGAACCGACATACGTGCTCTCGGCCAGGGCGGTGTCTTCGTGCAGCCCGGCCTCGCTCTCCCAGAACTGGGCCCTCCAGCTCCTGCTGGATCTCAGCGTGCTCTCCCAGCTTCTCCAGGTGGGCTCTCGCTTTCCCTCTCTTTTATTTGTCGTCGAAGGCTGGTCCACACAGTTGCATTTGACCATGCTCGAATATTGCCGCGTGCGTGGCCCAGAAGGAATGGTTCTCCGTACTTCTAGAAGATTCATATTCACTCTTACTTCAAATGTAATGGATGAGGAGACCAGCGCGACCTTGCCGAGTCAGTCTCCCGAGTGCTCGACGCTCAAACATTCTAGGAGAAATACTCGAGACACCGAGTGTAGTAGAGAGGGAGCCCAGTGTTGCCTTACCGACTCACTTTTGCCGACGCCTTCGACGCTCTCTGCTGCTCTTTCGACGCTCATTCTTTCTTTTGTTTCTGGCACAAGTTCGCCAATCAAGCCTTTGGTTTTAGTTTTGTGCTTGTCGATCCTTTTCATCCGCGACAATATGTCGTGTTCTCCTGTAACTGCTTACGACGAGCGAACACATTCGCGCACTGGCGCCCATCTATCGGGTGGCCTTGGAACCATTTCAATTTGCATTTAACCATATCGAAGGGGGTTGTTTTTTGTTTTTGTTTTCAGTATTTGTGAGATTGAGTTAACGCGCAACCAATCCATGACCTGCATATGAATCTCGATAACAAACTCCAAACCGACGTCATTTTCTTCGATTTTGCTAAAGCATTTTACAACGTTCCTCATCAACGCCTAATGCTCAAACTTTCCCAACTTTACTTAGACCCGCAGATACTAAGATGGATTGGTAATTTACCGCAGGATCGCAAACAATTCGTAAACGTCAATAACCATTCATCTAACTATCCATCCGTAACCTCCGGAGTTCCCCAGGGCACCTTTTGGGTCCCCTTTCTTTCCTTATTTACATTAATAACCTTCCCCCTTCTGTTTCCTGCAACATCTGTCTATTTGCCAACGATTGTGTTGTGTATTGTAATATTACTAATCTAACTGACAAGGTATCACTTCCAAATTATTTTGATAATGTTCATCCTGGTGCGATTTTTGGCAAATGTCATTAAACATTAGTAAGCGTACATTAGTTTCCTTTCGTTGGTGCTCTAACCCACTAACCTACAACTATTCTATCATTGAGACCATAATTCCATCGGCACTAAGTTATAAATACCTAGGTGTGCATTTCTCTAGTAACCGATTTTGGGCACTACATGTTAACAATGTTATCTCTGAGTCTAGCCAATCATTCGGACAACTAAAACGTCACCTCAAATTCGTACCAATAAACTTAAGGCTTGCCGCCTATAAAACACTAATCTGCACTAAACACTAAACTGCTATATGGAACCCATTCCAAAATTACCTCAGTCATCAATTGGAAGCAATTCAAAATCGTGCAGTCAGGTTCGTTTTTTGTAGCTATTCATATGAAATAAGTGTCACCGGCCTAAAGGAACGTGCTCAGCTAGATAACCTATCACTTTGTTAAAATTTTTTACACTAGCACTCTTTCACAAATTCTATTACAATTTCTAGCCAAATTCATTGTAATGTATATCATGCCACCCGCATAAACTCCTTATTGTACCAGTCGTCCATTTAACGTGATGCGCACCAAAACTAAAACAGTGACCTCGTCTGCTTCATTTTTTCCACACGCAGTGAAAGAATGGAATGACCTTCCCCGCAGCATCCTTTCCATATCTTTTTCCTCTTCATTTCACAAAGAAATTGAGCAAAGTCATGCTCACCGCTGCCTCATAGTTGGAAAAAGGGAAGGAAAAGAAAATGAAAGTGCCTTTGCAATGTTTTCTTCTTGATTGATTTCAATTTAACGATGTATACTTCCTTGTCATTTTATTCCTATTGTTCTTGTTGTCTTTGCTGATTTTACAAATGCGAGTGTTAAAACCTTCTGTAATACCCTCCTTGAGAAAATCTTCAAAATCAACTGAAATAAAAAAAAAAAAAAAACATTTATGAGGAACGGTTGTTTGTTACTAGGCCATTGATTTTCCAGTGTTTTTCTTATAAAGAAAAAGTAACAAAAGCTCTTTTTTTTTTAAGCGTTGGTGTATTTTGGTGATCTGGGCAATTATCGGCAAGAAAATCTCTTGGAAAACTAAGTGCTCAAGCCTAAAACGGGAGGGTTTCGACAAATGCAGTCCTAACTTGAGGAAGTATTTTTCCAGGAATCTGTGATTGTCGGTTTTAACCAGTTCTGTATTTCTAACACAGACGGATATTTGTCAGTGTTTTTCGGTTTTAACCGATTTTGCATTTATGACACCGACGGATATTGATTGTTTCTTCGGTTAAAACTGGAATGTCCAAAGCCTACCGTAGTATCCCGAGAAAAAGCTCACATAAAATCAAGAGCAAATCGGGTGAAAATATGGAGTGAGCTAAGTTTCGGTGTACGATCAAGAAAAGCTGAAAAAATTTTATTTTTAAGTCTGGTGTCCCTTCCAAGCTTCTTATGGTGGCAAGGGGCAACGAAGCAAAGATGGCTGTACTTTTCAGTCAACAACGTTCGCTTATATCACGCCAAAGCTAAATAGCCACGTTTATGCCAAGGCCATCATTGATCCCAACACTACTACTGCTAGGGGTGGGCTATCTTTCGGTGTTTAAAATAATATAGCGAATCAAGACAAAAATAGGGGCAGGCTATCTTTCGGTGGTGGGGCATCTCAGGATTTTACGTTAGTCATAACATTGTTAGAATTAATAATAATAACAATACCTTATTCATACTTTGAGCTTGAGGTGAAAGAATGATACATAAAATGGGGCATGGGGTTTCTATTTAAGCTTAACAGATTTGTTTATAAAAAAAAGCCGTGAAAGCTACAGTTATCTGGCTTGTGCAGCAGGTGAGTTATACGGCCAGGGGAGTGTAATAAAGAGGGCTAATCGTCACGATACGTCGAATGATTAACTGAAATTTGTTATTAAGCTTTTTAATTAGTAAAAATTGACATATGGTTCCAATTACGAACTTGGTAAGTGTCATTGAAAAGCAGTAAATCAGTAATTTTTGGAAGGACTTTGAGCGCATAGGAAGCGTAGCAGTGCGCTAAATTTACCACCCGTGCAACAATGACGAGACGGAAAAACCGTGCTGGCGCGTTATTGCACCAGTAGCCTTGCTCCTGCTTTACGAGCGGCCATCTTAGTGCTTCGCAGTGCTTTCCACGTGCTCCATGCCTTTCTAATATTGACTAATATAGTGGTTTCCGACGACGCTCAGCAAGTTTTTAATTGGAATCGTATGTTTATTTTTAATATTTAATACATTAATTAACATATTTTAGCTAATTGGCCGACTGATCGTTACGATTTGCCCCCTATACTATGTCCCCTTGGTTGTATAACTCGCCTGCACAAACCGCATTAGCGTAGCTTTCGCGGCTTTTTTTATACAATTACGTTAAGGTTGAAAAGAAACGCCCTGTACATGCGGACGCGAAGCATTCCGGGGCTCCCCAATAGATGGCGTCGGTGCCTTATCTCATTGTAAGCCGTCGCAAGCAGATGTAGCGCAGTCGATGAGTAAACGAGGCTTCAGAAGGAATTGAGTTGTTAAACATGCACGTTGTCCCTTTCCGCAGGGCGACGTCGGCGTGACGTGGAGTGCTCTCGAGTCATATGTGGACCCCTTCGATTTGGATGTGGTGGTCCCCCACCTAGAAAAGCACGCCGCGCTGGCGGCACAGCAGGCCTCGGTAAGCGGAGGGTGGCTTCCCCACCGTGCTTGTCGTCTACGAGCGAGGCAGGAAAATTTCAATAGGAAAATGGGGCCCTCCAGGATTTTCATAACGGGGGGGGGGAAAGGGGGGAGAGGGGGAGGGAGGAGGGAGGGAAGGGAGGGGAGGGGAGGGGAGGGGAGGGGAGGGGAGGGGAGGGGAGGGGAGGGAGGGAGGGAGGGAGGGAGGGAGGGGCAGTGGGGAGACAAACCAAATAGGGGGGGGGAGGGGGGGGGGGGGGGGCGGGCATGCCTCCTCGAGTTGATGGTTATCATTGGGCTAACGGAAGGATAATAAGGAAGGAGGAGCAATTGCTTGATCAGACTGCGTATGGGCATTGTTTGAAGCTCGGTTTATTCTATCCCTTTACGCGTATTTACAGCAAAGTTTTCATGCTATTTCACTTTTCAAATATTCACCTATATAGTGTGTTCCAAGTCACCAGGCTCTAAAGTTTAAAAGAGACCATAAAATTCGACGCTTGCACATAGCAGTCAAAAATCTTTGTCAAAGGTGTATTTCACAGGTCGGTTTTTTTTCTTGCAAAATTGCAAACCGTAGCTCGCTTTCTGTAAAAAACAGCCAAGAAACTTGCGAGGGTCAACGGCAGGTGGCGACACAGACGACCAAGTCGAATGGGCGGGTGCGCGGTATTTTACGGTAGTGTCTCCCGTTTAAGCCTCTCACTGTGTCGTGGCGGGCATCGCCCTTTCGCTGTCTCGCAGCTCCTGTTGGGTCTGTGCCTGTCACCCCAGCGGTTCGTTTGCGAGCGGCCGCCGCCGCCCCGGTCGACGGGGGCTGTGCTGGGACACAACGTGCTCCCGCTCCACTCGGTGGCCGGACGCTTCCCGCTGCTCCCGACGCTTTCCCGCTTCCTGGAGCAGCCGGACTCGCGATCCGCAAACTCCCCCGACCAGCCG
Source organism: Ixodes scapularis (assembly GCF_016920785.2). Lineage (NCBI taxonomy): Eukaryota > Metazoa > Arthropoda > Arachnida > Ixodida > Ixodidae > Ixodes > Ixodes scapularis. Next base: position 24,008,932 of record NW_024609837.1, read on the forward strand.
CCCAAGGTCAGTCGCCTTCTGCACTCCCCACACAGCGGTCTCCACGTTTGTGCTGTCGAAGTTTAAATCTATGTTCACCAGCGAGAGAGTATTTCTGGGACGGTAGTTCGGAGCAGACGCGCAATCGCCCTCCCAGAATCCTCTCCGACCGTCTGCCGATCGGGAAGGAAGAACTTACCGGTGGCCGTGACATTTGACGGTCCGAGATTCGGAGCAAGGAAGCCAAAGACATTTAAGGTGGAGGGGACAGGAGAAAAAAGACAGATGTTGCTCCGGTTTCGGGTTACGCTGAATGTTGTGGTAAACCTAGACCAGATGGCCTTCACCCTCACTGATTTGTTGTTTACTTTTGTCCCTCTCTTCTTTTTTTTTTTTTTTTTTATTAGTGACTTGCAGCCATGGTTAGGGATTTTTAGCCCATATGTTCTTGGGTGATTTCGAGAAATGGGCATTTCATCCCAGCGAGCTGTAAAATTTCTGGGAATGTGTGTTTCAGTGGACGCATTCACACCCCTCTCAAAAAGATTCTATTCATAGCGAAAAATGGCGCAATTTGGACGAGGACAAGGAAGAGAAGCACTAGACAAGCACTGACTAGCAACTGAAATCTTATTAGAACAGAAATATGAAATTGACGCTGACGCCCGCGCAGGCACTGGCACGACATAATCTTAAAGTTTTTTTCCTTCACCGCATGTGCTGATGAGTGTTTCAATATCATGTCATGCCAGTGCCTGTGCGAGCGTCAGCGTCAATTTCATGTTTCTTTTTTGTCAAGAGTTGAAGAAAGACGCGTTGGAAGATCACGTCGTGCCTGTGCCTGCATGAGCGTGAGCGTCACTTTTGCGTTTCTGTTCTGACAAGATTTCAGTTGCTAGTCAGTGATTGTCCAGTGTATCTCTCTTCTTTGTCCTCGTCCCAGCTGCACTGTTTTGCACTGTGAAAGCCTACCAACTTGCCCAACTGTCCATTCTAAGAGATTATGTGTTTTTTAATGCCAACTGAATGTTTGCAAGTGAACGGCATTCATTCTAATCTTTAACCGAGACTGGGTGTATTACGCCAGGTAAAACCAACCACTAAAGCTCAACTGCGAGGAAACCTTGAGTTTGCTACGCTCGGGCCGCTGATGGTAGGAATTTACCTTCCTAGGAAGCAGTTGCCGAACTCACTAGGTGAAGATATACTTCTGTATCATTAACTACATTTGATTCATAATTATAGCTTGTTTTACTTTTGTGCGAGTGAGTTTAAAGATTCACAAGTCCGAGCTTGTCTCGTGAGGGACGCTTGCACTGCATGAGTGTGTTATGCTTGGGAGGGACGCTGAAAGTCTGGGGCTCACTCCTGTATTTCTGCTACGCTCTCACTTAAAGCAAAAGGGAGTATGGTCCTATTTGTGTCAATGCCACCTAAACGCCTCCTGTTGAAGTGGACACCCAGACATGGCTGACAAATTGCTTACGTTTGGTGCAATGCGATCCTTGCTTAGATCTTTGCATTACATGGATGACTTGCGTTTCCCTTGAAGTTTGAAAGCTCTCACCTTCTCCTCGGCAACTATGTGGGCAGCAGGTAGTTACAGAAGGCCCTGACCTCTCAGTGATTGCCTGACCCTTTGTCTAATGTCTTGCAGTCCTCTTCTGGGCCAGACCTGAGCAAGATGGCACCCTCCCTGACTGCGAGCCAATCTACTCCCGTGCTGCACGCTTCTCCCTCCTTTTACGAGAAAATGGCCACCACCATGCGGTCCAGCTGGTTTGGGGCTCAGTGAAGGCCGGGAATACGGGGGACGTCTTCTTGCACCTCTTGCTCATCTCAGGGGTTCAGGAGGGGACAGAAGTCTGACAGGACAGATGGTCTCATGGACATAGGGGGGTGCAAAAATTGGACTGGAGCACTACAGTTTTTCAGCACTAACATTTGTGGTATGGATAGTACCGAAAGATAGAGGGACAGAGCAGTGAAAAAGAAAGCAAACAACCTGTTAGGTGTGTTTGTTTTGCAGCGACACATTGCACTTGTTCGAGCACTTGACAACTTTAGTTGTTTCTTTTATATAATGCACAACACCGGTGTTTAGTTTTCGAAAATAATGAGAGGAAAAGACAAAGAATGAGCCTTGCAAGTTGTTATGCTACTTCTTTGTGTTTAATAAAGATTTTTTTAACAATCTGGGCCCACCAGTATCGTCAATTTTTATTTTATACTCTGCCTTTCTGAGGCAGCCAAAATTTACTACGCAGACTGTCAGGATGTCTTCGCAGCTAGTGGCCTGTCTGTGTGAGGATTTTCTTCCTCTTCTGTACCAAGTGGAACCTCGCCTTTGTCCCTAGGCTAAAATCTATTCTGGAGTTCCACTAGCCTACAACAATGCCCTTGATGTCATCACGGATAGCCAGTCTCTGTTACTCTCTGTGCCTAGGTGGTGTGAACTGATCATTGTTGAGACGGAAGTTACGTAACCAAACTCTTCCACAACCACAAAAGTCTGGTGTTTTCCTAAAGGCTGGTTCACACATGCATCTTGGCATCCAGATAATGCAAATTCAGCACTACTGGCAGTGTTGACTCAGCACAGAGTTAGAACTTCATACTTAGTGCTTCATACTTCATTGTTTCTGTAAGCAACAAAAGATTGAGCCAGTTGTATTGAAGCACTGTGCTGTGGGTTTGACGGAGCTAATTAAAGGGAGGGCAACTCCAGTCAATATTTTTTTAATTCGTGATTACGACTCTTTTTAGCTAAGGCACTGTCCCTAAATTACTTTTGTGTGTGTGTGTGTGTGTGTGTGTGTGTGTGTGTGTGTGTGTATATATATATATATATATATATATATATATATATATATATATATATATATATATATATATATATAAATCACGGCTCGAAGTTTGGTTTCGGGCGTCTACGGCAAAACCGAAACTATCTGTACTCCTTGACTAATAGCTAACCCGCTTGCCGCCGGCTAAAGAGCGGTCGTCTCTTTAAATACGGTTTTAGTGGAGTACACGGCTTCACTTTGACGTGCCACTTGGGCTGTGATCATATTTCGTGCCACTGAAGCGATACTAGACATTTATTTATTTTACTTTTGGGGATGATGATGATGACGACGCGACTTTGCAACCCCAGTGTCGAGCACGTGCCGCATCGCGCTTTAGCGGCTTTGTAGGGGGCGTACTGCGGTCTCTAGTCTCCGGGCAACGCCGGCCGAGGAACAGCGATCGATAATTCCCGGGGTTCCCCGGCCATCTTCGGGGAGCGCTCCGGCACGCGATTGTCGATTGCGAGTGCGGTGAGAAGTTTCGCTCAGTCGTCTGCGTCCACCGCGTCCGGCCAGTCGCTCGCACGCTCGCACCTGCCGAGAAACGAAACAGAGTAGCTATCATCATCATCACCACCGCATTCCCCGCGCTTTAGCTTCGCCACGCGGCGCGCCTATATTGCGGAGAAGAGTGCTTGCGGGGCACGGCACCTTCTGTGATGGGTTGATAGATTGATAAACCAAAAACAGTCAAGATTTCTCGAAAAAAAATATATAATTATTATAGTCGGTGACAACTTAAGAAGGTAGGACGACTGAAAAGAAGGAGAAAATGGACGCAAGGCTGGCGAGGGATTGAGAAAACATCCTCCCGTCGCCAGCGTTGCTTCCGCTTCCTCCTCTTAAACCTTCCTTTCTTAACTAAAGGGTGATTTTTTTTCTTTTTTTTTCCCCTGAGAAAGGCACGTTCTAATCGAATTCTACGTCGCCCCTTCCGCGTTTGGACTCTCCTCCGCACCAGGCGCGGCGCCACGGGTCGTTCTGGTTAATGTTGTGAAACTCTTGCGTGCAAAAGTGCGACACGGGGCTAAATGTGCGTAATGGATGTCACTATGTTTAATTAACTTGATCCGGCACTTTGGGGCTGTAAAATTTGCCCTTCTGCTCACAGATGCCCATCGTACGTCTAAATACAACGTGTCCCACCTAAAAAATAAATAAAGACTTATTTTCTTTTTTGTTTTATCACATTTAAACGACGCATTGCCGAATGATCATTCTCTGCCCGAATATAGCGCTAACGGTCCAAACCAGTTGTCATATTTTCAGAACTAACCTTTATTTCATTTGAAAGTTGTTGTTTGTTTGTTTGTTTGTTTGTTTGTTTGTTTATTTGTTTTTTTTGTGAATTTGAATGGAATAACGGGGGCTCATTTTCGCTAACTGGCGCCATTGAACTGCATGTATTTGAGGACTTTATCGGCCGCCATTATGATTTTTATGTTTTCAGAATAGCACTTATAACTTTTGAATGAGAACAACTTAAGTAAAACGTCCTCTTAGAGAATCCTAACGACTGACAGTACTTGTTCTTGCTTTCTATGGGAAACTGCCACAGTAAGGATGTTTTCTTTCTTGTCCTTATTGGACAGACTTTCATTTATGCTGATTCATCGGTTGTTATTGTGGCTCTAGCTTTGAGTCCAGTTTTGAGACCCATTAAAGGAGCCTGCAATCATGTATGTTTAAACGTCTGCCTTTTTTTTTTTTTTTGCGGTTTTTACGTCTCTTGAGGTTCAGGCAAGCCAGCGGGACGGGGAGATTAACTAAATATCAGTGCGTAATATTTCAACCGGACGACGCGGAAACCTCCTCCACCTACGGGGGCGACCCGCGGTGCCGAAAGTGCGCGAAATGTGACGTCGCTGGCCCTGGGCTTACTACTGGTCAGAGCCGCTAAAAGCTTCTTTCTAGTCGAAATATAAAATATAAGTGGCGCGAACCGTTTAAATAATTTATAAAAGTAGTTTTTGTTCACTATTTTAGATCAGAAAAGAAACAAATGGAGTTTAGAAAGTACGGAAACAAGAAATGACCCGTCGACGTACCCGCCACCAAGCGGTGGAAAATGCGGCGCATACTAGAAACGTGTAGTGGGATCAGGCACGAACTTGCGGCGAGCGTAGAAAGGTCCCGGATGTACGCGGCGGCGCTGCGGTCGTATGGACTGGAGGATCCGACCGGTTCCGAGCGTTCCCAAGGCCTTCGGCGAGCAGCTTTGGCTTGTGGTTTGGCCTTTTGGCGGTATGGCAGCGCGAAGTGGCTCCCGTCCTGAACTGATATTTACCCCGTGTTTGCTGTCGGTTGTGGCCAATGAAGTGTCATGCCGAATTAGTGTTTAATCGCGCAACAAATGCAATGCGAGCCGCCCCATGGCTGCCCGCTTCCTACAGCCTATCCAGCACATGCTTTAGTGGCGCCCTCTTGAGCCGTCGACACGGAGCGCGGGTGCGGCAGCCGTGACCACTCGCTGAGCTCACAATTAACCAATAGTGGTTAATTATCGTAATCATTTTGTTTCAAGTCGGTAAAGGTAAAGGTAGATTGTCAGTTGGGAACCTGCAGGACATCATCGGTAACTACCGATACTGGATCACTCCTGAGAGATGTCAGGCGCTGGCAGTATCCAAGTTAGTAAAACACTCGACGCTTTCCTTGAGGTTTCGGTTTGCCGTCGGCGCCATCTTTTTTTGCGCCAGCGGTCCTGCGCCCTCTGCGACCAGCGGCCAAAGCGGTAACTAGCGTCTGCCGGCTGGTGTTGTCCCTCCCTTTCTCTTTTCCCATCGCCCAACCCGAAGCAGACAAGCAGCATGGTAGGAAAGGAAGATGTGGCGCGAGCCAACGATATGAAATATAAAGCGCTTTGTTGGTCGAATGACCGCGACGTTTCAAGAATAAACCGTGATTACCAAGTTCATTTTACTTTCGTTATCTTTATTCTGCAGTGTGACACTGCAGAATTTTTTTTTTTTCATTTTCATTTTTGCATTCATTCAATGCTTTGCAGTTTTCCACACAGGACGCATGGAGGTACACGTTTTTGCCGCTATGGCCACGGGGCGCAGTGCTGTTGCTGTAAATACGCTTCGTAACAGGGAATTTCTTCACTACGTGAAAAAAAAAAAAAAAAATGAGTTTGTTTTTTGACTAGGTTCAGCAGATTTCTAATTGGAGCACCTTCTTTGTAATGAACAAATGGTAATTACGTAGATCTGAGTGGAGAGATGACTGTCCGAAACGTACCTCACTAAATAGATAACAATGAGTGTGCACTAGAGCTGGTGATAATTAATCATATTATAACGCCTAAAATTAAGGTGCGAAAAAAAAAAGCTTTTAATTCGAAAAAAAGAAAACACTAGGAGAACACCTTAAAAAGTTTAGACGTTGTTCTATTGTTATATTTTTTTTTTCGACTTGAAAGTTTTTTAATTTTTCCGCACCACAGTCTCAGGTGTTTTACTATGATTACTCACTAAATAGGCCCTTTTTGGCAGTGACTACGAACGGCATCAGTTTTCCTCCCTTGCAATGCGTACTTTTCACAAAGAAAGTTTAAGCCGGCATTCCGCAGTACGTCCAACGCGTACATCCAGTGTATGACCCACCGTTCTCGGTGTTAGCATTATTTTCAATAACATGTTGGGCACCATATATATATATATATATATATATATATATATATATATATATATATATATATTAATCGTTTTGCCACTGCGGTTGACACCACAGTTTTATCAACTGCCACGCGCTTTGGTGATCCTAAAGAACAAGATAATGTTAGCATACTAACATTATCTTTTCACTCTGCCATGAGAAGCACATTTACATTTCATATGTTTGCTCACTCACGTAAATGTAATTTTTTTTCCTTTTTCTTTTTGCATTGTTAGGAATTCTGAAAATGTTCTCGACATTCACATTCGAGACTAGGTGATGTTCAGTGTCGTGCGTAACGAACACGACCAGTCGAGATAAGTGATGTTTCTTGAAGGCGATATTGACTGCTTCTGAAACATTGACTAAAAATATCTCTGCCGAAAAGAACAGTCTTTCTAGAAGTGGGACAGGGAACAGGTTCACAAATTTCTATAAAAGCCTCATTCCTACTCAGCACCTACAATTAACCTATAAACCATGTTTTTAGACATGCTTTTTGTGTGCATGACATCATCAGTTAATTCGCAGGCACGGGATGCTCCGACCCGCCGCGATGCATTCAAGACGGCGGTCCGTTGCATCAGCCTGGTCCCCTTGGCTACAACTATAGTGTTGACGGGCTTCGACAGCTGTTCACCGCACGTGCATTGTGATGGGCGTAGCGATGTACCTGCGGCATATATTGTTATCCCATCTGAAGCTCCAGAGCACAAGCAGCCAGTCAGGCACGTCTGCCAGCGCACGTCATTACGCAATCTCTTTCTTAGGTGCAAGTACGGGCAACTTGTGTGTGACTCAAAGAACTGAGATGTAACAGTCTTCAATGCCAGGGTCGGCTTGCTATAGGAAAAGAGTTTCATAGCTGAGGTCGTGCGAAAGAATGCACTTCGAAAGTAGTGCACGAGTGGAGTATCATGTGCGCCCGGCTTGGCAAGCTTTCCTTGAAGGTACTGTGGCATCAGAGTAGCCCTGTCATCCGGTAAAATTCCCACCGGACGGTCCGATGGAAATTTCGCCGGATGACAGGACTACTCTGATGCCACGGTACCTTCAGGGCCAGTATATGGCTTGCTTGAAATAGTCTTTGGCGAAGTTGTACGAAAGAAAGAGGTGCCATCAGTGCGCGCTCGGCAGTCGCGCACACAGCTATGGCCGCCAGCGAATACTCCCTACGGGGAGCTTCCTGGCAGCGAACGTTCACCAGATCCCTTTCACACCGTCAGGACGGTCGTTCATGGCAGACCGGATAAGTTTCTCTACCACCATCTCGTGCTAATGACGACGTGAATACTTCCTATACTTGCGGACAACTTTCTCTGGCTAAGCAATGAAAAAGCGCGCATGCGCTCGTGCGTATTGAAAACACCATAAAAGGTGTGCACGCGCACTCTTCACTTGTGAAATGCCATAGGAAGTTCCCAAATATATCGTGCAAAAGAATTGTGTCTGATCTACATCCAACACAACAGCGGTAATGCGACTGCGGTACTACCGCGTTTGCTTGCCGTCAACCACATCTCTGGGAAGTAGTAAGCGTACGTGACTCGAGCATGGCGCGGACGACCGCGTGGATGAGCGGAGCTGCAGCGATTGCCAAGGCGCGTGGCAAGACACCGTCGGCCCAGCGTTGGGAGAGCTGCGCTCTCGGAAGGGCAAGAGCCTTTGTTTCGGCAGGGGGGACGGTCGGCGGCCAGTCGAAGGACCGGCGTGCCGCGGCAGGTTTTTTTGTTGCTCTTGCCGCTGCGCGGACACGCCGCAAGTTCAAGGCCTCTCGGCGAGCGCGAAGTGGCGAAGAGAAGACTCCTCAGCGTGCGGGAGGCGAGGAACAACAAGATGGGCCTGCTGCATTCTTGCAAGGGCGATTCCTCGCAGCGCCGGTCAGTCAGCGAACCTGATGGCCAACCCAGCGCCAGCAGACGGGGGAAAGTGCCCCGCGCGAGCAGACGACGCGCCGCGGCGGCCGTCCCGGCATGCAGCTCCCCGGCTTCCCCCTTCTCTTCCTTCCTTCCGTGGACGCTGCGGCACAAAGCAACACAAGCTTTTTGCCTCGCCGCTCGCCTCACTCTTTGTTCTCCCGCGCGCGCGCGGGGATCAAACAAGCTCCGGTGTGTCTTATCGCCGGTTATCTGCTGGATTAGCCGTTACCGACACGTCTGTTATTTAGGATTGTCTCGCCTGTCAACTCTGCCGGTTATCCGCTCTCTGTCGTCCGCACCGCACACGAGCGTTTTCCTCAATCGCTTTGTTCACTTGCGCGCGCGTTTGTCAGCTGGACAGCGCGGCGCGCGCTCGTGTAGCCAGAATACAGGGCTTGCACGTAACTTCAATAAACCATAAAAAAAGAGGAGGAGGAATAAACTTTATTGTAAAAAAAACAAAAAACAAATTCGGTGGTACGAAATGTGTGCTGCAGCAGTGCCGCAACGACAGCAGATGAGACGTCAACGCGAACTACATGTATGTGGAGAGCAAATTGTCTGCTTCTTCGCAGGGTTCGCGATGATGTAAGAGCGCCGAGCTTTTATTGATTGATTGAAAAAAATTACTGGGTACGATGTGAATGCATCTAGCATTGAGCTCTACGTCACCGCAACTCCTGCAAAATAAGCAGACGACTTGCTTTCCGCAGGAAAATCTCACGCATCGACTTCGGGCGCCACTGGACCTCGACGCCGAGGGTGACCATCGGCGACGTTTACTCGTTGCTTCTGTGTTCTGGTGGAGGAGAAACGTTGACAGCCTGATACCTGCTTCTTCGAACGTTCTCTCTTGTTACCAACTGTGCCCCCGCTGTGTCGTCACACATCAGTCAGCAGGAACACAATGGAGCGAGCGTCCGAAATCCCAGCTGCACTGGCTGCACCTCTGGCGACTCCTTCGAGTTTTGAGCGCGCCGGGGGCTCTGGGGTTTCCGTTGGCCTCACTCATGGCGGTTCTTTGTCGTTAGAAATTCTAAGGCGCCAGACCCGAGTATCAGGGCAATCTAGGAATTCCCGACCACTTGTACGACATGCGAACGTTCTTCCCGTATTTTTAACGCAAACATCGTTGCCTGCTTTCTCGTTACGTTGCGCGCCTCTTTGTTCCCCCGGGAGCGTCCCACGTGCCTCTTTACACCTCGAGTGGCTGAATCGAACAGCGTCAACATAACAATAACAGCAAACGCGGGCGTTTTTCTTTTTGCCTTCTTTTTCCCGCGCGTACGGCTCAAAACTACCTGCGCGGAGAGGCAGGGAGCGCTCTTTGTAGGAATCAAAAGAAGACAAAGGAAGACCGCATGTTTGAGTCCCACGTGTGGGCTCGCCTTAGTGCTCGTTTCTAAATTATTCTCGCCATGTCCCTCATTGGCTCCTCCTTTGTTTATGTGGGTACCTGAGCCGGCCGTGGTCGAACCTCCGCCGAGCCCGGTCCGAATGTCGGCAAAAGGCATACCTGCAGCGAACGCTCTAACAATGAACAGAAAACGTTGCTGCTTCCAGCATTTTTTTTTTTTTTCAAGACGGTGTTAGCAGGGTTGGCTTAGAACCGGGGGTTGGGCGGCCACAAAGAAACGCACAGAAAGAGAGGAGGGCCACACCAAGTGTGTATGCGTGGGTCCCCCCCTTCTTCGACCTTTGTCGCTCCCAGCCCCCATTCAGGAAGGACTCCGGTCATCTGGCCACGTTGTGGCGGCGGCGGCGGTGGTGGCACAGCGACGGACTACCGACCCCCGAAAATGGGTCCCCGTCGGCCTCATTCCGAGAAATTCCGGCCCGAGAAAGCGCCCCACCGAGACGGGAAAGCAAGGTCCCCCCCTCCCCAGCGAAGAGAAGCTTGCTGACGGCTTGCCTACGGAGGGCCCTCCTCTCTTCCGTCCCGTGCACTTGCCCCAAAATGCAGCCCCCCTTCTTTTTTCAACCTGCATCCGGCTCCTGCCGAGCCCCGCCGTGCGTGAGGGGGGCAGCATGCCGCACGCCGAGGAAAGTAAGCACACGCACGAAAGGCGGGAAAAAAGCAAACAGACGCGCTTCTTCTCCTTCGCGCCGCTTCAACGTCGTCTGCTGTTGCCGCTGGGGAGTGTACGGCTAGTGTGCGGAGAGGGACCTTTCATTTTTTTGTCGACGGTTGCTTCGCTTTTGCGGACGAACCAGTCTTCTTGCGCCGAGGGCTGCCCGTCTGCGTTCAATAGACCATGTTCGGGAGAGAGGAGAGCATAAAGCAGGCCCCCACCAAGCCACCACCACCGCCGAGCGGCAGGCAGCCCAACAACTGGAAGAACCACGACGAACCACAGCCTAGATTTCAGAGAGGGACCACCTCAAACCATGGAGAGCGTTTGCAATTCAATGGCGGCGCCTCCTGCTCAGATTGGTTGCGCATGCGTGGCGTTGTCATGGGTGGAGGAGGAAAGGCACAGGAGCTTGAAGACGACCAACGCTCATATCAACTCCTCACAGCTCGCATTGCAAGCACGGCCCATAAGCCACGTGAGCCCTGTTGTGAAGTTGGAAACACTCTGCAATCTGGGCACTCTAGGGCCACAGCAGGCGACGCGGGCTCTGGCTGCCGTTCGTGCGGCAGACGACGGCTCTCGTGAATTGTGCGCCGGCCTTCCAGAGAAAAATCTGTCAGGGGACCCGTGTTTATTGTCTTCCCCTAACTATATATTTATGCTCCATTCACCCCCTCTCATGCACTGGAGGCTCGAAGCCGTTCGCACCACCAATCCAGGGCTCGAAAAGCGGCACGGGAATTTGGTCCGATTGAGAGTTCTGTGGCCGTACGGGATTCGAGCAGACGGCTTTCAGTCTGAGAGAAGAAGGAACGTAGCATGAAAATAGACAACAACAACAATATTTTTTTATTTATTTCTTCTTCTTCTTATTATTATTATTTTTTTAATGTTTAACAGGTTTGTTTTAAAACAAAAAGCCGCGAAAGCTACACCTATACGGTTTGTGCAGGTGAGTTGTTCGGTCAGGAGGACATAGTATGTAGGGCTAATCGAAACGATCAGACGGCTATTTAAGTAACGTTTGTTAATTAACTTTTTAATTGATGAAAATAGGCATATGGTTCTCATTCGAGACTTGATGAGCGTCACCGAAAACCGCAAAATAAGTAATTTTCGGAAAGATTTTGAGCGGGCGAAAAGCGCAGTAGTGCGCCAAAGTTATCACTCGTGGAGCAGAAGCAAGGCTACCGGTGCGACAACGCGCCCTCGCGATTTTTCCGCCGCTTATCCCCAGCCTTGTGCCTGCTGCACGAGTAGCGCCTTTAGCGCACTACTACACTTCCCACGCGCTCAGAGTATTTCTAAAAACAAACTTACTTTAGCGGTTTTCCACTGCGCTCAGCGAGTTTATAATTGGAGCCATGTGTCTATTCTCACAAACTAAAAGGTTAATTAACAGATTTTAGTTAATTATACGACTTACCGTGAGGATCAGCCCTTCTATATTAGAGAATTTTAGTAGACCGTATATTAGTATATTAAAAAGAAACACACAGTATTTCTACTCTAGCATGCACCTAGATATATCTTAAATCTCCACATAAAGGAGGAAATTAGTTATGGCCGCAAAAAATCCGTTAAAAAAAGGCCGCAAAAAAAAAAAAAAACAGACAATCCGACAAACTGGAGGTGGAACAGGACACGCGCTACTCTAAGACGACGATGTAATTTTGTGTAAGACCACCCCCTACGACAGTTGCGTTTGACTGCGTTGCGCCGAGAAACGACGCAACGCAGTTGACCGGCACATATGTGCTTGGTATGAAGCGTGGAATTAAGGAATAGCCTGGCGCGCGACAAAAAGAAGCAGGAATGTTCTGGTTTCTCGCAGCCGCAACGCAGTCAAACACACTGAAACGCTCTCAAACGCAAATGTGCGTATAAGGAGTATTCACTGGACGCCATATTTGTGGGTGCTGTTTAGAGCGCATGCTCAGAACGAACTCACATTTCTAGGTTGCTAAGACCGGCAATCTTGATAGTGTGGAATGCACGTTGCAAAAGAACTGTGGAAGCTCGCCATGAGCACGCGCTCAACAGTCGCGCAAACGGCTATGGCCGCCAGTGAATACCTGCTATACTCCGTTCACCTGAGACTAGAAGCTCCGCCTTCAGCGCGAGCTTTCTGCCCTTGCTAACACAAGTGTAAACGCGCAGGCACGCGCAGCAACGAAAGCACTGCGGACGCCAGCGAGCTCGCGCTGACAGCTGAGCTCCTGGCGTGAACGGAGTATTGACGTTTCCACTGTTTACAAAAATCACAGTCCACACGTGCTAAATCATAGCCCAGCCAACGCTCGCGAGCATAACACACAATCACAGCAATGAACGCGCCCTCAAACGCCTTTATAAAAAGTCTTTTTCTTCGTTTTTTCTTGCCGTGTTTGTTTACGTCCATTGTGAAGGGGCTAGGGCTCCACTGAGTTTCCGCATAGCAGCCTTCTCCCCAGCTGGCAGACAAGAAAGGAAAATGGCGATTGTGAAATGTCGTCCGGGTGCCAGAGCGTCTTCTGGCTCGTTTGGCACGTCATCATTTGACCTAACAGACTTCTTGTCCCGAGTAAAGTTGCTTCTATTCTCTATCCGTACTGAAGTCACTTTGTGACACTTTGGCGTCCCCTGGTGGGTTTTCCTATTCTCTATCAGTACCAAAGTCACTTTGTGACACTTTGGCGTCTGGTGGGTATTAAATGGGCACTCCAGCGATTTTTTGAGCTACCTCAACTAAGTATATTTTCTGACTCCACAGCCTTTACCCTTTCCTGTATGCTATTTAGTATCGCGAAATTCATAATTGTTAATGTAAAATTGGCAAATGAAAATGATGCAAAAACGAACATTCAAATGCCTTTCTGCGGTGCCGCGCTCTCCTGAGCAAATAAAACATTACATTATACCCGCACTTTTCAGTGCCGTGACGTCAGTGGCGGGCAGGCTTGCCAGTCGAGCAAGCAGTCTAAACAATAGAATATGCCAATCCTTTGTTTCGTGCTGGAGCGCAGGTACTGGAGCGAGCTTCCAAAGCATTCATTTGACACCATGAAACTGCTTTGAATCAGTTGGGAACAAAATCTACAAACCAAAGAGTGAACCCCTGCCTTCCACTGACGTCACTTTTTCATTGTTGCCAGGAGAGACTTTCAGTTTGAAAAACACGGTGAGGACCAAAACTGTAAACTCGATAACTTCGCGAAAAAATATTTTTTTTTTACCTAATATTTGGGGTTTTATTTTAACGATGTTTGTTGGCGAGTTTAGCAAAATTTCAAGCAAATTTGGGACCATAGCGTGCACGCGCAACCAAAGCATGGCTATAGGCGACGAACACGTGCAGGAGGTTGCCGGGCATCGGAAAGAGAGGCCCTAGTGGTCTCATCCTAACAATAACTGTCAATCAAAAACAACTTTTTTTTTTTTTTTTGCGTTTTCACTGTGAGCGTTTAAATGGGGTTCATTTTTCCCGTTCGTCGCGCGGAATTCGCAACAAGCAAGAAGCACGTAGGCACGTGCAGACAGCAGAGCGCCGAGTTATGGTGTCTTCCCGGCTTGGAAGCGTGCGCGCGCGAACATGAAACCGTGTCAACACTGTCCAGACTAAGGAATATCAGAGCATCTCAACTCTGTCCAGCCTAAAGAATATTAGAACGTCTCAACTTCGTCCAGCCTAAGGTGTGAAACGCCACGGAGCGCGAAGTTCCGAAACACTTCGGCGAAAAAGCGAGTGGCGGCCTACGTCGCCACACCACCGCCTCCCCCCCCCCCCCCCCCCCCCCCCCTTTCCCCTCTTCCTCAGCTCGTAAAAAGGAAAGATTCCACACTTTTCTCCGTATTTGTTTTTCTCTGGAGGATGGGAGAGGGCAGGAAGACGTGAAATTCGACCGGCAAAAAGAAGGAAAACAAAGCAAAGAGCGCGGCGACCTAGAATCTGGCAGCAGTGGTGGTTGGTCCCCTGCACCAGTGCGTGGTCTCTCATGTGTCTGTCTGTGTGTGTGTGTGGGAGGGGTGAGAGGGCGCACATATGACTGCCAATTACTATGGACGAACCATGGACCTCTCGGCGTGGAATCATGTTGTCCTGGGGTATCGAGCACACAAGTGCGACACAGTGTATGGAACGCTGCGCAGGAGTTCCAGTGACGTCAGAAAGACACCGAGTTCTGATTGGCTTTGATTGAAAGGATAGTGGGTAGACCTCAATACTAGATGTTCTGACATCACAAAAGCCCTGTGCATGAAACAGACGAACTTGCGCTTCGCATTGTTTTTCATTAAAAGGTTTAAAAAAGCGCGAACAAAACGAGGACAAAGAAGACACGTAGTCGACAACAGAACATGTGGACCAACTAGCCCAAACCCAAGTTTTAATACTGCTTTTAGTTTTCGCCAGAGTTTGGCTGTCACCCCGAAGCTTCCGGTAGGTTCCATTGCAAGCAATATGCTCGATACCGCTTATCACTGTTCGTGCCTTTTATTGGGGTGGCTATAAAAAGGAGATAGCGCGGGAATATGGGGAAAGAAGATCAGGAAAGGGGGAAAAAAAGTCTCTGCGTAAGTGTTAGTGGTGACGAGGGGATAGCTCGGAATTCGAAGTAAAACTAAGCGAACTGGATACATGAAAAGCAAAACAAGAGATGAAAGTATTTGGTTTCGTTGTATTCGTTTGTGATAATGACAATAATGATATTATATATATATGCTTTTCCCTTATTGGCTCAGGACAGTTGCGGCACCGCAGTAAGGCAAGAGGCCGTACCATGGAGACCCGCGATGATCTGTTCCTCGCACCTTGAAAGTTCCAACCGGCAATATGCAAGAAAAAACAACATATATCAAAAGAAGTCTCTACCCTCCCGTGACGTCGGCGAATATGGACCTCATAAAAAGGTGTCTTTTCCATTGACTATGTCCGCCTAGCAGACGGCAGCCCCCGGCTGGTTCTGTTATCGCAGGAGTCGGCCGCCGTAGCAGATGTGAGAAAGGAGGACCGCCCAAAGTCACGTGTGCCGGTGCGAGACTTGAAACAAAAAGTGAGAAGAGAGCACCGCCTGCCCTTCTCCCCGAAATAACCTTGAGGGGGACACGGGCATCTCGTTCGCGGAGAGGTGCCGTGCTTCCGGCGAGACAAAGAAGCCCGAGAACCCCTCCGAAACGTCGTTCATCACACTCGCAGACGACCGGCCGACCAACCACGCCTTCCGCCGCTTCCGCCGGGGGAGTTGCTACAGACGGGCGCGAGTAGTGACAACTCGCCGTCGTCTGTCGGAGAGGAACAAACATGGCGATAAACGATGATTCAAACACTTTCATTGGGTGTGTGTACCTTAAAGCAATAATCTGATTGGTTAGGTGACAACACGTGATACAAACTCAAAGCGAATAGCAAAAGCATGGCGCATGCGCCAAGAGCCGGTTCGATTGGAGCGCCCTCGCGCAGTAGGCTGCCTGTGTGACGTCACGGGCAGCCGCCACGGAAGGAGGAGCGGGATCGGCGAACGCGCCGACGAATGAGTCGCTGCCCGCTGCGCGCGTCCAGTGCGGCTCAGGCTGTGCTAGAGGAGGCACGGCTCTGGCTGGTTGTGTCGCGTAGCTGTCGCCTATTTTTTCAAAGTTTAGCCTTTATTTTTTATATTCTCTTTATACAAGCAAACCAAGAGAGCTCGGTCATTTTTGTACGTGGTCTATACGAGTAGTGTGTCCCTTCACCGTAGCGCTCCTGCGATGCCTGCTAGTGCTAGTCTGTTTCCCGACATGGAGCGAGGCAGCGGTCTCGAAGACCAGCGGGCCCTCCAACTTGCCCTCGAGCTGTCCATGCTGGGATTGAACAACGAACATGACTCTCTGCACCCAAACTTCGAAGCCGACACGAGGAACAAAAAAAGCCAGAACACGACCGAGTGTGTGCCTGTGCCGAGCTCCGAGCACGTTGCCGAGATCGTCGGCAGGCAAGGTGAGAGAACGCTCTTTGTTGCACCTCTCCCGACGCGTCTCTTTGTCGCCCGCGGCGTCTCGACTCCGGGGCCGGCCCTTTCCCTGCGCTGCAATCCAAGCTCCGACGTCTGCTCTTCTATATTTGGCGTGCGACGGCGAGCGATGCGCACGCCGGCTCTTTGGTGAGCTCGGACCCCGGAGTGTTGCAACGGGCTCGCGCCTCTGCTTCGCACCCTGGGTCGTAGAAAGGCGGACTCGGGGTACGGACCGTTGAAGCCCGCCGACGCCGCGGACGCAGGTGTGAGCCGGCGGGGCCCCGGCCGCGCTTTGCTCTCCAGCGTCCTTTCGCGCGTTTTCTTTGTGTGCGAGCGAGGGTTTTTGTAGGCCTCCTCGAGGAAGTCCTCCGACACATCCGTCCCTTTCCGAGCGTTCCCCTTCTTCTCAGAAGCCGGAGTGAGTGATTTCTCGCGGGCTCGCTTTATCCGTTCGAATCGCGTCGAGGGCCTGCTGCGAGCTTATCTTTGTCTCGGAGCTCTTTGTTTGGCTCGAGCCCCGTCGCTCGTGGCTCTGGTCGGCCCAGCGAGTTGCTCGCTTGACAAACAGAGAGCGCTTCGTGTTTACGCGCGGTTAGCGTCTTCCACGCGGTCGCGACAACCGCCAATCTTCGTTGTTCCGGTGACCCGTGGGGCGCTTGTCCAGCGGACGGACCGGCCGTTGGCTTTGACGCGCCGGCGTGCTTAGCGGGTAAAGAAAAAGAAGAGAAGCTACATAAACACTCTTTGCCTGCGTCCTCGCCTTCTGCTGCGTTGTAGGCTTAGCTCTTCTCCACTAGCTGTGCAGACGACTTGGCAGGAACGGTCTTTTCGTTCATCGGGACATCGGATGGCGTCGCATATTCAGTTTTTTTTTTTTTTGACAGCCACGGCGTTACGGCGCTTCGTTGGCGTCGCTGTGGCGCGTTCCTTTCCGTATTCCGTTCCGGCCGCGCGATCGGATTCCCCCAGCTCCACAACCGGCGTCTGATCGAAGCTATTTTGGCACGAGCTACTTTTAGCGCTCCTTCCGGCGCCCGCGGTCCCCGCCTTTTCGAGTACGAACCCTCCCTGCCCTCCCGGCGTAGGGCCGACGGACGCCGGCACCAGACAGACGTCCCGTCGTCTGCAGCGAGCTCCCGGCGTAGAAGGCGCGTCCACCTTCGAAAGCGTCTAGCGGCCCACGCCGATTGGGAACCAGTTCGCGTCCTGCGAGGCTTGCGTTCCCGCTTTGCTTTTCATCGTGCGCTTTGCAGCGGCGGCCAGGGGTGTACGAACTTGTGTTGCTCATCGGATCTTTTAGATTCCCACAGATCTACAAGGGAGAACTGCATATCAAGATACCTTGGGTGACTTGAGTGCACTCCTTTGAAGTGGCGCCTCTTGATGTTGCTTGTAGTTGTGCGTGATGCTTTCAGCTATGCTGAACTGAGGTACTGCTTAAATTAAAGTGTGACAGCCATGTGAGGAATGTACAGCGACTGTCTCAATGCCAACTCGCTGACAGTTGGCTTGCCAACGAATCTGCAGAGCACACTCCACCTAAACCCTTGCTCTGCCAGTTGAGCAGAATAAGCCACTTTGGAGTAGTGATGGGACAAACTTTTTTCCGTTCAGAGACTCTGACCCGAATCTAGATGTTCGGAAAGCTTTGGATAATTTACCGAATCTTCTAGCGATTCACTTTTTGGATAATTTGAAATGTTGCCGGATTACAGCACATTCTGCAGAAGAAGAGATGGATCCTTTGCTTAAAAGAGATTTATTATATCTGTTTTAAGCAATCTTTTAAAGTGATATAGTCTATGATAAAGATATCTTAACCATAGACGAGACATTAAGCTTCCCTATTATGTTTGAAATCCGTATCATACGAAAGGTTGAAGCGAATAAAATAATTACTCACTTATTCCTAATTCCTGACCAAAATATTGGGGCGTTAGCTACGCCTTGCTCGTATGCGTCCCTGAAGCACGTAGGCCCCGAGAATAATGCTCAACGCCAATGGCGGAGATTAAAGCTTGTAGGTATGCACCATGTGCGTGAAACAAAATGATGGGCTACCCGTTTCTCTTCAGTAACACCGGAAATAAGCCAAAACTGATTTATATTCGCGAGCGATGCAAGAGTGACGACCGAACCTCCAAATCTCCCGAATATTGTCCCGAAATGTTCGGAAACATCCCAATCAGTCCGAATCCAAATCTTCGGTGATTCGACCCATCACTACCTGGGAGCAAAGATGCCATTTCTCTGAGCGATGCAACAGACATGACTGGATCATACATTCCTGGTCAGCTTGTTGACCTAGCCTAAAATAGCAAGCGTATACCCATGCCACTGTCTTCCATTCTTTGTAAACTTTGGAACTGCCTATAAAGTGCATGAAAGAGACGCAAGCACCTTTTTCCAAATTCTGTGACATTACCTTGCAAACTTATGCGAGTGCTTGTGTGTGGGATGAAAATAAACTAAGGCACAAGATGCCATTGGGCCAAGTAAGGATTTACATACATCATTACGTAGGCACATCAGAGTAGCAGGCCACTCCAAAATGTTTTGCTTTTGATTGTGTACTGCAGTTCCATGTCCTGTAGCTATACTGTTTCACAACGATGGACCGCAAAGGACGCTACGAGCCACAGGAGCCAATTCATAGCTCGGAGGGTGTCACGCATCTTTGCGGTTGGGCAGAGCGACGCGGTTAGCGCAAAGTCGCAAGACAAGCTACAAACTACGGATTGGCTCGTAGCGTCCATTGCGGTACATCGTAAGGTGAAACGGAATATAGATAACGTCAAAGTAAGTTCAGTGTTATTGACTGCGGCTATCTCAGCATTTTCCGCATGCGTGCTCCGACAGATAGACATTGTTGAAAAGGGCAAGTGGTGGCATCTCTTCATAGGAATTTTGACCACCTGCACCCAAGTCCTACTTGGAAATTTCCTGGAATTTCGTTTAAACCTTTACACAGTCCAGCTGCTCATTAAAATTTTATGGGGTGAGTTTCACCTTGCGCAGCACCTTCACTACTTGTGTGCGGCTCATTTCACGACAAACCAAATGTCAGTTTCATTTTATGCTATGAAAGGAGCGCCTTCTTCTATATACCCATTATGGCATGCACTATGTTAAAACTGGAAGATCTTAATTGGCACTAGATGCTAGTGAGGGTAAATTGAATAGTATGTATATTGATTGCAAATGTTATTAACTTTTTATGACTTCTAGTTATGAAATGACCTACCCAGTGGGACATTCAATTATTATATATGAATAACTGTTGTGCGGACAAACATGCATTCTCAAGTAATATATACATTGGGCATGCGGTATAAACTGGGGAGACTGCTGTGCATTTGCTTTGCAGGCATACTTGCACTTTCCTTCAACTACATATTGTCTGTTTTGTGTAGTCAGGTGCACTAAATTATCGATATACTCATTTTTATTCTTTTACTTTGTTTCTTCATTTCCTGCATGTTTTCTGCATGCCTTTTATCAGGTGTGGTTTAGTCATGTTTCAAGCTTGGTTAACCTCTTTGTCTTTCTAATGAACACATTTTTCTCTCTAGGCATGTTTTCTGTATTACTCCCTGTAAAGATTCATGAGATGACAGTAGCCAAAATAATTAAATAAAGTTTGCGAATTTCAGATAACCTCCCCATGCTTATACCTTTCCGGTAGACTTAGTGCCAGAAAAGTACTCCACAACTCTAGCCCGGTCTGAAGTCAGAGATTAAGCTATTTAATCCACATATGTAAAGTTGTTACAGTACCTGCCGTCAAGAGTTCGATTAGTGGGCACACCTGTTGAGGGTCTAGGTATTTTGCAAGATATCCAATTTCACAAGACTGAGCTTCGCTCAAAATTTGACGACCATTTAATTCACCTCGAACAAAACCGCCGAATTAGCATGGCGATGCAGGGCTTCACAAAATTTTGTTCCTAATCTCGGACTGCACCAACGTTACTAAAACACTCAGCTGGGAAACTGTCATAGAGACAGCTTTGAAAAAGTGGCCCCAACCTGTCTCCGAGCACCGAGCTAATGACGAACGCCACCATTTTTCCCGCAGCGGCCACTCGAAGAACTGCACGTGACTTATATTTTGGCTTTAAGAACAGATACAGCGGTAGAGGTTACAGGGGTGACACCCCCGTCTCCCCGGCGGACGCGCCGCGTCGACCTACCGAAGTTAAAATGCACCTAGGTCAGGACGCGCTACCTGAAAGGACCGCTGAGGCATGGTTGTATAAAAACAATATTAATTGTTCCGCAAAACCCTGCAAACTAAAGTTTTTAAAAACATAACGCGCCCCTCTTTTTGTTCTAAACTCCAATAAATTTCATACAAAAAGAGTCTTTTCCGTTTGTTTTTGCGCAAAAACAGGCTTTCAAAAAGCTCAAGGTGACCACAGTACAGACAAGTGACAAAGAGTGGCGCTGTTGTCGCATTTAGCTCGGTCTCGGTGGACGCCAGCGGCCCAGGTTTCGACGGCGAGTTTCCCAACTGAGTGTTTTAGTAACGTTGGACTGCACCATAATTTGTCTGGAATTGGGGTGAGGATGTGTGTGTCTGGCAACAGTGCCATTGCCTTGTCTCTCATGGGTGCACTGTCCGGTTTGAGTGTCCTCTGGCTGCGGAGTAGTGTATGAGCGTTCCGGCCATAATCAGATACCAGTTAAGAATGTGCCAAAACCTTTCCCCTGCACCCTCATTACTGCCAGCCACTCTTCAGCGATGTGAAAATAGTCCACCACTTAGGTTATCGTAGATAGACAGAAGGTGCAGTCGTTTTGAAAACGTCACGCAGACATCACGTAACTCGTCGTGGCTACCGGCAGTCTTTCCTGGTTTGTCCGCGGAGTGATTTGCCGCAGTGGCCGGTATGTGGTGGCGTTTATTTGGCCTATTTTTAACACTTCTCTGGGTGCAAGCATTCGGCGTAGCGGGGTATGTCATGCTGACGGTTGCGTCCCGCCCCCTAGGGTGCAAGATCAAGGCTTTGCGGGCCAAGACCAACACGTACATCAAGACGCCCGTGCGTGGTGAAGAGCCCGTCTTCGTGGTGACAGGGCGCAAGGAAGATGTTGGGGCAGCCAAGCGGGAGATTCTCTCGGCGGCGGAGCACTTCAGCCAGATCCGGGCGCAGCGCAAGAACAACCTCAACGGCAGCCTCGCCCCAGGGCCCAACTCCAACATTCCAGGTGGGTACCCCCTTCTGCGCCGTTGCGCTGACACAGGGCCGTGACAGGGAATGGCGACCATTGTCGACTAGTCTGTATTCGCCTCTTGCATGTCGCCTACCGGTGTCCGGTATTCGTAACCGCATTCATTCGATGACCTCGGGCAGAAGCAAGTTATTACCCCGAGTCATTTTGGCAAAGTGAGGCTGAATTTTTCACTAGTTCTCTAATTTGGTTGAGATTTGGCTTAGAAGAGCTATTTGGGCACTAGTGGACTCGAATTTGATTGAGATGATGACTCCTCTTATGAAAGGGAGGGGTCATCTGTTTAAAGTAAGAGCAGCTTCATGTATGCGACCCACTTCAGTGTGCCGTGCAAAGAGAAGGCACTGAGGCAAAGCAAAATCCGTAAAAGCCCAGTTGCGGGGTCAAGCATTCCCGGCCCTTGGCTGTGTTTTCCTAGGGTGAAAGCTAGTCGACACAAGACTAGGCCTGCGAATAAGGCCTGTGCCAGAACATGTGGGACTGGGCAGATGCCCGGCACAACACTGAGGTCTCCCCGTTGTCCCCCAGGCCAGACGACGATCCAGGTGCGGGTGCCCTACCGGGTGGTGGGGCTGGTGGTGGGGCCCAAGGGGGCGACCATCAAGCGCATCCAGCAGCAGACCAACACCTACATCGTGACGCCCAGCCGGGACAAGGAGCCCGTCTTCGAGGTGACCGGACTGCCCGAGAGCGTGGACGCTGCCCGGCGAGAGATAGAAGCCCACATTGCCATGCGCACGGGGGGCTCCCTGGACGACGAGCCCCCGCCCCCCGAGGGCTCCTTCCCAGAGGGGCCCCCCTCCCGGCAGGACCTCTTCTCCTTCCCGGCCAAGTTGTACGCGGCCAACGGCGGTTTCGGCTCTGCCTACGAGTCTGACGAGGGCCTCGGAGACTCGCCCACCTTCGACCCCGCAGCCGTCGCCTGGCCGGACTTTGCGCGGGGGACCAATGGGGACGCCTTCGCAGCCCCGCCCCCCGTGCGGGGTGGCCCACTGCGGCGGGACGCGGGCCCCGACAGCGTGGCGAGCTCGCCGACGGACTCCCTGGGCTCCACGGGAGGCGGGCCGCCGGCGCCAGGCAAGCGGGGCAAGCGCGACTGCGTAGTGTGCTTCGAGAGCGAGGTGGTGGCGGCGCTGGTGCCCTGCGGCCACAACATGTTCTGCATGGAGTGCGCCAACAGGGTGTGCGGCAAGGGGGAGCCCCAGTGCCCCGTGTGCCACCAGCCCTGCGCACACGCCATACGCATCTACTCCTAGGCAGACTACACTCGGCGCAGCCGCCGACGGACGTGACCGTACTCTCCTTTTTTTCATCGCGTGGGCGGCGCTAGGCCCCTCCCCCGTCGCTTCGTGTTGTCTGTTGAGTGGCTGACCCCGTTTTCGTTTGCCGTTTGAGTGTGTCGGACCCCCGGGGGGCGGCCTTTAGGCGTCCCCCTCGTCTGGCTCTTCCGGGGAACAAGCGACCCCTTCCTTCCCGCCGACGTTGCCCGGATTCGTTTGTCCTTTGCCGGCGCCTCCATTCCCACATTCACACATATTATATATATATATATATATTAGTCAGCTGTCTTCACTGTCAACATACTCATTTTTTTTGTGATCTGCCAGTTGTTATATTATTACGATGTATTATTATTATTATTATTATTCTATCGCAATTACGCGTTGGGAGAGCCCCGTGTAGCCTCGATAGTATTCCTATTTTTTTTTAATTATTAGTATCACAATATTTTTGTTTGTGCGTGTCCTCCAACAAACGAGCAAGTCTTTAGCAACGCGCGTACCTTTTTAATAATATATTTAAAGTCATCTACTCGGAGCCCTTTATTTTTCAAAAAGCCCGGCCGCCGACCGCGTGCGTTCGGGGCTACCCTCCCCTTCCTTCGTCGCTGCCGCCACTTGCGTGTTCTTCCCCCCCTCGGAGTCTGATCTCTCGAGCCGCCGTCTCTTAGGCGGCCGCAACTCCTCCGCCCCCTGTGCGCTCTCTCCCCCCCTCGGGCGCACAATCTCTGATCGGGGACGGCCCGTGGCTTTGGTGGGAATAGCCGCCCTCGGGCTCCTTCAGTGTAGTCTTCCAGTTTTGCTCACACGCTGTTTGTCTCTTTTGGTCAACAACAACTTCCTCCGTGCTGCTGCATGGGACGCGAGGGAGAGCTCATTTGCCGCGTGGTCGGGCACCCGGGGTCTTCTTTTTATTACGACTGGGCACGCGAGCTTGTACCTTCTCCCTCCCCCGTCGAAGGCGACACTGAAGGGCGGTCTATGCACGGGGTTGCCCTCTCCCATCGTCCCTCCTGCCGTGCCCAGGCAATAAAGACGGCAGCTGAGAGGGATAGCCTCTCCCGCCCTCCGTGCGTGCGCTGTCTCATAGCTGTTGTCGGTCTCCCCCACTCTGCTGGTGCGTACGGTTGGGTCTCACGGACATGTCTCCGAGGAGGGGCGGTCTTCCGCCCCGCCTCACCTTCCTCCTCCGTATTCTTATGCAATTTTGGACGCGATCTCTCCTTCCCGTCAAGGGGCGGGGGGGCGACAGTGCGGCGTTGTGGGACGGTCTCTTTTTCTACTTCGGGGAAGGGCTACTTTTGGGACGCTCTCGAAAGCGCCCCTGTCTCAAGGCGAGACTGCTCACAGGGACGGAGGGGCCTGGGGGCTACCCCCTGGGGCTACCCTCGGAACGTGGAATGCACTGGCTGGCTGTTGTTCTCTTTTAGTGCCCCCTCTTGCTTATTATTGCGAATGTGTAACCCTCGCCCACTTTAGGTTGTTTGTTTGAGGAAAGCGACATTGTTTTTTGCATCCCCCAAAGTATAGGCGGAAGAGAGGAAAGAGAGAAGAGATGCGCATATTATAAATTTTAACACGCAGTTCCATGCTGAAAATTTATTCCCCGATATATTTTATTATTCAAATTTTAACTGTCCCCAGATGGAGATGTGTATTTTTGGTGTTACAGAGAGAGTATGTGTGTATGCTCGTGTGTGTACTTTGTGTACTTAAGAAGAAAAAAAAAAAGACAAAGGGAGAAACAAAAAAAAAAAACTATGTGGAGCTGGTGTTACTTTCCACGTTTGCCACCAGACATTGCCAGCAGTGGCGCCCCCATTGAACAGAGATATTGTATAAAGGACTATTTTGAGCTACCGTGCCAGGCGGAGAAGCCCGCGGCGCGGGCAGGGCTGCCTGCGCGACGGGCTTTTAAGCCGCCCTGGCCTTTTTCTTACAACACTGTGTCCCCCTTAGCAATACCGATGCGTGTCTGCGTTTGAGGCTAGATGTGTATTTTGGGCCGCGGCCCCCATCCGTAGATTGTCGACACGAGGGTACCTAATACTTAAAAAGAGGAGAGAGTAACAATACCACATTGTCGGGTGTACCGCAAAGAGTATCTATATACATTTGAATATATCCAACCTTTTGAGATTCAATTGGTTCGTATTTTATTACTCTGTACGTGACATGTGAATCGGATTCTTGATCCGTTCCTCCGCGTGGTCAGGACTCTTGTTTATGCACAAACTAAACATTGCCAAGTGATTTTTATATAGAAGATATGACAAGAAATGTCCCTCATTTTATTTGTTCCAAGATAATATTACTTGTTAATAAATATGTACGAGCGGAGTACACGGGTCTTGTTCTTCGGGTGACGACGATGTTACCGTTAGGCCTAGCGAGGCCTCGGAGGCCGGCGTCTCGCGCTTCTCGGAAGCCATGCGGCTGGGCTCTCCCTAGGGCCTCTAGGTAAGCTTTAGCTGTCTCTAAAAAGACAATTCTGGTGGAACATCCCGCTTGGTTGCGCCAGGCGCTGTCGGCGACATCCTCGAGCGCGCGTCCCAGTGACGTCTGCTAGTCACGTTAGGCCTAACCATAACCACGTTTCTACCATGTCTTTTAGTTCCGCCAGGCCTAACAAAGACGGCGATGCCGAAATATGTTAGTGTTTCGCGCGATTCTACCAGGTCTAGTTTCGCTAGGGGGATCGGTAGCCGAGTGGGCTAGCGCACACCAACTCGGGAGCACGTGGAGCGAGGGCTCCCATTGCAGAACCCAGGGATTCTGGGTTGAATCCCCACCCCTGCCCGTCTCGATCTGGATGAGCATCGTGCCGGCGCGCGGTCGTGTATCACTGCTAAATTTCTTATCTACAGCTGAAACACCAGACGCCCATTGAGGCTAATACACAACGTTGTCTTTAGTTTCGCTAGGCCTACCAAGACCACGAAGCCGGACTCTGGTGCGAAATCTCGCATTTCTACCAGGTCTGCTCGTTTCGCTAGGCCTGACCAACCCTACGATGCCGGTCTCTGCCCAGACGCTTGCGCGCTTCTACCAACCGCCTCGAGTAGCCCTCGTACGCGACACCCTGTGGCGGATAAGCCACGAAGCCGTCGATTTCCAGAGCCGTCCCAGAGTTGGTCGTGAACCCCTCGCTCGGAGGGGGGCCCGGCTGTCGGGGAGTTCAAGGCCACCACTTTCGCTGGCCGGCATCCGAGCGCGCCGGAGGCCGACGGCGAGGAGCTCCTCCGGAACCGGCGACCGGCTGGCCGCCGTCGCGCTGCGCTGGTGCCGAAAAAAAGAAAGAAAAGAAAAAAAAGAAAACCAGTTCCGCGCGGGGCGGCGAGTGGGCCAGCGGAACGCACTCTCGCCTGCTGGCGTCCTTGACGGCGGACGATCACCCGGCGGCGGGGCGGACGGCACCAAATTGGTTCCCCACCGGACGCCGCCGCCGCCGCGTGCGAACGACCTCAACGCACGTCATCGCTTTCCGACGCCGCTCGACTGGTCGCTGGAGAGCCACCAGGCCTTCCAAGAACAGCGTTCGGCCGCGCACGGGCTTTGACCGGCCCCTGGTCCCTGCTGCGTCAGCATTGACCGGCCCCTGCTGCGTCAGCATTCGACGGGGTCTCGGTGTTCCTGCTGATTGGACGCGAGCCTCAGCCGAGCGCTTACGCGGCGCTCGTGTCCAATTGTTGTGCCCCGTGCTGGCCTCCGGTGGGTGACGTCGAAAATACAGGTTTACTGCCTTGTTATCGTATTCGGAAACACCGGAAGAGACTCCGTCTAAGCGGACCTTTACGATGGTGGATAGCACAGGACGCTACGAACCATCGAAGCAAAGCCAATGCAGCGGGAGAGTCACGTGGCCTTCAGGAGAAGGTGCACAGTCACGTCTAGCGCTGGATTGGCTGGGATGAGTCGCGTCCGTCGCGACTGATCCCAGCCACGGGATCCAGCGCCACTGTCCTCAACGTCACATCAGACGAGAGAAAATCTGCCTTCTGCCATGTTACCCTATGGACATTGTCGGAATAAAAACAAAACTGCGGAGGTCGAAGGAATTTCCGCCCCTTACACCCCATAAGGCGAGGGCCATGGGGTTCGTGGTTCAGAGTCCCCGAAACACTTTCGTCGCCACTAATCACACACTAATAAATAAATAAATAAATAAACAACCCGAACTTTTTGATGTAGTAGTAGCTCGGTATTGAAGCCTTTACATTGAGTGGGCCTCTGGTCCCTGTGCTTCGCGTGAACGGCCGTTCTCGGAAGAGAATAGCCGCTTCCACGTTCGACTCCACAACTGGAACCTGAAGGGTTGCGGTACTGATTCCGTCTTCGTCACACACCCGTCGTTCCCATCGAACGACACCGATGGGCCGTCCTCAATTCCGGAGTGTGGCACATTACACGGGACGAGCGCTTCGAGCCTGCACGTGCAGCCGAAGCACCACGGAAGGCAACGAGCGCGTGCCGTTTCGCCAAGTCACTCAGTTGTGGACGCATGCGCCGTTTCGGATATTCGGCAGCCTGGAAGACAAAGTTGGCAGAATGCGATGAGTGGAGGAGGAATACACTTATTTCGAAAGGGTTGGCAACTTGGCCTGGGAGTCAAGTTTCTCGCACAAATGAGGCTTCACATGCGGGAACTCCACGGTGCGAGCAAGCTCTGTTTTTGGTTTCGCACCGGGTTGATTCACTCTTCATACGAAGAAGGGTGTGTGCTTGCCGGAACATTCCTTTTCACATAATTTCTATTCCGGCAAACCCCAGCGGCGTGCATGCCTGCACGTTCTGTTAAAGTAGTCATCCCGGTTTTTATGAACGCTTCGAGCCGCCGGTACCCTCACCGGCGATTACTGCCGCGCGTTCGCGTAACGACGCTGTTTGTCCAGCACTCTCAGCATGTCGGGAGTGCACGAAGACTATTGCTCTCGACAACTCGTCTTCATCCATCGCGAAGATGGGACCCTCGGACGCGTGGTCGTTCTCGGCACCGTTGAGATGCGGCCGCGTCGGGTGCGCCGTAGCGGTGCTGCTCTCGTTTCCGCCCCGCTGGGTTCGAATACGAGGCCACGAGCGGGCACGCCGAACCACACCCCGGTCGGCTCGATCGATTCCGCGCGCCGCGGCACCCAAATTATGCCGTAGTTCTCTCCGGATCAAACAAATTATTACATACAAATTAAAAAAAAAAAAAAGGCTGCCCGCTAGAATTACGCAGATGCCAATCCGGCGATCATCCTAATCCGATTTTGGACGCTTTCTGCGAAGTCTGATCCGTTGATGAGGGACCGCAACGCTGCGGGCGAATCGGCCGGCCGGCCGGCTCCTGCAGCGGAGGGCGGCGGGCTTCGCCGCAGCGCAGCGGAGCCAGAGGAGAAGCCGCTCTTCCGGGTTGGCCGCCTTTTGCGGAAGCGGAAATGCAGCCGCGCGGCGGTTTTATTTTGAGTCCGGGGGAGATCGCGTAACTCGTTTGGTGGGGGGAGGAAGGGAAATGCGCGGACGTGAGACGCCTTCTTGAATGGCGCTGGAGCAAGGCCAAGGTTTATTCCGTCTCCTCGAAGCGCGCGCATAGTTGCCGGCGTATACCGCAAGCGGTCATTCCCTCCCGCGGACGTGCATGACCAATGACCATTGCCACCTAAAAGACAAGGCCTGAAACCTTTCTTCCCAAACGTCATCGCTAGAGGAACCACGCAGCATCGCCGCCAACGCGGCTCCGAGACGGATGCGTCTGCCTTCAACAATGCTTCGGTGTTTCTTGAGCATCGAACGTGCACGCGCGACCAATGCACGGCGGAAGACAGCAAACGCGTTCTGGAGGAGGTTAAGCATCCGAAAGAGACGCACTGCCTTTCTCATCACATCAGTCAATATACAGCAGCAGTTTATAGCCATGACCAGAACTAGTCGCGCTAGTTGATGTCTCCCGGTCACATCCTCCTCGTGTGTTTACCCCGCCCCCGATAATCCAGGGCTCGACGTTCGCCGTGCGGCGCGGTGTCTGAAAACCAAAACGCACGGCTCGCAACTTGAACTCGCAACATCGGGGTCACGTAGGGGAGCGTTCCTTCCTCTCCCCAGGAAAAACATTGCGCGGTCTCGGACTTTACGTCGCTTCCCATTTTTCGCGATTCGTGCGCCCCGCGTCTGTCGTCGCTCGGACGTCGGACAGGTACTGCGAATGATCGAAGGCTCTGCTTTCTACCGCCAAGCGAAGCGTGCAGCAAGGCGCGTCGGGACGTCTGGCCAACATGCCCTCGATAGTGGCCCGCGAAATTTGAGAGCACGGTCGTCCATGCCAACTTTTCCGATAGGGAGGGTGGCATTTTGTGTGTCGTTTCTTTCGTCTGTTGCAATTTACTCGTGTCTTGTATAGCCCCGACGACGATGCGATTTCCACCATCGCCCGCGCCAGAAACCCCGAAAAAAAAAAAAAGAAAAAAGGTCATCGTCGTGCGTGTCTGTTGCAGCTTCGCTGTACTTAAATGCCCTATCAAAATGTAAATTGCTTGGACACTGAAGTCAATATTTTGGGTATCAGTCAACGTGCTCCTTCTTGTGGCTTCTTTGTCGGCTGTCAGGCAAGCACGCAAAGCAACACTTTTTTTTTTTCTTTTGTGCATTACAGCGTTAGTGAGAGTGACAATCCGAAACCGCAGGAAACGCTTTTCCGTCCGCCAGAAATTTTAGAACAAACCGAGACAGAGCCAGTTTCGAATCGGAGCTATCCCCGCCCGCTTTGCACTAAGCCTAAAAATGGCGGCGCCCTCAAGAACACTGGGGAAAGGAGTTTAGTCGATCTAGTGGGAAACGACTGACTGGCACGTGACATCATCGCCTCATGTTTTGGTAGTCGTTTCTACTTTTTCTGGCCGAGAAAAATAAATTCCGCCGTGCGAAATGCGTGCCGAAGCTCTCAGCAGCAAGGGCACTACAATGGCCGCTAATGTGGCTTCGGTCAACTCCCTAATGTCACACCACACCGGTGGCGCTGCTGTCGGCACTGCACAAGCCACTGATCTCAATTGTCATAGAGATCAGTGGCACAAGCGCAGATGTTTCGCCTCGGGCGAATCTGGCTACTTCGCGCGCGCAATGCACGCACCCGGTTGGCTTGCACTGATGTGACGTCACACCAGCCGCCATTGTGGCGGCCTTATTGAGCGCGTACTGTCGCAGGCGATATGAAAAAGCCCAGGCGAGCTCTTAGTCTACAAGGTCTTCCGCGCTATCCACCAGAAGAAAGCTAAACCTTTATCGGGGCTTCGGCGGCTGTTCAGTTTTTCTCGCCATTCTACGCTCGACCAGCCGTCGCTTGAGTCAATGCGGATTTCGTAGAATCTAAATGCGTTCCACGACAAAAGTCGAAATCAAGTGTGGCCAAAACCACCCGGTCACGCAGTTTGAGTAGTCAGTTTTCGGGCGTCTCAATAATATACCCGCGGGATAAATGGCGATAAACGGTGTTGCGCGGTGTTGGCTCAGCAATTGCTTGCCGACCAGGTGGGAAGTGACGAACAAAAGATGCCGCTGAAATCCCGCTCGTTCACGCAACAGCCTCGGTGACGACTCCGCTTTCTTTCGTTAGACAGCGCTGCATGCAGGTGTTCGGAGCCACGCGCTCACCTGGGCTTTTTCGCATTCGTCCGCGACTCCTGCAGCAGACATTTCGCGCCACCGAGTTGGTTTTCCTCAGCAAGAACAAGAAGGATTGAGGATTGACCACCAGCGCGGTTCGATGACGACCCCCAAGTTAGTTGACAGAGTGGCGGAGGCCACGCGCTCGCTGGAGCAATCAACCTACCCGTTTCTCTCTCTGCGTGACCGTCCAAGGTAGGTCCCTCATCGCTGTCAGGTTAGGGTCGAGTGAGATGCAGACGCTACGCCGCAGTTGTGCATGGACTGGGCACCACCATAACCGACTTTCAATTTATGTTTCCTCTTAGTACGTTTACTTCACCTCATCGTGAGCGCTTTAGATTCTACCGTGTCCTTCTCCCTCATCATTGGCCTTTGTTGAAACCCTTCAGCGCCCGCTTCACTGGTTCGGCATCTGGCCAAGACGAGAGAAGGTCAGCAAGTGCCGCTCCCAACTCTTTCGTTGTCCGACGACAGCGGAAGCGGACCTACTCTTTCGCGAAGCTGCGGAAACGCGATGCTTCGCATTTCTTTTGATTCGAACTTTCCGCGTCCGACTCTCGATGACCGGCTGAGCTTCAACGGCGTCGTGGAGGAGATTCAGGTTCGCCGTTCACGTGACATATAAAATTCTAACACACAATAAGCGACGCATTTTTTTTTTCTTTCAAAGCCAATAACGTGATACGTACATTTGTGTGACCTCCGGACGAGGACAGTGGCGTGAGAAATCATCAACGTTTGTGTGTTCCTCAGTTGCTCGCTGGGTCAGCAGCGTTGCTGAACCACGTGACTAGATTTGCGCGACTGAACCCTGCACGCTCGCGTGTCACATACCCAATCATGTGGTGTAAAAAAAAAAAATCTGTACAAAAAAGCACGGAGTGAATTTACGTTTGTTCATTCACCTTGTTTTATTTGAAGTTATTTTTAGACAGTACAGAATAATAGTGTAAATCCATAGCAAAAAAAAAATCTGGAATAAGATCAGATCATTCAATGCTCTGCATGAGCCTGGGAGGTTATACGAAGTAATGAATAAATAAAAATAAGTGTCGAAAAGCTAGCTTTTTGTTTCACACCCGTGCATTCGTGGGTATATGAACTGGCACCGTTAAATTTGATGAGTCTCTCCATGATTGTGACATGGTGGTCAACTTTCAAGTGATGATTTTTTGTCATGTCCAAGATCTAAACACTCTTTTTCTCTATCAAAAAGAAAAAAAAAAGACTTAAGAAAACTACAAAAATTTTCTTTTAAAGATTTTTCCCGCTTCCGATTTTCAGTATCGACGTCGATCATCGCCGCTACCTTTTACACTTTTGCAGCACGAGCGACGTCGTGACCGAAAATAGCTACAAGAATCTCATCATGGTTTTGGCGTCTATTCTGCAGCGTTCATGCGAATGAATCGCCGCACGTCAAATTATTTACGGAAAGTTTAGCGGCGTAACGAGCCTTGATAATTTCGCTCAGGCGATTGAAGTGGTAAGACATTGCGATGAGGACGTAGAATCGACAACTCCAACGCGAAAAAGAGTATGCAGACTCACACAGACGCCGACAACGGGACATTTGAATGGTTTGTTGACGCGGGACGCGGTGCTTCTTGCCCGTACTCCATTGCGCGTGCGTTCGAACTGTCGTCTGCTCTTTCAAACTTGGCTGCTTTTTGTCGTCAGTTCGTTCAAACGACAGCGGTAAACCAAACGTTGACCCGGTAATTGCGATAAGAACTAAGTGCAGGCCTCAAAACACTTTTGAAGGTTGGTTGGGGTAAGTCGGCTAAGTGTAAACAGATACAAGAAGTTGTTGATCATTGTTACCAGTGGCCATCACCGACTTGTAATGCCCGTCCTACTTGAGGTTTTCAGTATCGATGCCCACCATCTCAGCTACGGTCCACGCTTTTTCAGTCCGAGCGACGTCGCGACTGAAAATAGCGAGCAGAATCTCGACGTGGGAGTCAGGCTTTAGCGCCCATTCTGCGGCGTCCACGTGAAATGAATCGCCGCACGTCACATTATTCACGCAAAGTTTTGCCTCGATAGTTTTGCTGATACCGCTCAAGTAGTCAGACATTGTTAGGAGGACGTAGAATCAACAATTCCAACGCGAAAAAGAGCACGGGGACTCCCACCGACGCCGACAACAACGCAATTCAATGGTTTGTTTATGGGCGACGGCGGGCTTCTTGCCCACCATCCACGGCGCATGCGCGGCGCCGGTGACGTCCGCTAGGGGCGCTCCGGTTTGTTTGTAAACATGAGTTGGTGTAGCGACGCTTTTTTTTTTTTTTTTTTTGCAATGCCAACAACGTGATACGTATACTTCTGTGTGACCTACGGACGAGGGCAGTGGCGTGAGAAATCATCAACGTTTGTGTGTTCCTCAATCGCTCGCTGGGTCAGAACGCCGCTGAACCAGGTGACTAGATTTGCGGTGTAAAAAAAGAAAAAAAAAATAGTTCTGTACAAAAAAGCACGGAGTGAATTTACGTTTGTTCATTCACCTTGCTTTATTTGAAGTTATTTTTAAACAGTACACAATAATAGTGTAAATCCATAACAAAAAAACAAAACAACAACAACTGTGGAATAAGATAAAATTACTCGATACTCTGCATGAGCCTGGGAGGTTATACGAATTAAGGAATAAATAAAAATCAGTCTCGAAAAGCTAGCTTTTTGTTTCACATCCGTGCATTCGTGGGTATATAAACTGGCACCGTTAAATTTGATGAGTCCCTCCATGATTGTGACATGGTGGTCAACTTTCAAGTGATGATTTTTTGCAGCCCTCATTTGTCATGTCCGAGATCTAAACAGACTCTCTCACAAAAAAAAAAAAAAAAAAAAAAAAGACTTAAAAAAATTAGAAAAAAGTTTTTTTTTTTTAAGATTTTATGAAGGACACAAATGTCACTACCCCCCCCCCCCCCCACACACACACACACACACACACACAAAAAAAAAGACACATTACGTTGCGAGAACGATTTTGGGTTAGGAGGGATCTCGAAAAGTGCTTCTAGTTCGAGACGTCGACCCCGAAATAGAAGCGTATTCCGGAATCGCTTAAATGAGTCTTACAACGTTTCGCCAATTTCGTTTTTTTCGATCACTTCGTTAACAAAAAAAAAAAAAAAAAAAAGTTTATTTTACCAAATGCGTGCCCTAAAAAGCTTTTTTTTTTAAAGTATGTTGATTTTTGAAAAGATTGGTTAAAATTCTATGGCCTGTTTGATCGATTTGTAGTTTGCACACGGAGCTTACAGACAACACACCTATTGATTTCCAACAGAGGTCAACTTGGGTCAGTTGTTCCACCCCCCCCCCCCCCCAAAAAAAAAAAAGAAAAAAAAAAAGAAAGAAAGAAAAGGTATAAAAATATGATTAATCACTGTTAATGAGTTGCAGTTCCCCGCTCGTCAGATGTACGGACGCGACACTGATCCAGCGATCATGTTGGCAGGCAAGTGTAAGGGCCGCTTCCAACGTCTCCCTCTCCAGGTGATTAGGTTGCACATCAGAAGATCCCCAAGTAATCGAAACTAATCCTCAGTCCTCCGCCGGGGGGTGCCAGATGCCCGTCGTAGGTTCGGCGCGTAAAAAAAAAAAAAAAAAAAAAAAAAAAAAAAAAAACATTTGATTTTTCCTAGTGATTCATCATATATTTATACGCATTTCGTCACTCACCTGATTGCGTCTTTACGCGCGACGCTGCTGGTTTACACGAGTCAACGTTCGGATTTATCTAGCGCCTATTTCACTCCGTGTACGAGCACATACAACAGGCACGTATCCAGGGAAGGGGGGGGGGGCATGGGCCCCCCCCCCTCCCCCCGATATCTTCCATTTTGCTGGGAACTCCTCCCCCCCCCTCACCCTCATACAGCATTTTGTCATGGGCGGCGGCGGCCCCCCCCCCCCCCCCCCCCCCCCGAAACAAAATCCTGGCTACCTGCCTGCCATCCAAGATGTGCGACGAGATGAGTACGTGCATGTGCGAGACACTGCGCGCGTGTGGAATTCCCAGTAGAAACATTCGTTTGTCAGTCAGCTTCCGTTCTGTGCGCTCCTTCACACTTTTGTCCCGTCCTTTTGCACTGTTTTTAATAAGGAAGTTCAACAACCAACTAGATAACCCAGCAATCCACCCCTTTGAAGCGCGGAATCTCGCGGTGATTTGCGTTCGAATCTGTATGCAGACTATGCATCGGCGTACCAACCGGGGGGGGCAAGGGGGGCACTTGCGCCCCCCCACCCCCCAGTTCTTAGAGTGTGTGTGTGTGTGTGTGTGTGTGGGGGGGGGGGGGTTGGGGGCAAGGCATGTGTTTTGCCCACCCCTGAAACAGCCGCTACTGGGCAGGGCAAACACTGGCCGGCGGCGCCCAAGGGATACCAAGGGCACCGCCCCCCGCCCCCGGGGGGGGGGGGGGGGGGGGGGGGGGTTTGTCCCCCCCACTTAAGAACAAGTTGGTACGCCGCTGAGACTGTCTTTTGTATGAAGTATGATGTATAAGCAGCATGACGTTGGCCTTGTATCGCGCCCGTTTCTGTAAGCGCGAGTATAGATGACCGCCGACTCCGCGGATGTTGAACCGGGTTTCGAGTTCATCGCACCCCCCATAACGCGGTCGGTTCGCGAGTTAAGACGCTACCCCCCGTGGCTTCGACCAAACGTAAGTTTCGACCATGGGTTCGGTAGCGGCAAGGGCATGCACGCGGCGACGACACCGGGGTCCTGTTCGTCGTTGCAGCGCAGGTGGAGGCTGCCGCATCGCGGAAGCGGTCTCCCCGGTCGACGACCCCGGAGGATGAAGAGCATGGGAGCCCAGGGCCCGGGCATCGGATCGATCCGCTTCCCGCCGCACCGGGGTCGATGAACCCGGATACGCGGCACACACTGCGGGCATGCACACACACACACGCCGCCGCACAGCAGCCGCCGGTATACTGTAAATCTTATCAAAACCAAGTTTTAGCAGGACGCCTACTTACAAGACGGGGAGAAGCCAAGCCAATCCAAACAAGAACGCCCAATAAAAGACCATTACGCGAGTTCGCATCGCGGTCCTCGGCATTTCGGGGACCGCGATACCTGTCTGCAGATGCATTCGAACATGCTTTAGTTGAGCTGTGTGATGCGCAGATAATGTTCTGTCATCGTGTCTGCATGCAGCGAAAGCCGCGGCTTTTGTACGGTGCTGTGGGCGTCTCTGCAC